>NC_072381.2:126684807-127291538 GCF_028885625.2 Pongo pygmaeus | reverse complement strand
TTTGGGTATTATTAACAGTAAATCTCAAAGGATTTGAAATGTTGAATCTGTAAATAACAACAATGAAAACATTATGAATTACCATCATGTATATGCATAAAGTTATGTGACAGTCCTCATTTCAGAGGTATACTAAAATTTGCTTTGTCATTTGTTTCTATCCCCCTCTGTAATATGTTTATTTAAATGCTGATCATACAGCATTTAGTTTCAGGTGATATTCTGTATTCCTGTATGTGTGTCATAAAAAGAAAGAGAAAGGTGAGAGAGAAGGGAGAAAGGGAGAGAGGAGGAAGGAAGGAAGGGGATGTGGGACTGAGAAAAGAGAAAGATCAGAACAGGGTAAAGACCACAGATGAGATGCCAAATTGTGGAGCTAAAACCTCACCTTCTCATTCTCACTCACCTGACCTCTCTTGGTCTTTCCTCTCCCCTTTTGTTGGTCTCCTCATTGGTTTATATCTTCTTCTCTTGGCATTTACTGAACTTTGCCTGTCAAATTTAGGTCAGGAAGATTGCTGATTTTTTTCCTTAAAAGATGGTTTTAGTATGTAGGAGTTGTGAGATAAAATTTAAACAAAATATTTTAGGACTGATTTGTTGTGCTTTATGTGCTTTTGTATAGATTTTTAAGAATATTTATTGAAAGGAATTCAAATAGTTAGGTGCCTCCTATGGACTAGGCTGAACCTTTCTATTCTCTGGATGAATTTTATGGACACATTAATTTTCTATAATCTTTGGGTTCACTTTAAGTGGATTTACTGGAAAATTGTATAATAATTTTTTCTTTTTCTCTGTGTTCCTTTTTGCCGTCTATTTACTGGATGAAATGGATTCTGTTCAAATTTGGCTCTGCAGTTCACAAGATTCCTTTGCAGTTCACCCTTGGAGGTAAGAGTTACTCACTGACCTTAATATTAGAATTGGTAATTGAACACCATTGTTGATATCTTTCATTAGGCATTTATTTGATAATTTAGGAGTGCTAATTTTGGGGTGACACATATATTCTTCAATAACAGTAATGGAGTGAGTTACTGCAGGCTTTTTTTTTTGGATAAAAGTTTCTAGAAGTTATATCAATAGCAATTCACCTTCATGACAGGTTATTGCCTCTTTTTAAATATATTTTCTTTCTGAATAAGTAGAGAGAAATCAGTCCTTCATTTTAAAGAGCCTTGTTGTATCTTCATTACTCCTGTAACTGTTTATTTAACAGCAGCCTTATGTTCTGTAAATTGCCATGGTATTAAAAGAGAGCTGGCAAAATCAGAGGCAAAGGCTGTCTTCAAGGAAGTTTCAGTTAGAGAGACCACGTTAAAATCCATGAGTTGACAAGAGAAGAGCAAAGTTATTGAGCTGCTGTTATAGCAAGGCAATATTCTGGGTTCTTCATTCACTTTTTCATTTAATCCTCATCATGGTTTTCAATGTAGAACTGAGAATCCAGTGATAAAATTGGAGAGATAAAGAAAAACTATTAGATGTTTAGAGAACTAGATATCGTTATGAGCTGCATTTGCAGAAAAACTTGTAGATGATCATCAAGACTTGGAAAAGGAAGTAGAGAAAGGGTGGAAGCAGAGTTATGTGAAGAAGTGGTGGGACTTAGAACCAAAACCGGGTAAAAGCTTGCCTTCACTTACTAGCCATATGACATTGGGTAAATCACAACTGCCCTGAGCCTCATTTTTGTTATCTTTTAAATGCAAATAATAATTCCTACCTCTCAAATAAGTGATGGAAATGGGAGCAGTTATAAACTGTGCTAGTCACATCATGGCACTATTTTGTGTTCTCCTCTTAGGCTTCACCTCCACGTGATGAGACTCTGTTCCTTGCCTTGCACTTGTCCTTCCCTTTGTGCCTGTTGTTTATTTCATTTTATACTTTCCCAACTTGTTCAAATCATATTTGTCTTCAGGGTTGAGCCTCAATACTGTGTCCTTTCTGAGACCATTTCTGCTTTTATAACATTTTGTTTATTTGATTATTGAAACTATTACTGCTGATAATGTGGTGTGGCCTACGCTGGCGCATTGAAAACGTGTGGTAGCCAGCTTGAGTGGTCACCAGGAGAAATGGACCAGACCAGAGAGGGTAGTCCCATCCAGGTTTGGTCACATTGTCTAAGTATCCAGGATCAACGGGGAAGCAGAGTGGTATAGTGGAAAGAGTCTAGGCTTTGAAATGAGAGAGGCCTGAGTAGCCCACGGGCAAGTCATTGACTCTTGAGCCCTTTTTCCTGATCTAAAAATGGAGATAATAATACTTACAGGGATATTAAAATTAAATGAGATGATCTGTGGCAAACACTGAGCACAGTGTCTGGCAGATAGAATTTTAATTAAGAGTTAGGTGTGCTGAGAATGATGGTTTCCAGTTTCATCCATGTCCCTACAAAGGACATGAACTCATCATTTTTTATGGCTGCATAGTATTCCATGGTGTATATTTGCCACATTTCCTTAATCCAGCCTATCTATCACAAGGACAAAAAACCGAACACCGCATGTTCTCACTCATAGGTGGGAATTGAACAATGAGAACACATGGATACAGGAAGGGGAACATCACTCTCCAGGGACTGTTGTGGGGTCGGGGTAGGGGGGAGGGATAGCATTAGGAGATATACCTAATGTTAAATGACGAGTTAATGGGTGCAGCACACCAGCATGGCACATGTATACATATGTAACAAACCTGCACATTGTGCACATGTACCCTAAAACTTAAAGTGTAATAATAATAAAATTAAAAAAAAAAAAGAGAGAGTTAGGTGTGAAGTAAAAACCAAACCATAAAAAAGTTGAAGACAATGTAAGTTTTACAGCCTACTCTATAGTTATGGAAGCACTTTCTAACTTCAAAAGCAATGGAAAGTATCAGAAAACAAAGACTGAAAAAGTTAATTTGAGTATGTAAAGATCCATAATTTTGTACATGGAAACAAATATAGCTAAAAGGTAACTTGGATAAAGTATGATGAAAGGGTTATACTTAATGTAATGATCTTTTAGAAGCAATTAATATGAATTTCTTTTTCATAAAATGTGGTTGGATTTTTATCAGGTAATTGATAAGATAAAATACAAATGGTAATAAATGTTTTAAAAGTTTACTCCTATTAGTAATAAAAGAAATGCAGTTTAAGATGACAGTGATCTATAATTTTTTTTAACCTGTCAAGATATCTTATTTTTTAAGTGAATGCTTGACAAGATAATAATGAGATGGAATGTTTATGAACTTCATCCTTTCTAGGAAGCGGTTTGGTCACATACACTAAAGGCTTTATATACATTCATACTTGTGGTTCAGTAATTGTAGTCCAATAATCACTGTCAGAGAGTTCATCAAAGATGGGGACAAAACTTGCATAAAAATGAATGGTAAAAAATTGTAAACAATCTAAATGTACAACAGGAACAGTTCAAATAAATTATGACACAGCCATATGATAGAACACCCTACAACCATTAAAATGGAGATTATGAATATGTGTTCAGAGTATATATTGATGAACAACACATATAAAATGCATTTGATATATTGAGAGGTAAAATCACGATGCAAAATTATACATGCAGATCTCAGTTTAAAAACAATTTAAGTGCACAGAAAAGTAGAAAGGAGATGCACAAAATGTTAACAACTACAAAGTGTTGTTTTATCCTTTACTCTTCCAGTAAAGGGCCCACAGTGGGTAGAGGTGCATTGGTAGCTTTTTGGTAATGCTTCTTGTAATCAGTGTTTGACAGATGTACAACAGGAGTCTCTTTGATTTGATGTGGAAACAGCATCTAACCTTGGCGAAAAGGTGCTGGCAGGAACTTAGATGAGATAATGTTGATAATGTATAATGCTTTGCTCTCATTTTAGCAAAAGCTTAGAGGAATGAACAGGAATAAGGGTTTTTAGCAGAAGGCAATTAGGCTGGGGTAGCTTTCCTGTACAGGGACCAAATAAGGAGGCTTGAGCTTGATGTCCACTTTACTGGGGCAAGTAGCAATTTAAGGCTACTACTCACCGATGGCAAAGATGCTTCTTAATAAATCTTAACAGTTGACATCTCTCAAATGTAAGCTCATTGAGAGAGGACCCTGTTTTTCTTGTTTTCTTGCGTTCTCATTCTTAGTATAGGTAGAATATAGTAGGCACTGAGTCAGTAAATATTTGTTCAATGAATGAATGAACAAATGAATGTATGAATTTGGTGGGGCTGAGACTGAGAGTAGCAGTCTTTCATCCATAATTTGGCAGGACTCAGCTAAAAGTAGACAAGTTCCAATATTTACATTTTAATGTGGTTAACAGTCTGTCTTCCCAGTTAGATTGTAGCTACTTAAGATTGAGAGCTTTGTCCTTTGTAATCTTTGGATGCCCTCAGTTATAGATAGGTCTTGGAGTGTACCTAGAGTACACTAGCTGCAACTAGATTATATAGAGTATACAAATATCTATCTATCTATCTATCTATCTATCTATCTATATTTTTTTTTTTTTTGAGACAGAGTCTTGCTCTGTCACCCAGGCTGGAGTGCAAATAGCACGATCTCAGCACACTGCAGCCTCTGCCTTCCATTTGAAGCAATTCTCCTGCCTTAGCCCCCCAAGTAGCTGGTATTACAGGTGCCTGCCACCATGTCTGGCTAATTTTTATATTTTTAGTAGAGACAGGTTTCACCATGTTGGCCAGGCTGGTCTCGAACTCCTGACCTCAAGTGATCCACCCTCCTGGTCCTCCCAAAGTGCTAGAATTACAGGTGTGAGCCACTGCACCCAGCCACAAATACATACTTTTAAATTACATATTACTGCTTTGGTTAAGTATTGGGAATATATGTGTAGAAGTTTCACTCTTTGGTGAAAAGTAGTATCCAGAGTTTAATGATAATTTCTGTCTGTTTCTGTCTGCTTTCATCACTTAATGATCTGGAGTGGTATTTACCTTGGTTAATTATCTTTTTTATTACTGGGTTTATGACATTGGAGAGGAAGAGAAATCAAAATTAAAGATGACCAATTTTAGTCTCCTTTCTTGATGGGAAATATTTTGAGGGCTTTCTGTTGATATTTTTCTAGTTTGCAATTCCACGGGGGCCACTTGAGGACTTAAGTTAGTGGCAGCTACCCCTAAGTCTCCACCAGCAGCACTAAGCAGGGGCTGCTGTTCCTTTGCCACCACATAGCGCCTGACAGCCAAACCAAAGGCAAGGCAGGAGAGTGTTGGGAGTCTCTGAATGTTTAATTTTGCCATTAAGCTTATGACTTAGCCGGAGAAGGAAAATTACAAATATGGTCTATACCCAGCACCTTCTTTAATTTTGAATAAAAGTCAAATTATTCTGGCAGAGACAGTCAAATACATGAGAGTTGCAGTTGAAAACAAAGCTGACTTTAAACTTCACTTTCTCCACAGCGACTACTATGAGTGAACCATGTCCCTTTGCTGTAAGTCCTAAACAGTTAACTGCCACATGAATCTAATGAAATTGTCAGGTTATAGTAATTACATCAGTAATTTGATATGTTGTCATTTGAATGGACCATGTGTGGAGAGTCAGTTACTTCCCTCTGTGGGGCTGACCCTTTTACATTCCTGTAAGCTGAAGACTAATAGAGCTCATTAAGCTTTATGGGAAAAGAGCTTTTATCACCTCGTCAAGTCAGGCAACATATTTCCATTAGATCCCTAATTTCGGGTGGCTCTGTAGCTGCTGCTATGTGCTCCCCTGCTAGGCTTACACCAGACCCCGGCCTTACAGACATTTTTATTGACATTTCTAAGTCTGAATTACATTTTGTGTGGCACCACTTACAGATGTCTTCAATTAAATGTAGGTAAATAAAAGGGATTATATATCAGAGCCTGAAAGATTTTTGAATTTCTCATCTGAGTCAAACTTTGCCAGCTAGTCCAGTAGGGCGCAGTCTCGTTGTCACTTTTGTAGGTAGAGAGCTGTAGGAGAGGCATTTATAACAAAAGTTAAACCAGGTGTGAATGTAGGTCACCTAGGTTTCTTTTCAGGTGTGTCCTTCTGTTCCTTCATTTCAAAATTTTCTATATTAATAGGATAATAACTTACTGATAAGTTAGCACCTCTGGTGTACAGGTACTGTGCTTTCCACTTTCCTTATTTTAATTCTTACAGAATGTCAATGAGTAGATAGTCCCAATTTTCTTATGAAGAGAATTGAACCCAGAGAGGTAGATTAGGCAGGTGCTCAATATCACAGTTACTAGTATGTGACAATAATCACAAGATAGGAAGGAAAAGAATGTGGTTAAGATTCTAACATTACATGAAGTGATATTGATAGTATTTAAAAGAAGACCGTGATTAGTTAGGGAGTATTTAGTAAGCCCCAGAGCAGTGTTTCTCAACCTTGGTACTATCAGCATGGTGGGCTGGATAATTCTTTATTGTGAGGCGCTGTCCTGCACATTATGGGAAGCTTAGCATCTCTGGCTTCTGCTCACTAGATGCCAGTAGGACCCACCCCTCTGAGTTGCAACAAAATGTCTCCAGACTTTGCCAGATGTCCCTAGGGGGACAAAACAGCTCCCTGTTGAAAACCACATCCCTAAAAAAGCCTTAAAAAAAAAAAAAGTACAAAGAGGTATCGTTAATAAGGCAATTTAATGATAAAATGTTTCAGTCTAACAATAGACAAGAAAAAGAAGAAAAAGTGAACAAAAAACGTGTGGGACAAATAAAACAAATAGCAAGATGGCCCACTTAAATTCAACCCTACTGATTATGATGGTACTATATAAATGGTCTAAGTGAAAACTCTGCTTCATGGTAATTTCTGTTTCTGAACGTCTGCACGTTCAACACTAGCCAATGGTCATACATCAGGGGTCCCCAGTTTCCAGACTGGGACCAGTACTGCTCTGTGGCCTGTTAGGAACGGGGACACTTAGCAGGTGAGCAGCGAGTGAGCGAGCATTGCTGCCTGAGCTCCACTTCCTGTCAGTTCTGCTGTGGTATTAGATTCTCATAGGAGCGTGAACCCCATTGTGAACTGCCCATGTGAGGGAGCTAGGTTGCGAGCTGCTTATGAGAATCTAATGCCTGATGATCTGACTTGGAACAGTTTCATCCCTACACCTTCCCCTTCTCCCCTCTGACCCTTGTCTGTAGAAAAATTGTCTTCCACGAAACCAGTCCCTGGTGCCGAAAAGGTTGGGGACTGCTGTCATACATTAGCTAATGAGCTCTTTGGGAACTGAATTTTAAATTTTTTAAATTTTAGTTAACTTAAGGCTAAGTGGCCACATGTGGCTAGTGACTATACTATTAGGGCAGATTGAAACATTCCAATTAAAAGTCAGAGAGTGTCGGGCTAGATAGAAGGAAAAAATCAACATCCATCTTAAATACGAAGACATGGATAGGTTAAAAGTAAAAAGCTAGAGTAAAACACTACTATACAAATACTTATCCTAGGAAAGTTGGCTCATGCCTGTAATCCTAGCAACGCAGGAGTCTGAGGCAGGAGGATCAGTTGAACCCAGGAGTTTGAAACTAGCCAGGGCAACATAATGAGAACCCCCATCTCTAAAAGAAAAATAAAAAAATTATCTGGGCATAGAGGCGTGTGCCTGTAGTCCTAGCTGTGAGAGAGACTGAGGTGGCAAGATCATTTCAGCCTTGAAGTTTGAGGCTGCAGCGAGCTATGATTGCACCACTGCAGTTCAGCCTGGGCAACAGAGTAATACCACATCTCTAAAAATAAAAATGAAAAAAAAAAAAAACTAAGAATTTTAAGTCAGAGTGGCTGTATTCTTATCAAAGTAGACTTCAGGGCGGCCGGGCGCTGTGGCTCACGCCTGTAATCCCACTTTGGGAGGTCGAGGCAGGTGGATCACAAGGTGGGGAGTTCAAGACCAGCCTGGCCAACATGGTAAACCCTGTCTCTACTAAAAATACAAAAATTAGCCGGCGTGGTGGCGGGCACCTGTAATCCCAGCTACTCGGGAGGCTGAGGCAGGAGAATCGCTTGAACCTGGGAGGCGGAGGTTGCAGTGAGCCAAGATCGTGCCACTGCACTCTAGCCTGGGCGACAGAAAGAGACTCTTGTCTCAAAAAAAAAAAAAAAAACCAAAAAACAAAGTAGACTTCAGGACAAAGATGGAAGAAAGAGTGACATTTCATAACAATAAAAAGGTCAGTTCATCAAATGAATATGCAGTAATTTGAAATGTGATCCACTTAACAGAGCCTCAAGATAACGTGAAATAAGAACTAATAGAACTGAAGGGAGAAATGCAGTAGTTGGGGACTTCAGGACAACTTTCTCAGTAATTGATAGAACATTTAGACAGGAAATTAGAAGTAAAATAGGAGGCACGAACAACACTACCACACAGTACGCTCAAGAGTAGCAGTGCACGGGGTGTTGGCTAGCTATATGTATACCCCCCTTTAATTGCATGCAAATTAAAGGGTGGGGTTATTCAGAAATCTCTAGAGAGGGGGCAGTAACTTCCGGATGTTGCCATGGTCTTTGTAAACTGTCATGGCACTGGTGGGAGTGTCTTATGCCAATGAACAGTAAGGGCAACTAGAGGTCACTTTTGATGCCATCTGCTGGTTCCTGCTGGTTTTTTCATTTCATTCTGTCGGGACCGGCAAATAAGTCCTACAGGTTTCCTACCTCAGTAGTATTCGTTTGGCTGTTAGGAAGAAAAGAGGCCTGGCACGTTAGCTCATGCTTGTAATCTCAGCACTTTGGGAGGTTGAGACAGGTAGATGACTTGAGCTCAGGAGTTTGAGACCAGCCTGGGCAACATGGCAAAACCACGTCTCTACAAAAAAAAAAAAAAAAAAAAAAAAAAAATTAAAAAAATTAATCAGTTGTGGTAGTGTGTGCCTGTAGTCCCAGCAATTCTGGAGGCTGAGGTAGGAGGATCACCTGAGCCCAGGAGTTCAAGGCTGCAGTAAGCCTTGATCACAACACTGCACTCCAAAGAAAGAAAAGAAAGGACCATAGGAACCTAGCCATCTGTTGAGTCTGTCAGTGTATGAAGTATCATTGCTTGGAGTAGCTGTAGATATCAAGGTCTCTCCAATGGCTAGAATTCAGAAGGAATGGCTGTTACTCAAAACTGGGTCCTGTACGGAGCTTGCAGAGGCAGCAGTAAAGGGATGAGGTGGGCTGAAGGTTGAGTTGGTAAGCTGAGGAAGGGAGTTAATTTTACTGAATGAAGAGAACACCGAAAATCAAATATCCAGAAAGCTGGCCCAAATTCGAGAGCAGTGGAGATAAGGCTAGGAAGAGGGCTGAGCTGGTGAATTGGGGTAAGCTTTTACCTGCTCTCTGATCTAAGGCCTGGGAGGCTCCGCTGTGTTTAAAGAGCCAGGCCCAGGGAACAAAAAGGTAACTACTCGGGGGACTAGGCATCTTCAGAGAATAATTGGCACTCTGCTCTTGGTACTGAATTGAATCAGAAGTGGAAAGCTAGGCTGTGGCTTGATCCATTGGGCAAAAGCAGAAAATAGGAGTACGTTTTGTTGTTACTCTAGTCATGAGGGCTTACGGTACTTCAGTTAGTTTTTGGATGTGACCTGATAATTGAGTCAGTGTAAGTTGCAGCCATATATCTCATGATATCAACTGGAAGTCTTTTCCTAGAAACCAGTCCCATATGATAAATGTACCAAAGTTGATTTCTGAGAATAAAAGAAAGTACACTTAGAATAGAAAACTAAACATTAAATAAAAAATGCCAGGAGTTTCCTGGCTGAAGATTTTCCTGCTTGGGGCTTGGATTAGTATAGGCATCTTAAAATCCAAGTCATTCAAGACATCTTTTGGCTGGGTCAGTCTTCCTTTAGCGAGTAGTGGTGTTGCTGCAAGCACCTTTCAGTTGTGTTGAAAATTAGGGTCATCTGCCTTGACAATTTTCATTGCCCATTGGATGTGCATGAATGCTTCAGAAAATGTTTGAATAGAAAATCCTGGGGTGGATTAGTTTCCATGGGGACATCAGTCTTGTTTGATGTTGGCAGTCATTGAGTTCTCAGTCTGGGTTGTCACTGTGGGATGTATTTTTCCCTCATAAGAAATATTGTAAAAGGAGTCTCAAATTGAACTGACGTTAAGTAAGGGCTCACATAAGCATAGTTACTCTGGATTCTAAGGTGTTTACTAGAGTGCTTAATAAACATTGACCTGTAGAATTGAGAAGTTTGGGATTCTGTTACTTAGCCTTTTTGACAGTGCCTCACTAAAAGTCTTTTTGTTGGAGAATTAGGATTTAAAATAAAAGGAAACGTCAAAGTAAAGAAAATAACTTAAATAACAACGCCCTGATATTTATCTATTTGTTCTGCAGTAAAAATGCAGAAGTAATTTTCTTATTTCTGTCCAACTTATTAAAAAATTTACTGTACTTCCTTTCTCAATTACATAAGCTTGGTAAAGTTTCTTTAAAATTTTTATTTCAGTGCTTCTAGTATTAAGTTGTGAATGTTGAGGTAAACCTTTTTTGCTTTCATGGAAACATTTAAATTCCAAAGAATTATGTCATTGACAAATACATTTCTTTGTTCATCCTTTGGTTTAGTAAGTGGCTAAAATCTCTTACCTCTTGAGTTGACTAGAGCATGTTGATACAGTGTGATTGTGTGTTGGCATGGTGGACTGCAGAAGCAGTGTCCAGCAAGACAGACACTAAACTGAGAGTTGGGAATTTCAGGCTTTGGTCTTTCCTAGCATTCCCCTAAATTGGCTTTGTGGCCTTGAGCAAGCCCCTCCCTGACCCTTCCTTTTCTCACTTACAGAGTAAGAGTATTCCAGATAAAGAGGTCCCTCAAAACTAAGTGAACTTAGCCAACATGTCAACACGTATTATAGCGTTTTCTCATTCTTAGCTATTATGACCAACGCCAATAAAACTCACTTCCCCAACCTACTATACTTTCTCAAGTTTTGTCTCCACTATGCTGTTTTATGTTCTGTAACAAGCTGCCACTTTGGAATAATCCTACTCACATTTTCCTTAAAAAGCAAGTCTTTTTTACAAAAATTATTTTATATTTTTTGAGATGGAGCCTCACTGTGTCACCCAGTCTGGAGTGCAGTGGCACGATCTTGCTCGCTGCAACCTCCACCTCCCAGGTTCAAGCGATTCTCCTGCCTCAGCCTTCCAAATAGCTGGGATTACAGGCACCTGCCACCATGCCTGTCTAATTTTTGTATTTTTAGTAGAGACGGGGTTTCACCATGTGGGCCAGGTTGGTCTTGAACTCCCGACCTCAAGTGATCCACCCACCTTGGCCTCCCATAGTGTTGGGATTACAGGCATGAGCCACCATGCCTGGCCTAAAAATCAAGTCTTACACCATTACTCTGCTGACACAAATGTATGTCTCTTACTTTTGCCCTTAATATGGCCTGAACCATCCATATTAATTACATCTCTTAATAAAATAATAACTTTTCTTTCATAGGGAGAACTGGGAGGTGGCTCATTGAGAAGTAACTGTTTTATATGAGCATTATAACAGACTGAGAAAGTATGTAAATGTCACAAATTTCACGATTTTCTTACATATCCTTTTTTTCTTTCTTCCTTTTTTCTGGAGACGGAGTTTTGCTCTTATTGCCTAGGCTGGAGTGCAATGGCGCGATCTCAGCTTACGGCATCCTCCACCTCCCGGGTTCAAGCTATTCTCCAGCCTCAGCCTCCCGAGTAGCTGGGATTATAGACATGTGCTACCACGCCTGGCTAATTTTGTATTTTTAGTAGAGATGGACTTTCTCCATGTTGGTCAGGCTGGTCTCTAACTCCCGACCTCAGATGATCTGCCCGCCTTGGCCTCCCAAAGTGCTGGGATTACAGGAGTGAGCCACCGTGCCCGGCCCTTACATATCGCTTTTATACCTTCTTATATACATTTTAAAGTGGCAAGGATGAGCATGTTTGTTGACAGACCCCAAAGATGTAGCCATTCTGTAGTGTGTGTGTGTGTGTGTGTGTGTGTGTGTGTGTGTGTGTGTATAAAATAAGGAAAAGTAGGTAAACTTTTAATTATGGTCATTGTTTTAGTGTTTGTTCCTAGTTAGAAACTATTCAGGTATCCAAAGATGATTTAAGTTGTTGATTTACATTAATTTATGTTTTAAAATTACCTAAGGATCTTCAAAGTTATGGGGAAGCCAACCCAAACCAAAATATATAAAAATGTTTGTCATTTGTTCAGCATCACTAGGGGAAATACAAAGCAAAACCCAAATGAGATATCACTTCATACCTATTAGGTGGGCTATTATCAAAAAAATGGAAAACGGTAAGTGTTGGCATGGTTGTAGAGAAATTGGAGCTCTTGTGCATTGCTGGTGGGAACATGAAATGGTACAGCTGCAGTGGAAAAATGTGTAACAATTCCTCAAAACATTAAAAGTAGAATTACCATGTCATCTGGCAATTCCACTTGTGGTGCATATATACACAAAAGAAAATAGGGACTTGAACAATATAGCAGTGTTCAGAGCAGCATCATTCACAGTAGCCAAAGGTAGAAGCAACCCAAGTATTTGTCAGTGGATGAATGGATAAACAAAATGGTGTATAGATATGATGGAATATTATTCAGCCTTAAAAAGGAGGGAAATTCTCAATCACACATGCTGGATGAACCTTGGCAATATTATGCTAAGTGCAATAAGCCGATTACAAAAGGACAAATATTATATGATCTACTTACATGAGGTACATAGAGTAGTCAAGTGGCTACAGCTAGAAAGTGAAGTGATGGTTGCCAGGGGCAGCGGAGAGGAGAGAATGGAGAGTTAATTATTTAATGGGTACATAGTTTCTGTCTGGGATGATCAAAAAAATTATGGATGGATTGTGTGGATAGTTACATGATAATGTGAATGTACTTGATGACGCTAAACTGTACACTTACAAATTGTTAAAATGGGTACCTAGGTTGATTCTGTTTATTTGCTGTTGTGAATAGAGCTATGATGAATGTCTGAGTGCCTGTGTCTTTTTGGCAGAATGATTTATTTTCCTTTGGGTATATGCCCAATAATGGGATTGCTGAGCCAAATACTATTTTTAGTTCTTTGAGAAATCTCTACACTGCTTTCCACAGTGGCTGAACTAGCCCATCAAAGGTGGAGTGGATAAAGAAAATGTAGTACATATACACCATGGAATACTATGCAGCCATAACAAAGAACAAAATGATGTCTCTTGTAGCAGCATGGATGCAGCAGGAGACCATTATCCTAAGCAAACCAACACAGAATCAGAAAACCACATGTTCTTGCTAAAGTGGGAGCTAAACCTTGGGTACACATGGACATAAAGATGGGAACAGTAGACACTGGAGGCTATGATAAAAAGAAGGGAAGTGGGGCAGGGGTTGAAAAACTAACTGTTGGGTACTAGGCTTACTACCTGGGTGTTGGGACCATCTGTATCCCAAACCTTAGTATCGTACAACATACCTGTGTAACAAACCTGCATCTGTACTCTGAGTCTAAAATAAAAGTTGAAATTTTTAAAAAACCCAAAGTGAAGTAAACAAGAAAAATAAAAAAGTGGTTCAAACAAATTTTATGGATATTTTACTATAAATAAAAAAGTCTAAGCAATGTTTATCGGAATTATAATTCAATTTAGTTGAACACAAACTTACATTTTTCAAATTCTTCAGCATTACAGAGGTATGATGTTAGCTTTTTTGATTAGTAAACCAATGAGTAGTTTTGGAAGTTCAGTTGAACTATTCTCATTAGAAACCAACCCCTACATAGGCATCCTTCATTTTGTTACGCTTCATTGTACTTGTCAGATATGCTGTTTTTTACAAATTGAAGGTTTGTGGCAATCCTATGTTGAACAAGTCTGTTGGTGTCATTTTTCCAGCACCATTTTTTGGCACTGAAATATTTTTAAATCAACATATATATATTATATTTAGATGTGCTATTGCACACATAATAGACTACAGCATAGTGTAAACAATATTCACTGGAAAACCAAAAAATTTATGTGATTTGCCTTATTGTGATATTCACTTTATTGCAGTGGTCTGGAACAAAATCCATAGTACCTGCAAGGTATGTCTATATTATTACTATTATCTTTTTGAGCCAGATTGTGGCTCTGTCACCCAGGCTGGAGTGCTGTAGCGTGATCTTGGCTCACTGCAGCCTCCTCCTCCTGGGTTCAAGCGATTCTCCTGCCTCAGCCTCCTGAGTAGCTGGTATTACAGGTGCCCACCACCACACCCGGCTAATTTTTGTGTTTTTAGTAGAGACAGGGTTTCTTTATGGTGGCCAGGCTGGTCTCCAACTCATGCCCTCAAGTTATCTGCTCGCCTTGGCCTCCCAAAGTGCTGGGATTACAGGTGTAAGCCACTGCGCCCTGCCAGGTATGCCTGTATTATTTTTAAAAATCCATTCATGTATTATACTTAATACTGATAATTCTGAGAAAAGAGATAACTTTTTTCCCCTCAGACCAAACATTTTAAACTAGCTTTATTTAGCCAAAGGTTTACCTTAGTTATATATACTTGGATTCTTTTTTTTTTTTTTTTTTTTTTTTTATTTGAGCTGTAGGTTTGCTCATGTTGCTCAAGTCAGAGTGCAGTGGTGTGATCTCAGCTCACTGCAGTCTCCGTCTCCTGGGTTCAAGTGATTCTCCTGCCTCAGCCTCCCGAGTAGCTGATATTACAGGTGCCCACCACCACACCTGGCTAGTTTTTGTATTTTTAGTAGAGAACAGGGTTTCAACATATGTTGGCCAGGCTGATCTCGAACTCCTGACCTTGGGTGATCCTCCCACCTCAGCCTCACCTGGCCTATACTTGGATTCTTAAAAATGTTTCTGAGCTAGCAGTTTCTGTTAAGAGTTTCTTTAGTTTCTGTGAATTTGGAGAATATTTTAATTTATATACATGCTTTCTCATCTCTGTAAATCAGTTTTACAGAGCTCTTCTGTTTAAGAGCTGTAACATGTAATTTATTAATACCCTCTGGAGGTAGGAAAATATTTCACATACAATGAAAATAATGGCTTTTTCGAATTATAGATGCAGAAACATGTAGAAGGCTTTTCGTTTCAGTTCTACAACTTTAGCCATAGATCACAAGTAAACAGAGAAACTCATTGTTTCAGATCTCACAAGAGCTGTTCTCCTTGATTGATTAACTCACAAATATACAAATAGAGAAACAAAAGGACTAACAAACCAGATTCTCCATCATCTGTCATCCAACAGAGAATAGGTTTCTGTCATCCATCCAACAGAGACTGTAAATGAAATCTACCTATTACTGTTACAATCTTGCCAGTGCACCATGTTTCAGTCTTGCCATCTGAGGTAGTACCTGGAGTTCTTTGTCTCACGACCAAGAAAATTAAGGAGTGTGGACACAGAGTGATATTGGAGCGAAAGTTTAATAAGCGAAAGAAAAAAGCTGTCCACAGCAGAGAGGGGGCCCAGGAGAGGGTTGCCATTTTTACAGTTGAATACAAAAGCTTTTATAAGAATCCCCCCTCATCTCTGTAGCTGTTTGTGTAACTTCCCTTACCTGTGAAGCTGTCTGTGTAACGCCCCTTATCTGTGCAGCTGCAGGCATGTCTTTAGGCAAGCACAAAGTACAGCTTCTCTTGGTTGTGTAACTGTGGGTATGTTTTGTGTAAGGTCCACCCCTCCCTGTGCAAATTCCCATGGAACCAACTGTGTACATGCCTGAAAAGGGAAGGAAACTTTTTCCTGAGAGCCTGTGGATTACACCAAAAACAAAGGCTTCTATATTGGGCCTTGCTTTCTTACCTGTGCAGCTGTAGCTTGAGTTTTTGCCAGGCTGCTCTATTTGTGCCTGCAGCTTGATTTTTTAGGGTGTTTCTGTGTTTGAAGGAGTTTTACCGAAGACCCATCCTAACTGTCTGCCTGTTTTTTTTCCTTTCTCATTACTACCATCACTAGGGATAATATATTGGTCATGAGTGAACCGGAAACACAAAGGCACAAACTTAGTGGAGAAGGAGAAAAATACATAGAGAAACAGTGAGCAAAGTTGGAGCTTTATGGCTGCGTGGGCGTCTCTTTGGGAGCCAAGAAAAATTGTTTTAAGCTTAACAGACTGTGAGGTGTGTTTCTCATTTACTTAGCTCCGTCAAGTCTATTTGAGCTTCTGAGTGGATGACCTCCAGAACTGCTGACTATAATTTTTAAAAAGATAAAATTGTGACCTTCATGCAAATAGAGGATGAACACATGCCAAATATTGACTCAGTTAGTGCAAAACCAGTAAGGCATTAAAACTGGTACAAAGAGCATTTAAGAGTATGTATAGATATTAAGATATATGCATGTGATTTAATATGCATGTGATTGAACTGGTTATTGTCTTACATGGTGGTAAACCATAACCTTTGGGATTATTTGTTCCCCACCCCAACAGAAATCTACAAGTTAACCTCTGCACCTGCAGAGTTGTAAAATAACCCAGTCAATAGAAAATCAAGCCTAGAGCTTCACTGAAAGAATACCCAGTGCTATAGTCTGACTGTTGGTAGTCCCCCAAAATTTATATGTTAGAACCTAATACTCGGTGTCATAGTATTCTAAGAGGTGAGGCCTTTTGGAAAGTGATTATGCTGTACATGCTCTGCCCTAAATAATGGGATTACGTGCCCTTATAAAAGTGGTTGAAGGAGCTGCCTTCCCTACCATCATGTGAGGAGACAGAAGGCACCATTTATGAGTAACAAACCCTCACCAGAGACCAAATATGTTGGTGCCTTGAACTTGCACTTCCCAGCCTTGAGAATTGTGCACGGTGAGTCTCTATAAAATGCCCAGTCTAAAGTATCTTGTTATAGCCACCTGGATAGACTAAGACACCCAATAATTACTCTTTTCAGATAATCTTTCTACCACCTATTTTTTTTTTTTAACAATGATTTAGGTTGAGTATTCCTTATCTGTTCTATTTAATAATTACACATTAAGTATTCCATATCTGAAATGCCTGGAAGCAAAGTATTTCGGATTTTGGATTTTTTCAGATTTTGGAATATTTTCATTATACTTACTGGTTGAGCATCCCAAGCTTGAAAATCTAAAATCTGAAATGCTCCAATGAGCATTTCCTTTGAACATTATTTCTCAGTGCTCAAAAAGTTTCTGATTATGGAGCATTTTTGGGATGCCTGACCTGAATCAGTAATTCTTCAATTTAGTTTTTTTTTTTTTTTTTTTTTTTTTGAGACGGAGTCTCGCTTTGTTCCCCAGGCTGGAGTTCAGTGGCACAATCTCTGCTCACTGCAAGCTCCACCTCCTGGGTTCACGCCATTCTCCTGCCTCAGCCTCCTGAGTAGCTGGGACTACAGGCGCCCACCACCACGCCCGGCTAATTTTTTATATTTTTGGTAGAGACAGGGTTTCACCGTGTTAGCCAGGATGGTGTCGACCTCCTGGCCTCGTGATCTGCCTGCCTCGGCCTCCCAAAGTGCTGGGCCACTGCGCCCGGCCTCTTCAATTTAGTTTTTTAAAACTCTTTTGATTATAACATTAATGCATGTTTATTGAAACATACAGAAAATAGAGAAAAAGAATTTAAAAATTACTCATAATCGTTCCATTGATAATACTAAATTGATTTTCCCCTGTCTTTAGTGTCTAATTGTCAGCCAGAAAATTAGGAATCTGTTGCACTTGATTTTTAAGTAACTTATATAAAACTGTGTGCTATTTTAACAGTGAGCATTACTAGTTGCATTCTCCAAATTTATTATTTTTTCATTTCTTAACTGTAGACTATTATTTCAAAATTTTAAATTTAGTTTTTGGTGTTTTAAAGAAATCATAGATTTTGAAGCCACAGTGGCTTAGCACATCTTTGTGTTTCTATTATTTATTTATTTTTTTGAGACAGAGTCTTGCTGTGTCGCTCAGGCTGGAGTGCAGTGGTGCGATCTCAGCTCACTGCAACCTCCACCTCCCGGGTTCAAGTGATTTTCCTGCCTCAGCCTCTCAAGTAGCTGGGATTACAGGCACCTGCCACCATGCCCGGCTAATTTTTGTATTTTTAGTAGAGAAGGGGTTTCACCATGTTGGCCAGGCTGGTCTCAAACTCCTGACCTCAAGTGAGCTGCCTGCCTCTGCCTCCCAAAATGTGTGTTTCTATTTTTCAAACTTCGGTGAAGTATTTCATGAAACTGTTAAAAAAAATAAATAAAAAAGCAAAACAGTTGCAGGACTAAGTTATTTTAACACAATGCAGACTTTGTATCAGGTGCCTAAAAGGATTACCTTTGGGTACCTCCATTAACTGTTATTTACTAAAAATTCGGGACATTAATTGTCTAATCATAGATTTTTGTGTTGTACAGGTACAATGTGGGAGAGGTATTTTCAGCTGCTTTGGAAGAGAGGAGAACTCAGGTTCTGCTCTCTTAAAGCCCCTGAAGACTTTCAGTCTTCCTATCTTTGAACTTCGTAGTAAATCCCCTCAAATACTGGCCTGATGCCTGGCATATGACTCTCCAGTCTCCTGTTCTTTTGAGCCTTTTCAGTTTTCTGGGCATAACTAAGGTACATAGAAGCAGGTGGGTAAAGAGACAGGTATACTTTATCAGAGTAAATATGCACCCATTTTGGGAGCAGTTTGACTGGAAGCCAGAATTAGCCTATTAATATTGATGACATTTCTACACAGTGCTTTTGGTATTATACCACATAGGTCATTAATCACAGAAGTCATTCCTTTCCTCCCCAACATTTAGGGTGGTTTTTCTTTTGTATAGGTAGAGGTGAAATTTATTATTATTTTTTCTTGTTATCAGCTAAATCCTTGAAATTGAGGAATTAGTTAATTAATTCTTTCACATATCCAAAATATGCAAAACTGCAGACTGGTAAAGATAAATTACTAAATTTTGCTAATCACATGACAGGTTTATGTATGAGGAAATGAAAGATAACTGCTGTTTAAGTAACTTTGCTGTTAAGTTAGCTACTGATGTAATTTTGTAGACTCCATCTCAAAAAAACAAAACAAAACAAAAACAAAAACTGACCTAAACTTTTTATAGTCTGCAAAGTGCTTTTATTTGTATATTGTAATTTCTCAAAACTAATGACAATTGAGACTGACCGGTAGTATGATTCTTGTTCGAAAAATGCAGACATTGAAACTTTTATTTTTTATGTTTTTATTTTTTGAAACAGGGTCTTGCTCTGTTGCCCAGGCTGGAGTGCAGTGGCACAATCTTGCCTCACTGCAACCTCTGCCTCCCAGGATCAAGCGATCCTCCCACCTCAGCATCCAGAGTAGCTGGGAGTACAGGCATGTGCCACCACACCTGGCTACTATTTGGTATTTTTAGTAGAGATAGGATTTCGTCATGTTGCCAGGCTGGTCTCAAACTCTTGGACTCAAGCGATCTGCCCACCTCAGCCTCCAAAGTGCAGAGATTACAGCTGCGAGCCACCACACCCTGCCTGGACACTTAAATTCTTTCTTTTTTTTTTTTTGAGATGGAGTCTCGCTCTGTCGCCCAGGCTGGAGTGCAGTGGTGCTATCTCGGCTTACTGCAAACTCCACGTCCCAGGTTCACGCCATTCTCCTGCCTCAGCCTCCCGAGTAACTGGGACTCCAGGCTCCCGCCACCATGCCTGGCTAATTTTTTGTATTTTTAGTAGAGACGGGGTTTCACCGTGTTAGCCAGGATGGTGTCGATCTCCTGGCCTCGTGATCCACCCACCTCGGCCTCCCAAAGTGCTGGGATTACAGGCGTGAGCCACCGTGCCTGGCCTGAAACTCTTAAAAGAAGTTAAATTACTGTCTTTCTTAGTTCAAATAGCCAGAAAAGTGTACAGTGGAGTTAGGGCTCAAATCCAGATCTTTTGACTTTGAATCCTATAACCTGCTCACTTTCTATTTGCCGCTTACAGTTGGCAGGCTCCTCTCCTACCTGTATTTCCAAAATAGATGGATATCAGTGATTCTCAAGAGTGTGGCCTGGTAATGCCAGGGGTCCCTGAGGCCCTTTCAGAGGGTCCTCAAGTTCAAAATTATTTCGTGATACCAAGACATGATTACCTTTTTGACTAAGGTTTAAGGAAATACAATTCCACATATTGAAGTAGAATTCTCAAGGCAGTAAATAGAGAATGGTAAGTGAATTAAGGAGGCTTCTCTAGGAATGGATGACTGAGCCTCCTGGAAAGCTAAGTTAAGGGACTGTTGTAAGACATAGCTCTTTTGGACCTAGTTGGGGTGGGGTGGTAGAGGAGAGTATAGAGAGTTGGAGGATACCCCTCCAGTGGGCTAAATAATTTGTATGTATGTATTGTTTAGTGTTGATTCTATTTTAAAAACAGGTTCATTCTTGGTGTTTTCAAGCTTCTCTGTGTTAGGACATATAACGAAATGCTTATGTTGTTAATTGCTGCATGGAATACTCAATGCAACTGTGTGGATAGGTTGAGGTAATTCACCACTTCATTATTTGATAGTGAGTTAGTTTCTAGTTTTTCTCTATAAAAACAATACTGCATGACCACTCTTATAGATAAATCTTTGTATTGATTCTTCAGTAAGGGCAAACTCCTAGCTGCAGCATGACCAGATGTGTTCATAAACAAACATCAGACATGTTTGTTAAATCAGTTTATGGTATTGGAGGGCAGGCACTGAATTTTTTTTTTTTTTCCTGAATTTCTTAGCTAGGCGTGAGTGATCTGGGGGTTCTGGCTGCTCTAGCTGCAAGGAATGCAAAGAGAATCAATATCTCAGGCTCACCTCCAACTTATTCTCCACAGCTGCCATGTACCTGTTGAAAAAAATTGTACTGATTGACTTACTAGCCAAATTGAGAAGAGCAGATCATTATTAACCAAGAGTGCTGAGTCGACCAGTTATCTTTTAGGAAAATGGCCTCTGACCTGCTTTTCTTGGATCATCTGTGAAGTGATGGGAGGCAGAGTAGATAGGTATATAGCTTATTGTTTCCTAAGTAATTATGAGGCAGCCCATATCTTACAGGAAGTGCTCTGCATTTGGGGAAGACCCCAGCTTCCACAGGAATTGAGAGATGGGAGTAATGTCTATGGTAGGACAAATTGGTTATGACTGGACTCAGGGGAGAACAAACCTATGAAGTAACTGAAACAGGTTTTCAGATGGGAGGTCCAGGGATGAGAAACATGATGAAAATCAGAAACTGAGAAGGTAATTGTAATTTGAACAAGTATTTCCAGCTGGTACAACAAGTAAGACTGATTTATATTTAGGCTTAACAGAATGCATTGTTTATTTAATAATGTGCTTATTGAGATTATACTTATGTTCTTTTTTTTTTTTTTTTTTTTTTTTTTTTTGAGACGGAGTTTTGCTCCTGTTGCCCAGGCTGGAGTGCAATGGGGCGATCGTGGCTCACTGTAACCTCCACCTCCAGAGATCAAGCAATTCTTGTGCCTCAGCCTCCTGAGTAGCTGGGATTACAGGTGTGTGCCACCACGCCTGGCTAATTTTTGTATTTTTAGTAGAGAAGGGGTGTCACCACGTTGGCCAGGCTGGTCTTGAACTCCTGACCTCAGGTGATCTGCCTGCTTCGGCCTCCCAAAGTGCTGGGATTACAGGCATGAGCATACTTATGTTCTTAATAAATACTTTTTTTTGTGTGTGTGTGTGTGTGTGTGTGTAGAAGGAGTCTCGCTCTGTCACCCAGGCTGGAGTGCAGTGGCGTGATCCTGGTTCACTGCAACCTCCGTCTCCTGGGTTTAAGCAGTTCTCCTACCTCAGCCTCCCAAGTAGCTGGGATTACAGGCGCCCGTCACCATGCCCAGCTAATTTTTGCATTTTTAGTAGAGACAGGGTTTCACCATGTTGGCCAGGCTGGTCTCGAGCTCCTGACCTCAGTTGATCCTCCCGCCTTGGACTCCCAAAGTGCTGGGATTACAGGCATGAGCCACCGCACCTGGCCCATTTTTTTTTTTTTTTTTTTTTTTGAGTTTCATTCTTGTTGCCCAGGCTGGAGTGCAATGGCGCGATCTTGGCCCACTGCAGCCTCTGCCTTCCGGGTTCAAGCGATTTTCCTGCATCAGCCTCCTGAGTAGCTGGGATTACAGGCCCCCACCACCACACCTGGCTAATTTTTTGTGTTTTTAGTAGAGACGGGGTTTTGCCATGTTGGCTAGGCTGGTCTCGAACTCCTTGCCTCAAATGATTGGCCTACCTCTGCCTCCCAAAGTATTGGGATTACAGGCATGAGCCACCACACCCAGCCGATAAATACGTTTTTTAATGAATGAATGAATGAACACACATTAGATTTAATGAGTCCTAGAATGATATACTACACTGAAGTTATGGAAGAATTTAGACTTATTTTAGAGCTGCCTAATTAGCTTTTGACTTGTCAGTTTTCTGACATTTGACAGGCTTTCCACCTTAAATATCACAGACTGACAGCTTTTCTTAGTTTCCATGTCACCGCAGTGGCTGCTTTCGTTCACAATTATTATTATTATTTTTTTGATGGAGTCTTGCTCTTGTCGCCCAGGCCAGGGTTCAGTGATGTGATCTCAGCTCACTGCAACCTCCGCCTCCCAGGTTCAAGTGATTCTTTTGCCTCAGCCTCCCGAGTAGCTGGGATTACAGGCATGTGCCACCACACCCGGCTAATTTTTTGTAGTTTTAGTAGAGATGGGGTTTCACCGTGTTAGCCAGGATGGTCTCGATCTCCTGACCTCGTGATCCGCCCGCCTCGGCCTCCCAAAGTGCTGGGATTACAGGTGTGAGCCACCACACCTGGCCTGTTCACAATTATTATTTTTTCTTTTTTTGAGATGGAGTCTCGCTCTGTCCCCATGCTGGAGTGCAGTGGCATGATCTCAGCTCACTGCAACCTCTGACTCCCTGGTTCAAGCAACTCTCCTCCTCAGCCTCCTGAGTAGCTGGGATTACAGGCACATGCCACCACGCTAGGCTAATTTTTGTATTTTTAGTAGAGACGGGATTTCACTGTGTTGACCAGGATGATCTCGATCTCCTGAGCTCGTGATCTGCCCACCTTGGCCTCCCAAAGTGCTGCGATTACAGGCATGAGCCACCGTGCCTGGCCTTTCACGATTATTATTATTATTACTATTTTTGAGACAGAGTCTCGCTCTGTTACCCCGGCTGGAGTACAGTGGCACGATCTCGGCTCACTGCAACCTCCGCCTCCCGGGTTCAAGCGATTCTCCTGCGTCAGCCCCCTGAGTAACTGGGATTACAGGTACCCACCACCATGCCCTGCTAATTTTTTGTATTTTTAGTAGCGACAGGATTTCACTGTGTTGGCCAGGCTGGTCTTGAACTCCTGACCTTGTGATCCACCCACCTCGGCCTCTCAATGTGCTGGGATTACACGCGTGAGACACTGCACCCGGCCACATGATTATTTTTAAAGACAGGTAGTCTCATTCCTATCAGCCTTGAGGCTTACGTTTTTAAAAGATGGTTTTCATAAAATTCACTAATATGTAGAAATTTGTTTATTTCTTGTTACATAGTTGGGCCTTCTGATTTCTGAGGTAGGTGGTTAGGCTTCCAGTTCAGTAGCATGTTAGATAGAATATTGGTGTCCATTCACTGTTGTAGTTATAACAGGTTAACATTTCTTCCAGTTTTCTTTTGGTTAGTGCTTGTTTTTGCTCACCTGCTTTACTCTTTGTATTGTATCTGTTTCTATGGAAATAAAGACTTTTTTAAAGAGCAATGCTGTATATGACAGTGAATACTAAAACTGGTTTTTGACATAATTTATCATTCATGGAAACGCTTTAAAGTTTAAAGGTGTATTTATTGCCCAGATAACATTTTATTTATTTATTTATTTATTTATTTATTTAGGCAGGCTAGTCAAATGAATCAGTGGGAATGGAGAAGGAACAAAGAAATCTGTACTGGTTGTTATCAGTTAGTCGTAAACACTACCGCCCTCAGACCAGCCCCAAACAGCATTTTAACACCACCAATGGAAGTCTGAGAAATTGCTGATGGTGCTAGCGCCTTAGTAAATCCTCTCTTGTGGTGGTTGTTAACCTTGATAATCTCCACAGTTAATCCATTTTCTTCCTTTCATACAATACTCTTTGGAAGGGAGTTGTGTGCGGCCTGCACTTAAGTAGTAGGGAGTTATGCTCCCCTACCTTTAGGGCAGAATAGCTACATAAACTGTCTGGAATTCTTCTGCATGGGAGATTTGTGTCTTCTGCCTCATTTATTAATTTATTCAATCATATATATCAGTGTGGACTAATGAATATTTATTTCATACTTGAGATTATAAAGTCAGTACTGTTTTATTTTGTTGCTCAGATTGTTCTGGCTTTGTGCATTGGTTGCTCTTTCAATAGACTTCTGTGCTCCATTGGTATACCCCCTCAATGTTGGGTATTTTGGTTTTGGGTTTTTTTTTTTTTTTTTTTTGAATAGTACTACTTTACTTTCTGGTACTTCAAGCTGATCTTGTATATTTCCTGCCTGAGTTCTGGAATCAGCTATTTCTCCTTGGGGGCCCTGGTTTCTTTTATTGCAGAATAGTGTTAGACACCAAGATCTGGGTGCTAGGAATGCTCATTGCTCCTGGGGTGTTGTTTCTTCTAGACCCTCTCAGCTGACAGAACAAAGAAATATGTGTGTATGCTAATGCATATATATGCACATATCTATAATCTGTGCACATTTATAAATATTTCTGTGTGTAACTGTGCATCTATACTAAGCTAAACATGAGTTCTTATTAGTGTCTCCAACTCTAATCCATTAGCACATGAATCTTTGTACCTTTTTTCCGTTGCTTATCTGTACATTCCCACTCTTAACTGTAAGAAACCTGATTCTTACTATCTGCCATCCGTTTACTGAATTGGTCACCTCCAGTATTCATGTGTAGAAGTATCAGAATTGTTAACCAGTAACTCTATGGGAAACAACTTTATCAAGTAGGATACGGTGTTTAGGTGCAGAGTTCCTTTTACCTTCATTCTTAGAAGCCGCTTTCGTTTCCAGAGTTGCTTAGGTCAGCACCTTTCCCCTCCCTCAGGACTTTCAGTAAGGTGGTTTCATACATTTGTAATATAGTTAGATTCACTTGTCACAGCTTGTGTTTCTTCCTGGGACGCTGCAACCTCCTAAATGATTTTTTAAAAATTTGTATGCATTACAATTCATTCTTTTGTGTTGTAATGTTCTATGGGTTTTTGATGATCTATTATTGCTGCAATATCATATAGAATAGTTTCACCACCTAAAAGTTCCTGTGCTTCATCTATTCATCATTCCCCTAATAGCCCACAAACTCCTGCCAACACTAATCTTTTTATTGTCCCTGTAGTTTTGCCTTTTACAGAGTCTTCAGGCATACCTTGGAGATAGTGTAGATTTGGTTCCAGACCATTGCAATAAAGTAAATATCATGATAAAGTCACTTGCACAAAATTTTTGGTTTCCCAGAGCATATAAAGGTTATGTTTACACTGTAGTCTCTTAAGTATGCAGTAACATTATATCTGAAAAAACAACATACATACCTTAAATAAAAAATGCTTTATTGCTAAAAAATGCTAATGACATGAGCACATGCTTAGAAAAATTGTCCCAATAGACTTGCTAATGGGGTTGCCACAAACCTTCAGCTTTTTTTTTTTTAAACTCATTATCTGTGAAGCACAATAAAACAAAGTGCAATTAAATGAGACGTGCCTATAATTGGAATCGTGCAGGATATAGCCTTTTCAGATCGGCATCTTTCACTTAGCAGTATGTAAAGTTTCTTGTGTGTGTGTCTTGATAGTTATTCTGTTTATTGCTGAATAATCTTTCATTGTGTGGATGTACCATAGTTTATCCATTTGCCTATTGAAGGACATCTTGGTTGCTTCCAGTTTTGTGTGGTTATCAATAAAACTGTTATAAACATTCACTTATAGGGTTTTAGGTTTTTGTGTGACATAAGTTTTCAAATCAATTAGATAAATACCTAGGAATGTGATTGCTCTTTTTTATGTTGAGATCTTTAATTTTATGAGAAACTCCTAAATCATCTATACCATTTTACATTCCCACCATCTGAATGAGAGTTCCTGTTACTCTGCATCCTTACCAGCATTTGGTATTTATTCAGTTTTTGGATTTCAGCCACTCTAGTAGTTTTGAGGTATTATCTCATTGTTTTAATTTGCAGTTCCCTAATGGTAAGTGATATTGAGCATCTTTTCATATGTTTGTTTGCTATTTGTACATCTTGGGGTGAGGTCTCTGTTCAGATCATTTGCCCCTTCTCCCTTATTTTTAAAAATAAAGACAGGGTCTTGCTCTGTCGCATAGGCTGAAGTGCAGTGGCACGATCTTAGCTCACTGCAGCCTTGAACTCCTGGGCTCGGAGGATCCTCCCACGTCGGCCTCCCAAAGCACTGGGGTTAGAGGCATAAGCCACCGCACCCAATATTTTGCCTACTTTTTAATTGGGTAGTTGTTCTTGTTGAATTTTGAAAGTCTTTGTATATTTTGGATACCAGTTCTTTATTAGATATGTCTTTTACAAGATTTTCTCCCAGTCTGTGACTTGAGTTTTTAACAATGTTTTTCACAGAGCAGAAGTTTTTAATTTCAATAAAGTACAACTTAGCAGTTTTTTTGTTTCATGAATTGTGCTTTTGGTGTTTTATCTAAAAACTCATTGACAAACCTAAGTTCACCTAGATTTTCTTTTATATTATCATCTAGAAGTTTTCTGGTTTCTCATTTTATATTTAGGTTTATGGTCCATTTTGAGTTAATTTTTGTGAAAGGTGTAACGTCTGTGTCTGGATTCCTTTTTTTTTTTTTTTTTTGCGTATCGATGTCTGGTTGTTAACGGCACCATTTATTGTAAAGAGTATTCTTTATCTATTGCATTGCCTTTGCTGCTTTGTCAAAGATCATTTGACTGTATTTGTGTGTGTCTGTTTTATCTCATTGACCTATGTCTGTTCTTTCACCAATACCACTCTATCTTGATTATTACAGGTTTATAGCAAGTGCTGACATTGGGAGTGTCAACACTTTTTTCCAACTTTTTTCTTTCACAGTATTGGGTCGGCTAGTCTGAGACTTCTGTCTCTACATAAACTTTAGAATCAGTTTTTTGATAGCTGCAAAATAGCTTGCTGAGATTTTGATTGTGATTACATTAAATGTATATATCAACTTAGGAAAAACTGAGGTCATGACAATGTTGTCTTCTAATCCATGTACACATAATATTTTTCTGGTTTTTTAGATCTTTGATTCCTTTTGTCAGAGTTTTGTAGTTTTCTGTATATATTTTGATTTATAACTAAACATTTCATTTTTTGTTGTATTGTAAATGGTATTGTTTTCTTAATTTCAAATTCCAGTCATTGTTGGTATATAGAAAAGCAACTGACTTTTGTATATTACCCTTGTATTCTGGGACCTTGCTGTAATTGCTTATTTCAGTTTTTTGTTGTTACTGATTTTTGTTTGTTTGTTTTAACCTACCTCAGTCACGTTATCTATAAAGAAAGACAGGCTTTTCCTCCTTCCCAGTCTATACACCTTTTATTTCCTTTTCTTATTGCGCAAGCTAAGCCTTCTAATATGATGTTGACTAGGAGTGATGAGAGGGGATATCCTTACCTTGTTCTTTCTTACTAGTAAGTATGCTGTTAGCTGTGGGTTTTTGCATATATATTATTTAGCCAATTGAGAAAACTTTCCTCTGTTCCTAGTTTGTTAAGAGTGATTAGCCATGAACAGGTGTTGGGTTTTGCCAGTAATGTTTCCTGCATCAATTGATATGATCATATGATACTTCTTCTTTTGACCTATTGATGTGGTGAATTACATTGATTGTTCATTAATTACCTTTTAAAAAGCTGCTTTTCCAATGTGAAGTCAGCCTTGCACACCTAGAATAAATTTCTCTTTTGTTCATGATATAATTCTTTTTATATATTGTTGGATTTGATTTGCCAATATTTTGTTGAGGATTTTTGCATCTGCGTTCATGAGAGATTGATTTGTAGATTTATTTTCTTGATTTTTTTGCTTGGTTTTGGTGTTATTCAACCTGTTCTCATTTTTGTTTATTCTCTTCTAGCTTTTATTCATATACATTCTCTGATTTTAGCTGTGTGAAAATGATGTACAAGTAGTGTTGTATTTGTTCACTTGAATTAGTAATCTCTAACATTCACTCAGTCTCCAGGAAAGCCTGTTTTATGCTGCTTGATAATGTTCTTTATATTGTTTTCATTTAAGATCAGTTATATTTAAAATGTTGAATTTTAAAATGAGAAATGTCATTTAACTAGCTATATTTACAGGAAGATGGTTATATTCTGAAATCTCTAGATTTTTCCTGTGAAGTTATAGTTAAATTAAGATAATAATGAAGAATAACTTTGTTTTCCTTTGACTAATAAGGAGAAGTATCATAGTCCTTTGTACTTACACAAGAACTCTCACCTAGAAGATATAATGGGGTTGTGTACCTTCTCAGAGCTGGGACACTCACAGAACAGGCTTAACTGGCAGTATCTCACCCCACCCTTTTCTTTTATGTTCCTCATATTTTTCTCATGCATTTCTTTCCTAACCTTTGTGTGAAATAGAAGAACATAGTTTATTTATTTATTTATTTATTTATTTATTTATTTTATTTCAGTAGGTTTCTGGGGAGCAGGTGGTGTTTAGTAAGTCCTTTAGTGGTGATTTCTGAGATTTTGGTGCAGCCATCACCTAAGCAGTGTACACTGTACCCAATGTGTAGTCTTTTATCCCTCACCCCCTCTTGCCCTTCCGTCTAAGTCCCCAAAGTCCATTGTGTCATTCTTATGTTTTTGTGTCCTCATAGCTTAGCTCCCTCTTATAAGTGAGAAGATACAATGTCTGGTGTTCCATTCCTGGGTTACTTCACTTAGAATAATGGTCCTCAACTCTATCCAGGTTGCTGCGAATGCCATTATTTTGTTCCTGTGTATGCCTGAGTAGTATAGAAATGGAAGGACATAGTTTAATAGTGATTTTCTTACCCTGTAAAATGCTGTATTTCCTATTGTCAAGTATTAAAACAAGTAAATTGAAGAAAACATGAATTGATTTCTCTTTTTGAATTTTGTATTTAGTCAGTATTTCTATGATGAAAAAGTTTTGCAACTTAATATAGGGTGTGACTAGGGATGATGATGGAAACAAAGAGGAAAGTTGAGGACTTATTAACCTGAGGAAAATGAAAGTATATTATATATTAATTATAAGATTATTTTAATATTAAAAAAATGGCTAACAGTTTGTGTTTGTGCCTCTGCTTTTTCTTAGGCAGAGACTCCCCCTAATGGGCCAGATTGTGGCTATGGCTCCTTTCACCAGCAGTACTGGCTTGACGGAAAGATCATTGCTGTGGGGGTGATTGACATCCTCCCAAACTGTGTATCATCTGTGTATTTGTACTACGATCCTGATTATTCGTTTCTGTCTTTGGGCGTCTACTCTGCACTACGGTAAGATTGCTTTTTGCCATTATTATAGTGGGTTATATAGAACTTCAAATAATTACTCATCTGATTATATTTAATTATGTAACAGTAGAAGTCCTAATTGACAGTGTATTATAATGATTTGTTGCTAGTCTCGTATAGAATACACACTACTATATAATAGGTAATAGGTATTCTATATGAGTTAAATACTCCTATATAATATATAATTATATATAATTTGTAATTTTCATTTAAGAACAATATATTTAAAGTCACATTGAATTTTAAAATAAATGTCATTTAACTAGTTTATAGGAAATATACATATTATATAAGTATATAGTTATGTAATATATAAGTAAATATTATGTATAACTAGTATCTATAATCTATAATCTCTAGTACTTTTATATTGTATTTATAAGGTACTACCTTTAGAACTGATGCCAGTGTCTGATGGTAATTCTCCAGCTTTTTAAGGTATCCATCTAGTTAAGAAGTCGTTGTATTTGTGGGTAGGTTTTGTTGTTTATACATTTATTTAAGCCCCCCTGTCAGAACTACTTATATTCCTTAAACGTTATATGACTTATATTCTTGTCATCACTATCTTCTAGTTTCTTTTTTCCTTTTCAAATGAGATGGGGTCTTGCTGTGTTGCCCAGGTTGGTCTCGAACTCCTGGGCTCAAGTGATCCTCCTTCCTCAGCCTTTCAGGTACCTGGAATTACAGGCTTGTACTACTGCATTCAGCTTTATATTTTTCACTATTAATTAAAAGTTAAGTTAATGTGGTGTAAACGAATCAAAGTAATATGAGTCTACTGGAAGAAATATACATGTATACAGAACAGACCTGGGGAATCCCTGGCTGACTGGTTGAATTTATGACCCTCATCAAAAGATAATTTCCCTTTTGTGTCCATGGCTGCAAACATATGTATGCAGCACAAAACATTTTTAATGGTGAGAAGATTGGAGTCTTCCTCCAGTTTTCTCTATTTATTTCTGTTTGTCTATGTGTATATGTGATGGAGGAGGGAAGGAGGTTTGGGAACTATTTTTCTTTTATCTGGGAGCTTGAGTCTCTCTTTTTCTCACTCTTTACTATTGTGTCATACTTTTCTCTTTTCATCTCTCAGTCTTCATGTCTGATGGTCACGTTTTCATGTCACAGTAAAATGTACTGCCAGATTATTTTTGTGTATGTGCTTTTTTATGAATTATAAAAGAGTTGAAATTTTTCATTAAATCAGCAATTTAATGTTTTTAAAAATCTGGTCCATAAGTGATTGTGTGTGTTTCAGTGGCCCACAATATAAAGTTCTTTGTCTTAGCATTTTCAACTTGACTTTTTCTTAATGCCAAGTTTTAACAAATCCACAATTACATAATATTTACAATAGATCTCTATAACAGTCTTTTTATTCTTATGTATTTAATCACATTTTTGTATAAAGTAGTTTAAAAATATTTATGGCTGTTGGTGCTCTCACTGAAATTGAAATTGATAATTTAAAGTATTCATGTTTTATAACTTTAGATTTTGCAATTATTATATAACTTCAGAAGTTTTATTTCAGAAAAGATATATTTTCTTTATACCCAAATCAGTCAATTCTTTCAAATAATTGCTGGTTTTTTGTTTTGTTTGGTTTTATTTTTGTATTATCACTTCACAATGTGTTATAGATTTTTCTAGGCTTCTCAGATGGATTTTTAAGGGTGAGATTTATTGCTACATAATAAGCTCTGGCCTATGTCCGAAATATTTCATGGCTTAATAAACTGAGTGATAGTTTAGATATTGATATGGTAAATAATTAATTCCCAGCAAAATTAGCAGGAGTTCTATTGATCGCCTTGTATATCCCTGCAAATACTAGAGCTGGAGAGCTGGGAGGGAGCAGGAGAGGAGCCTGAGGTCATGAAAAGTTTGCCAGTTGAGGGTGGGATGGTTGCGGCTGCTCTGCGCTCTTGTCACTTCCTTTTGGTGCTCTTGAGAAGATGAGTTGTGGAGTTTATAGAAAAGGAAAGGCAGCCAGGGGATTGACCTCTTGAAGCAAAATTGGAGAAAGTAGGTCACCAGTTGCTAATTCCGTTTTTGATTTTAATGTATTTTGGTGAAATATTTTCCCCTCAATTTCTTAAGTTTCTTAAGCAATCCAACAATCAATATAGTTTTATGTTTTTAGATTTATATAATGTAACCTGTAGATTTTTATTTTTTTATTTTTTTAATTGATTTTTGTAATCAGCCTCTGCTTATCCATAGCCTGTAGATATAAGAATTGTTTGAATTGGGGATCATGAGCATGGCATTTGTTTGCATATTTTTAGAAAGATACATTTTGAAAAGGTAGTTACACTCATAGACATGAATAAGGTTTCTGGTTTGTCCAAGCAGACCATAAATAATAAAACAGACAACTTAATTTCAGATACTCCCTAGCACTGTGACACAAATAAAATTAGAGGTGGTGGGCATGAAGCCTGTTTTATATAGATTGGTCTTTCCTCATAGAGAACAGGTGACATTTCAGGGGCAAAGGAAGAAGAAAAGGAACCAGTCTTGTAAAAATCTGAGGGTAGGAAGAAGTTCAAGTGAAGGGTAGCAAATCTAAATGCCCCGAGGTGGCCAGGAAAAACAAAAATGTCTTTTGGGCTCAGGTGTAGGGAAGGACGTAGAGAGCCTTATGCAAGGGGCAGAGAGGCAGGTAGAGTTGGTGAGAAGGAGGCAGGTGGAGTTGGTGAGAAGGAGGCAGGTGGAGTTGGTGAGAAGGAGGCAGGTGGAGTTGGTGAGAAGGAGGCAGGTGGAGTTGGTGAGAAGGAGGCAGGTGGAATAGCGCTTGTAGGATAGGGTGGGGAGGTTGGGTTTTATTTATATGTGGTGCCAACCCACTGCTGGGGTTGGGGATTGGGAGATCTGATTAATATTGTAAAAGATTACTTGGCCTGTTCTGTGGAGATTATGGAGGGGCAAGAGTGGAAACAGGAGGCTGCTGGGAGGCTGCTGTAGTCATCCAAGGGTACCATAATGGTGCTTGACCCGGAATATCTGAGGTGGAGGTGGTAAGAAGTGGTCAGATTCAAGTCATATTTTAGAGAGAAAGCCCAAAAGACCTGCTGATGGATTGGACATTGGGATGAGAAGAAAAGAATGAAGGATAACTCCAAGGTTTGGGGCCTGAACAAATCTGGGGAGAGGTGATGAAATGAACTGAGGTGGGCAGGACCAAGAGAATTGGTACCCTGGCTGGGTGGGCCTTCTGAGAATTGGTGATCTTACGCTTGCTTGTGTCAGTGCATTCTTTCCTCAGTTTAAACCTTGAGAATGGATTAATTCTGGGAATAGGATTTATTCTGTTATAGGCTAATAATGTTTAGTCTGGTTGGATTTAGAAATACTTTTAATTTAAAAATGAATTCTTATGGTAATAATTCTTTAAGGGTTTAAATTTGAAGTAGAAAAACGCACAGAATATTGCATTACAAATACATTTCTTTAGAATTTCAAGCATCAATTGCTACTAATAAAGGAATACCTTCAAGAAACAAACATAAAAACAAAACTACTTTCCTCATACTTTAGAAATATACTGAAGTTTTACTAAGCACTTTCAAACCAGTCATTTAGCTGGGCAAGTAGAATGAAATTCTGTGCCAAGGTTTATCAGGATACAAATGAAAACCACTTCATGCACAGGCGTTATAGTGGAGAGACTGACAACTTCTTATGTTTGAGTTACCTGGCTTATTCCAACAAATACAGAAAATGTGGTGAGATAACATGGTATTTCCTGCTCTCTAGTTTTAGGGGAAATAAATATTAAAGTTGTGCCTAGATAAAGGATTGAATTAGATGTCATATGCAGCTGAAAGTCTTTGCATGTAAATGGTCATAATAGTTATTCATCCTGAAATTTATTGGCTGTTGAGTTTTCTAAAATGTGCTGTACTGTTTTTAACCTGTTAAGCCCAGATTCTTTGAGAACCGTAGGGCATGATGAATAATAACAGGACACTGTAGATCTCTTTAATTTTACGCTGCTTGAATTTTAGATCAGCTACTTTGTCCAATAAAGTGTAAAACCTGAACTTAGATGCATTTGCTTAAAATTATTTAGAGGGGTTTATTATTTCTTTAGTAGAAATCGTATAGTGTTTTAAAAGTAGTTTTTCTTTCAATATTTGTAATTTTTTGATAGCTTAATATCAGATTTTATCAAATGTTTACCATCAAATTACATAGATATTTGAACATTGGAACCAGAATTAACTGCCTTCAGCTTTCTTCTTTTTCTTTTGGCAGAGAAATTGCTTTTACTAGGCAGCTTCATGAGAAAACTTCTCAACTCAGCTATTATTATATGGGTTTCTACATTCATTCGTGTCCCAAGATGAAATATAAGGTAAAGTTGATTTTCACATGTGTGTGTTTTTATTATAGAAAAATGAATCTCTAATAAAATTTTTATCTCAGGGCACTGGGTTTGAAGCTTTGAAGGAAGGACGAATGGGTTAATAAGGAAATCTCTTTGCTGCCTCAGAAATTAAGCTTTCTGTAATGAGAACCACAGCCTCTTCTGCTCTTGTAATCCATTGCATTATTGTGAGATTTAAGTATATTTCAGAATTTCCCTTTAAAAAAAAGTTTTATGACTCTCATTAATGAAACTCTTTGATGTTTCCTGAGTATGAGTAACCCGCTGTAAAAACTGCAGAGTGAAGACCAATGCAGAGGAGCAGACCCACCGCCTTCCACCCACTGCGATAGCAATAACAAACACGTCTGCTTTACTTAGAGTGAGGCTTTCAGCTCTGAAGATGCATGGATCTTCTACTTAAAACTTGTGAGCTAGGGGAAGATTAGGGGCATTTTACATAAAACCAGGGCATACAGTGGTCTGGTCAGTGGCCTAGGAGGACATGGGTTTTTTACTATACAAGATGTGGAAGAGGAAAGGAAGGAGTAGCTCAAGAAGAAAGTAGGTAGGATGGAGAAGGACATTTCAAGGAGAAGAAGCAGTAAAAGAAAGGATTTGGAAGGGGAAGTTCTGGTGATGTATTTGTAGAGGAAAGGGTAACTGAAGGACTGTGCAGGACCCTGAAGGCCGGGCTAAGGTGCTTAGGCACCTGGGAGTCATCAATAGTTCTAGAGCAGAGCAGAGTAAATCAGAAAATACATATATGTCCACACATAGAAATATGACTTAATGGGGGTTTTAAGACATGCCACATTAAAGACAAAAGTGTAATTGAACCCCTGTGTACCCATTACCCAGCTTTAGTAATTTTCATGCATTTATTTCATCTATTCCTTCACTCTATTCCCACCTCCACCCTCTCTTGAATTATTTTGGAGCAAATCAAAAGTATCACTTAATCTGCCAGTATTGTAGTATGTATTTCTAAAAGATAAGGGCATTTTGAAAATGTAATCATGTTCTCATCATATACCTAGAAAGTATTAGCAGCGTTTCCAAATGTCACCTGATCAGTGTTCATATTTCCTGTTTCCTTTATTGTCTCATAATCTTTTTTACAGTCAATTTGTTTGACTTAGGACTCAATAAGGTTCATACATTATATTTGTGATGTGTCTCTTAAATCTCTTTAAATCAATAAATCCCCGCCCCCCTCCCCCAGCCTTTTTTCTTTCTTACAAAGGAATAATTCACAGGACTTGGTGATTAATTTAATTTGGGGATGATTATATTTCCAGATCTTTGAGGTTAAGTACTGAATGACTGGGGAAATGGTTCCATTGTCAGAAATTATGGATTCTGAAAGTAGCACTGGCTTTGAGAGACTGATGAAAAAGCAGTACCTTGCTGGTTTTACATTGACAGTCCAGGTAAGCTGAGCAAGGTGTCCTGGCGTTTGGAGGTTTTCTTTTGAGCTCATATTTCAGTGCACATTGTAGGGAGATAACCCCTGATTTTGGTTATCTTCAAAAACTTCCTTTATGCCTGAATTACTAATTCACTTGATGGGCCTTAACATATGTTCTGTACAGAAGGAAAAGTATGAGCATATTTCCGTTTTGCCTAAAAATAATGATTTGCTTACGTTTTTACTAGTGTTTTATCCTTCTGGCTCATTTTCATCTGGTACTAGATCTAAATTAGTTCAGAGCAGAAAACTCTAGTACTCAAGATACTTTAATGCATTTATAAGACTCAAAGAAAACTCTGGCTGTCCTTATATTAATCTTCCTTTATGTAGTACACGACCCATTCAAATGAAGTATTTTCATACTAGACTTAGGGACTTGCACAGATTTCACTTTTATGTCTCATCTGTGGTGGCCGTTCTAGTCTCACAGCATTTCTCTTGAAAGTTTTTCATTATGCCTAAGCTAAATTCTAATTTGCCCTATATTTTAACCTGGGTCTTTTTTTTTTTTTTTTTCCATTCGTGGAAATGTTGAATATAGTTTCATCATCCTTTTCCTCTTCATGAAGACGTTTTGTGCTGACACCTTTGTTGACTCTAGACCAGACTAAATATTTTATATTCTTTCGTCTCCTTCCTAGGTAGAGGTCTGCTTGGAAATTCAAGCCAGCCTGTATATAGTTTTAAGTTAAAGATTTTAAAAATACCCTATGTGCTTTTCGGTCTACCTTAATTATATCCAATCCAAATCCATAAGAATTATAGCTTCAAAATATTTATTATTTATTTAATTCCATTTATATGAGAGGTACCCCCATGTCTGCTTGCCTTCTGGTTTACTTTTTTCCTTCATCCGGGAAATATTTATTCAGATCCTACTGGAAATAACAGCTGTGAACAATATAGGCAAGATCCCTGGTCTCTTGGAACTTCCATTCTAGTGGTTCGCTAACAGTAATCAAGAAGACAGATGTCAGATAGGGATGAGTGCTGTGTGGTAGACATTAATTAACTGAGTGTGGCTACTTTAGATTGTGTAGTCAGAGGGTCCTCTCTGAGGACGAATGTTTAGGCTAAGATTTGAATGTCACAAAGTCAGCCAATGGGAAGTTTTAGGGTCATTTCTGAAAGACATTGAGGAAACAGTTAGTGTGGCACTGCCTAGCCTTTGGTTGCTGCAGTCGTCAGTTTTGACTGGAGTTTATGACCTGGAGAATATTTTCATAAGACCTGTTCTTAGGCCATATCTTCAGAGATTTTAAGTAATTGAACTCTGGGATCAACCATGGGCATCAGATTTGTTTAATGCTCAGAAGATTCTGATATGAAGTCAGACTAGAGAATCACCGTACCAGATTATTTTTTCACAGCTGAGAGCCTCATGAGGAACTAGAAAGATAATTATTCCTCATTTTAAAGTTTGCTGTTTTCTGTTTATTAAATTCAGAATTACTCCTATTGAAGAAGCTCATATCTTTGCCCTGTCAGCTGTGGCCTAGAACTTGGAACACTGACCAACTAGAGAATTCCCATTTTTTACCCCCACTTGAGACCTTTATCTGTACTGTACTCTCGTTTTTTTTCCCCTTCCCTTTGCCCCTCCCCCAAGCTTGCAAATTCCCCGTCTATCATTTTTCAACTCCAGTAATCTCTACTGGATTCTAAGACTAGATTTCATCATTCACCCACCTACCCCATAGCAGTTTACATTTCTTCCCAGAACTAGTCTATCTCCTGTGCATACATTCCATGAGAATCTAATTGACATTTAACTTCTTGTGTCCTAGGTAGCGAACAATGTGCCTGCTACATAGTAGGTATTTAATGCTTATATACATTTGTTGAACAAATGAATGAAAATACTAATGCAGAGAGCTGACAAGTATGTAGGATAGTGAGAAATGCCTTCTTTTTTTTTTTTTTTTTTTTTTAACAAAGATTTGTTGAGCACGAATGGGATGGCTTCCCCTTTACGAATAGGTTATAACTTAGTAACAGATACACAGTTCTAACAGAATGTGATAGGTATTGTGACTGATTATCTTTGAGTATTGATAAATACTCTGATAGCAAAGGGAGGTGGTGACACAGGAATGTGTAACAGTTTGGAGAAGTTGCTTGACTTCATCTGGTCTCAGTTTTTGCAACTGTAAATGGGAGTGATGTAGAAATTAGACAGGTTGTTATCTGCATTTGAGTATAGACTCTACCTAGTTGGGTAGCATTCGTAAAATCATTACCTGAGCTTTGGTTGGGACCTGTCAAGGCTCACTCTGTTTGTATACTGATAAATGACATCCAAATTTCTAAATGCCTGCTCTTGTTATTAACCAGACTTCTTAGATTAGTTTAGATGCTGGGGAAAAGGAAAGGCATATATTACTGAATACCAATACTACCTCTCTCTGAAAGTTCCCAGAATTGCGGACACTTGTCTTTTACTTAGAGGCCAATGGCACAGTATTAGTCCGTTTTCACGCTGCTGATAAAGATATACCCGAGACAGGGAAGTAAAAGAGGTTTAATTGGACTTACAGCTCCACGTGGCTGGAGAGGCCTCAGAATCATAGTGGGAGGTAAAAGGCACTTCTTAACGTGCTGGTGGCAAGAGAAAATGAGGAAGACGCAAAAGCGGAAACCCCTAATAAAACCACCAGATCTCGTGAGATGTTCACTACCACGATAACATTATGGGGGGAGCCACCCCCTTGATTCAGATTATCTCCCACTAGGTCCCTCCCACAACATGTGCAAATTATGGGAGTACAATTCAAGATGAGATTTGGGTGGGGACACAGAGCCTAACCATATCAGACACTGAGCTCTGTTAGGGGATAGTGCTACAATGTAGGGAACCTTTAAGTAACAAATCTTATATTGTGCCATAGGATGTCTGTCAGCTTTGGCTTTATCTGTTTAGGACAAAAAAAGTCTCTTTGAGCTCAGGTATTTATTCTGAATAAAATGGTTAGTTTGCTCCATTGGAGTGAGGAGAAATTGGTACATTTGTGCTAGGACTCCAACCTGTATGTTATAATTAATGGCAATCTAATACTCAGTGCTAGGCCATGGAGATGAGAAAAGAGTATCCTTTCTATGCTAGCACCATTGTAATATTCCTACTTATCCCACAAACTGAGCTATTGAATTTGAGGAGGACTAGTCAGGGTGTGTGGCGGAAGATCATGTCACTCCTTTAGTCCCTCTTCCAAATATTGCATCAGAAGCTAAGACTGTAATTTCTGTTTACTTAGGGACAAAGCTGGGCAATTCAGAATAATTTATGGTCACTATAGATTATTGCCACTTCATTCCTGTTTTTAAAATAGCAAGTTACTGTGACTGTAGATCTTTAGAGCAACAAGTATCATTATAAAAGATGACTGATTATATACATTTACTGGAATTAGTGGCTGGTTTGGGTTGGTAGAAATTACTTCAAAAGCAGATTGGTCTTTTTTTAAATAAAGTAAAGCTGACATGAAAACTAATGTTGCCATGTGGGAATTTCTTTCTGCCATTTTTTAGTAAATTTATGTTTTTTCAAATCATGAGTCTTGACAAAAATCAATTGACAAATCAGGAAATTGAGAGAAAGTATTAGAATTCTCCTTTAAGAATTAAAACTAAACAGTCAGCATGAAATGTTACTAGGTTGAAGGAATCCAGTGGATGTCAAGTCAAAAGAAAGGACAGGAGGAAACCCTGACTTGCGGAGCTGACAGTTAAGGTTGACATTCACAGGAAGCAGGACACGAGTGCAGAGGAGGGAGCAGTCATCGTCTAATCAGTCAGTCTTGCTTGTAGCTGTGTTATGGAATGTGTGTGTGTGTTGTCTGTCTGCTGATAATGCTGTAAATAACAGTGTAAATATAAATATTAATAAGTTTATATACAAAATATATGAGTTAGTGTTCCAAGAAATAACAAATTTTGGAAGCAAAATAAGTTTATAAATAAACGTATGTGCGTAGTGCTGCTTATTTGCCAAGAAATCCAAATGTTAGGTTATTCGAAACAGTATCTAACAATGTTCACTGGAGTTTTCCAATGTTTTAGTATTCACTATAGGCTAAAGATATTTGTAATACTACTAACCTTAATATTTCTTATTAAGTAATTTTTAAGATATCCATTATAATGAGTAAGGAGTCTGAAGAATATTGGAAGTATTAAGAATAACTTGTGATTTCAGGAATTACAATGTTTCATTCCCAAGTCCCCAAAATTAACATGTTTAGAATTTGGAAACATGATCACAACTTAGGAAACTGAGCTACAGTCCAAAGTAGAGAAAGACAATCTGGGACTCAATGTTCCCATTTAAACAAAACTTTAAATTTTTTCCAATATATTATGTTCCCATTATTTCTTCTTGGGAGGGAGAATTCCGAAAATCTGAAGTAAACTTAGTGATTTTGTAAGTATTTGTGAGATAATGATAGAATTTTGAATATTAAATTAACTTCATAAAGTCAGCATTTTCCTGGCATCGTATTTTGGGAATACTTTTGGGTCCTCAACAACATGTTGATTTTAATACTTTATATTTTAAGAAAATAGTTTCCATTGCCTTATGATTGAAAATGAATAATTGTAGGTAACTGAGGGATTAAAGTTATTTTCATTTCAGTTAAGGATATTGTCTTTGTTCTTTCTGTGTTTATGTAACAGGATACCTGAAGTTTGAGAATTTATAAAGAAAAGAGTTTTATTTAGCTTATGATTTTGGTGACGGGAAAGTCCAAGGGCATGGCACTTGCATCTGCCCAGCTTCTGGTGAGGGTCCTATGCTGTGTCACAGTGGGGTGGAGAAACAGAAGGGGGACTGGAGCAGAGACCTGTAGGAGAGCCTGGGTTTATTTATAGTAACCTGCTCTCAGGAACACATCCATTCCCATGAGAGTGAGAACCTACTCATTCCCACTAGACAGCTTTAATCTATTCCCGAGGGCAGTTCTCCCATGATCCAAACACTTCCCACTAGGCCCCGTCTCCCAACACTACCACACCAGGAATCAGATTCCAACATGAGCTTTGTCAGGGGTAAACCAGGTCAAACCATAGCAGATACCATGTTATACTTGCACATGAGAACCCTCAGTTACAAATAAGCACACCTGCTTATTAAAGTAGATCTTTTCAGTCAGAAAATGTGCTGTTCAAAATTGTAAGATAGGTGTTGGTCCAAGTATGAATGTTCCTCATTGCAAATTGAAGGTCTAGAACTAGGGACCAGCAAGAAATAACTCACAGAAAATGAATTGTGCACTATTGTAAAATCTCTCGTTTTTGAGATTGAATGGGGGTAAATTTAGCCTATGGCTACAAAAATAGTTAAAATTGTATTTTTTCTTAGCATGTAAGTATGTAAAGCACTAGTAATGGCATATTTTTGCCACATTGTAAAGTATACATGGAAAAATCTATGAACATGTTTTCTATCTGGTATTAAAGAAAAAAAGGAATTTATTTCTTAAATAGGAGTGATTTTTTTCTTTTTTCTTTTCTTTTTTTTGAGACAGAGTCTCGCTCTGTCGCCTAGGCTGGAGTGCAGTGGCATGATCTTGGCTCACTGCAACCTCCGCCCCTCTAGGTTTAAGCAGTTCTCTGCCTCAGCCTCTGGAGTAGCTGGGATTACAGGTGCGTACCACCACGCCCGGCTAATTTTTTGTATTTTTAGTAGAGATGGGGGTTTCACCATCTTGGCCAGGCTGGTCTTGAACTCCTGACCTCGTGATCCACCTGCCTCGGCTCGGCCAGGAGCGATTTTTTTTTTCTTTCCTTTTTTTTTTCTTTTCTTTTTGTGACGAAGTCTTGCTCTGTTGCCAGGCTGGAGTGTAGTGGCACGATCTCTGCTCACTGCAACCTCTGCCTCCTGGGTTCAAGCAGTTCTCCTGCCTCAGTCTCCTGAGTAGCTGGGACTATAGGCGCACGCCACCACGCCCAGCTAATTTTTGTATTTTTAGTAAAGATGGGGTTTTACTATGTTGGCGAGGATGGTCTCAATCTCTTGACATTGTGCTCTGCCCGCCTCGGCCTCCCAAAGTGCTAGGATTACAAGTGTGAGCCACCGTGCCTGGCCAGGAGCAATATTTTTAACAACCAAGAAGGAGCAGCCTGTTAGGTACCTGGTACATGCTAGACTCTGGGAATACATTTGTAAGCAGTGTAGATGAGGGCTCTGCCCTAGTGAAGGTTACAACTTAGGAGGACATAGATAATTACAATATAGTGCATAAAGTGGTAACATGTGATAGTTGAAACTAGATTAATGTTTCATTTGGATTTTCTTACAGAGATTTGTACATGTAAGTTTCTTCACCATATATTTATTGTATGATGTAAAGCAAATTGAAGTATTGAACAGCAGGTCTGAAATAACACAAAAGAGCTCATTTACCTGAACTTTTGTATTGAGTAATGAGCTATCACAATGGCATGCTGAAATGATGTGTCTGTCTTTATGTGTAGTGAGCCCCATGTTTTGGTAGATGGTTTTCAAAGCTGTCCACCATCAGGGCTTCTCATCCCTGTCTGTGCATGCTGCTCCACCCATCAGCAGTCTAGGCTGTTTTCCTAATCCTAGATTGGACTGACCTGGTGACTTACACTGACTGATGGGTAGCCTGGAAGGAACTGCCTGGGACTTCTGGGCTCAGGCCTTGTCTGGCAGCTTTCACTTTCTCTGTCTTTGGAGCTAGCCATCATAGTACCCTGCTGAACAGAGAGGCCGCTGTATGAGGCCTGAAGCCATCTTGGATGTTTCAGCTCCACTCAAGCTGATTGCACCTGCGTGACTGAGCTCGAGACAGACCAGAAGAAAACCCACCTAGCTGAGTTCTAGCCAACCCACAGAATCATGAGGAATAATAAGTTATTGTTTAAGGCCACTAAGTTTTTGGGTGGTTCGTTACTCAGCAATGGATGACTGAAACACATGGTGTAGGTATGGAAGTGACACCTTCATTCTCTGTTTTGCTGTGCACACTCGTGTCTTGAATTGAGCTGAATGGACTTGAGAAGTTTCTGATGGCGTAATGTAAGAGTTTTGGCAAAGTCACTTAATTTCCATATGCAGTCATGCCTAGAGATGTGCTCATTGGGCTTATGGGAATTAGTCTTTATAAGACATTTCATTTAATATCCTGACATGAGCCTACGAAGTATCTTAACATGCTGACAAATTCTGATTTTGCTTGGCTTGCTAATGGTGAGCACTACAAGAGGAAAACCAGTATGTGGTCATCGTCATAGTATATAGACAGGATGCATTACAGTAAATTCTCCTCCCTAAGGAATTTTGCTAATAAGTAGCAGTTATATTCTTGTGCATCATATTCTCTAAAATGCTTTTGTTGAATTTTTTGGTTTTACTGTTCATTGTGTATGGGTTTTCAATAAAGACTGATTTACATTGCATACATTATGTAGTCATTACATTACATTACATAGTCAGATATGTTTTGTCTGTGACCATAGTCTTACATGTAAGGTACAAGATAGTCACAAAATAATTTAATGAGAGGTGGTAAATAGAGTCATTGATGAAAGGAAATTGTCTTCATATGCTGTGCTGTCATTGCTCACATGAGCTATTGTAATAATTGTGGCCATTTTAATGAGACTTGGTACTGTTTTAGTGTAGCTCAGTATCAGTTCGGGGACTCAGGCACTGGTTGAAATTAGTGGAAATTGTATTTTCAACTGAGAAGAGTTTCTCCTGGGAGGAGCTCATCCTGCTGAAGCGGGAGGGGTAGTGTGGTTTTCTGGTTGCTGTCCTCGGTGGTGCTAGTCCTCTTGGTCAGCTCCTCTTACAGTTCCAAGGTGGTAGCTGCCCATTCAGGAATTGCGGGCCATCAGCAGTGACTAGAATCAGAAAAGAATTTTCTCTCCTGTGTCTCCTCTTATTAAAAAAATTTGCCGGGCGTGGTGGCTCATACCTGTGATTCCAGCACTTTGGGAGGCTGAGGTGGGCGGATCACGAGGTCAAGAGATTGAGACCATCCAGGCCAACACAGTGAAACCCCATCTCTACTAAAAATACAAAACTTAGCTAGCTGTGGTGGCACACACCTGTAGTCCCAGCTACTCAGGAGGCCGAGGCAGGAGAATCACTTGAACCCAGAAGGCGGAGATTGCAGTGAGCGGGGATCGCGCCACTGCACTCCAGCCTGGCGACAGAGAGAGACTCCATCTCAAAAAAAAAAAATTGCCCATCAACAGTAAAGAAAATGTGATACAGATATACTATGGAATACTACACAGTCATCAAAAAGAATGAAATTATGTACTTTGCAGCAACAAGGATGCAGCTGGAGGCCATTTTCCTAAGTGAGCTAACATAGAAAACCAGATACCACATGTTCTCACTTATAAGTGGGAGCTAGACATTAGATACACATGAACTATAAAGAGAGGAACAGTAGACACTGGGGACTACTAGAGAAAGGGAAGGTGGCAAGGGCTGAAAAACTACCTATTGGGTGCTATGCTCACTACCTGGGTGACAGATTCATTTGTACGCCAAACCTCAACATCACACAATATACCTTTGTAACAAACCTGCACATGTACCCTCTGATTCTAAAATGAAAGTTGGAAAAAAATTATTGTTGCCAGGTGCGGCGGCTCACGCCTGTAATCCCAGCACTTTGGGAGACCAAGGAGGGTGGATCACGAGGTCAAGAGTTGAGACCATCCTGGCCAACATGGTGAAACCCTGTCTCTACTAAAAATACAAAAATTAGCTGGATGTGGTGACGTGTGCCTGTAGTTCCAGCTATTTGGGAGGCTGAGGCAGGAGAATCGCTTGAACCTGGGAGGCAGAGGTTGCAGTAAGCCGAGATTGCGCCACTGCACTCCCGCCTGGCAACAGAGCGAGACTCTGTCTCAAAAAAAAGAAAAAACATTCTTGTTGGTTGTGGTAAAATACACATAATGTTTACCCTCTTAAACACTTGTAAGTGCTCAGTTTGGTGATATTAAGTACAGTCACATTGCTGTGCACCATCACCACCTTCCATGTCATTTCTTCATCTTACACAGTCAGTACTCTGTACCCAATAGACGATAGCTCCCCCTTCCCCACCCCTAAGAATTTGACTACTCTGGGTACCTCATATAAGTGGAATCATAGCATTTGTCTTTCTGTAACTGGCTTAATTTACTTAGCATAATACCCTCAAAGTTCATTCATGTTGTCACATGTGTCAGACTTAGCATAATACCCTCAAGGTTCATTCATGTTGTCATGTGTCAATTTCTTTCCTCTTTAAGGCTGAATAAGATTTCATTGTATGTATATACCGCATTTTGTTTATTCATTTATCCATTGGCATCTGGGCTGCCCCAATCCCTGGGCTGTTACGAATAATGCTGCTATGGACACAGGGTATAAATATCTCTTTGAGACTCACTTTCCGTTCTTTGTGTATACCCATAAGTGGAATTGCTGAATCAATGGTAATTCTCTTTTTAATTTTTTGAGGAACTGCCACCCTGTGTTCCATAAGGCCACACCATTTCACATTCCTGCCAGCAGTGCACAAGTTTCTCCACATCCTCATCAGCACTTGTTATTTTCTGGGCTGCAGTTTGTTTTTCCTTTTAATACTGGCTATTGAAGTGGGTGTGAGGTGGTTTGTGTCTCTTCCTAAGATTGAGGAAACCCTCACTGAGAAGCCCTCTAGCAGACTTCACATGTTTCATTTGTCAGTGTTGTGCCTCTTATTTGTATGTGAGCTAATCACTGGCAAGGAGTTAGACTTAAGGCAAGTATGGTTGGTAATGGGAGAAACTGCTTCCTTGAGCACAGGGTCCTGCAGAGTGTGAACGTCTGAAAAATTTTTAAAATTTCTGCCTAAGCCAATATTTTCTTTAAACTGAGATATGAAATATATTTTTAACTGAGCTGTTGGTTTAAACATTTCTGTCTGTATGTCATATTTGTAACCTGTATTGTTGGAAAGAAAACTTGATTAGAAATGAGTCTTTTTCAACCTTCATTCAGATTTTAATTGTGTGCCTAATGATACTCATCATATTAACCTCACTTTAATTTATTTCCCATAATTCCATCTTGGGAATTAGTGGAAACTATATTATTTAATAAATTATTATATAACTTAATATTTAAATTATATTAAAGTGGAAGGTGGTTGGTGGAAATTGTAATTTCTTTTAAAATTAATCCATTCTTAAAATTACTGTATTAATTTCACATCTCAAAATTTTACATATAGGCTTTTTTCCTTTTTTTCTTTACCTTGTCTCCTTTTTGGCTTATGCTTGAAAATAGCTATTCACTTTTTTTTTTTTACTGTAAACATAGGGTTTCCTATGCTTTTCAAATATTTATTATTTGCATGCAAAGCTTAGTTCTCTCTTTTTAACCCCTTCTCATTTCAAAATGATTACATTTGAAAATGAAAATTAGACTATATAGAAATGTTGTTAGGCATAATTAAATTTTTTTCCCGCATGTTATCTCTCAGAGTGCTGTGTAAGGCCATTCCATGAACTGAAGAAGGTATTTTGGCTGAATTTTTTATCCAGATATGTATGCAGTCCAAAGTAGACAAAGTGATTTCAGGCGGTCTGTTTGGTATCATGACGTGGCCAGACATCAGATCATTGAAACATCAGAAAGAGTTCTGAAATGTCAGAAAAGAGACAAAAGGCTAAATCCATCTGTGATTAATTATGCTTATGTGAATGTCTCAGCTTGATTGTGAGAATTGGAATTCTGCAGGGCTTTGCCCAAAAGTAGGTGCTTGGCCTTACTATTATAATAGTAAGCGCCTACAAAAAAATGGAATTAACAGAGCTGCGTCTGCAAAATCATGCACTACTGAAACCCCCAAGTTTCCAAGCTTCTCAAAGTTTCCTGACCAAACACATTGGTAAATGTTATTTCACTACAGCCTTGCAGCCCAGGGTGGTGCATGTGGACACATGTGATAGGTGACTTTGCTACTACTGGGCTGAAAGGAATACAAATGATCTCATAAGTTAACCCACAGCACAGGACAAAATACTGGATTCTTTTGATTCAGCATGTTTTCTTGATGTCAAATGTCCAATGAATTAGATGTAGTCAGTGAGAAAAATTACCACAGGAGAATTTAGTAAGGGATTTTTGATGCCCCCTAGAGGTAGTGGGAGGTAAAAGAATTCTAGTGGTCATCACAAATTCTTATTTATAACACTGTCACATGTGTGGAATTTTGCCACACCAGAGTCAAAGCAGTTCTTTACCGTTCTAAGCTTCTCATTACAGATGAGAAAATTGAAGCTCAAGATGGTTAGCTTGCCCAGAGTTTGCCTTAACTCACATTTTAATTTTACCCACGAGGAAAGTTTGAACTTAAGAATTGAAATTCTTGTAAATGGCATTGCTTATCAGATATATGATAAGGTGTATAAAACTTTCAATTTTGGAGTATCCTAAAGCACTTGCCATTTTAATTAAAGGTAAGTTTTAAGGGGAATTAAAGCACATTTAATCATGTGTCATATTTTTCTGATCCTTTGTCTAATCTCTCTCTTTACAATGAACTAGAAAGCTTGATGTAGTGCTTGATTCCCAACCTTGGAAAAGAATCAGTATCTGTGGAGCTTTCTAGAAAATGCTAATGTCTGAGCTCTGCCCTGGCCTACTGAAGAAGGAAATGTGCTTCCTTCTCTTGCATAGCCCATGCTCTGGCTGCTGGGCACTATCTGTGTGCACGGAAACTTTCCTGCCTCCAAGCTCTGTGTGTTGTCTTGCACTGAGATGTTTTTCGCTTGCCCCTACGTGTAGAAGTAGGAACTGCTTTTCCAGACCAAGTTCATGTACAAGTTTTCCCAGGAAGTCATTCTCTGTGTTTTCCCCACTTTACCTTCACCTTCTCTACTCCCTACATTCTAAAGCTGGAGGTAATCTCTTCACTTCCGTGACTTCTTCTCATTATTTGTTTTGTTTTGTTTTGTTTTTGTTTTTGTTTTGAGATGGAGTCTTGCTCTGTTGCCCAGGCTGGAATGCAGTGGCGTGATCTCAGCTCACTGCGAGCTCTGCCTCCCGGGTTCACGCCATTCTCCTGCCTCAGCCTCCTGAGTAGCTGGGATTACAGGCGTGCACCACCATGCCCAGCTAATTTTTGTATTTTTAGTAGAGATGGGGTTTCCCCATATTGGCTAGGCTGGCCTCGAACTCCTGATCTCAAGTGATCCATCTGCCTCTGCCTCCTAAAGTGCTGGGATTACAGGCATGAGCCACTGGGCCTGGCCTGCGTCGTGGTTTTAATTTGCATTTTGTAGTTGATTGTCAATGTTGAGCACCTTTTCATGTGTATCGACCATTTATAAAGTGTCTTTCAAGTCTTTTGCCCATTTATCTATTATGTTGTCTGTCTTAGTTATCTGTATTTCTTTCTAGATAAGAATGCTTTGTTGGATAAGTGTTTTACAGATACCTTCTTCCACTCATTGCTTGCCTTTTTATTCTCTTCGTGGTATCTTTTGATGAGCAGAAATTTCTAATTTTAATGTGTCCACCTTATCAATTTGTTTTCTTTATGGTAATGCTTTTGTGTCTTTGTCAAGAAATATTTGCCTACCCTATGGCCATGGAAATGTTTTCCTGGCTAGGCGCGGTGGCTCACGTCAGGAATCTCAGCACTTTCGGAGGCTGAGGCAGGTGGATCATGAGGTCAGGAGATTGAGACCATCCTGGCTAACACGGTGAAACCCTGTCTCTACTAAAAATACAAAAAGAAATTAGCCGGGTGTGGTGGTGGGTGCCTGTAGTCCCAGCTACTCGGGAGGCTGAGGCAGGAGAATGGCGTGAACCTGGGAGGTGGAGGTTGCAGTGAGCCGAGATCGCACCACTGCACTCCAGCCTGGGCAACAGAGCGAGACTCCATCTCAAAAAAAAAGGAAATGTTTTCCTATATATTTTAGGAATTTTATAGTTTTACCTTTTACAATTTAGTACAATAAAAGAAACGATTTTGGTATATGGTGTGAGACAGGGTGCAGGACTGATTATTTTTCCTAGATGGATAATTGTATGTAGCTTCTTAAGGACACTGCCATGTATGTATCAGTTTAATAACGTATTTCAGTTAAATTATTTGTAATATGATGAAATGTCTCAGCTTTCCCTTTGTCAGACTAGCATTGATTCCATTAAATGGGCAAAATACTAGTTTAACTGTTGCTCTCTTCCTGTAGAATTATATTAGCCAGTTTTCTACAGCAAATGCATGATTTAAGCACTGTGCAAATAAGTCATTTTTGCTCTTGTAGATTTCTTCCAAATAACTTAACCAAAGCAAACCATGAGGACCTCTTTAATTAAGACAGGATTGTATGTTTGTGGAAATTCAGTTAAGAGAATGATTAAAACACAATGAAGAGCTCTTAATAGTTGTGCTATCAAACATATTTGCCAGTCACGTCCCATTTTTGTCAGTTGCGTTTTATTATTGTTAATGGTGTATATGTTTGTTTAATTATACAGAAATTTACAATTTTTGTATAATACAGTCTATTAATGCTTGTCCTTTATGGTTTCTAGCATGCTTCAAAAAGAGCTTCTCTACCCCACATATGAAAATGATGATATCTAAATTCATTGATTAGGAAATTTTCATCATATTGTTAGGTGACATAATATGCTGTTGCAGTTTTTTTCCCCTTGTGAATTGTGTGTGATATTTATTTATTTATTTTTGTTTATTTTTTGAGACAGAGTCTTACTCTGTCACCCAGGCTGGAGTACAGTGGGATGATCTTGGCTCATTGCAGCCTCTGCCTCCCAGTTCAAGCGATTCTGCCTCAGTCTCCCTAGTAGCTGGAATTATAAGCGCATTCCACCATGCCTGGCTAATTTTTCTATTTTTAGTAACGACAGCGTTTCACCATGTTGGCCAGGCTGTTCTTGAACTCCTGACCTCAAGTGATCTGCCCACCTTGGCCTCCCAAAGTGCTGGGATTACAGGCATGAGCCACCGCGCCCAGCCTGTTTTACTTTTTTAGTTTATTTTTTAATTTTAATAGGTTTTTTTTGGGGGGGAACAGCTGGTATTTGGCTACATGAATAAGTCCTTTAGTGGTGATTTCTGAGATTTTGGTGTACCCATCACCCAAGCAGCGTACACTGTACCCAATGTGTGTAGTCTTTTTTTTTTTTTTTTTTTTTTTTTTTGAGACAGAGTCTTGCTCTGTCACCCAGGCTCACTGCAAGCTCCGCCTCCCAGGTTCACGCCATTCTCCTGCCTCAGCCTCCCGAGTAGCTGGGACTACAGGCACCCGCCACCATGCCTGGCTAATTTCTTTTTTGTATTTTTAGTAGAGATGGGGTTTCACTGTGTTAGCCAGGATGGTCTCGATCTCCTGACCTCGTGATCCGCCTGCCTCGGCCTCCCAAAGTGCTGGGATTACAGGTGTGAGCCACCGCGCCCGGCCCAATGTGTAGTGTTTTATCCCTCACTCACAGTTTGTTTTTATGAGCCCATGTATATAAAACAGCATGTATTGTGAGTATGCATGGAAGCATATGCACGGAAATGTTAACAGTACTGCCTTCAGATGAGTATGCATTATCTTTGTAGCTGTTTCTTAAAGCTGTTTTCATTTAGAGTAAAAGGATCAGAAACCCACAAGGAGTACATTCCATTCCAAGAGAATGATATCGGTTGATTTATCATCACATTCTTATCCTTAAATACTTCATTCAACTTTTAAGTGATTGTGTGATTTTCAAGTTAATGAAAATGAATTGATAATGCAATAGTGAATTATCTTCTTTTATCAGCACGTTTACCCCATTGTTTAGACTGGAAATTGAAGTTTATCATGGAAACATTAATTTAATGCTGGTTTGAGTAATTACAGCGTCACTGTGGTTGGTATTGTTGTGATTGCTAGGTCAAGTTCGGTTTCTTGATTTAAAAAAAAATGGTATCAGTATCACTTTAAAAAACAATTCCACTTACCTCCAACTTATCTAGTTCTTATTCACTGTCATTTAAAATGATTTAACCTTTGTGATTTGAAGCAAGTTTTGTGGTTGTGTCTGTCGTATGTATATAATTAATGTGGTTCAAGTGAAGAAAAATGAACTAGCCTGTTTATATTCAGGAGTCTTCTCTTGTTAAACAAGTTTTTAAACAAATTCTGTAAGTAGATCTTAAAGCTCCCTGCCTCACATTTACTAGCAGTGTCTTCCTCCCACGATGATAATCCAGTGGGGTGTATTTAGAATAAAATAGAGTAAAATATATATGTTTTATATTTTGGGTAAAATATATATGTTCATTTAAAAATAAAAGATTTTTTTCTTTACAAATAACCACAGACTTGCTCTGCGTTTGGTAAAGCATATGCAGCCTGCTCTTGATGCCACAGTTTTGTGTGTTTGAGTGCCTGCCTCTGCCATAGCAACTCATTGCTCTAAATTGCTTTTTTTGGAGAGTATTTTAAAAATTGCTATAAAATATTACTGAAATCATAGAAACATAGCTTTTATATTCACATGCTGATGTTTTTGCCAGAACTTTACATCTTTGACTAACTCACTTTTCTCTAAATGGTGTGATAATTGAATAGCAATAGCTCAGTAATTAAATTTAGCAATTAACCATCTTTTTTTTTTTTTTTTTTGGGGGACAGATTCTGGCTCTGTTGCCCAGGCTTGAGTGCAGTGGCACAATCTCAGTTCACTGTAAGCTCCGCCTTTCAGGCTCAAGTCATCCTCAGCCTCCTGAGTAGCTAGGACCGCAAGCACACACCATCATTCCCGGCTAATTTTTGTATTTTTTCTAGAGACGGGGTCTCACTTTGTTGCCCAGGCTGGTCTTGAATTCCTGAGCTCAAGTGCTGGGATTATAGGCATGAGCCACCGTGCCCAGCCTTAACTGTCCTTATTGTTAACTTTCATCAAGAATCAAATTATTTTTAAAGGGAAATTCAAATTTTAGTTGTAAAATTTAAAGATCTAGGGTTTTATGTGAGATAATCTTATTTTTAATCCCTTCTTTACTTTGTGTTAGTGCCCTAGGGTTGGAACCATCCTTGTTGATGATAGAATCTCCCTATAGGCTTTGACTGTGACCTCTTCTCTTCTGCTTTTGTATAACATGTTCTCACCCTTAACTGATGGCTTGACTCGTCTTATCTTTCCCTTTTACTTCTTTTCATCTGACAAGATTCATCTCAGGTTGCCTGACTCTCCCTGATACAAAGATACTGTTTCCATTGCAGCTTAGATGCCGACATCAACGTTTGTGGGATAGTATTATAGCTACTTCTTTTCACATCTGCCTGTCTCATTAGACTCTAAGCTTTTGCAGAGAGGGGATTTGAGCTCTTTTTTTTTTTTTTTTTTTTTTGAGATGGAGTCTTGCTCTGTCGCCCAGGCTGGAGTGCAGTGGCGTGATCTTGGCTCACTGCAAGCTCCGCCTCCCGGGTTCACGCCATTCTTCTACCTCAGCCTCCCGAGTAGCTGGGACTACAGGCACCCGCCACTGCGCCTGGCTAATTTTTTTTTTTTTTTTTTTGTATTTTTAGTAGAGACAGGGTTTCACCGTGGTCTTGATCTCCTGACCTTGTGATCCGCCCGCCTTGGTCTCCCAAAGTGCTGGGATTACAGGCGTGAGCCACTGTGCCCGGCCTGAACTCATTTTTTTAAGCAGCAATCTCTGATTTATGGTAAATGTTCAATAAGTCTTTGGATGCATGGATGTAGATATGAGGATAATGAATCATGTGCTTACTGGTTGGGGGAAAATGCATATCTACATCAAATAAAGTGGCATTGTTGGACACTTCTACAGGATAGGTCTTTTTATAACTTTGGCAATATTAATGAAAGATAAGTTTATTAAAAAGAGTGTTTCTTTTTAAAGTAATGACAAAACTGTTGTGTTTGAATTGTCAGATAAATGAGCAGTAGAAATACCCTTGCATTTGCACTTTCTTCAGATTCTTTTCAGGTATTGCAAATAATTTAGAACATTTGTAGTTCTGAAAAGACAGTCCTGTATAATATTATAAATGGCTTATATTTGGTTTATGTTTGAATGAAAGGCTTCTTTTTAGATGAAATCAGTCACGTTCAGGGTCATATGGCTATAGACAAATAGTTTGATTTACAAATATTTTTATCAGTCCATTTGTGCTGCTGTAACAAAATACCTGAGACTGGGTAATTTATAAACAACAGAATTTTATTTCTCACAGTCTGAAGACTAGGAAGTTTAAGATCAAGGTGCCAGTGGTTTCTGAGTCTGGTGAGGGCTGCTGTCTCTGCTTTCAAGATGGCGCCTTGAATGCTGTGTCCTCATGTGGTGGAAGGGACAGGAAAACAAAAGGGGCCAAATAGTGTCCTCATGGGGCAGAAGGACAAAAAGGGAAGAAACATAGTGCCCTTACCTGGTGAAAGAGTGAAAGGGGCCTAAGCTGGTTCCCTCCAGCCCTTTCCTAAGGCACTAGTCCATTGATGAGGGTGGAGCCTTCATGACGTAATCACTTTCCAAAAGGCCACACGTCTTAATACCACTACAATGAGGATTAAGTTTCAACATGAATGTTGGAGAAGACGATTCAAACCATAGCAGTATCTAATTAAATAAAATCTATTATATGTAGCACCCTGGAAACAACTAATAGAATATAGTATAAAATAGTTTTTCTAATAGTTTTTCTTTTAAAATAGTATAAAATAATTTTTCTAGGGAGTACGATAATAAATTTTATATAATTGTATAATATAAACTTACAGTCTAAACACTATTTTAACAAAATACCATGAATTTGTTCTGTTCTCTAACATATTAGCTATAGTAGGGCAATGAAGTGAAATGAATAGGCACCCATTCTGAGTCCCTATTTCTATTTGCCCTAAAATAGTTGTTCTCTATAGGATCAATTTTGTATCCCTCTTTTCCCAGTATCTGGAGACATTTTGGTTGTTGTGACTGGGATGGTGGGGGATGGGTATGTGTGCTATGGGCATCTGGTGTGAAGAGGTCAGGATGCTGCTAAACATCCTGCAATAGGACATACCCCAACAGCAAGGGGGAATTATCCAGCCCAGAATGTCAATAGTGCCGAAGTTGACAAACCCTGTTTAAACGGTTAGTGACTTGTTGAAGTCTGTAGGGCATTCCGGTTGCAGCCCTTCTGTGGGTAGTTTGACTCTTGCTTTCAAATAAGAACCTACAGAAAGATTAACTTTGAGTTCACCATAACAGGCTTGAAATAAACTGTCCTGTATGACACAGCAGAGAGAAGTTTCCTTCTGATTCATGACCCTGTGCAGCCATAAACTCACTGATGACCCCAGGACTACCTTAAATTTTCTTTGGGGGTGCTTCTGTGTGACCTTTATGTCACCTTAAAGATAATTAATGTTTCTCTACAAGGAGATATGTCTAGCAAATATTGAGGTCCTTCAGAAGCAGTGGTACCAAGAACAAAGAAGGTAAAAATTCCCGGCCGGCGCGGTGGCTCACGCCTGTAATCCCAGCACTTTGGGAGGCCGAGACGGGCGGATCACAAGGTCAGGAGATGAGACCATCCTGGCTAACATGATGAAACCCCATCTCCACTAAAAATACAAAATTAGCCGGGTGTGGTGGCGGGCACCTGTAGTCCCAGCTACTCGGGAGGCTGAGGCAGAAGAATGGCGGGAACCCAGGAGGCGGAGCTCGCAGTGAGCTGAGATTGCGCCACTGCACTCCAGCCTGGGCGACAGTGAGACTCCGTCTCAAAAAAAAAAAAAAGAAATTCCCAAGATGTGATGCTTGCTTTTTCCAGTTCTGGTGTGTATGGCAGGGTCTTATTTTTAGTATATGTAAATCATTGTTTTTCTGGCCATTGTAGAAATGAAAAGATTTGGCAGCATGATAATAACCAAATGAATTGAATTACTTTCACTCGAGCAGCTAAATACAGTTGAGCTTTTTTAGTACGAAGAGCACGCTGTTGGCACATACATTTGAGGATGGGAGGTTCTAGTATTATAATTTTCCATTTTAGTGGGGCAGAGATGTTTGTTATGTCCTGTGCTCATGTGCTTCAATCTCCCATGGTTAGAACCAAGCTGATTTACCCAAGTGTACGTGCATATATGTGTGTTTAGAAATTGTTGCCTAGTATCCTACTTTGCTGGTGATGTTAGAATGAAAGCCAGTTTTTCCACCCTTCCTCATCCCGCCAGGATGCTCCATCACAGCTTAGGTCTCCTTTCCTTCTGATATCTCTATGTGTTCTATTTGTTCTTACATCTTTATCTTCATTCTATAAAATAGGATAACTGTAGAATTTTTTCATACTTCACACTTGGAGATGCCATATTGTCCAAGTTTGTGGCAATAGCTAATGGGAAGTGACCTTGAGTAACACAGTCATGTGTATCTTGGATATGCAGCAGTAAGTTGGAAATGACAGTGCTGAGAAGTCATTGTCACCAGCTTCCTCCATCCTGCCATCCAGTCCTGTGTCCAGCCTCAGCCACAGTACTGCTCAAGGATGATTTACATTGTGTGCGCATCATTTTGCTAGAAAATCGGTTGTTTCATATAGCTCTCTTAAATCCAGATTCCTTTGCTTGATCTTTGAGGGTTCCCTTTTCTTCCTGATCCCTTCCTGTCTGCCTTTAGACACACCATTGCCCAATACAGGCATCTTCCTTTCATTCTTTTCACCAGTTCATTTCTCCTCTTTCTTTGGCATTCCTTCAGACATTATTTAGTCAATTGAGAGGTGTGCATGTATGTATGTACTGTATGTATGATTTATGATTGATCTGTCAGCCCTGTAGTGATTTGCAGTAATCCTCCCATTTTTTTCTGTTGTGTTTGCCTTATACAGGGAAGTCGGTTTCACTCATATGTCTGCCATGCCCACACCCCTTTTCTGAGGGACACTGGTATTCCCATAGACTCTGCTGAAGAGATTAGGGCTTCATAAACATGGGTCTGAGAAGTTTTAAATTGTAGGCAGACTTTTGTACACAGGCATGTTTATCTCAAAGATTGAGTCCATGGGTTACTTTTCTTCTGGTTTTCAAAGGGGTCTGTGAATCAAAAGGTATCCAGATGAGAGAGCAGGGAGCTGGGAAGGGGAGCAAAAGCAGAGCCAGTGAATAGCAGTTGAAAATACAGGTTGGGGCCTCCTGCTGCTGAGGGGACATAAATAACCTCTTGTTCCACCTGCTTGCCAGTTCTTGAATTATGATCTCTTATCCATGAGGCCTTCATCTAGCCTGGGTTTCCTCCTCTTCCTATATAGCCTGGGATTCTCTGGAGGCCTGACCCTACGTGACTAATATTTCTGTCCTCATTTCCTTATTGGCCTCCCTATAATGTTATGTTTCCCTCTAACATGAGTATGAGCTGCTTACTGGAAGCACATGAGTGAATTTCTTTGTTTCTTCACCCAAAGAGCCACAGTAACAACTTTATCCATTAGGGAGGGTAACAGCTGTGCCACATGGGTCTGTGTCCCTTTCCCTGGGTGCTCAGTTTTGTGGTCAGTACTTGACCACAAATAAATGAACCTCTTACCCAAGGTTGAGATGGAGAATGAGGAGAGATAAAGAGCTGGCGAAATATTGTGTAGAAACAGGAATTGATGAGATCCCATATCATGAATAGATTTTAATCTTTCACAGACAGTAAAACATTTCATCCTCTGTTTCTAAGGTGGTGTCTTTAGGGTTGTGATGCAGAATTCAGAAGAGTGTTTGATGGACTATATTTGTGTTGGGCTTGATTTCATATTTAGTGAGATAAATGGCTACATAAAAACATTGACAAAACTGAAGTGAGCAGATGGTAGAGAATATTCTATTATTTGAAATTTTAAAATACTGAAACAGATTAATAAGGTCTAGGTTTTCTTCCCTGAGAATTTTAAAACACAATTATCAGTGACAAACAGAATGTTAGTTGTCTTGAAAGAGGTATACAACTGTCCTATCTAAGAAACAGAGAGAGGACTGTCTCAGCTCTTTTGGCCTAAATCAATGAAAACTGAGATCAAGGTGGTGATAATGAGTTGATAGTTTTTTTGTTGGATAGCTAATCATTACTTTCGTGACCTGGAGCTGTCCAAGTTTAACTTAATTTGAGCCATAATTTTTCTAGGGACTTGTTACTGCTTGTGTGTTTAGCTACACAAAGTTTTGAACTTGATTTACAAATGAAATTATAGTGAAGGAGGGAAGAGAAGGGAAAGGCCATTGTCATAAAAAATCAGAAAATGTCCATTTTTTTTTTTTTTGCAAATTCTTCAGTAACTTTTTTATTAATTTTTTAGGGACCATAATAATAAGCAAAACATAATATCAGAAATGTAGAACTTATTTAAACTAACTGGCTGCACTTCTGTGAATTTTGAGGGAGGAAGAGTTTTTAAGTGCTGCCTGACTACCTTGATAGGCTAGGAATTGGAAAGACTTAAAGGGGGTCTTGGGAGAATAAGGACCTCCTTCTCCTCCTCCTTCTTCTCCCCACCCCTCATTTCTCCATTTGTTGCCATTTATTGATTTTTTAAATTGTAGATTTTCTTCCCATCTGTTTTGGGTAAAAAGGAAAGATGACAAAAGACACTGCTGTGTGGTATTTGTGTGCCTCTGTTGTTATGGAGTCAACATACTGTGGCTACATATTTTAGTTGAGAATTTGGGCCGGGTGCAGTGGCTCACGCCTGTAATCTCAGCACTTTGGGAGGCCAAAGCAGGCGGATCGCCTGAGCTTACGAGTTCCAGACCAGCTTGGGCAACATGGCAAAACCCCGTCTCTACAAAGAATACAAAAATTAGTCAGGCGTGGTGGCTCATGCCTGTAGTCCCAGCTACTTGGGAGGCTAAGGCAAGAGGATCACTTGAGCCCTGGAGGCAAAGGTTGTAGTGGGCTGAGATAGTGCCATTGCACTCCAGCCTGGGCGACAGAGGGAGACCCTGTCTCAAAAAAAAAAAAAAAAAAAAAAAGGATTTGGAATAAGGTTCATAGAAGGGAAATTTCTGCCCTTTCTGTATTCAAGGTCTTATATTCCAGTATAGCACCACGTAGTTACATTGCCCCTAGCTCTCAAGGAAAACACTATGAGAGTGTGGTAATAGTTTTTCATATTTTTTTGGATATAGGATTCTAGAAAGAAAAATGTGGAGACATAGTTAAGTAGTTTTATTGTCTTAATTTAAATTAAATCAGATAGATTCATTCCCAGGAGCTTTGCTGCATTCTTTTTTAGGGTCAGTTTAGTAGGTTTGGTGAGTCTTGCATGAAGATCTGGTAAGCAGTTTTACTTGTTTTCTGAGCATGGGGAAAGGTATGGTTTTGTTAATCCAGGTCTGCTTTGGAAACCACATTCCCAGACATAGCCTAAGGCCTTCAGTTAGTATTCCAAGTAAGATAATAAAACCAGACAGCTTAGTTTCATATTGTGTTACAATTAATAGTCAAATATTCAAAAAGCCTTCCTTTTTATTGAACTATTTATTTGTAAATATTTTCAAACTTTCAGAGAAGTTGGAAGGATAAAAATAGTACAAAGAATACCGGTACAGCATACCCTTTTCTTAGATTTACCTATTGGTAATATTTTACCCCATTTGCTGTATCTATTGTCATTTTTTCCTCCCTTTTCTCCCCATCTCTCTCCCTGTTTATATACAGATATGTGAATGTATGTTTATATACTTACACTCACACATACGCATGCATATTATTTTTTGAAGCAGTGGAAAGTAAGTTGATTATATTGTGTTCCTTTAGTCCAGAATACTTTAATTTGTATTTGCCAAGAATGGAGAAATTATCTTATAAATCACATTACAGTTATTAATTTCAGTAAATTTAACACCAATACTTTATATACTGTTTGTATTCCAGTTTTGTCATTTGACCCATAATGTCCTTTATAACATCAAATGGCAGACTTTATTTTAAAAAATTTGTTTTGGCTGGGTGCAGTGGCTCACGCCTGTAATCCCACCACTTTGGGAGGCCTAGGTGTGTGGATCTCGAGGTCAGGAGTTCGAGACCAGCCTGGCCAATATGGTGAAACCCCGTCTCTACTAAAAATGCAAAAATTAGCTGGGCTTGGTGGCGCGCGCCTGTAGTCCCAACTGCTCAGGAGGTCGAGACAGGAAAATTGCTTGAACCCCGGAGGCGGAGGTTGTAGTGAGCAGAGATTGCGCCACTGCACTCCAGCCTGGGCGACAGAGTGAGACTCCGTCTCAACGAAAACAAAAAATTTGTTTTAAGTTAGAGTTGTATACTAAATGGAGAGATTTTGATTTGGATAGGAAGAAGGTATTGATGTTTCAGTCCTACTAGTCATATTTAATTTTCCAAAAGAACTTTACTCTTAAAAATACACATTTAGTGGCCAGGCGCGGTGTCTCACGCCTGTAATCCCAGCACTTTGGGAGGCTGAGGTGGGCGGATCACAAGATCAGGAGATCGAGACCATCCTGCTAACACAGTGAAACCCCGTCTCTACTAAAAGTACAAAAAATTAGCTGGGTGTGGTGGCAGTCACCTGTAGTCCCAGCTACTTGGGAGGCTGAGGCAGGAGAATGGCGTGAACCTGGGAGGCAGAACTTGCAGTGAGCCGAGATTGTGCCACTGCACTCCAGCCTGGGTGACAGAGCGAGACTCCATCTCAAAACAACAACAACAACAACAAAAAACATATTTAGCAGTTACCCCGAAAGGCTGAAGAAGTTTGAATAGGATTTTTGTATCACATGACAGAAAACCAATTTTCTGTCATTTTTTTTTTGTTTTTTACACACGCTTATTAAGCAAAGGAATAGGTATTTAAAGAAAGTATAAAAATTGTTCTGCAATAAACCTAGTTTTATCCAAAATACTGGCCATACATTCGTAGCAGAGTTGTTCTTTTCAGGATGTCCAGAGCTCTTTTGTGGTTCTTACTGGTTAATTGGACATCACTAGTTCAGCATTAAGTAAACCTTCCTTACCTAGGTACAGTGGAGATGTTCAGTGTTGATCTTTATTGGCATTTCACTGTTGACCACTAACCTCTGGGTACATTGTTTTTTTGTGGCTTTCCTAATTGCACACATTCCTGGTTTCCCTCACGATTCTCTGACTGCACTTTTTCATCTTCACCAGCCCTTCTTCTGTTTGCCCCTTGAATGTTGAATGTCCCAGTCTCTTCCACCTCATTGCATAACTTTTTTTTCTTGATCTGTAAGTCCCCAAGTGCCTTTTGGATGTCCAGGACATCAAAACTATCTTTTTAATAATACTGTGTTATTTGCCCTTTTCCCTGTTGGCATTTGCATTAATTATACAAAAGCAACTGTGATGGAAAACTGCTAGCGTCTTAGCACGAATCAAGGCATGGAAACATACCAGTAGCTGCGGTGCACTTGCAGTAAAAATAATGCCGGTTTTTCTTAAGAATGTTCTTGATGAAACAATAAAAATTATTTAATTATAAGTACATGTGTTTTTTCCCCCATATTCAGTGTGATGAAATGGGTAGTATATGTAAAGTGCTTGTGCTACATCCCAAAGTACAAAAGCTGTCTCAGGAAAAGCACTCATGTAGTTGAGTTGTATGCTAAACTGTAAACCAGCTGCTCTTGTCATTGGATGCTTTTTTTTTTACTTAAAAAAACAACTGACAGACTTGGTTATTCAGACCTGGCTATTTGAGAGACATTTTCTGAAAATGAATGTAGCAAACTTGTCACTTCAAGGAAAACAGCTGACAGTGTTTGTTGCCAGTGATAAAATTCAAGCTGTCAAGTAAAAATGACAGTTTTGGAAAACTTATGTTCATCACTGTGGACCTAATCGTTTCTAGTACTTAAGGAATTCTCTGATGAGATCAGTGGTGATGCTAGAAAACATGATTGATAATTGGCCATTGAAACATGTCAAAATTTGGAAGATCTGCCTAACTCAGTGAATCAATACTTTCAAAATAACTGATGTATTATGTTACAGATCATAAATGGGTGAAAAGTCAAAGTGCAAGATACATCAAAAGAGTTTAGTATTCTATAGAGTAGGAAAAGTTCAGAGATACGACTTTAGATTTCACATTGGGAATAACCTTTAAGAAATTACTTGTGGAAACTGCTAGTGCAATTTTGGTGTAGTATCAAAGATTACTCACAGTTACATGAAAAGGCTGCTAAGTACTCCTTCCTTTCCCAACTGTATCATATATTTGTATGAATTTTTCCACACACATAGTGTAATGGGCATTTTTTATTAATTCACCAGGGTTAGCCCTGTTCACTTTAAATAAGGTGGCTTTTGCTATAAATTATTCTATAATATGTATAGTTGAAGATATCCAGCAAGTTGCGATTAATAGGTCTAAGAAGTGGATATTGCCGGATAGTTTACAACCTTCAATCTTTGCATATGAGTAGAGTTTCAGAAGGTGTGCTCAGATGCTTCCACGGTTGCCACTGAAGTGTTAAATCACGAGCTGTATTAATTGGCCTCACTCTTCCAGTCCTCCTCGATCGTGGGATCTTGCTGTTGAACCCCATCCTCTGTTAGTGTTCCTGTTGCTTGAGCTGTAACCTGCTGTTGCTGTCTACTTCATGGACTGCTTTTCATTGTTTCCTGGAACCCTCTCTAAACCTTGCCCAGCTTGATACATGGAGTTTCCATATCTGGTCATCCAGAGTCCGGATTCTTTGTCACAGATCAAACCCTGATTCTGACAGTGGCTTTAAAAACATGGCTGTTTTATATATTTAATTTGAGAAACATTCGTACATCTACAAATTCACAATAATAGAGGAGTTTTAAATAAATCTTTGTTGAAATGTACTATACATGTAGAAAAGTTTACAAATGTGTAGATCCCCACAAATACCACAAGATAAACAGACCCTTGAGCCCCCAATTGTCTCCTGGAAATTGGCATTTCTCTCTCTCTTTCTGGCAATTACATTTTTTTACAGTAAGAGTCGGCAAACTTTTTCTGTAGGGGGCCAGATAGTAAACACTTCAGGCTCTGCAGCCACAGGCAGTGTGTGAACAAATGGGCATAGCTGTGTTCCAGTGAAACTTTGTTTATGGACATTGAAATTTTAATGTCATGTAATTTTCACATCACAAAGTGTTCTTTTGATATGTTTTCAACCATTGAAAAATGTAAAAGCCATTTTTAGTTTGTGGGCCATAATAAACAAGCAGCAGACCAAATTTGGCCCATGGGCCATAGCTTGCTGACCCCCACTTTACAGTATGCCACTCACCCACTCTTTGCTTACTCTGCTGCTAGTTCAGCCTATACACTAAGTTAACATCTAAATTAATTTATTGCATATCTAAATTAATAAATAGTCTAAGTCATTGTAATCATGTGCATCATCGCCATTCTCCTCCAATCACAAAGATCAACTGTAATATAAGGACAGTTTGCTATGTGAAGTTCAATAATAAAGTTGCCCTGGTGTCTCTAGAACATGTATTACCAAACTGGGATACAAATGTTAAAATGTACTCCTACTTACATAAATGAAACTTAGGTTTATACTCTATGAAGTAATAAACCATGAGTTCTTCCATGTGATTTACAAACTAAACGTAATGGCGATTGTTTGATTATCTTTGGTTACTCTTCCTTTCTTTTTGAATTTAACTTCTCAGATTCTTAGCCAATCTTAAATCATTCTAAATTTAAAGGATTATATAGTGTAGTTTTTCAGTCAGGAAATAACTCTGTTGTGAGTGCTTTAAAGTATTGCTAAAAGTCATTTATTGTCACCTGCGTGATATCTTGGGAAAGCAAATATTTAATTCAGCTAGCTTTTACTGAGGCCTGCTCTGTATGAGGTACTTTGAGGACCTGCCTTAAGTCACTCTTTTGGTACTGAGGACTTAGACATAGGCCCTGTCTTCAGGGAGCTCTTGGAGAGGATCAACATTAGAAAAATACCTTGCACGGTCAAATTGGTAAGTTCTAGAAAAAAGGAACAAAATTCTGTGGGAGCACAAATGCATGCTGGTAGGAGGGAAGAGAGGAGTATGTATTTATTGAATCTGACTTTTTCTCCTAAATTTTAAAAATGTCAAACCTGCAGAAAAGTTGAAAGAACAGCACAGTGAACACCCGTGTATGTTCACCTGAAGTCACCAGTTAACAACATCTGGCACATTGCTTTATCTTTGTATGTGTTGCATACATAAGTGTATGTAGGTGTGTATTTTCTCTGCTAAACCATTTAAAGTAGGTTTCAAACATCAAGACATTTCACCCCCAAGTACATCAGCTTGGATCTGAGAACAAGGATATTCTCACACCTAACTGCAACATCATTGTCATTCTCAAGAGATTCTAATATTCTTACAGTAATATCATCAAATAGATAGCTCATATTGAAATTTTCCAGTTGTCCCGATAGTGTCTTTTATTCTTTCCCCCCGCTCCCCATCCTGGGTTTAATCAGGGATTATGTATTTCATTTGTTATGGGTTTTTTGGGGGTGGGGGAGTCAGATTCTCACTCGGTCACCCAGACTAAAGTACAGTGATGTGAATACAGCTAACTGCAGCATCAACTTCCCAGGCTCAAGTGATCTTCCCACTTCAGCCCCTCAAGTAGCTGGGAGTACAGGCATGCTCCATCACATCTGGCTAATTTTTGTATTTTTTTGGTGGAGACAGGGTTTCACCATGTTGGCCAGGTTGGTCTCGAACTCCTGAGCTTAAGCCATCCACCCACCCTGGCCTCCCAAGATACTAGGATTTACCGGCATAAGCCACTGCGTCCAACCTGTTACGGTTTTTTAAAGTATCATTTGAGTTTCCTTTTTACGGTTTCATAACATCAATAGTTTTGCAGAGTTTAGTTTCCTGTAATTGAATTTGTCTGGTTGTTTCTTTATAATTTTATGAAGTTTACTCACTTTTGCAGGAATACTACCCAGGTGATGCTGTGTCAGTCTCAGGACATCACATTAGGAGTCCCTTACTGTCGTTTTGTCCAAGTATTGGTGATAGTAAGTTTGCTCACTTGGTTAAGGTGACATATATCAGACTGTCCACTGTAAAGCTGCTTTTTTCCTTTGACTTAGTAATTGTATAATATAAATAGTCATATAGTGGTCTGTGGGGCTAGACTTTGAGACTGAATATCTTGTTGCCCACAGTCTTTTGCCCAGTGGTAGGTTCTATTTGTTTTTGACAGTTTCTTTAAACGTTAAGGATTTTAAAAACATTCTATAATTCCAATTGTTTGTAAATATTTAAAATATAAATATGTATGCATTCTTTTAATGAAAAGCTGCTGACAGTTGAACTATAAATACATTTCTTTATACAATTTAAACATTTTAAATTAGTACCGTTTTAGCAGAGTTAAGATCTCGTTCTCAGACACATGAGAGCTGAGTTCAAATCTTGATTTTATGCTTTATTGTATGTATGTACAAGGCATTATAAGACTCAATCTCTTTATCTGTAAAATAGGGATAATAACCACCACTCCTTATGGGATAATTGTGGAGATTAATGAGGTAACTCATGTAAAGCAGTTAGGATAGTGCTCAGCTTATAGTAACTACTCAATAAATACCAGCTTATTGTTGCTTCAATTAATACCAAAATTGTCTTAATTATATATTAATGTAATCTTTACTAAAAGTAACTTCAAGTTGTAAAAAGAAAAAATTAAACATTTGTTTATTATTTTATTCAGATTTCATGCTCATAGTACATTTGGTTTATTCTAGATTTTTATATGCCCTACAATTACAGCTAGATATTTTTGCTAAAAGTGCTTTGGAAGGGTTACTTTTAATTGTCTTGTGTGATTCTTTGCAGTCATAGTGTAAGTGCTTCCTGCTGTTATTGCGGAAAGAGAAGACTCAGATGCTTGTAAATCATACTTTTCCCAAAGACTGAAGTTAAAATAGCTGGTAGGCTTTACATATTTATTTAGCGATAGATTTTCAGATCTGTTGCTCACAAACACACAGTGAAGTCTGCAGAGAGTTAAAACTCCCTTAATAAATAGTCTCTGTGAAGATAAAAAGAAGTTAGCAAGCATGGAGGCTATCATAAACTGCTGTGGTTGTGTTGGAAGCACTCAGGAGACAATTGAGCTCCCACTGGCCAAAATGTGGACAGTTTGAGCTTGAAAAGGATAACAGTAGTAGATTCAAACACATTAAATATCTTCAGACGTATGAGCTCATAGTGCAAAAAAAAAAATGTTGCTAGAATGTGTGCTGCGTACCACATTGTATTACGCAGACACTCGTCACCGGAAGCTGATAGGTCAACAGCTGGTGGATCACCAGCCTGTGCTCAACAGCTTCCAAACATACTCAATGCTCCAAACGTTTGCGCTCAAAACTATAATCATCTCTATGACTAATACCATAATTTCAGGCTCTCCGTAATAGTAACTTGTCAAAATTATACTTTTCCCACATCTGGAAGTTGTAGATTTCAGCTTCAATTTTATTATACTATTTTCAGAGAGTTCTGATGTGGTAAACTGATAATTATGCTATTTTGGTGTCTCTAAATTGTTATTGTTTGGTGATGATTGGCTCCTTAAATTTTAAGGAGATACATTTTTGGTGTAAAGTCCAAGATAGGTGCCATTGTAGAAGAACTTTATTTTAATGGTATAGTGATTGAATGAAGAACTAAGGGTTCCCAAGTTATCATCCAAAATTCCCTGGTGTTTGTAACATAATACTTTCTCCACAGTAATTTAAAATTCTGTGAAATTGACTTGACTTTCTCCCCTGTAAATAACTATGTTTAAGTTAAAAGTGGTCATGTTTATCATGGTTACATGACTGATCATTTTTAGAAAGGGAGGAAATAATCTTGAACTTGCTACTAAAGTGTAGGCACTACACAAAAGCTGTTACATTAACTTTCTACCAAGTCCTTCCTTGCAGAAACACACAGAATACTGATGGCATCCAAGGAGACAGGATGTAAATTCTACCAGAACCCCTACTGCTGCACAGTGGAGGGAGGAAAGGTTATCCTTAAACTTGAAGCATTTAAGTCATTTGTGATGAATTTTCCATCAGGCAGAAAAAAAGGAATGATTACCAAAGATTACACCCCTGGGATAAATATGAGGTTAAAGCTAACTTCTTATTCCCCTCAGGGGTGTAATTAAACAGACCTTTATGATTAAGGTTTTCAGGCACTGAAAAATGTTTGCTGTTTTCATATTCTGGAAAAAATCCTAGCTCCAGATAGAGATATGATTAGTTAGAGACAGCTTACTGACTTTATTAAAGCCGTGTATTTGTAGGAAACTTTTTTTTAGCATTGTTTGATTCAGGGCATATACATTTTTAAAAGAATGTTGAAAAATAAAACCAATTTGTTTCTGAGGGGACAGATCCTAAATGATTCTAATTAGGCAGATCTTTATAAACAGGAACATAGGACATTGCTGACACAATTTAGGTGTTCATACTTATTTCTGATTTTAGGTTGGGAATTTTAACAGAAAAAGAATATTAAGATTGTGGTTCTAATCTTGGTTTTGCCAGTAAGTAGCCTTGATCAAGTAACTTAACTTTTCTATATCCCTCCCTCCTCCTTTTTAAACATATTTAAATGCAACTAGGGAAATCTGAGGTCCAATTTTAAGATTCTCTGGTTCTCTCTTTTTAAGGAATACAATTTGACAGAAATCAGCTTAACTGAATAAGTATTTATTGAGAATTCGGTCCATACAAGGAATTCTTCATATGCATAGGGAACATAAAGAAATTGATGTACTCCCAGCTCTTACGAAACTCCAAGTTTGAATTTTAGGTCAGGGAGTGGAAGGGGAGGCGTGATGTAAAAATAAGAGAAACACAGCATATAAGCAGACAACTCCAATAGATTGTATTAAGTTCTAGAATAGGCCTCTGTGGAAATCTAGATATCTCCTAAAGACATCAACCCTGACCTTCCAATCTAAATTAGATTTCCCCATTGTATTGGTGTGCTTTTTCTTCATAGCATTTATCATACTTTGTAATAACATTTCTGTATGATTACTTCCTTAAAGTTTGTGTCCCCTTTTGGACTAGAAAGTCCCTGAGAACTGAACCTGGCAGTGCTATTGTTCACCATGGCATGCCCAGGACCTTGCTAAGGACCATGCTTAAGTCCTTAGCATGGAACGTGGAAGATGGTAGACATTTAATAATGAGTCATTGAATGCAGGAGTGGCAGCACAGGGGATGGTTCAGCCTGGGGATGGGAGCAGTGGTTGGTGAGGTGAAGCAGAGTCAAAGGAGAGCTTGGTAAAGTTAAGAGTAGGCAGTATTTAGGTTGGGTCTCAAAAACGGAATAGGGGCCAGGTGCGATGGCTCACGCCTGTAATCCCAGCACTTTGGGAGACTGAGGCCAGCAGATCACCTCAGGTCGTGAATTCAAGAGTAGCCTGGTCAACATGGTGAAACCCTGTCTCTGCTAAAAATATAAAAATTAGCCAGACGTGATGGTGGGTGCCTGTAATCCCAGCTACTCGGGAGGCTGAGGCAGGAGAATCACTTGAACCTTGGAGGCGGAGGTTGCAGTGGGCCAAGATGGTGCCACTGCACTTCCAACCTGGGCAACAGTGCAAGATTCTCTTAAAAAAAAAAAAAAAGTGGAGTAGACATTGAGACCAAATGGGTAGCCTTGCCAGGCAGAAGATAGCCTGTGAGTGCCCCGGGGTGAGTGAGTTAAGGATAAGAAAGTAGACCGAAAGCAAATCTTGTGCCATGGACTCAGATACATGGTACAGGTTATCTCTCGACTGGAGAGCTTTGGCAAAAGGGCTGTGAATCCATTTGCACGCAGTGGATATAGACTAAGGGCACACACTTGTGAGTATAGTACTATTATTATTTTACAAACACAGATTCTGTTGGGATTCGTAATATCCAGACTCATTTAAGAGCATTCATGAATTTTTAGTGATTTATCTCATTGTAATTTCTCATCAACTGTAACTAAAATTACAAAAGGCCCATTTTTTTTTTTAACTTTAAAAAGGGATCTTCCTATTTTCCTTATAGATATTGGAGAGCCAGTAAGAGGTTTTAAGTAGGGAACTTACATGATCAGTTCTCTCTAGCAGGAGTAGGAAGATGGATGAATTCAAAGGAGAAAACTTGGAGTCAGCCCCCTCACTCTTGTCTAGGTGAGGGTGGCCTCAACTAGGGTAATGGCAGAACCAGTGATCCTAAGTGCTGTTTTCCAAGAAAGAGCCTAAAAAAAAGCAAATAAACACCTAAATTGGTTCTTCTTACAAACATGGTGAATGCCAAATTTATATATAGACACATATATGAATATTCATATGCATATTTAATCTTTAACAGAAACTAAAGAGGCTTAGAGTTTTTCTTTCTCTCTTTATATTATCTTCTTTGTCTTCATCTTTCATTCTGTGTCTTATTTTAAAAATCCTTTTCAACTTACGACCCTTCAGTTTGAAATTAAATTTCGGCTGTAAGTTGACTCCTTGAATCTTTGCTTCACAAGGTTTCTTTGTCTTTTTTAGAAGAAGAAAGATTAACTCAGGGTTTCCAAAATAAAAGCAAAGATTGTGATTAAAACTGAATTAGAATCTCGATTCTCTGTTATTTGCTAATAGTAAAATAAATAGCTCAGTCTTAAAGAAGCTTTAAAGTAAGTCCCGGAGCCTTTGAGAACGCTTGGATTTTAATTAAAGAAATACAGAATACCATCACTTTCTGTTTGTCAGTGGAAAAAATATGTATTTTTAAATTTTCAAAGCTTAGCCTAGCAGCACATGGAGTACATCTGTTGGCTTTCAGAATTTGGGGAACACAAATGGATTCAGATGTTTAGGTCCTTTGTCTTTACTGGTCTCGGCTCACCTCGCCAACTGAGCATGGCACAATCCAAACACAGTTTTTGAAAACAGAGCAGCTAGAGTTACTTCTAAAGCACTCTCTTGGGGACTGATAAAGTCAATCTCTGTTTATGTAATGAAATCAGGGAGCAAGGGGTCTGCTGTAGTGCTTTGTGGATGGGATTCCATTGGTGTTGTCTTTCAGGGGGAAGACTGGGTTTAATAAGCCTTTATTCTTACTCATTTTCTCTGGGGGTACAGCCCACTCTAATGAATTATTTTGAACTACTTTTGTTTATGTACTGTTAGAGCATCTCTTTTAAGCAGTTGGTTTTAGTACAACCAATAGATTTATTGTAGAAAATTGGGATACTAGTGTCAACTTTACATGATAAAAGACTTAAACTTTATCTAGTTAATTTTTGTTGTTGTTCAGTGCTACTAATGTTCAGTGTCTGTGTGTGTGTGTATTTAAATAATATTGTCTTTTTGGTGTACTTATATTTTAATTTAACTTGAACTTTCAAAACAAACTGCTGGTTTAGCCTCTTTTCAAATATAAAATCCTTCCTATTCTTCAAAATATTTATAAAGTATTCTTGAGAGTGAAATCTCATAAAGATCTTTGGTGCAGGACCAGAGTTCAAAGGAAAGTTCGTTTGGTTTTGATTTGAAAACTGTAAAAACAAAATGCCATCAAAATGGCAGGGTGTGAATTGGTAACTTCAATTTTATTGCAATCGGCCAAGCCCATCCCCAGATGTTTCCAATTAAAAGCCAAGAATGCTAACTTGTTTGAATATCATATGAAAGTATTTCTTTTCTGATTTTTTTGTCTGAGAAAAATAACAAAGTCTCAAATGCTTTAACTCTAATTAAAGAAATAATTTCTCGTTTGCATGTTTAAACTTAAAAAATAATGTAATATTTAAAGAGAATTCTTACATGTCACATTTGTAAACATGTATAGTTCTGAATACATAGGGCTTCACATCCGTCTTTTTATAAAGGCCAAAGGAAAAAGAAAGATTTTTAAAAAGATGTTAAAGCCCTTTAAAATTAAAATCACGTATTTCTGGATTTACTATCATAATCAAAGAGTGGACCTTTTAACACAGGATTTGTTTAAAAAGGGGTTGTTAGTAACTTCAGTGCATTTTTCAGTATTGTTATAGGGAATTTTCCATTATAATGTAAATAATAGGTTTTTCTTTTATTTCTGATGAATTGTATATATTCAATTGTAAGAAGTACTTCTGTGGAAATCTAGGAAGATAGGAAGATGTAATCAGATAAAAGAAACCATAATGTAATTTAAAAACCATGAGTTTTTATAATATTTCTCCAGCTAATACCAAGACACTTACTGGCAATAAACTTGAATTTATGGAAATTGGCATTTATTCAGAGAGAAGATGGAGTTACTCTTTATAACTAGTCTAACGTTAACATTTTGGATATAAATTTAAGTTTGAGGCTTCCTGAAACCATAGACACAGGACCACATACTAGCTGCAAAGATGAAACAGTTGTTTCTCATTTCATCTCCTGTTTGGTGAAATTTTGATGGACAGGTATTTGAGAGCTCAGGAGGGAGACAGCTGTATGGGTCTTGGATCTGTATTTGCTACTGGTGAGTGCCTGTTTTTTTTGTTTTTTTTTTCCTGAACATGGTGCTACTTGGCCTGTAAGACATACTGCAGGAGGGACCTGTTCTGAGGAAGCTCCAGCTGCTGCTTCAGAGAAAGCTGATTCTTTCACCTGTGCGTTCTACCACAGCTTGTTGACAGCTCTTGTTGCTGTCCTCAGTATTGCTGGCTGTTCCAGCTCCTTCGTACTTCTGTAGCAGCCTGTGCCCACCACCCGTTATTGATCATGGCTGTGAACGTTACTGGGGCCAACTGCCTCCTCTTCCCCTAGCAGAGAATGAGCACCTCACAAGGCTTTTTTCCTCTTTTCCTCCTTGATGTCAAGCGGAGTCCCTGTGTATATTGAACTGAGTTGTGATTTTTAAGGTTTTTGGAAGTTATTTTGAAAATACATTTAAAAATTGTGCTTTTTTTTTTTTAAGATTTAGGCAGCAAATGAGAATAGGAATAGAGTCTAGCTCTGAGTTCATCACTACTATTTTATCATTTTATTGTTTTATCTATACAATAGAAATAATGTCTGTCTTCATTACCTTTTTTTTTTTTCTTGAGACAGAGTCTTACTCTGTCACCCAGGCTGGAATGCAGTGGCACGATCTTGGCTCACTGCAAACTCCACCTCCTGGGTTCAGGCGATCCTCCTGCCTTAGCCTCCCGAGTAGCCGGGACCACAGGCGTGTGTCACCACGCCCAACTAATTTTTGTATTTTTAGTAGAGAAGGGGTTTCACCATGTTGGTCAGGCTGATCTCGAGTTCCTGACCTCAAGTATTCCACCCATTTCTGCCTCCCAAAGTGCTGGGATTACAGGCGTGAGCCACTGCACCCGGCCTGTCTTCATTACTTTTTAAAGTTATTATGAGAGTTAACTCAGACAGTGTGCAGAATTATTATGAGGACTATGTTCTTAACAAATACAGAGAGAAGTAATTATTATTGTCTTTGTCGTTACCCACCAAAGTGGCATTGTTCAACTTTCCTAACAGTTAAAGAGGCCCTTTCAGAAGTTGCCTTTCCTTCTCTTTTTTAAAGTGAAAATTAATATGAAAAGCTGTACATCTCTTTTGAGATAAATTTATTTCATTGGCATATACTTTCAATTCAAAAAAACTTTAAATTGACATGAGCCAGTAGTTTCTAACCTTCTTGAGTATGAAAACCCCCTTTTTAATTTCAGTAACTCTTATAGCCCCTGTCTTGATTATGTCCTTGTAATTCTAGCATTTGGTGATAATTCACTGAATTCCCAAAGGTTGAGAACTATTCTTACATAATAAGAACATGCGGAAGCCACATCATAAATACAAATTCAGCAAATACTGCTTCATGCATGCCATGTTAATGAGCAAGGCAGAAGGTGTTAAAGTAATGTCCACTGTGTTCAGAAAGTGGAAGTAGAAATGGTATAGGTGGAGTGTACTATGGTCGTTGTTCATTCACCCAGTAGTTATTTACTGGGCAGGTTTTGGAACACATTAGTGATCAAGTAAGACTAAAATCCCTGACTCTACATTCTAACAAGTAGTTTTCTATAGATATAAATAAATAAGGGAATTAACAAGACGGTTAGACAGTGATAAGCCCCATGGAAGTAAAATGGTAGGGAGGATAGGTGGGCTTCATTGAGAATGTGACATTGAGCAAAAACTTAAAGTAGCTGTGACCAGAAGAGAGAACAGTCAGTGAGAATCTCTGAGGTGGGAGCAGGCCTAGCGTGTGCCAGGGACCACAAGGAAGCCAGTGTGGCGAAGGTGACATGATGGAGGAGGATAAAGCGGTAGACGACCAGTCTGAAGGGTAACGTGGGTCGCACCCCTCAGGGCCTTATAGACTGTGCCGTGTCTTTGTATTTTTTTTTTTTTTTTTACTCCCACTCAAATAGGAAGTGTGGTATGTGAGGAAATATTCTATTTTTAAATGGATTGTCAGCACAATAGTGGTTGCCAGGGGCTGGGGGGCAAGGGGATGTGGAGTGACTGCTAATGGGTACTGGGTTTCTTTGGGGATGATGAAAATGTTTTGGAATCTGATAGTGGTGATGCTTGTACAACCTTATGAAAATAAAAAATGCTGAATTGTACAATTTAAAAGGGTGAATTTAATGGTATATGAATTACATCAATGAAAACATTGCAAAAAATGGATCAGTAGGGCTTGCTGGAAACATTTTTTGCTCCTCCTCTGTATCAGTTTATAACTTTTGCCTTTGAAAATTGAGATTTCTAACTAGTTACAGCTTAACTGAGGGAAAGTCTCTTAGTGTTATTTGCTGTGTTTTAATTAGAAGTAAAAGACATTCGTCTACTTTAAAGTATCTCTGCTGAAATTATTACTAATTGTGAAATCCAATTTTTCCACATACATATATCCTTTTATACCTCTGTTCATTGTTATCCAGTAAGATATGATAGTGAGATAACTTTTAACCTCTGGCTATCAGAATGATTTTAATTTTTAGGCTGAATTCTATTACATTTTGTTAAACTAAGATATTTTCCATGTAATTTATTTTGTGATTCTTTTATAGGGTTAGAAATTGGATCAGTATGATAATGCTCTTCAAATTACAGGCTAAAGCGTGCAAGTGAGAAGAATGCCTTTGTTCATTCCATTAACCAAAAACCAAAAGTATATAATCTCCTCTTCCAGAAGACACAGTCTTTTTTAATAGAAATAGAGCAGGAAGTGCATTTAGCTAGGGTGTTTTTCTTCTCCTTTCAATGTTTTAGATTTAACTTTGGCATTTCCTAGATTTTCATTCTATGACAACCTAGTAAAATTAATTGAAATATTATGAGGCCATATTTTAATTTTTTTGGTGGGGGGAGGTATAGTATAATTTGAGTCTTACAAATAGTCTAAGTGGTTTTCATTAAAGAAAAAAACCATTGAATATTCAGCTCTACTTTGTGTAAAACATTAACTCTTCTGTGGTAACTGAAAATATAGACGCGTGTAGGTAGTTTGTTTTATTTTGTTTTTAAGTTTTGTTTTCCAGTTCTAAAACAGTTTGTAAATAGTTGCAGAAGTTAAAATAGTTTGGTGAAGTCAGGAATCATAGGATTTGCTGAACTTACTTTCCCTTTGAGGGCTTTGAATTCACTGATGATCTCTCACCAAAAAAAAGTTTAATTAATAATAAAAAGTAAGCATCCCTTCTCTATTTTTAGTATTTTTAAACGTTATTTTTTAACTTTTTCAGGCATCTTATCTTGAACTATGTTATCCTCTATGGTAGCCTTCCCTCTTGAAATAGGTGCCCTTGCTTGGTAAGATTTCCTTTTGTTCTTGCTGGACGGCTGAATTTCTGAGGACTTGCAAAGGGTGTCTAGCAGTCATCTTCTAAAATTGTGGATTGAAAGAACTCTCCAAAAAATTGTGAGATAAGCCCTGTCAGACCAATTACATTTTCAAAATTTTGAGTACTTAGAAAATCTGTGGTAACTCATTTCTTCTTATTTACAAAAAGTCAGCACCCTAGGAAAGAATTAATCTGCTTTTACCTCTTTGTTCCAGTCTGAATGAATGTACTTAGAGGTTGATTAAATATTTTTTCTTCTGACCATGGGAAACTATGTCCAAATCCTTAAGTAATTACATTCTTCATACAAACATTTCTCATTTTCTTATACTAGCTGGAGAGGCAGGGTAGCTTTCAACTCCCTGTGTTTTCATTTGTGTGATGGTGACTATGAATTGAGCTTTAAGCACTTTGGTCATTTAACTCTCGCCCAGCTTAGTTTAGAAAGCATAACATTTCAAAGTGGTTTATTTCATAAATCTCAATTCTTTGACGGCTTGTGAGAATATCTGAAACACTGAAATAAGCCTGTACTTAGAAGAAAAATAATGTTTTCACCTAGTCTAAAAACGTGATTTCAGATGACGAGCAGAAGTTAAAATGTATGCATTTATGGTCTTTGAGTGAGATAAACTGAGTATTTAAAGAGTTAAAAAATGAAATATCATTGTATGAGCAGGTATTACCTTCTTAGAGCACTGTGAAAATTTAGAAACTTGGGACAGTTGTACACTGTCGTATTTTTTATGTTTTATGCATACTTCATCTTTATCCAGCTTTGTCACTCCCAGTAGGTTGTGAATTATCGAGAGGCATGCATTTGTTCATCTTTTTGTTCCAGCCTTTAGTGCCTGTTACATAGTGAGGATTTATGTAATGTTCATTGACTAAGTATTCTTTTTTAAAAAATTTTTTATTTTTATTTTTTTTGAGACAGAGACTCACTCCATTGCCCAGGCTGGAGTGCAGTGGTGCGATCTTGGCTCACTGTAACCTCTGCTTCCCGGGCTCAAGCAATTGTTGTGCCTCAGCCTCCAGAGTAGCTGGGATTATAGGCACGCATCACCACGCCCGGCTAACTTTTTTATTTTTATTAGTGATGGGGTTTCGCCATGTTGGCCAGGCTGATCTCAAACTCTTGGCCTCAAGTGATCTGCCTGCCTCGGCCTCCCACGGTTCTGGGATTACAGGCATGAACTACCGCCCCCAGCCGACTAAATGTTCTTGATGGTCAGCGCCATTGTTAAATCTAGACACTGGGTTCAGGTGGCTGTTGATGAATCTGCATATCCACAAGTTTTATGTTATTAAGGAAAACAGGCTCTGTTTTAACCTTAAGGACTCAAAAGTTGATGTCCAATCACCCCCATCTCCACCCTCGATATTTGTCCTGTGCTTTTTTTGCCAGTGAGCGTCAGTTCCACCTTATATTAGAAAATGGGGCCATTCGTATGTTTAAGGTAGTATGTTGTTTTTTGAGATGACACATATGTTCTCTTTTTTTTACCAGACATTCTTGGTATTCTCTTCTCCTTTTTTTTGGAGACAGGGTCTTTGGCACCTGATCTGGAGTGCAGTGACACAATCACTGCTGACTATTGCCTCTACCCTCCTGGGCTCAAGTGATATTCCCACCTCAGCCTCCCAAATAGCTGGGACTATAGGTGTGTACCACCATGCCTAGCTAATTAAAAAAATTTTTTTGTAGTGATGGGGTCTCACTGTGTTGCCCAGCCTGGGTATTCTCTTCTTTTATGTTCTGCTGTAACAATGATCAAGATATGCTATTCCATTTTTATTAGTGTTTCCTTATTTGTGTTGGTAATATTTTTGTACCAAATTCAGAATCCTAGAACAATTAAGTAAAATGAGCCAGAAAATTCTACAAATGAAGAGTGATGAGGGGGAATTAAATCTCCAAGATGTTAAAATATAATATAAAGCTTTAATAGTTAAAACTATGTGGTACTGGTACTTGATAAGACAGGTCAGTATAACAGAATACGTAGAAAGTCTTGAAAGAGATTTCCCTATATATGGGAATTCAGTAAGTTACCAGATTAGCAGGGGAAATGAAGATTGTTTTAAAAATGATGCTGAGGTCACTGAATAAACATTTGAAAGAAATTAAGTTGCATTATTTTTGTATACCTTATATCACAATACATTCCAGATGGAGCATAAATGTAAATGTAATATTATGAAACCATGAAAGTACTAGAAAAAATATGAAAGTATGCTTTCATAACCTTGAAAGTGAGGGTGGCCTTCTTAATTATTGTGTAAACCCAGAGGCCATTTTTAAAAATGATCGATTTGACCACACATCAGATTTTCATGTGGCATAGAGTGTGGCATAGAAAGTCAGAAGATATATAAACTTATGACATATTTTACAAACCAAGGGCTTAATATATAAGGAGTTCTTAATATATAAAGAATTGTTTAATAAGAAAAGGCCAGCAATTTAACAATAAAATGGGCCAACTTTATGAAAAAGAAAAATGCAAATTCCTCTAAATATATGAAGATACATAATGCTAATTAAAACCACATGAAATTTCATTTTTTAGAACAGCAAAGATTGAAAGTTTTGATAGTATACTGTCTTGGTAAGGATGTGAGGGAAATCAACTTGGGAGCATAACGTTGCTGATAAGAATGTAAAATGGCACAACTTCTGTGGAAAGTCATTTGACACTATAAAAGTTAAAATCCTTTTACGCAACATTCCCAGTTGAAGGTATTTATCCTGGGCATATTCACAAGTGATATATGTACAGGAATATTTATATTTTATCAAGTGTTTCACCATTTTAAACCAACAAATATGTAAGTTCTAATTAGTCCAAATCCTTACCAAAACTTGTTTCTTCCATCTTTTTAAAATTTAGCCATTCTAGTGGACGTGCAGTGATAATTTGTTATGGTTTTAATTTGCATTTCTGGTAACTGACAACGTTGAACATCTCTTCACATGCTTATTAGGCATTCATATATCTTTGGTGAAGTGCTTAAGTGATTTGCCTTTTTTAAAAAAATGGATCGTGTTCTTATTATTGAGTTGTTATAATTCTTTATATATTCCGGATACAAGTCTGTTTTTTAATACATGTTTTGTCAAAATTTTCTCCCAGTTTTTGGCTTTCCTATTTATTTTCCTAGTAGTTTTTTTGAAGATAATTTTGAGGAAGTGTAGTTCATCAGTTTTCTTCCTCTATGGTTGGTGCGTTTTGTTTACAAAAGAAAACTTTTATACTTCCAGGTCAAGAAAATTTAGTCCTTTTTTTCCCCAGAAGTTTTATATCTTTAGCTTTTATATTTAGCCTTTTTTCCATCAGATTTGCAAAGTGATCTATAACCAAGAAGGAAAAAATAGATTTAGAAGCACAGCTTTAGAATGCTGTCTAGTTTTCTGATTCATGTCCTTTCCCCCAGTAAAACTGTTTCTGAGTTAATGGAGATGATGCCATTGTTTTTGATAAGATAGATAGCAGTGAAATATCTGGCTTTATAACACTTCCTAAGTAAATCCTCAGTTCATTCCTAATTCTGTGTTTGAATATTGTTAGATGCGTCTGCAGACCACCTGGAGCTGCCCCTTGTAGATGGCCTTCTACTGCTGTAGGGCAGTGAGGCAGCAACAGTGCAGTGAGCACTCCAGGAAAGCTGAGTCAGAGACCTGACTTCTGGTCTTCACCCTGTTATCTGCTCCTATGGGAATAGAACAAAACTCTCCCTCTTATCCAGCAAGCCTTCCCATTTCATCTAGAAGAAAATTCCAAACATCTGACTGCTGCCCAGAATGTCCCCCAGAATCTGATTCCAACCCACTGTTCCATCGCTGTGGTGCCCTGCCATTTCCTGTTCCTTGGAGTTTTCTACTTGGCCCAACTCTGTGTCTTTGTTTATGCCATTCCCTTTATCTAGATTGTTCTCATTTCTTTTCATCCTACCCTAGGCTTAATTCAGTCAGTCTTTTAAGTCCTCGATAAAACCCCATATCCTCCTTGAACCTTCTCCCAGCCACTCAAACAGGAAAGAATGTTTCCTCACATTTTGTCGATGTATAGCCTCTCTTGTTGGCTTCCAGACTTCTGAATGCTTTGCGAGCTACTAGGACGTGGTGTTCATTTTATATCTATGCTTCATATGGTGACTCACACAGCACCTGGTACAGAGCCTTTCTGTTGTACAGCATCACTGCCGAGCTCTTAAGCTGTATTCTTTGTAACGAGTTTTGCACTGGTGTTTTTCAAACTCTGTGGTGTGACTCATTTGTTGCTTGTAAAAGCAGTTTTGGTGGTTCAAGAGCAGCATTTTTTGAAAAATGAAATAAAGTAAACTAGAACATAACATGGGTAAGCATTGTATACTAAAAGGTTTGTTTCTGGTTTTGTGTTTGCAAATATGTTTACTAGGCTGTGTTATAGAGTATATTTTGTACTATGGGTTGTAGTAAAAAAAAAAATTGAAAAACACTATACTAGATTTTAACCTCTATAATGAGTTTTAAAATTTAGAAGAGAGACACTTGGAATTTTAAATAAGCTCAAAGAATACAAAACATTGATAGTTATGAAAATTTTCACGAAATGTTTCAAATAATTTGTACCATCTTCATTATCCCCATTAAGTGAATGATTTTTTTCCTTTAGCATCTATTGTATAGTCTTTGTGTTAGATTTGAGGTGTATAATTGGATTATAAAAATATAAATTGGCCGGGCGCGGTGGCTTGTGCCTGTAATCCCAGCACTTTGGGAGGCTGAGGCGGGTGGATCACCTGAGGTCAGGAGTTTGAGACCAGCCTGGCCAGCATGGTGAAACCCCCTCTCTACCAAAAATACAAAAATTAGCCTGGTGTGGTGGCATACACCTGTAATCTCAGCTACTTGGGAGGCTGAGACAGCAGAATCACTTGAAAACAGGAAGCAGATGTTGCAGTGAGCCAGGATTGCACCATTGCACTCCAGCCTGGGTGACAGAGCAAGAATCTGTCTCAAAAAAAAAAATATATATATATATATATGTATGTATGTATGTATGTATGTATGTATGTATATATATGTATATACGTATATATATATGTGTACACATAAAATTTTTAAATGGGATTTTTGAAGAAAGTTTAGTGGATTATCAGATGTTTCCCTGAAACTTCTGTTTCTTAAACTTCTCTTTATTATATGTTTATCAGTTTAGATTGCTTATAGAAGTATATTGATAAAACAGTACTTTCTACTACGTTAGAGCAGAATGAATATTATCAACTGAGTCTACAAATCACAAATTAAAAAATTTGTCATTAAGGATAGTGAAATTCCATGTTGAAAAATAAGTTCATTTTATACAGTGCTCTAATACATGAAAAGAAACTTCTCTTTGTTAATTAACTAGTATTTAAAAGACAATTTTGAAACTGGTTATTCTCAAGTCAGCTCAGCAAGAATCACATTGAATATTTCTTCCAAAAGGGAGTAAAAACTCGAATTTTCCAAATCAACACAGGGATCCTAAGTCGTGGTGTTTAACTTTCAGAGAGCCTTGAGTCAAAGGTGCTTTCATGAGATGGGAAAACTATCAGCTACAAGGTTGCTTAGTATTTACAGTAAAACAGTTTCTGGTTGACTTTTAAGTTTTTGCTTTAAACCTTTCCTAGAGCCCTCATCACTATATCTCTGGCATTGCTGTGTTAATAATGCCTCTGCCTTTTTCCTTCACCTTTCTTCAGGGTCAGTATAGACCTTCTGATTTGCTGTGCCCTGAGACATATGTTTGGGTACCCATTGAGCAATGCCTGCCTTCACTTGAAAACTCCAAGTACTGCCGTTTCAACCAGGACCCAGAAGCAGGTATGTTTGGAGCTGAGCTCAGCTGGAAATCATTGGCTTTGTTTTTATGATCCGTGTGTGTGGCTGTGGCTCTTAACAGGGTCCAGGTAGCTTTGTATGTTATAGAGTATGCTGTGCATGAGTGTGTATATGTGTGTGTGTGTGTGTGTGTGTGTGTGTAAGATAGAGGAAGACTTTGCACATGCACACAAACTCACACTCACAGTTTGGCACAAAATTAAGAAACCTCACGTGCTTGTGCCACTTACTGACCTGGCTTCTCCCATTAGATTAGTTTTTATATGCTTTGAGGGGCTGATATCAATATCCATATCTTTTCCGATTAGCACAGTGCCTAAAAATTGTCTGCTAGATGGATTATTTAGTCAATGTAGAGAAGATGGAAATATTGACCAACTGGACCGAATAAAGTTGTAGGATGGTTTCATGGAGGCAAACAGACTGTAATGGATTTTGTGACAATACTTTTTTGACTTTCTTCTTACATCTCTGGCGTACCCCTCCAGTATAGTCCCAGCCATATTTTGTTCCCCATTGTTCCCCCTTTGGATGTTCTGTGTACTAAGAGTATATATGGACATTGAAAGTATATCCCTGGCTGGGTGCAGTGGCTCACACCTATAATCCCAGCACTTTGGGAGGCTGAGGCAGGCAGATCACGTGAGGTCAGGAGTTCGAGACCAGCCTGGCCAACATGGTGAAACCCCCTCTCTACTAAAAATACAAAAATTGGCCGGGAATGATGATGGGTGCCTGTTAGCTAGTCAGGAGGCTGAGGCAGGAGAATCGCTTGATCCCGGGAGGTGGAGGTTTCAGTGAGCTGAGATTACGCCATTGCACTTCAGCCTGGGCGACAGTGTAAGACTCTGTCAAAAAAAAAAAAAAAAAAAAGCATAGCCCTGGAGTTAGGCTTCCTGGATTCAGATCCTGGCTTCATGATCAGCTGGTAAACTGTATGCCCTTAGGCAATTTAATAATCTCCCTGGTCTCAGATTTCTCACTTTTAAAATGGAGATAATAATAGGACCTACTAGCTGTAATGAGGATTAAAATGAGATAAACATGCTAAGAACAGCCCCCTATTACTGTTTTTTGGTGATCAGTAGCCAAATTAGAATGCTGCATCCCATATCTGCCACAAACTTTTGTCTGCATTTACTTTTATTTACCGTGATCCCTCTGTCTGCAAAATCGTGCAGTTTTGTTTACCTCCCTGTGGTCTAAGTACCACTCACAGTTCAAAGTAGCCCTCCTCCCCACAGCCCTTGTAGTCCTCACGGCATTTAGCCGTGGCTTTGTAAGACAGGCACGGGTGCTGATGCTCTCAGGAAGGGTTGCATTAAGTTGGCATGCTTGTCTTCCCCTTAAAGTTCCTTGATATTCTCAGTTGTGCTTAATTAAACTTTGAGGCCTAACAGAACCCCACCACAGAGGAGATGCCTGATCCATATTTCTTAAGAGTATGAACGTTTTTCTAGCTACCACCCGTTGTCTAAGTTCGGGAAAAAAGAAGGAAAGATCAGTGGAAAGGCTGGAGGAGAAGAGAGGAGTAGATGGAGCAAAACCAAATGAAAGATAAGGGGGTGGGGAAAGGGATGCAGTAACTTCTTCAGTTCTAAGATGTACATTTGTTTCACAAATCAGGTTTTTTGTGTAAAAAAATTGGCCCATGTAATGTATTTTGTTATCTCCTTGAAAAGCTGTTATGAAATCAAGAGTGACTCTTTCTTACACCTGTTGATACCGTAGAACCTGATGACGAGTGACCATAGGGACCCAGCTGACTCATATGCCAGGTACCCTGGCATTAGCCCCTGTTTTTCTAGATGTTTAGGTTTCCTAGAATAACCAGAGTTTTATAGTTCCCACACCTGAAATTATTAGTCAGCGTCTGATAGTTTCATTCTGAGTGAAGTTACACCTCATTGATCAGATATGTTGCTTAAAAACAAACATTAAATTTGTCAATCAGTTTTGGAGTCAGGCTCAAAGCCAAAGGCAATAGTATTATAAGAGAAAGCATATACTTATCTACTCTCCTCTCTTCCCTCAAAAAAAATTTCCCCTCTCGCTTTTTTAAGGTCAGTCAGTCCAGTCCCTATGATGAAAACTGCTGAACATCTTACCAAAAGATTTCATATTCACATATAAAACTGCTTCTGTACAAGTTGCATTCCAATAATATTATGATCCTAAATTTCTTACTCCCCAACTTATAGCTTCACCTTCTTTTTTTCCTTATTGATCAGTTTTAAAGGTTGCATTTCTTCTTACATGATACTTGGAAACTAAACAAATTCTCCTTCTATGAAGTTGAGAAGGTGACTGAGTAATCTCCATCCGTCAAATAGACATTCAAGTAAACATTCATGTTAATAGATTTTAAAATTATTTTCCAGAATAAATACTAACAAACATGGCAAAAAAGATTTAAAGTCTTATAATGACCATTTTTGTCAAGAACATACTATATCCTGGTGAGCGATGAATATATTGTATGTTCTTTTCCTGTAACTAGTAGGTTACATTTCTTATGGCAGTAGCTTTAGCTCTTAACATTGTTTAGAATTCATTTACAAAACTCAGGAGTAAATTTCTTTGAGAATAAGTGCTTCGAAGAAATTGAAGATCTTTTTTTCATATGCTGAATCTGTGGAACTTTCAAGAGAATACCACACAGTTTTATCAGTATTGAATATCACAGTCCAGACACTATTTGAAATCAGACTTATATCCTGTGGTTTTAGGAAATTAAAATGCAGTTACATGCTGGAATGTATTCAGCCTGCTGTGAAACATGGTCATTTGAGGTTTAAATGGCAATCTGTGAGAAACGGTTCTCTTCTCTGGGGCCAGTTTTACTTTTACATGACCCGAACTTTGACTCAGAAAATAGAGCTTAACACGGGCAATAATTGTTGTTCGTCAGCATGGTGCTTTTTTCACTAAATCTTGTTTCTCTTTCCAGCTGTTGAGTAGTTAAATTACTTTGCAAAGGCACAGTTGATCACTATAGGCTTCAGTTAAACCAACTGTGGCTTCAAGATGTGTCACTGGCCAGTGTTAAGGAAAATCACGTTTTCCCCCTATCCTTTTGTATATGCTACTTTGCGGTACCGTCGGGGGAGGGATTGACAAGCTGCGATAACTTAGAAAATTCTAAAGAAATCCTTTTGTTCTTAAATAAGTCCTTTGTTTTTCAATGCAGGACTTCTGCCTACTTCAAAGAAAGGGGTTCAAAAGTTTCTCAAATGATTTTTAAGTAAAAGTCTGTTAGATTTTTTAAATTAGTAACTGAATATGTATAGATTTCAAAAGTTCTGTACACATATATGTATACACATATCTGTGTGTATTTTTTTAAAACCTAAACAAGAATATTCTGCATCCTTATGTTGTCGTTTTTACTTAATACTTTGTGTTACTTCTTACTTTTGATAAGGTAGAAACTTGCTTTTGGTAAAAAACAATTTGACCATTAATTTGGTCTTAAGAAAACAAATGCTGCTACCCTATGATGCCCAGTGTCTAATAAAGATTTTTTTTTTTTTTGAGGCCAGGCTGGTGTGATCTTGGCTCACTGCAGCTTCTGCCTCCAAGGCTCAAACGATCCTCCCGCCTCAGTCTCTTAAGTAGCTGGGACTACAGGTGCACATCACCATGCCTGGCTAATTTTGGTATTTTTTGTGGAGGTGGAGTTTTGCCACGTTGTGTAGGCTTGTCTTGAACTCCTGGACTCAAGCGATTCACTCACCTTGGCCTCTGAAAGTGCCAGGATTATAGACGTGAACCACCGTGCCCAGCCAATACAGATGATTTACAGAAAAGCATTGTTATTTTTTGTAATATTTTGTAATTGGTTTAGAGTCATAATAGATAAACTATGATTTGATTTGACTCTTAATGTTGGGCAAACATTATATTATCATTGGTATTAAAATCCTTGGTTCCAGATTTAAAAAAAAAAAAAAAAACTTTCTTGAGCATATGCTGTCTCCCAAGCACTATCCTATGATTTCCCCTGTTACTCATTTTATCCTGAAAACATAATTGAACATTTCATATTGACCCCTCAAATATTTTTTGTCACAAAAATAACAGGTAACGTTTGTTTTAATCAGGATAAAAAATAATTTAAATTCAAATACTGCTCTATACTTCTTATAATACTTATTTTTAGTATTCATTTCAAGGGGGCGACTAAGAATAATTTTTATTTCTATTTGTAATTATAGTAGGATATATATTTTACCAGAGTAGTTTACATTTCATTCTGTTCTATACATTGAAATGTTCACAAAAAATCTTACAACTTATTTTTAATGTAGCTAAATCATTCATTATCAGTAAGGATATCAAATTTAAATTTGCTATAAAGAGACTAGTCCCTAAACATGATTTAGTGCTTTATCAATTTACCCAGGATAGTGAATTTCTAACACACCTTAATTCTTCCCAGCAGTTGCTGAAAATCTAAACTAATGTAAAGAAGCTTGTACCTAGTGTGAGCCCCAGAAACTCTGAGGTTCTAATCTATATTGTGTTTTTGCTGTTTAAATAGGCCTCTTTCTTTTCTTCTCTCTCTACTCTGTCCATCATTCTTGCTGGCATGGTACCCTGCCATTTTTTTTATACTTTCATAGTTTCTCTAGCATATGCCCACAGAAAAAGTAAGTCCCACTCTGACCTTGATTGTCTGTGGAAGAACCAGGTTCAGGAAGCATGCTGTCCTGCGTTCATTCATCTGTTTCTCCAAGCCTGGCACCACTTCCCAAGTGCTGTGTTGATGGACCCTCAAAAGGGTATACCTAAGCCAAAATGTCATTTTCATCACTGGGAAACAGTGCCTAGTGAGAAAGCAACTTCCTAGGGCCCCTTAAAAAGGTGCTGCAGTAATAACTCATGACTAAGTAGATAGTATCTTTCCTAATTATTTTAGATGCAGAATTCAGCTTTTTTTTTTAATACTTCTGAAGGTAAAATTGTTTTCATATCTGCATTTGAGGTCGAACTACCCACTTCAAGTTGCAAAATGAATGATGTTGCTTGCTGAATACTTAATAAACATATAATCTTTGTTGCCAATAAAGATGGTGGTGCTTGGGTGTAGCCAGCTGGAAGTAGAATCACTTGTACACTATTATGTGCTATAAAGGAAACCATTCAAACAAGAAAATGTCTTGGAAATTTGGCTCCCAAATTTGGTGGATCTGGAGAATGTATTTTAATATGGAAAATATGGACAGGCTTCTAATTTTTCGGTTTACTTTCTCTCCTCTTAAAAATATCACTCTATTGTATTATTACTATTTTTTTTCGTTTTTTGCGATGGAGTCTTGCTCTGTCACCCAGGGTGGAGTGCAGTGGCGTGATACCAGCTCACTGTAGCCTCTACCTCCCGGACTCCAGCAATACTCCTGCCTCAGCCTCCTGGGTAGCTGGGATTATAGGCGCAAGCCACCATACCCAGCTAATTTTGTATTTTTAGTAGAGATGGGGTTTCACCATGTTGGCCAGGCTGGCCTCAGGTGATCCACCCGCCTCTGCATCCCAAAGTGCTGGGATTACAGGCGTGAGCCACTGCACCCGGCCTGTATTATTACTATTTTTTTTAGCCACTTATTCTCAAAGATATATTATGTACAATTTAGTATGGTGCTAACATGACTCTTGGTTTAAAAAGATACTAGACTTCCCTAGTTTGCATGATCTTTTAGTGAAAACACTAAGAAACAATAATACAGGTTTTTGCTACAATATTTGGTGTGTGTGACTGAAGTATAATGTTTTACTTGTTTGCATTTTCTACTTGAAAATGTGAAAACTAAGATGTCTTAAGATAAAATTCAACAGTTGTTCTCATTTTAAAAGATTGCTTTAAAGCCAGTCTTGCAGAGAAATTTTAAAACATACTATTTTATAAATTTTTACCAGCCAGTCTTTGCTCAATAAGCCTTGCATGAGCAGTGAGCCAATGGCTGAAATTTGTTAGAGCGCTGGCCAGACAGGTTTGAAAAGCAGACTTAAGATTTCCATTTAGCAACTAAGTAATATTTCTCTAATCCCTTTCTTTTTTCTTGTAGAATAGGTTTTAAAATTTCAAAGGAAGTGCCAGGCAAGGTGGCTCACACCTGTGATCCCAGCACTTTGGGAGGCTGGAGGCCAGGGTGGGAGAATTGCTTGAGCCCAGGAGTTGGAGTTTATAGTGAGCTGTGATCGCACCACTGCACCTCAGCCTAGGCAAGAGAGCAAGACCCTGTCTCAAAACCAAAAAAAAAAATTTTCCCCCAAACAAGCAGTTCCTTTTATAGTTACTCATTTATTTCATTTAATTCTGTAGTAAATAATAGAAATCATTTTAGTAAGCTCAAAAATATCGTGATGCTTTAGAGCATGGCTATAAATGTTAGTTACACTTGCTTTGCGGCATCTTAGAGTGCTGCTTCATTTGTTTGTATGGAAAAGTGACATTTTTAAATATTTTAAGGGAGTTGTCCAAATGCCAATTAAAAAATAAAAATAAAGCCCATACCAGCTATTTAAGTGCTGGTTGAACTACAGAGTTTTATTGAAAATAAGATATCATCAGTTTTCAGCTTTTTATTTTACGTACCATTAAAAAAAAAAGTGCTGCCAGTTAGACTATGACTCCATCGGTTGGAAGATGCATGTGGGTTTTTGAGCTGTTGAAGTGTATTAAAGTGAGAATCTTAATATAGCAGAACCATGGTTCAGCCTGTACACTATAATACCTAGCAAAGCTATGGAGTGTTTAGGAGACTTGGTGTTTCTATTTTAAGGAGCTTTATGACATCTTAATTCTAAGCATTAAACATAATATAGATGGAGTGTGCTTTTATGTTTCAGAGTTTGAGGGTATTGAGTTTAGATACTTTTATCTAAAAAATAAGATTACCACTATTGATTAATGATAATAGAGTTCTTATAATATACTGATCTAGGAACAAATACTGTACTTTTAAAATTTCAAGAAAGCATGTAACTACCTCACAAGGATATTTTATTTTGATGAAAGTAAAAAACATAGGTATGAGCTGAGAGGAGCGTAAAAAGAAAGAAAAAATTGTAAAAAACTTTTTACTACTGTATTAGGGTTCCCTAGAGGGACAGAACTAATGGAATAGATTATATAAAGGGGAGTTTATTAAGTATTAACTCACACTATCACAAGGTCCCACAGTAGGCCGTCTGCAGGCTGAGGAGCAAGGAGAGCCAGTCCGAATTCCGAAACTGAAGAACTGAGAGTCCGATGTTTGAGGGCAGGAAGCATCCAGTACGGGAGGAAGATGTAGAATGGGAGGCTAGGCCAGTCTCTCTTGTCACATTTTCTGCCTGCTTATATTCTAGGTGCACTGGCAGCTGATTAGATTGTGCCGACCCAGATGAAGTAGGTCTGCCTTTCCTGGCCCACTGACTCAAATGTTCATCTCTTTTGGCAACACCCTCACAGACACACCCAGGATCAGTACTTTGCATCCTTCAATCCAATCAAGTTGACACTCAGTATTAACCATCACAACTACTGAAAAAGCGTTAAAATTCTGTAAACATTAATGATCTTCCTGCATCCTGTTTATAAGCAAATTTGAAATTTAAAAAATTTATGTGATGTTAGAAGGCAGCAATAAATGTAGAAAATTAAAAACTTTGCTTAGCCAATAAATTCAGTCATCTCTGACAGTTAATGAATGATTATACATTAAATACATATAGAAGGGGGCAAAAGATGGGTATCCTAGGATATCATCAAGCTGTTCATCAGCTTTAAAATTTCCACATTTGATTGAACATTTTCATGCCTTGTGAATTATCTGTAAATATTTTTTGTTTAACTGTGGCTTTATGGAAACACAACGTTGAATCATTAGCTTAACTGAGAAAAATTCTTAAAGGATACTTGATGCTGTATTTTGGAAACCACGTAATTTGATATTCAATACAATGTCTGTTAGTAATGGGAACAGCTGACTCGCAGACAGACATAACAGTCCAAGATTTAAATCATTCACACCCAACTTCATAGAAGAATAGAGTCTCTGCATTTTTTTTTCCTGCAAGGTATTTTTAAACTATTTAGATTCTTTTTTGTGGATGTTAATACTTGGTCTCTTTGCAGAAAAATAAGCTATAACCTGAAGGTATGTGAAGTTCTGTTTATTTTATAGTGTTCTTTTATGTCATGCTAGCAAAATGTTTTTAATATAAATATGGAACCTGGGATAAGATTCTTCTTCTTGTAAGAAACGTATTTTCCTAGCTGGCATTTGTTTGAAATAGATATCATTCAAAGGAAATGGCTTGTTCATGCTTCTGTGCATCTTTCACTGATAATATAAAATCTGTCTGAAAATAAGAAGGGCATGTTGACAATAGGGAAAGAATTAAAGTTTCTGCTTTACTAACCCCTGTCAAAAAAGGAAAACCATAGTAAAGTTCTAAGCACTTCTCATGTTAAGGAGACTCTTAGCTTAGTTTCTCTCCAAAAGCAGATCTTGCAACATGGCCTTCCATTCAGGTTATTTATTTGGGAAATGGTCCCTTGGAACAGGAGTAGGGTCTAGGGAGAATAAACCAGGGAAGGAGGAAAAGTCAGTAGAAGGATGTGTTATTGTGTGATCCATCACTCTAAGGACTGGAGGTCAGTCCTTTTGAGACACCTGGTGTACATCTGAGGGGCCAAAGGAAGAAGGACTTATCTGCTGGCTTCCATTTTCCACTGGTTGATGGTATCCCATTGAGTGTTAATGCCTCTGCACTTGAGTGTGTGCGTGACAAATACAGAGCAGGCTCCTACATGTGTACCAGGCTGCTGCATCAGAAAGGCAGGAAGCAAGAGAGACAGACCTTGCCTACCTGCCTACCTTCCTTTACAGGACGGCACCATAGTTGCGGCATGAGTCAGAAGTGAGGCAAAGGGGATGAAAGGCAATGCCCAAGAGGTATCTAATACAGAAAAAAAAAAGTACAGACTGAGGTAGCATGTTGCCTTATGTCAGTTGATCATGTCAGTTGCATGGGGCCAAGAAGAGTAAGGACCCAAAACATGGGAAGGTATTGGACTCTAAAAACAAACAAACAAAAAGCTAGCTTAATTTGAAATAGAGGAGCCAACCAAAAATAGAAACATAAATTTAAAGAATTCATAAATGCATTCACTCAGCATGTATTTACTGAGCCAGGTATTATGCTAATGGGAGGTCCCTCAGGGAACCTAGTGATGACAGACAGTTATAAAACACACTCAGACAAGTGTGATAAGTAGCATGTGGGAGAAAGAAGAGGCAGTGAGTCCCCATAGGAGGGTCCTTATTCCAGAATTTGACGGGGTGTAGGAGGTCAGGGAAATCTGCTTGGATGAAGTCGCCTAAGTGAAGATTTCAACAGGGGATGGAACACAAGCACTAAGTGCTCCAGGTAGAGAACAACATATTCAGAAGGCCTGGTGGCAAAGAGTGCAGCTGGACTTTAGAGCAGGCCAGATGCAGCTGGCTAGTAAAGGGTTTTGTAAATCATGATAAGGAGTTGAGATTTTTATCCTGAAGGTAATGGAAGGCCATGAAGAGATCTTAAGCACTAGTGTGCATTGGCAGATGTGTTCTTTGACTCCACGTTGTGGAGAAAGCGTGGGAATTGGTTAAGAGCAGAGTTAAGAAGGATTTACTTGCAGTAATCTGAGCAAAAGATGATGATGGTCTGACAGACTAGGGTGATGGCAGTGGGCAATGGGGAGGAAATGGATGGATGCAAAAGACAGTCAAGAGACAGAACCCACAGAATTGGGTGATTAATTGTGTTTGGTGATGGGGAGGGAGAGAGTTTGTGAAGAGAGTTATGCAGGTTCTGACAGAAACTGAGTTAATGCTGACTTCTTTTCTGAAATGAGAAACAGGAGGTGGAGCAGGTTTTGCAGAGAAGAATGGTGAGTTCAGTTCTGGACATGTGGAAGTAAAGGTGTTTGTGAGACATCTGGTAGAGATGTCAAGGAGGCAATTGGACATGTAGGTCTGAAACTCTGATGAAATCTTGGAAGGAGCCACTAATTTGGGAGACGTGGTCCATGAGTGGCAGCCCTAAGAGTGAGTGAGATTGCCTTCTGGAGTGAAAAGCAGAGGACAGCCCCAAGGGCCCAGCATATAATGACTGAGCAGATGAATAATTCTATTGGAGGCCAGAGAGGGAAGAGGAAGCCCAGAGTGTGGGATCAAGAAAGCCACAGGATGCATTTTGCAGAAGCAGGAAGCAGTGACAGTGTCAGATTCTGCTGAGAGGACCTGAGAAACATCCTTTGACAATCTTGGTGAAGACCTGTTTTAGTTTTAGTGGGACTAGAATTGTGGCTTAAAAATAGCGTGAAAGTTAAGAAAGCCACCATAATGAAACTTGATTTTGAAGACACTGGCTAGAGTGGTAAGTCTGATGGAGGAAGGGGATGAGAGGTTTGAGCATTTTCAGAAGCTGATGGAGGTCAGGGAAAGGAAAGAGTAAAGATGTAGAAGAAAGATGAAAACACATCAGGGTCTCTGAGAAGGAATGTAGCATGAGAAAGATCAAGAACACAGATAGGAAGATTAGCTGTAGAGAGAAAGACCCTTCCTGTCTTAGGAGAGGATGAGGAAATGCTCAGTGGGAGTGAAGATAAAACATGGGTGTGGCAACTGTAGGTTGAGCACTTTCTCACTTGATGCCTTTACTCTTTCCATTGAAGCAGGTGCTGGTGAGGAGAGAGGTAAGAGATTTGAGCAAGTGTGTTAAGTAGCTGCTGAGAAGAATGAGGGATGGAGCTGATGGCCAGGCCTGGTTAAGACTAGTGGTGATGAAAACTATGTAGATGTGACGCTTCTTCAGCAACCCGGCTTTTCCAGGGTTGGGAACTTACCAGGCCATTGCAGGGAAAGAGCAAGAATTGAAGACTTATGACAAAGAAATTGTTCTGAATTCAGTTAGGAAGGAACTGAAGAGAGGATAAATGTACCAAGATGACATAGAAACGTCAAAGAATTGGAGGTCTCTATGAGAACTAGAGTAGTGGGGTATGTGAACAAGCTGGAAGGATAGGAAATGGTGTTGAGAGCGAGTGTCTGATTTTACTATTTCAGAGGTATGACAAGATGTGGCCATGGTATTGGGAAGCTAACGTAAGATTAAAGTGAAAGTCATTGAAGAAGACTGAGGCAGCCAAGACAACATCCACATTTTTTAGCAAAAGCTGGCCATGGCTGGGCGCAGTGGCTCACGTGAACCTGTAATCCCAGAACTTTGGGAGGCAGAGGCAGGCGGATCACCTGAGGTCAGGAGTTCAAGACCAGCCTGCTCAACATGATAAAACCCTGTCTCTACTAAAAAAATACAAAAATTAGCCAGGCATGGTGATGTGCGTCTGTAATCCCAGCTGCTTAGGAGGCTGAGGCAGGAGAGTCGCTTGAACCCAGGAGCTGGAGGCTGCAGTGAGCCAATGTCACGCCACTGCAGAGGAAACCTAGAGAGTGAAATCAACTCCAGCATGGGCGACAGAGCAGGACAATGTCTTAAAAAAAAAAAAAAAAAAAAAAAAAGCTGGCCACATCTGGAGGTTTTTGTTTCTTGGCGCCATTTAGGTGTAAGAACGGTAATGTCCTGAGTGACGATCCTTTTCATTTACCAAACGGTTCTAATGCTGCCAACCCCCAATGAACATAAAGGAGCATGAAGTGCCTCGTTTGTATCAATATATTATGGAGAATAAATAGAATACAGTTTTTTAGAGAAAGATACTTTCAGATGCATGTAATCCTTAGGGCATTAAATACGATGCACTCCATTATTTTTTGTTATTCTGTTTCAAAGAAATTGACTGTCTTGACCCAGTAAGATGATTTCATACCCCACTAAAAGATCACAACCTACAATGGAAAGATACTGGTTGTCTCAACTTTTAAAGCTGTGTGTTAGGTTTCCCAATTTGTGGGTGTACAGTTACTAACTGTTAAATGTGAGGTTTTCAGTGCCCATGAGCATGATTTTCCTTTGTAGGAAAGATGATTCCAAGGTTTCCTTTAATTTTAGAAATTAGTATTCAGCTCATTAAAGTAACAATCTGTTAAAGTAACATCTGTTTCTTCTTTAAAGGTTTAAATGCAAATTACAGATCTTATTTTCAATGTATAAGTCTTGCAAAATTTTAGCAATTATTTTTAAGGAGATTTTGAATAATGTTTGCATTTATGAAATCCCGATTAAATTTCTTTAAACATTTTAAGCTTCTTTTACAAACTTAATGTATTCAGTTTCCCTCTTAATTCAATTATCTGACAAAGTATTCTTATAAACGTAATGAATTACATTTATAGACACAATAAGCCTAAATTTCTACTTAGTTTGAAATCACAAGTCTAAATCAGTTTAGATTTAGATTTAGACACATAGCATTTCCTGTGGAATCACAAATTATTGTTTACGTAGAAAATCTTCCAGAGTGCACTATCCAACTACTGGAACTAATAAGTGAATTTTAGCAAGGTTGCAGGACATGAAAGTTAATATATAAAAAACCAATTGTATTTGTACATGACCAGGTGTCCCCCTGCATCACTATTCGGTCTGCTCCATGAAGCTGGCATCTCTTAAAGCCAAGAGGTTTCTATCTTGACTGCATGTGTATTTCCTTAGCTCTTAAGGTCTGTCCTTGATTTCCTTTTTAACTCTAAAGAGATTCGAACTTGATGGAATCCTGCATTCTGTCGTGTTCTTAGAATCACTCAAATCTTAGGGATATTGGAGTTATAGCCAGTTGAATTTTAGGTATCGCTCATGACATTTTCTGATTATTCATTTACAGCTTCCAAAATTATTCTATTCACATTAACATTATTTATACCTAATACTTGACCATTGCTGTATAATACCAGGTAACTGGAGCATGAACACTGAATGTTTTAGTGTTTAAACTAGAAATCTAAAGACGAGTTTTCTAGTCCTGCCAGTCATTAGCTTTGTGACTAGGCAGAACACAACTTCTCAGCCTCAGTTTCACTGTCTGTGAAGTGGGAAATTCAGACTACATAAGTTAAGATCCTAGTATGTTTTATGACCTCTGAATCTTTAAGTAGTTTGATTCCTTTGTGAGAATCAAACTACTTAAAAGCTAGAATGCATTACACAAATGTAAGATGTATGATTCCAGAGCACCCAAGTTAGTGTGTACCTACCTGTTTTCCATAACTGTGCTCAATTTCACCACACTGCCCTTTCATCCACCTTCTCTCTTCCTCACTGTTGTGATCAGAAGATGGAAGTTGCAGTTTTAGGTGAGGTCATGCCTAGAATAGTGTTTTCCAAACTCTCAACTGTAGTCCCCTGTAAGACATGCATTTTATATTGACATATAATACTCACTTTCATGTATCTGTGCACACGCGTGCGTGCGTGCACACGTACACAGCTAAAACAAAAATGTGCTAAATAGTACTCACCCTAACTCGTGTGGTACACTCTGGTAGTTTTGAATCTGTTCTAGTTTTTAATTTTTTAAAGAAATGCTGATCACAACCCATTACATGAATTTCATGCCCAAGACCACTCACAATTTGACAAACACTAGCCTGGGAGAACTTGGTGGGGAGGATTCGCACTCCAGTTCTGCCATGAATTCTATTTTAGTGATACGGCAGTGGTAGCAGTGATTGCTGTGATTAATATGTATTGGTCGAAGCATTTTGCTGAAGGGTTATCATGTATCTTCTTATTTCACCTTCATGATGACCCTCTTGCTCTTCTCTGTAAATAAATATTCATGAGGCCAATGACTGATTAGAGATAGGAGGGATTTGGGCAGGGTGGTGGGGAGGGAAGATGAAGAGGGATGGAAATAAAAATACAGTTAGATAAAAGGAATACGATCTAGTATTTGGTAGCACAATAGGGCAACTATAGTTAACAGTAATTTATTGTACATTTCAAATTAACTGGAAGACTGGAATTGGAATGTTCCTAACACAAAGAAATAAGTGTTTGAGGTGCTGGTGTCCCAATTACCCTGACTTTATCATTACGCATTGTATGTGTGTATCGAAATATGACATATACCCCTTTATGGGTATGTACAACTATTGTTATGCATCTGCATCTAATATATGCACATTACAACTATTATGTGTGAATAAACAATTTTTTAATTTTTAAATGAGAAAAAAATGAACTAGAAGGGATTTGGGATGGGGAAGGTGTATTAGACTATTCTTGTCACTGGAAGGACCTATGTAAATTACTAACTAGACATCTCATAGCATTGGCTAGAGACAGTTGTTTGCCGAATGACAGCATCCAGGCTGTGGACCTGAAAGGTGAGGTCAAACTACAGAAGGTGCTGACCCAGCCAAGTTACTGTCCTGTGTGGCCATATTTGAGTGACCAGTTACTACCCTAGATACCGTCAGTGGAGGGACCCACTTTCTTAATGCTGGCGATACTAATAAATAAAATGCCAATTTTGTACATGGCTTGCAATTTGTGTTTTATTCTTATTATGTATACACACATATTAGTTATGGGTAAGAAACATCACTTGTAAATAGGTGAGATGACAGATTGGCTCTTTTCCTCCTCTCCTCTTCTATAGTAGATTTAAACTTAGAACTGTAGCACAGATCTTTGTGTTCTTTTTTTTGTTGTTTTTTAACTTTAAGTTCCGGGATGTGCAGATGTGCAGATTGGTTACAGAGTTATACATGTGCCACCGTGGTTTGCTGCACCTATCAACCCTTCAACTAGGTTTTAAGCCCCGCATGCATTAGGTATTTGTCCTAATGCTCTCCCTCCCCTTGCCCCCACTCTCTGACAGGCTCTACGTTCTTATAAAGGGTTTACTATCAGTATTAATTAAGATTTTAATATTTTGTATATTTTACTGGGGTCAAATTTTGTAGTTTTATTGCTCAACTACATCCAAAGATTATGTCCTCAACTAGATACTTAACTGAAAACTATCCAAAACTAAACAAAATTCTGTTCTGTAGTATTATACAATATTGTTTATCTGTTTTAGCAAACTACACAACTGTGTACCGTATTTTTAAAATAACTCTTTGCTTTTGTTTTCTTTGCAATGTAACTCTTTGTCTGCCAAATGTCTGGTTTCTCCACATGTGTCTGCCTTTTGAGAAAGGTGTGACCTTACAGGCTTATATTTGGACATACTCTAGACTGAAATACCATGCTTATTTATTTTGTAATATAGTCAAAGATGCATTTGAGTGTGTCAGGGAAATTTCAAATTAATTCATTTCTTTTTTTAATCTTCATTTTTGGGGGGGGTCATTTGATTGTAAGTTGCACAGATAATTTCATCAGCACAGATAATTTCTTTGATGAGCCAACAGCAGGGAAGTTTAAATACAGGAATCTGAGCCTTGATGTCAGGAACTTTGAGTTCTAATTTTACATTTAGATCTAAGTTCCCTTAGTAAAGAACACAGTTTCTATCTCTTCCAGAGTAAGTCGTGAAGTGTGATGATTGCTTAAGAAAGAATGTAATGAACGTGCTCTGTAAAGCTCTGTAATAATACTAGAGCTGTTTGAACTTCCTCATTGGCATTTTTCTCACCTGCCATCTGTACTGACCTTATAAATCCAGAGCAAATGATTGCTCGTATGAGAGCTTTGATCCTCATTTTAAAGTAATGACATATAATTTCTCAAACCCTAAAATTAAACCAAAAAATTTTTTTCTAGGTTAATGACATTGCTTAATTTTCTGACCTTGACCTGTGCAAACTTTGAAGTTAGAGAGTATTGGGGAGGAGGGGGGATTAGATACCATGAAATACTAACTGAATGTAAATAAGTATATTCGAACTTGCTTACCAAATTTGCATAATCATTTAAAATAATGCATGTTTTTAAAAGTTCATGCAGTCCAGTGATTGTAAATTGAACTGTATTTTAATGTCTCTTTTTAAAAAACATCCTGTTCAAGAATCCATTATTGCGTATCCGTTGATAAAACAAAGGCTCTTTTGCCACGAAGCTGATCAACCACTGTGCTATATTGTCATTTTTAAAATTAGGGTTTCGGAATATGTTTTCTTAAAACATTTAAACTGCATTCAAGGTGACAAGAAAAAGTGGAAGTACTATTTAGTTCATTTTCACGTTTTGAATTTGCTGGTGTTGCTAGAGTTTGCTTTTGGAGCATAGTCTTGACTTTGTAGAAACTACAGCCATTTCATAACTATATACTTGAAAGTATTTTTGAAAACAAATAATGCTTTAAAATTGTGATTTTTCAAGAAGAAGGGAGTATGCAGAATGGAAAAAGCCGTGCTTTATAGTACTTTGTTTTTCAAAATACACTCAAGGAATAGTTGGTATTTAAAAAAAATATTTAACAGAAATGTTTGAATTAAAAGGACTGTGCAGTACTGCTGTATATAGGACGTTCTGATTCTGTAGTTTTCTGTTACTGTTATATAATAGATTCAAGACTTTAAAAAAAAAGTCCCTGGATGTAGGAAGAGTTCGTAAAGATTTGTTTTAAATGCGCAAAAGCTGGAATTTACTTAAAGTCTCAACCTTTAGGGACTTGTGAATAAATCATGTAAGCTGAGCGTTGTGAAGACGGGGACTTGGTTTCCGTGTCAAACTCTGTTAGAACTGACGGGAGACACAGGAGAGAGTACCAAGATTGGCCTGGAACAAAACAATTGTTTTACTGCTGTTACTGTCCAGAGTTTCAAAGTATTGATGATAAAATTTTGCCCTACCGACTTGGTTGCCGGTTAACTTGCTTATTGAATGACAAGAAGAGTGTTTTAATATTTTTATGATAGTGTCTCCTACACCTTTTCATTGTTTAAACATTGCTTCAAAGTACACATGAAAAGTGTAGTGTAATGAAATAAAAATGAAAACCAAGAGCATTAGGTCATTTGGGGAGATTTAAATCAGCAGATAACAAATGGATTCCATTATAAGTAAATGTAAACTAACGAAAGTACGGCAGAAGCTCTGAGGTAATGGTACATTCCTTTGGACTGGTAGCACAAAGAAGGGAGTGGGAGGGTCCAATAAAGATAAAAGCAAAACACCAAAACCTGAGTAGCTATAAGAGGTTTAAAGAAAACATTCCTTCCTCTGAGCAGGAACATAGCAAAGCTTATTCTCTTTAGAACTTTTTGTGTAACACCTCAGGGAGAGAATTTTGCTTTGTAGAAGTGTATTGCATGTTCCAACCTAGTAGTCAAAGAGAATGGAATCAAAAATCTTAGTTGATTATACACATTGAATTTGGACTATTAACCAACAAGTTTTTTAAATAGCAGCAAAGCAATTTGTAGTTCATGGCTATCTCAAAAGTATCTGTAAATTCTGCTTAAGCGGTTGACTTTGGCTATGATTTACTATCTGGTTTGGGCCCAAATTCTTCTCACCATACAAATCATCAGTTGAGCTTTAGCAGTTACTGAAAGATGGAGCTTGGGTATGGAGCATGACGTGACTTTGTTTCTGGAATCCTTGCCTCTCTGGAGAAGCAAACACAGACTACTTCAGGCTGTGAGGCGTGAGACAGGGCCTTTCATTCCGAATAAGTCTCGGGTGTTTTTGATGGGCCCCTTGCATTAGCATCGCTTTCTTACATTTTATTGTGGTTAATTAACAAGAGTTTTATGAAGATTTCAAATAATACCATTCTTGTTCTAAAAATGGATCAAGACAGCACATTTCAAAGTGATCATGACCTGATTAATTTCAACATTTATAACACATTCAGAAATGAAGAAAAATAATCCAAGAATGATTTAATTTGAGAATTCAGACGTTGAGTAATAAACATGTGGTGCTAATTAACAAGAAAGTTGATAAAAGCGGGTAGTTGGCCCTGCAGATGTCTTCTGTAGCTTGTCTCCGAAGAACATGAAATGAAGATCATCGCCACAAACCACAGACATTTATTGGATGCCTGCTTGGCGCTGTATCCTTGTGTTTGTATCCCCGATGTCTGGGGAATGTGGTGTCTGGGCAGTGGGGGTATACAAAGTATAAAATTCTGTTCCAGCCCTTAAGGAGTTTACTGTCATGTTGGGAAGGCTGTCCACTTATAAAATGATAAAGAACAATGAGAATATTGTTCTCACAAATGACAGGGATTTTCTGAATTTAAAAGCACCACTTTTAAATGGTTATAGTAAAGAATAAACTAAAATCACAGTAATGGTTTACAGAAATAAAGTTGCTGAGATGTGAAACTGCATTTTTCTGAGTGTGTTGACCAAAGTGTAAAATGAATGTCACGTGCATTTTCTTTGCTGCTAATTTTTTTCAAGTATTGAGCAGTTTTGCTCATTCCGTTTTAGTCTCCAGATTCTGAGAGCAGATAGAAATGAATGGAAATGTAAAGTCTTTGCATTTTTTAAAAAGGACCTAAGAGTTACATTTCCTCTAATTTGTTTGCATAAAAGAACTTGAAAACATTTACCATAACCATTAGCTCTGTTTATTGGCCTTTGCTCTCCGACCATTGTTTGGGATTAAAAATAAAACTAAAGTGTGTTTCATGTCTGTAGTGCGAACAAGCTTTAGGACCTTAAGATAAACTGAATAATGGCTGGTGATTCTGGGGTTAGAAGATGAATTTCCTTGTAGCCTTTCTTCCTAGATAAGTACTCCCTATGTTCATATTAGGAATGGTTACAAACTGATTGTCATTATTTTGGCATTCAGAAAATCACTATTTAAAGTAGAGAGAGGCTGGGCGCGGTGGCTCACACCTGTAATCCCAGCACTTTGGGAGGCCAAGGCGGGTGGATCACGAGGTCAGGAGTTCAAGACCAGCCTGGCCAAAATGGTGAAACCCCGTCTCTACTAAAAATACAAAAATTAGCTGGGCATGGTGGCAGGCGCCTATAATCCCAGCTACTCGGGAGGCTGAGATAGAGAATTGCTTGAAGCCGGGAGGTGGAGGTTGCAGTGAGCGGAAATTGCGCCACTGCACTCCAGCCTGGGGGACAAAGCGAGACGCCGTCTCAAAAAAATAAATAGAGAGAGATAGTTGTGTGTAACTTCAGTTACCTCAACTTTTTGTGACATTTTTTGAGGCATCTAATTTGGTGGTTTGTTTGTTTCTCCCCCTGCCACCCTCCAGGCCTTGGTTTCGTTCGCTCATGTGAAATGTTTATTTAGAATTTTTTTTTGCAAGCTTTTACTGGTTAAGTGCTGTTTTTGCTTTAAGGCTTCAGTGTTTTATATGCAAGATTTTTAGGCATTCATTCATTCACTTAAGATTCTTTTAAAGAATGAATGTGTAAAGTGTTATTTTGAAAATGTGAACAATGAAAGGTTCTAATACGAGTTTTTTTTTTTTTTTAGTTAAGGAAGTATCTTATAAATCCCCCACTTATCTTGAACAATAAGTAAGAATCAACCACAATGAGTTATTGTTTTATTAAGTCAGGTCAGACTTATTAAAGTTTGGCTTTATTGATCAAAGAATTAGGTTTATAGCATTGTTTGAATTTTAAACCACAAAGAAGTAATTCGTCTTTAGGCTCAAAAGCAGATAGTTTTAAAGAACATGAGACATAATGAAACCTGAAAATATTTTAAATTTGTACATAAAATGCTATAGTTTTGCTTTTGTTTATAAAAATCAGCAGTATCCTGAAATACTGCCTTTGCTAATCTCAGATTATTAGGGACTTTTATGTTAAAATAACTAAACTGCAAAGATATAGCCTAGTAAAAATATCCTAGATATTTTTCTATATTTCCTTTGTGAGTTCTCTCTTTTTCTGTGCGTCTCTCAGTGTGTATACAGGGTGTATGTCTGTGTGTGTGTGTGTGTGTGTGTGTGTGTGTTTCTCTCTTGTCTTTCTTATTCTTAGTGTATCAGTAGTTCATGCCTTCTTATTGCTAAGTAGTATTCCATGGCATGGATGTTAGATATGTTATACTTCGTTTAACCATTTAACCATTCACCTGTTGAAGGACATCTCAGTTGTTTTTCAGTTTAGGACTGTTACCAAAATAACTACTACAAACATTTGTCTACAGGTTTTTACATAAACTTGAGTTCTGATAAATGCCCAGCAGTACAGTTACTGGGTTGTGTGGCAAGTGTATGTTTAAGAAACTGCCAAACTATTTTCCGGCATGGCTGCCATTTTACATTCCCAACAACAATGGATGAAAGATAACACTTCTTTCATGTTTGCCCACATTTGGTTTTTGTTACTCCTTTTATTTTAGCTGTTCTAATGTATATAGTGATACCTCACGATAGTCTTAATTTGGGCCTCCCAAATGGCTACTGATGTTGAACATCTTTACATCTGCTTGTTTGCCGTCCACTAATCCCCATCAGTGAAATGTCTCCTCATGTTCTTTGTGCATTTTCTAGTGGACTTGTTTTTATATTGCTGAGTTTTGCGAATTGTTATATATTCCAGATATGTGTCCTTTGGTAGCTTGTCTTTTCATCATTTTATCCGGGTTTTTCACAGAGCAAAGTTCCAATTTTAATGAAGTCTAGTTATCAATTTAAAAATTTTTTTATGCATCATGCATTTGGTGTTATGTCTAAGAACTCTTCACTAAGCCCTAGTTCTCAAATATTTTTCTCCTGTATTTTGTTCTAAAAAGTCTCATCATTTTACATTTTACATTTAAATCTATGATCCATCCATTTGGGTTTAAGTTTTGTGTAAGATGGGAAGTTTAGCTATAAGTTTACTTTTTCGCTGGTTGATACCCAGTTGCTCCAACACTAGTTGTTGGAAAAGCTCCTCTTCCTTCATGAATTACTTTTGCAACTTTGTCAAAAATTAGTTGGCCATACTTGTGTGGGGCTGTTATGGTTTCTTTATTCTCTTCCATAGATTTATATGTCTGTCCTCCACCAATACTACACAGTCTTGATTGCTGTATCTATATTTTTAAAAGTCTTGAAATTAGGGAAAAATTATTCTCTCATTAGTCTTTGTCAGAATTATTTTAGTTATTGTAGCTCTTTTGCCTTTCCATGTAAATGTTAGAATACTCTTGCTTCTCTTTGTAAAAATTCTTACAGAGACTTTTGATAGGAATTATGTTAAATCTATATATAAATTTGGGGAGAATTGACATCTTTACTATGAGCCTTTGGACCCATGAACATGGATTGTTTCTCCATTTATTTAGAGCTTTGATTTTTTTTCATCAACAGTTTGTAGTTTTCAGCATGTAAGTTGACAAAGTCAAAATAAAATAAATCTCTAAATTAACATTTATTTAGGAATCACAGAACTGCAATTTAGGGCATACATACAGACCACAGTGGTCTTCTGTATGTCCCAGGAACAAACAGAAGGTTGGGCATTTTATTAGAAAGAGAAATGTTATGTAATGTTTTGAAGAAACATTGACACTAGAAAAGCTTTTGGAAGCTGGCAATCTCTGATTGGTGAATGAAAGTGGCAGGTAAAACTGGTCTTAGAGTCACAGCAGGTTGTTTCAGCAGCTACTCGGTGAAACTGGTCTTAGGGCTACAGCAGTCCATTTCAGCAGCTGGGCTTGTGGAAAATTCAATTATTGGAGCCGGTGCTATGTGCCCTGAGTGATTCCCACCTCCCCCGCCTGGCCCCTCCACTCTGACCTACTTAGGTATGACAAGAATGACCCAATTTGTATAACCAACTTTCAGAGTCCTATACATATTCTTGTGGATTTACACCTAAGTTTTTTTTAAACAACTATAAATTGTATATTTTCATTTCAGTTGCTATGTGTTTATTGTTAGTATATTGGAATACTATTGACCTTTTAAGTGCATTCACACTGTTTTGCATCTACAAAATTTTACCATCTTGCAAAACAAACTCTGTGACTTATTAGACAATAAATCTCCATTCTTCCCATCTCCAGCTCCTGGCAACCACCATTCTACTTTCTGTCTCTATAAATTTGACTTCTCTAAGTACCAAAAATTAGTGGTGTCATACAGTATTTTTTGTGACTGGTTTATTTCACTTAGCATAATTTCTGTAAGATTCATCCATGTTGTGGCATATGTTAGAATTTTACCTCTTTTAAAGGTTGTATGTATAAATCACATTTTGTTTATCCATTCATCCATTGAGTTACTTCACCGTTTGGCTATTGTGAATGATGCCGCTATGAACGTGGGTATACAAATAACTGTTCATGTTCTTGCTTTGATTTCTTTTGTATATACTCCTAGAAATGAGATTGGTAGGTCATATGGTAATGCTATTTTTGATTTCCCAAAGAACATAGCAACTGCACCATTTTACATTCCCACCAGTAGTGCGCAAGAGTTCCAATTTCTCCATATCCTCACCAACACTTACAGTAGCCATCCTAATGAGTAAGAGTTGTGGGTTTGATGTACATTTCCCTAAATGATTAATGTTGTTGATCACCTTTTCATGTGCTTATTGGCCATTTGTATGTCTTCTTTGGCGAAGAAACTTAGTTCTCTAAATATTCTGGATATTAATTTTATCAGGTGTGATTGCAATGCAGCTAGTTTCTATGTGGTGATCTTGTATACTTTTGCTTCACTGAACTTGTGTAGTTCTTGGAGGGTTGTTGAGATTTTCTACATAGAATATCATGTCATCTGCAAATAGAAACGATTTTATTTCTTCCTTTACAGTCTGTCTGCCTTTTAGTTTTTTTTCTTGCCTTATTGCATTGGCCGAAACTTCTAGTACTATTTTGAATAAAAATGATGAGAGGAGACACCCTTACTTTTTTTCTGATCTTAGGGGGAAAGCATTCAGTCTCTCACCTTTAAGATATTAGCTATAGGGCTTTTGTAGATGTTTTTTATCAAGTTGAAGACGTTCCCCTCCACTCCTCATTTTCTGAGAGTTTTTATCATGAGTGGTTGCTGAATTGTGTCAGGTGATTTTTCTTCTTTAAACTGTTAATATGGTGGATAGCATTGATTTGGTCTTTAATACTGAACCAGCCTTGAATTCTTGAAATAAGCCCTGCTGGTCGTGGTGTGTAATTCTTCTGTATATTGCTGAGTTCTGTCTTCCAGTATTTTGTTAAGGACTTCTACATCTATGTTCATAAGGGGATACTGGTTTTTGCTGTTGTCTTTTTGTACTGTCTTTGTCTAGTTTGGATTTCCTCCTCTTTTATTCTCTGAAAGGGATTGTCTGGAAAGGGTTTTAATTCTTTAAATGTTTGTTAGAATTTTCCAGGCCATTCTGGAGCATGAACAAGTGGTGGAAGCCTCATTCTGTCTATGCCATCTGGGGATGGAGATTTTCAGATTTTTAATTATAAATTTAATTTCTTCACTCTTTATAGGGCACTTGTCCATTTCATATTGGCTGAATTATGGAAGTTTGTGTTTTTTGAGATTATTGTCTAGGAGGTTTTTTGTTTTTGTTTTGCTTTTTGTGTAGGCCGCCCCTTTCCTGGTACTTTGGCTAGACGGAGCCAAAAATCCCCAAATTTCAGGGATTTTTTGGTCTGTGTGTGTTGGTTTTTCAGAGTTGCCAACTTTTTCAGTGTTTTGCCGGGAATAGATGAGGCAAAAAGAAAACCCAGGGAGTTTATCACCGTGTCACTCCTCGAGTCTCAGAATCCTTAGTTGGACTACCATCTTCTCTCACTTTTCAGAGTCTTTGTAGGGTTGTTTGATACATAACGTCCTGAGTTTCCAGTTGTACTTAGTAGGGAGGATAGGGAAAAGTAGGTCTCCCTCATCTTCCTGGAGTGGAAGGCCCCCTGTCTTATGGTTGCCTACTAGTTAGGAATGCATAAACTATCACCCTTATTTTAGCTGTGCACGTCTGACTCCACCATGAAGAATATTAAGCATGTCGCAGATAGTTAATATTTGAGAGCTAATAGAGAAAATCTAAAATTAATTTACTGCCTGGTAAAACTTGAACCTTATAAAATCTGATCCAAGTTTTACAAAAGGCTTATTTGTATCATTCTAATACTGCTTACTATAATAACTTCCAGAGCAGGCAGTTTTAGGTTTAAAATTTCAGAAAAGAAAACCAAGTTTCACAAGAGTAAAGCTGTCATAATAATAGAGACAATTATAGTATATGATATCACCATGGCAGTCTCCTACTCCTGATCTTCTGAAATTGATACTTAAGGGACCATCAATACCTGTCTTCCTCCTTCTCCCTTTTTAACCTATTGGTTTTTTTAGCCCCCACAGATTCACTTTATCAAATTGCCAATAAAATTAAATGGAAGTCTGCTAACTTCTAATACCAAAATAGTGAATCAGAATATTGCGCTAAGATACAAAGTGACAACTGAGGTTATTTTGTATGTTCTTATTTGCACCTGAGTGTCGTTCTGTCTATTTTGAAGCCTTAGTGGGAGCAGAAACGAAAAATCCCCATGTGAATATGGCAGTTTGGGAGTTTTCTTGCCACGTTCTTGGTTTGTTAGTAATTTTCTGTCCTGGAGCATTATTTTTAAAGCCAAGTGGCAATAAATTGTTAATACATCCTTAGATTTGTGCACTGATATTTTTTAAGGCTTTGTTTATGTCTGAATATATGATGCTGATTTTTTCCACAACATTATCTGTAGGCCCCACTCGCACATAGTCTAATTGTTCTGCAGTATATCCTAAACGTCAGCATATTTTAAACCTCCCCGTGATTTGAATATGCAGCCAGGGCTGAGAATCACTGCACTGGAATTGAGCTTACTGTGTTTCTTACGTATTTTCTTTGAGAGTCTGGCGGAGCGTTTTTTCTGCTGCCTCCTTGACCATACGTTTGTACTGAAGGGTGGATGAACCCTCAGAGGTGACTTCTCATTGAGGGGTAGGTCCCGGCCTGTGGCCAGCACTACCTGGGAGACTCTGCACCTTCAGAAGCTCCTTCCTCTGTTTCCAGCAGGAAGTGAGCCAGAGAGAACACAGTAGGCAGTGCCCTGCCAGCGACCTCCCTGTTCTGTCTACCCAGCTTTGGCCCACAGCAGCAAATGGTAAAGGCAGCATTAAGCACTCTCTTTCAATGAAGTCTGATTGACAGAAGTGTGAGTTCTTGGTGGTTCTAAAAAAGTGGCACTACTTGGAGATCGACAGTAATGATAGCCCTGCTATCCTTCTTTAGCACCCACCTTATGCCAGACACTTCATATTTATTCTCCAGCACTTTAACTCTCTAGACAACAGTTTTACTAGAAGCAGCAACACATGAGTGATTATATGCTTGTTATTAGTGATGATTTGATGTGGAAAGTCACAGTTCTACAGCACATTCCAGTAAATGTGCAGGTAGCATACACACCTCTGCCCCTCACTCTGCACAGGTAAGCAGAGTCACCTTCAGCAACGCATAAACTCAGAAAATCTTGAGGTTCAGTAGGGAGGCTTTGGGCTCTTTTTCTGTGTAACCGGTTTTAAATTTTTTAATTATATCAGCTATTTAGACATACAATTTATGTAGTTATAATTAAGTCATACCAAAAATATTCTGTGGCTTGTTTTTTACATTAAAATTAGGATATCTTGAAAATCATTCCCCATTGTTACATAAAGAACTTCCTCAATCTTTTTTTTTTTTTGCAGGAACCGGTACAGACAAGGTCTTGTTATGTTGCCTGGGCTGGTCTCAAATTCCTGGCCTCAAGCAATTCTCTTGTCTTGGCATCCCAAAGTGTTGGGATTACATGTGTGAGCCACTGTGCCCAGCCTTTGTAAAAATAAATCATATCTTATCATAGTTGTAGATTTATAGAAAAATGGCAAAGGTATAGTGTAGAACATTCTTGTTATCCCACACCCAGCTTCCCCTGTTGTTAATGGCTTACATTTTTTTTAATTTGTAGACTTTTTTTTTTAACAGCTTTAGGTTCACAGAAGAATTGAGCAGAAAGCTCAATTGCTCTCCAATGCCCTTCCCTGAGCCCCCCATCATTAACATCTCGCATTGGTGTGCTACATTTGTTACAGTTGATGAGCCAATATTGATCCATTATTGTTAACTAAGGTCCATAGTTTGCATTAGGATATGTTCTTTTTATTTTATTTTTTCAAGACAGGGTCTTGCTGTGTCGCCCTGGAGTGCAGTGGCACAGTCACAGCTCAATGCAACCTCTGCCTCCTGGGTTCAAGCAATTCTTGTGCCTCAGCCTCCCAAGTAGCTGGGACTACAGGCGTGCACCACAGTGCTTGGCTAATTTTTGTATTTTTAGTAGAGTGGAGGTTTTGCCATGTTGGCCAGGCTGGTCTCAAACTCCTGGCCTCAAGTGATCTGCCCACTTCAGCCTCCCAAAGTGCTGGGATTACAGGTGTGAGTCACTGCGCCCGGCTGGGTACGTTCTTTGTGTTGTCCATTCTCTGGGTTTTGACAAGTGTCTAATGACATGTATGACGTGTACCCTACAGAGGAGTTTCACGGGCCTAGAAGTCTCCTGTGCTGCATCTGTTCATCCCTCCCTTCCGCATCTCCATCCTCTGGCAACCCCTGATTCTTTTACTGTCTACATAGTTTTACCTTTTCCAGAATGTCATAAAATTGGAAACCAACAGTAATATAGCCGCTTCAGATTGGCTTTCTTCATTAAATGCATTTAAAGTTCCCCCATATCTTTATGTGGCTTGATAATTCATTTCTTTTTATTGCTGCATAATATTCTGTCAGGTATAGTACCAGAGTTGATCTCTTTACCTATTGAAGGACATGTTTGTTGTTTCCACTTGTTGGCAATTATGACTAAAGCTGCTGTAAACATTTTTTGTATATTTTTGTATAGACATAAGTTTTCAATTCATCTGGATCAATACCAAGAAGCGCAGTTACTAGATCATATGGTTATTGCTTACTACATTACTGATAATAAGTCTCCACTTTGGTGTACTTTTAGGTTTTCAATTTTGCTATCATAAACCATACCCTTAAGTATACATCCTTTTGCATATATACTAATGTTTCTGTAGGACAGATTCCTAAAAGTGGGATTGCTCTGATAAAAACAATGTGAATTTGCCTCTAAAAGGCAAATTGTACACTGTAGTGTCCTACCCTCATGTCATACGCAGTAAGTCTTCAGTTAACATCATCAATAGGTTCTTAGAAAAGGTGACTTTAAGTGAACTAATGTATAATGAAATCAATTTTATCATAGGTTTAATTGATATAAACAAGAGTTAAGTTCCTACAGAATATTTCTGGTCACAAAAGTATGACCAAATTTCTAAAAACTGAAACGCTTCTAATATTAAACATTGAAATAAATGTGAGCTATATGTACATTTAAAATTCGTAAAAGCTAGTAAGATAATTATTTACCTATAATTCCAGTTCCAAGTGTCAAGGGACCGGAGCCTATCCCCATAGCTCAGGGCACAAAGTGGAACCAGTCCTCAACAGGATGCCATCCCCTCGCAGGGCACACGCACACTCACCACACTCACTCACACTGGGACCATTTAAACCCACCAGTTCACCAAATATGCACATCTTTGGGATCTGGCAGGAAACTGGAGTACCTTGAGAAAATCCACACAGACACGGTAGGGTGGGTAGACGCCACACAGTGGCCCTGGCAGGAGATACTTTTTTTTCATCAATGTTACAGTGAAGCGACCAGTGAAACAACTTTGTTTGAGAACCTGCTGTGGTATTATCAAGTCTCCTGAGGATTTGGAAGCCAGACTTAAACATGGTCATTGAATCTACACATGGTAGTTGAATCCACAGCATGGGTGCAATTTTCTAGGGAGAAAGTGTAGAGCAATGAGAGGAGGACCTAGAAAAGGACAGTACGTAACTTCCAACATTTAATAGGTAAAGAAGGGAGAAGTCAGTCAATGAAAAAGGATTGCCCTGGGGCGAGAGAAAACCCAGGATAAATAGTGTCAGGAAAGCTGAAGGCAGAGTGGGTTTCAAGGAGGATGACCTGGTTTTCTGATACGCTTTGCTGAAGGTGACAAAGACAGAAACGTATCCATTTTGTTTGAGAACAAGGGGACCACTTTGACTTCAGTGAACAGAGTGAAGGTGACTGGGCCAAGATACACTTTGAAATAGATTGTAGAGTGAGTGGAAGATGAGGGAATGGCCGCTAAGTAAATACTCTATTTAGAGAAGGAAAGAAAAATAGAATTAAGATAACTGGAGGATGAGTAGGGGATCACAGAGAGTTTGTTTGTCCCAGATGGCAGTCTTAAGCTTTTGTAAAAGTTAGTGAAAAGGAACTAATATAGAGAAAAAATCGATTATAGGAGATACTGTAATTTACAGAGATTATATACAGATTGGGCTGAGACCAGGAATGGGGAAGAGGATGGATTTCTAGATTGGGACTTGTGGCAATGTAAAAAAAGGAGTTTGGGAGGCAGGGCTAGGGAAGTCGGAAAGGGGATCCTCTTCAGAGATTAGAGCACCCTAAATTTCCCAGAAAATTGGAGTTATACCACAGGCATGCCTTAGAGATATTATGTGTTCGGTTCTAGATCACTGCTATAAAGCAAGTCACACAAATCATTTGATTTCCCAGTGCATATAAAAGTCATGTTTACACTATGCTGTAGTCTATTAAGTGCACAATAGTATTATGTTGGAAAAAAAAAACTATCATACATAGCTTAATTTAAAAGTGCTTTATTGCTAAAAAATGCTAATGATCATCTGAGCCTTCAGCGAATCATAATGTTTTTGCTGATAAAGAGTTTTGCCTTGATGTTGACAGCTGCTGACTAATCACAGGGTGGTGCTTGCTGAAGGTTGATATGTGTCTTTGGTGTTGCTGTAAAGGAGTATCTGAGGCTGGGTAGTTTATAAAGAGGAGGTTTATTTGGCTCAGGGTTCTGTAGGCTGTGCATGAAGCTTGGCACTGGCACCTGCTCAGCTTCTGATGAGAGCCTCAAGCTGCTCCCACCCATGGTGGAAGTCAGAGCAGAGCCATGGCATGTGCAGGGATCACATGGCAAGAGAGGAAGCAAGAGAGAGGAGAGGAAGGTGGCAGGCTCTTCTTAACAACCAGCTCTTGTGGGAACTAACAGAATGAGAACTCGCCTCCCCTGCTCCAGGTCATTAATCTGTTAATGAGGGATCCACCCCCATGACCCAAACACCTCCCACTGGGCTCCACCTCCAACATTGGACATCAGATTTCAACATGATGTTTGGGAGGACAAACGTGAACTATAGCAGGGTGGCTGTGGCAATTTCTTAAAATAAGACAACAAAGAACTGTGCTGCATCAGTTAACTCTTCCATTCACAAAAGAGTTCTCTGTAGCATGCAGTGCTCTTTGATAGCAGTAGAACTTCTTTCAGAATTGGAGTCAGTCTTCTCTTGCTGCTGATTTATCAACTAAGTTTATCTAATGTTCTTTAAGTTTTTTGTTGTCATTTCAACCATATTTGCAGCATCTTCACCAGAAGTAGATTTTGTCTCAAGCAATCACTTTCTTTGCTCTTCTATAAGAAGCAACTCCTCCTCCATGCAAGTTTTATCATGAGATTGCAGCATTTTGTGACGTCTTCAGACTCCACTTCTATTTCTAATTGTACTGTTTTGACCACAGCTTCAGTAACTTCCTCCACTGAATTCTCAAACCCCTCCAAGTCATCCATGAGGTTTGGAATCAGCTTCATCCAAATATCTGTTAATGTTGATATTTTGACTTCCTCCCATGAATAATAAATGTTCTGAATGGCATTTAGAATGGTGGATCCTTTCCAGAAGGTTTTCAATTTACTTTGCCCAGATCTATCAGAGGAATCACTTCTGTGGTAGCTATAGCCTTATGAAATGTATTTCTTAACTAATAAGACTTGAAAATGGAAAATACTCCTTGATCCATGGGCTTCAGAATGGTTATTGTGTTAGCAGGCATGAAAACAACACTGATCTTGTATAACTTCATCAGAACTCTTGGGTGACCAGGCACATTGCCAATGAGCAGTATTTGGTAAGGAATCAGAAAAACTGAGCAGTAGGTCTCAACAGTGGGCTTAAAATATTCAGTAAAATACGCTGCAAAGAGAACTATTCTGTAAACAGATGTGCTGTCATCTAGGCTTTGTTGTTCCATTTATAAAGCACAAAATTTACCATAATTCTTAAGGACCCTTGCGTTTTCAGTATGATAAATGAGCATTGGCTTCAACTTAAAGTCACCTGCTGTGAAAATCCTAGATGGCAGCCTCTTCCAGTAGAAGACTGTTTCATCTACACTGAAAATCTCTTGTATAGTGTAGCCACCTTCTTGATGATTTTGGCTAGATCTTCAGGGTAACTTGCTGTAGCTTCTATATTAGCACTTGCTACTTCACCGTTGTACTTTTTTTTTTTGTTTTTGAGACAGTCTCACTCTGTTTGTTGCCCAGGCTGGAGTGCAGTGGCGCAGTCTCGGCCCACTGCAAGCTCTGCCTCCCAGGTTCACGCCAATCTCCTGCCTCAGCCTCCCAAGTAGCTGGGACTACAGGTGCCCGCCACCACGCCCAGCTAATTTTTTTGTATTTTTAATAGAGACAGGGTTTCACCATGTTAGCCAGGATGGTCTCGATCTCCTGACCTTGTGATCCGCCTGCCTCAGCCTCCCAAAGTGCTGGGATTACAGGCGTCAGCCACCATGCCCGGCCAGCTTCACCTTGTACTTATATGGAGATGGCTTCTTTCCTTAAACCTCATGAATCAATCTCTCCTAGCTTCCGCCTTTTCTTCTGCAGTGTCCTTACCTCTCAGCCTTTAGAGAATTGAAGAGAGTGGGTCTTGCTCTGAATTAGGCATTGAGTTAAGAGAATGTTGTGGCTGGTTTGATCTTCTGTCCAGATCACTATGACTTTCTCCATATCAGCAATAAGGCTGTTTTACTTATGATTTGTGTGTTCACTGGAATAGCACTTTTTATTTCTGTGAAGAACTTTTCTTTTGTATTTGCAACTTGGCCATTTGGCACAAGAGCCATCAGTCTGTCTCAGCTTTCAGTGTGCCTTCATCACCATGTTTAATCATTTCTAGCGTTTAATTTAAAGTGAGAGACTTGCGACACTTAGAGGCCTTTTAGGGCTTTTAATTGGCCTAATTTCAATATTGTTGTGTTTCAGGAAATAGGGGGCCCAAGGAGAGGGAGAAAGACAGCAGAAGGGCAGGTCTGTGGGGCAGTCAGAACACACACAGCATTTATCAATTAAGTTTGCCATCTTACATGGGCACAGTTTGTGATACCCCAAAACAATTACAGTAGTTAACATCAGTGATTACTGATCATAGATCACCATAACAGATATAATAATAAGGAGAAAATTTGAAATATTGGGAAAATTACCAAAATGTGACATGATAAACCAAGTAAACACATACTCTTGGGAAAATGGCACCTATTCTCAATGCAGGGTTGCCACAAATCTTTTAATTTGTAAAAACAAACAAACAAAAAACCCTCAATATCTGAGAAGCACACTGAAGTCCAGCAAAATGAGGTATGGTTATGTTTCCTCCAGTAGAGCCTGTCTCCACAGGAAGACCAATACTATTGTAAGGAAGGTGAATTTGTATTTGCCCCTAAGATTAATACTATAATTTCTAATTTAATTTTATGCTCCAGGAAATTTCAGAGGTATTGCTACTTAAAGGTACTTTTGGAAGTCTCTAGCTTAATTCTTTTCGAAAGAATCAAAGATCAACCCAATGCCAAATTCATTCTTTGGAAATTAGTATTATAACTCCCTTTCATTGTAAATGGGAATTTGGCTTTGTGACCTAAAGAGGTTGCCTGTCCATTTACCATCATGGTAATAGCTTTTGTGACCTGTGAAATATGGTAGAATTTAAAGCTATTGATTTAAAACAAAAAACTTATAGGCAAACTGAACATAATAGATCCTAAGATTAACTGATTCAGTGTATTTGATAATTAAAAAAAAAATATTAGCTACACATATATATACTTATATTAAGTATAGTACCTTCTTTGTCCTTTTCTTAGGACCCTATCCTATTTAACATTTTTATTTTTATTTTGATAGACACATTTCCATTATTGTGCAACTGGTAAGGATCTCTTAACATGTCAGAAGAAAAGAAACAATATGAAAATACTTCAGTAGGCTGGAATGATGGGAATATGTCAGAACAAAATTTAACAATGAAAAAAGTACAAATACCATGCTTGGGTTCCAGAATACACACAAAAATGAGGGAATATGATGGGAAAGTGAAGAACACAGTTTAGCACTAGCATTTTGATATGGTTTGGCTCTGTGTCCCCACCCAAATGTCATCTTGTAGCTCCCATAATTCTCACATGTTGTGGGAGGGACCCAGTGGGAGTGAATGATTGAATTATGGAGGCAAGTCTTTCCTGTACTGTTTTTGTGAATGGGTCTCACAAAATCTGATGGTTTTAAAAATGGGAGTTGCCCTGCACAAGCTCTCTTTGCTGCCATCATCCATGTAAGATGTGACTTGCTCCTCCTTGCCTTCCACCATGATTGTGAGGCTTCCACAGTCATGTGGAACTGTAAGTCCAATTAAACCTCTTTTTTTGTAAATTGCCCAGTCTCGGGTATGTCTTTACCAGCAGCCTGAAAACGGACTAATACAGTAAATTGGTACCAGGAGTGGGGTGTTGCTGAAAAGGTACCCTAAAATGTGGAAGCAACTTTGGAACTGGGCAACAGGAAGAGGTTGGAACAGTTTGTAAAGCTCAGAAGAAGACAGGAAAATGTGGGAAAGTTTGGAACTTCCTAGAGATTTGTTGGATGGCTTTGACCAAAGGCCTGAAAGCCATATGGACAATAAGGACCAGGCTGAGGTGGTCTCAAATGGAGATGAGGAACTTGTTGGGAACTGGAGCAAAGGTGACTCTTGTTATGTTTTAGCAAAGAGAACTGGCGGAATTTTCTCCCTGCCCTAGAGATTTGTGGAACTTTGAACTCGAGAGAGGTGATTTAGGGTATCTGGCGGAAGAAATTTCTAAGCACCCAGGCATTCAAGAGGTGACTTGGGTGCTGTTAAAGGCATTCAGTTTTATAAGGGAAGCAGAGCATAAAAGTTTGGAAAATTTGCAGCCTGACAATACAATAGAAAAAAAAAATCCCATTTTCTGAGGAGAATTCAAGCTGCCTGCAGAAATTTGCATAAGTAACAAGGAGCGGAATGTTAATCTCCAAGACGGTGGGGGAAAATATCTCCAGGGTATGCCAGAGGTCTTCACAGCAGCCCCTCCCATCACAGGCCTGGAGACCTAGGAGGAAAAAGTGGTTTCATGGGCTGGGCCCAGGGTCCCTGTGCTGTGTACAGCCTAGGGACTTGGTGTCCTGCATCTCAGCCACTCCAGCCATGACTAAAAGTGGCCAAGGTACAGCTCAGGCTGTTGCTTCAGTGGGTAGAAGCCCCAAGCCTTGGCAGCTTCCACATGGTGTTGAGCCTGTGGATGCACAGAAGTCAAGAACTGGGGTTTGGGAACCTCTGCCTAGATTTCAGAAGATGTGTGGAAATGCCTGGATGCCCAGGCAAAAGTTTGCTGCAGGGGTGGGGCCCTCATGGAGAACCTCTGCTAGGGCAGTGCAGGAGGGAAAGGTGGCATTGGAGCCCCCCCACAGAGTTCTTACTGGGACACCACTGAGTGGAGCTGTGAGAAGAGGGTCATTGTCCTCCAGACCCCAGAATGGCAGATCCACCAATAGCCTGCACTGTGCACCTGGAAAAGCTGCAGACACTCAACGCCAGCCCATGAAAGCAGCAAGGAGGGAGGCTGTACTCTGAAAAGCCACAGGGGCAGAGCTGCCCAAGACCGTGGGAACCCACCTCTTGCATCAGAGTGACCCGGATGCGAGGCATGGAGTCAAAGCAGATCATTTTGGAACTTTAGGATTTGACTGCCCTGCTGGATTTTGGACTTTCACGGGACCTGTAGCCCTTTTGTTTTGGCCAATTTCTCCCATTTGGAATGGCTATATTTACCTAATGCCTGTACCCCCATTGTATCTAGGAAGTAACTGACTTGCTTTTGATTCTACAGGCTTATAGGCGGAAGGGACTTGCCTTGTCTCAGATGATACTTTGGACTTGGACTTTTGGGTTAATTCTGAAATGGGTTGAGATGTTGGGGGACTGTTGGGAAGGCATAATTGGTTTGAAAATGTGAAGATACGAGATTTGGGAGAAGCCAGGGGTGGAATGATATGGTTTGGCTCTGTGTCCCCACCCAAATCTCATCTTGTAGCTCCCATAATTCCCATGTGTTGTGGGAGGGACCCAGTGGTGAATTATGGGGGTGGGTCTTTCCCATGCTGGTCTCATGATAGTGAATGGGTCTCATGAGATCTGGTGGTTTTAAAAATGGGAGTTGCCCTGCACAAGCTCTCTTTGCCTGCCACCATCCATGTAAGACGTGACTTTGCTCCTTCTTGCCTTCTGCCGTGATTGTGAGACTTCCCCAGCCACGTGGAACTGTGAGCCCAATTAAGCCTCTTTCTTTTGTAAATTGCCCAGTCTTTGGTATGTCTTTATCATCAGTGTAAAAACGGACTAATATGCAACATTTTTTATTTTTAAATTCCAAATTTACAGGAAAATGACAAGAATAATACAAAGAACATATGCATACCCTTCACTCAGACTCCCCAGTTGTTAACGTGTTACCACATTTGCCTTATCACTTTTTCTGTTTTACTCTGTATTTTTTTCTAAACCATTTAAGAATAAGTTTCTGATATATTGCACCACTGTCCTTCAGTATCCCAGTGTGTATTAGCTGAAAACAAGGACACTTTTTTTTACATTACTAGACATGGCCATCAAAACCAGGAAAGTAACATTGAGATATTACTACCATTTAATCCACACACCCTGTACCAGTGTTACAGATTTTCCCCACAATGTCCTTTATAACACAAAAATGCGTACACACATACACAAGCCTATGTTACTTTTCTCTCTTTTTTTTAGACCCAAGGTTCAAGTGAGGATCCTGTGTTACATTTATTGTTGTGTCTTTTTAGGTCCCTTTTGTCTAAAAAAATACCATAGTATATCCTTGTCTTTTGTTACCTCAATATTTTTGAAGACTCCACTTTGTAGTTTTTCATTTGTGTTCATCAAATATTTCTTTATAATTAGATTCAGGTCATGTAGCTTTGGCAAGAACACCCTAGAAGTGATGCTGGGTTTGTATTGCATCATATCAGGAGGTATACAATGTTAATTCATCTCTCTACTGTGACTTGAATTTTTATCACCGGGAAAGTAGAATGTACCAGGTTTCTCCACTGTAAAGTTGGTAAGTATTTTGTACATGTTAATAAGTAATTGGTGAATATTTTGTAGAGAGCTGTCTTGAGACTGTGTAAATATCCTATTGTGTCAAACTTACATCTACTGGGTTTTGCATCCATTGAGGATTCTTGCCTCAATCACTTATTACTGAGATGGCTGCCAAATGATGATTTTCTAATTCTTATCACTACTTCTGCTTTTATTAGTTGGCATTCTACAATAAGGAAAAGCAGTCCTCTTTCCCTGTCTGTTGTTTATATTGGCGTGGACTCATGGAATCCCATTCTAATCAATGTGTTATAAAATTGTTACTTTCATTATTTATTTTGAATGCTCAAATTGTCTCAGATTTGGCCAGTAGGAGCCTTTTCAGGGTGACTCATGTTTTCTTTTGATGAGTCCCCATCGTTCTTTGAGCACTTCCTTTCTGGTACAAAATATTTCAGACTCATACTTTCTCTGACTCAGTTCTATAATTAGTCACATCTCTAAGGAGCCCTAGTTATTTTTTGTGAAGAGTAATATTCAGAATACAAGATGTGAGTAATAGGTATGCTCATTGCTACTGGGGTTTCATTGCTTCTAAGCCCTCTCAGCAGACAGATCTAGGCAATATATGTGAGTTTACAGACACACATTTATATCTACCTGTGTATCTGTATGTCTATATCAGTATATAAAGTCATGAGTTTTCACCAGTATCTGGAATTTTAATCCAGCACAACAGTTTGTTCTAGTCTTCTCCTTTTCCATACCTGTAGCTCCATTCTCTGACTGAGAAATCTGGCCTCTGCATTTTCTCAGTATATTTATTTATATGCTCAGTTCCCTTGTATGTAACTAATTTCTTGACCACATGGGCCAGAATTGGCCCAGTCCTGCCAGCCTGAACTCGCAAATGTCTCTTTGGCCCAGCCCCAGCACATAAACCAACTTCCCTCTCATCTTTGAGAAATTCTGTAATAGCATGTTTTAATTTACATTTCTTTCGTTATATTCTATGAGTTTTTAAGCCTCACCTTTATTAAGATAAAGATAAATGGTGAAATAGGAAGTGTCTAAGATGAGTATTTAGGGGTCAAAACATAGAATAGAAATTTGAGAGTCCTTATTCATCATCATAAGAGATTTTATTAGCATTTTACTTGGCCAGTATTTACAGATCCTACCAGCAGTATATGTGCTGAGGTGATAAAGTTGATGTGATTTTTTGTATGCAGTTGCCAGATTTTTGCATTCTTTCTGCTTTTCTCTGGTGACCTTTTATGGGACTTTGATACCAAATGACCAGAATATCAAAATTAACCTGGAGTTCTTTCTGGCTAGAATCATCTTGATAAATTATATAATTTATATTTTGTTATGTGACTTTTGGGAGCCAATGTTGTTTTTAATCAACATATCATGAGTTTAACTAAATTGCATAGATTTTTTTCCTTTGAAAAATTATATTTTAGCCATGCCAGTTCAGCAAGAAAATGAAATAAAAGGCATTCAGATTGGAAAGGAAGAAGTAACACTGTCTCTATTCTCAGATGACATGACCTTGTACATAGAAAATCCTGAAGAATGTAAAGAACTATCAAATATAATAAATGAGTTCAGCATACACAGAAATCAATTTTATCCTACACACTTAATGAGCAATTTAAAAATGAAATTGTCAACAGTTGCATTTACAATAGCATTAAAATAGAATTGTTAGGATTAAATTTAACAGAGCAATGCAAAAATTATATTCTGGAAAATACAAAACATTGTTAAAAGAAATTACAGAAGACCTAAATAAGTGAAGAAAACATCCCATGTCCATGGATCAGGAGACTTAATATTGTTAAGATGGTAGTACTCCTCAAATTCATTTACAGATTCAGAGCAGTGATCTATTAAAATCCCAGCTGGCTTCCCTGCAGAAACTGACCATCAAAAAATTCACATGGAAATGAAAGGAACCCAGGATAGCCAAAACAATCTTTAAAAAGAATAATAAAGTTAACACTATGTGGTCCTGGCATGCAGGTAGGCATGCAGATCTGTGGACTAGAGTTGAGAGTTCAGAAATAAACCCTCATGTTTATGGTCAGTTAGTTTTCTGAAAGGATGCCAAGACAATTCAGTGAAAAGGATACAGCCTTTCAACAAATGGTCCTGGGTCTTTCAAAAAAATGAAATTGGCCCCCTACTTCACACCATATACAAAAATTAAAATGGGTTGGACCTAAATGTAAGAGCTAAAACTATAAAATTCTTAGAAATGCCAGGCATGGTGGCTCACGCCTGTAATCTCCGCACTTTGGGAGGCCAGGGCGGGCAGATCACGAGGTCAGGAGATCGAGACCATCCTGGCTAACAGGGGTGAAACCCCGTCTCTACTAAAAATACAAAAATTAGCCAGGCGTGGTGGCGGGTGCCTGTAGTCCCAGCTACTCGGGAGGCTGAGGCAGGAGAATGGTGTGAACCCGGAAGGCGGAGCTTGCAGTGAGCTGAGGTTGCACCACTGCACTCCAGCCTAGGCAACAGAGCGAGACTCCGTCTCAAAAAAAAAAAAAAAAAACCTTAGAAATATACATTGGAGTAAATCTTTTTTTGTTTTTTGAGACAGAGTCTCACTCTGTCTCCCAGGCTGGAGTGCAGTGGCACGATCTCGGCTCACTGCAAGCTCCGCCTCCCGGGTTCACGCCATTCTCCTGCCTCAGCCTCCTGAGTAGCTGGGACTACAGGCACCCGCCACCATGCCCGGCTAGTTGTTTTGTATTTTTTTAGTAGAGACGGGGTTTCACCCGTTAGCCAGGATGGTCTCGATCTCCTGACCTCATGATCCGCCCGCCTCGGCCTCCCAAAGTGCTGGGATTACAGGCGTGAGCCACCGCACCCAGCCACACTGGAGTAAATCTTAAATGACCTTGGACTGGGCAGTGTTTTCTTAGATATGATACAAAAAGCACAGGCAACAAAAGAAAAAGATAAATTGGACTTCATCAAAATTTAAAACTTTTGTCCTTTCAGAGATCCAGTCAAGAAGGTGTAAAGATAATTCACAGAATGAGAGAGTGTATTTCCAAATAATGCATTCAATAAGGATCTAGTAACCAGAATATGTAAAGAACTCTGACAACTCAATAAAAAGACAACCCAATTAACAATGGCCAAATGATTTAAATAGACATTTCTAAGAAGACATATGAATGGGCAATAAGCACATGAAAAAGATGCTCAGCATCATTAGCTATTGGAGAAATGCAAATCAAAATCACAAAAAGATACTGCTATGTATCCACTAAGAAGACTGCAACCTAGAAAGCAGCTAATAGCAGTGCTCGTGAGGATGTGGAGAAATTGAAACCTTTGTATACTGCTGGTGGGAATGTGAAATGATGCAGCCACTTTGGAAAACAGTCTGGCAGTTCTTCAGTATGTTGACTGCTAGTAGATGTTATGGTTGCACAATTGTGTGAATACACTATAAGTCCTTGGTTTGTATAATTTAAATGGGTGAATTACATGGTATGTAAATTATATCACAATAAAGCTGTTATTAAATGACATTTTACAAGCTTAGATATTTCTTAGTTTTCATTTTGACCAAAAATATTCTGAGTGAAATTACAACAGTATTACTTTATAGAATATGAACATGTGTAATTCTCTCAGCTGGAGTCCCAAAGTAATTTCTGAACCTCCCACCAAATGGGCTTAAAGAATGGGCTGGGGAGCCTTGTTATTTCTGTCACGACTGCTCTGCATTTCTTGCCCTACTCTTTTGCTATTTTATACTGAAAAGCTTCCTTTCTTCTCGCCTTTCCTGTCCCTTCCCTGGTAAAGATTAAAACATTTGTTAATATCTCCTGTCACTTTAAAATATTCTAAATCATACTTGACTTTGAACTTCCAGAGTTGCGTTTTTGTAGAGTATTTCTCTCGCTGTCATTCATTTGTGGAAAATTTTAAATTATTAAATCAGTTTTGTCCAGCTGTCTCCAGCCATCTGCCATTTATGTAAGTATCTTCCTTGGAGTGTGTAACTTGTTTTATTTATGTAGTAATGCTGTATGTGGCAGTAAATAATGAAGTTAAGAGAATAGACTTTCATTCATTTTTGGAAAGCCTAGAAGTTATAAAGTCTCTTTAAGAATAACAAATGAGTTAAATCCCCATAAGAAGGAGAAGTAAAGCTTTGATCTCTAGATTCTTGTCCTTTGAAAGCACCTGTGTTGTGCAATTCATCTGCTGTGAATAAAAAGTTGGGGAAAAAAATCAAGTAGTTGTTGCCCACCAGTTTTCCTTGAAGATTAAAATTTCATGGAGTTGACAACATATTTGTACCACTAGTGATGAAATGCTCATCTCAGAAGAGAGTTTGCAGGATTGCCTTTGGTTGTTATTGTATGAAATTAGATTGTGATACATCAGAGACAGGAAAAGTGGAAGAAGTTCTAGTTGGAACATATTTCTAAGACATCTCAGTAAGCTGAGAGTTTTTCTTAGATGAAATGGCACATGGTCCTTAATCTCCAAATGGCTTATTTTTCTGTTATCTTCAAGATCACCTAAGAAAATGCCTGTTGTGCTGTGCGAGTTCAGCTCTAGAGATTTTTGTCTACAGGCACTGATGGCATTTATTAGGCAAGCAACAAAAGATGATTATAAAGGGGTTTTGTAAGGATTTGGGGTACCTTTTTTCCTTTAGTATATAAATCATAATTTATTGTTAATGGCTTAAGTATTTTTGCTTAGGTTTTAGTGTTAATTATGTAGAATATGCTAAGAATTAGAATCTGCCTTTCTTAGGAACGTAACTAAATGAGTGTAAGACCACAGAACGTTAAGCCCAGAAGACAGAAGTATGTTTTGCCTATAATGATAATCAGTAGTTTTTCAAGTTAATATATTATAACCACTGAAGGGCTAATTTGATGTTTCTTCCTTAAATTAAGGTATTGCTAGAATGTGATCCAAAACTCTATATTTTAATATGTAAATGCATTTTATGAAATTGTTAAAACACTGGTAACTTGGATGGGGGTTGGGTGAGGGTAGGAGGAAACTGTAGAAGTGAGGGTTCTGCATGGGGGGCTGACATCACTCTCTGCTTTGTTTATTTCTGTGTTACTTGAATTTTACAACAGGCATTACTTTGATGACTAAAAATGATGTAGAATTAAAAATTAATGTCGTTATTGAATATTCATTAATTAATTGATAACTAATTCCAAGACAGTTTGTTGAGTTCATTCAGTTTGATAGAGTTTTTAAAAATGGATAGTGTACCTTTCCTTTGTTTCTATCACTGTATGTCTTGTTGATCTGTGTTCCCTTTTTCTAAAGTACTGCAGTTGTAGCTTGATTTCTTTGGGTAGGCAGAATTCTAAATTTGAGTTACAATTAAAGGGTTTTTCACGTGAGAAAAGATAGGCTTAGTATTAATTTTTAAAGGGAAGCTAAATGTTTTTATTTGCTTATGTGTTAATATCTGAGTATACCTTCTTGGTTGAATAAATTGTTCCTGACAGAATGTGCAAATTAAGTTTGAATTAATGTAACTACAGAATTAGATAAAATCTTACCTGAGTACTGAGGATTTTGTGAAATGTTAGAACCTGGTGTATTGGGCATTATGAACATTAACCCAGGGAAGCAGTTAGGTTTGAAGGAAGGTATGGGCAGGAGCTTCACAGATGCTGGCAACACATATTATTAGATGTTTCTGTGCCATTTTTATAGTCAAAGTGTGTTCATGGGAAAACTGAAGCATTTGGGACAGTTGACAAAATTAAGTCGTATTTTAGTAAATTAATTAAAAAGTTTCCATCAAGTTTCAGCATAGTCTGTGTGTTGGTGATAGAATTAGCACCACATTACTTGCAATATTAAACAACAATCCTACAAGCTTCTGAAGGATTTGCACACTAAGACTAAATATAGTTGGATTTCCAAGTGATTCCAAGTGACTTGGATGCATTAACATTGAAGAGAATGAGAGGACTTTAAAATTCATTAGTATCACTTTTTTATAATTATGTATGACATTAAAAAGTGAATAGCTTCTCAATATCTGCTTTATAAGATACTTTATTATGGATTTGACAACTTTGATCCAGAACAATTCTAGGCCTCAAAAGTGTTTGGGGTTAAAAAAAAACAAAGAAACAAAAAAACTGTTGAACTTGATTAATTTCTGTGCCATAACTATAAAAATGCTGCAAATTAATTTAGAAGTTTAGGAGACTTAATTGTATGTGTTTGTTAACAGATAGATACCAGTGGCATCATAAGCCAATTTGGAATTCAGTGGTTGAAACACAGATATTGTAGTGTTTCCCAAAAATATGACAGTGTGTAATTTTAGAGGTTTTTCATGTGATCTCAATAAATAGAACGGAAGTCTATATTTTGACAAATGAAACAAAATTTCTGCTCTCCACAGGGAATACACTTTAAAATAATTGATGCAAATTATACATAGTGGTAGGGTTTTTCATAATCTTGTATTTTTATTTGTATATATCATACTGGAAAAGAGTAAAAATTAAAGGATGACATTTTATTTTAGATAAAATGACATATCAGATCTCACATTCTTATTTGCTAGGGTGTTTCATTTATTGGGGTCTTAAACTATATCTGTCCCCAAATATTTTAGGATAAAGGTTTAAACTGTTGAGCATCATTCTGTATAAATATAGACATACTTTAAAATTCCAATTTAAAAAATTCAAGGTTTTAGATTTAGAAAATTTTGTTTTGCCATTGTTCTTGCTGCTTTTTCACTTGCCGATCTCACCGATCGTCACTTTTTTATTTGTATTAGACTCTAAACATGCTTGAATCTGCCTTTTTCCTGCTAGACACGTTTAGATGGTGGAGATTGTTATTCATGTTTCAATGTGCACACATTAAAATATCCAAAATGGACAGCAGGAACCAAAGTGCTGCCTCTTCCTTTGTTTGTCATTTACCCTGGTAAGGGATGTGATAACCTAGTACATGTTAAACATATAATTGTTTCAAAGTATGTGGACTTTCCCCTTTGGTTGGATAAAGTAATTTGTAAGAAACATATTTTGAAATTCATATGTGTATCGGGATCTAACCAGGAATACCAAAACCACTTCAAGTATTTACAACAGAGAAAATTTAATGCAGGGAATTGGTGATAACAGGCAGTGGTGTTGCTGAGAGCCAAGCAAGGCACAGAAAGGTGACCCAGAGATTAGCAGTAGCAGGAAGATACTGCTACCCTGCGCTGAAGAGGAAAGGGGGCCCAGGGGTCAGGGCTACCCAGAACCCTGACAACTTCAAGAGCAGCTAGAGCAGCTTCCAAAAAGCAGAGCCGTGGAAGAGAGAGGAGAGGTTTGGAGTGGAAATGCCCTTGCTGCTTTATCCCCCCAGCTCCAGTCTCTTGTTACTGGCTGAACCCAGTTGGAGACCAGCTGAGCCTGCAGGAGCCAGCCTCCTGCAATACAGAGCAGAACAGGTGGAGGGCGAGGAACGGAGCTGAGGGCAAGCAGGCGCAGATGAAACAGCAATATTGAGGAAGTTCCTTCTCTTGACAGTTTATGTCCATCTTCATCTTTATCTCCTTTGAATATGTCCCTGGACAAATTAACAATAGAAAATGACAATGGCACTCATTTCTGTGGATGTGAAGGTCCTCTGGCTGGCATCGTTGATGTTCCTTTCTCCTCATCCCTCCATGCCATCCCAAGCTGGTTCTCAATGAAAGACTGTGGTCTTCCCTGCCAGTGTAGAACTTCTTTTTGGCTAACAGCACATAATTAGCTTGTATCTCCTGCTACAAACCTCTAAACAGGCATAGAATGTAGTCATTTGGGGGAATGCCCTAACTGACATTCTCTAAGATGACTGAGATCAGCTAAGCCTCTGAAATAAATTCATATAGTAGGAACACTCTCATTTAGATGTCGGAAGAAGAGTGTTATGCCTGTCACTTTTGAAATTGAGCTTGGATGATTTCTCCTGATTAATTTATGTCCCTTTAGAGAAAGCAACGACTGTTGAGGAAGAATAAACTTTTTTTTTTTTTTTTGCTACGATTACAAAATAAGGGATGTAATCTAACTTAAGTATTCAGAGCATAAGAGCCTTGTATGAAGTGGACATCCAGTAAAATGTTTGATCAAATTTGTAGTGAATGTACTGCGAAAAGTTGATCATTGGCTTTGGGCTTTGAGAACTAGATATAGGAGTTTATAGCTGGAAGACTAAGAAATCTCCTAAAACAGTCCCGTTGATTTATAGAAAAGGAAGCTGGCATTTCTATTTTTATTTTCAGGAGATTCAAATTTAGAAAAATAAAATGCTTAAATTAACCTTAAAAACAACTATTTTTTAGATTACAAAAGTCTTATAGAATATAAAAAAAGATGAGTTTGTGTGTGTGTCCCAGCATGAAAGTCTGTAATTAATTCTACTCCCAGAAATTGATGCAGCAAATATTTATGGAGCCTCTACTGTGTGCTAGGTAGTGTTCTAGGCACTGGGGAAGTATTAGCAGACAAAACAGTTGAAATATTTCTTCTTACAGCACTTTATTCCTAATGGAAAGGGAAATAGGCAGTAAATATGTGTCAGGTGGCAGTAAGTGCTATGAAGAAAGGTGAAGGAGAACTAGAGTGGATTTCCTATTTTATGTGGGTCCAGGGAAGCCCTCTGACAGTGATCAGGGGAGTAAGAGGGTGAGCTGTCTGGTGCTCTGGGGAAGCGGGTAATTCTGGGCAAAGGGAAGGGTTAGCAATAAGTTCTGTTAACAGGCTGACATATATGTCTCCAGATTTTTTATATTGGACTTTTAAATAAAATAACTATTGTTTATACTGTGCCTACTTTTGCCTTTCACTTGACAGTCTATCTTCCTTTGTCTTTTTAATAGTTGTGTATAACATTTCATTCTGTGGATATACCTTAACTCTTTACCCAGTTCTCCATCGATGGACATTCAGGCTGTTTCCAGTTTCTAATATTAGAGAGAGTGTTGCCATAAACAGCTTCATACATGCATGGAAACACTTGTATGGGTGTTTCTCTAGGACAGTGGTTCTTTTTTTTGTTTTGTTTTGAGACAGTCTTGCTCTGTCGCCCAGGCTGGAGTGCAGTGACGCCATCTCGGCTCACTGCAAACTCCGCCTTCCGGGTTCACGCCATTCTCCTGCCTCAGCCTCCTGAGTAGCTGGGACTACAGGCGCCCGCCACCACGTCTGGCTAATTTTTTTTTTTTTTTTTTTTTTTTTAGTAGAGATGGGGTTTCACCGTGTTAGCCAGAATGGTCTCGATCTCCAGACCTCATGATCCGCCCACCTCGGCCTCCCAAAGTGCTAGGATTACAGGCGTGAGCCACTGCGCCCAGCGTGTGGTTCTTAACCCACTTTAAAGGGCTTGAGAAAATACTGAAGCTCAGGTCCCATTCAGACTAGTTTTTATATTAGGGTCTCCGGGGAGGGGATCCAGGCTTTGGTATTTTTTAAAATCTCAGGTGGTTACGATATGTAGTCAGGCTTGAGAACAACTGCTGTAGGATTGTTCTTAGAAGTAGACTTATTGAGTCAGTGAAAACATTGTACATTTTAGTAGATACTGTAACATTATTCTCTGTATTCTTTAGGATTAGGAGTGACTGCCAGTAATAGAAACCTAAGGTAATATTGGGTTAAACAAGATAGTTTATTTGTAATGTAAATATCTAGACATAGGCAACCCGGAACTGGTATGGCTGTTTTGTTCCATGAAGTCCTCAGTTGCCCAGGTCCCTTCTAGCTTTTGTTTTGGCTGAACTGAAAGTAAGCTCTTAGCCCACAGCTCCAAGGTGGAGGGTAGGGATCCTGCCATGAAGTCCACGTTCCAGGCAGCAGAGTGAAGGAAAGGCTGAAAATCGGCAAAAGGTACAGGTCAGCTATCCTTTGGAAAAGATGCCTGGAAACTTCCACAGACCACTTCCACTTGTATCCCATTGGCCAGAACTTGGTCATGAGCCCACACCCAGCCGCAGGAAGGCTGGGAAACAGGCTTTTGTCTGGGTGACCTGTGTACCCTGAAGAAAACCGGGGCTGGTTTTATGTGAAAGAAGAGAAGGACAGATAGTGGCAGCCACCAGCGGTCTCTTCTGCAGCTTCCATGAAAGCTGTAGGAACCTGCCCTCCTACTTAAGACCATGAGGGTGCATTGTCCAGACCTGGTCATTCACAACTGCAGTCAGCCAAAAGCTTCAGTGCAGAGATTAAAACTTCAGATAATATGTTGGTACAGGGAGAGGCAAAACAGACTTAAATCAGATGCAGGAATGATGCTGGAGAGTTGTAAACTTTATCATGTGTCAGAAAATAATAAAGGTGCAGGAGGCCAGTGTTTTAATTGGACACACTTTGTCTCTGCTTGATGTTTCAGCTGTCATCCTGGAGGGTCTTTATCACCTTCAGCATGGCAGTTGTTACTTAATTGCTAACATACTCAAGTTGGTGTTAATATTAATGTTGCCCACCCTCGAACATACTCATCAAAGATATCTTAATACATAATTTTTATGTTTTGAGTTAAAAAATTTTTTAATTTTTAATTAAGAAATGAAGGCTGGGTACGGTGGCTCAAGCCTGTAATCCCAGCACTTTGGGAGGCCGAGGTGGGAGAATTACTTGAGGTTAGGAGTTCGAGACAGCCTGGCCAACATGGTGAAATCCCATCTCTACTAAAAATACAAAAATTAGCCTGGTGTGGTGGCACACACCTGTAATCCCAGCTACTTGGGAGGCTGAGGCAGGAGACTCGCTTTAACTTGAGAGGCGGAGGTTGCAGTGAGGCAAGACGGCGCCACTGCACCCCAGCCTGGGCGACAGAGCAAGACTCTGTCTCAAAAAAAAAAAAAAAAAAGAAAGAAAAGAAATGAAAAGTTTGATAAGTGACATTTTACAAATCAGTATTTTTTGTCGTTGCAGTGGATGAAGATCGCAGTACGGAACCTGACCGATTGCAGGTGTTTCACAAGAGAGCCATCATGCCTTACGGTGTTTATAAGAAACAGCAGAAAGACCCAAGTGAGGAGGCCGCTGTTCTGCAGTACGCCAGCCTGGTGGGGCAGAAGTGCTCCGAGCGGATGCTGCTGTTCAGAAACTGACCTGTTCGCCTCTGCCGGGGGGTTCCTGTGTTGTGCTGATGATTTGTGCCAGGATACATATTCAGTACCTGTGGGGAAATAACTGTCACCACCCACAAATTAGACATTTTTTATTTTGACTGTCTATGGCTTTTAAAAAATATTTTGTGGCAATGTATCTGTGAGAATCTCATGGTTAATATAAAGATTTTAAAACTGCATTATGACCTAGCCCCCATAATTGGGGTTTATCATTTTGGAGGTTTCTTTCTAGAGCAAGATATGCTCAAATTCTCCTGTTTGTATTTTGTAAAATGAAGAAGTGAATCTAAGTAACTTAATCACAGTTGTGTATTTTTTTTTGGTTCTGTTAGAGAAATTAAAACAGACTGTTTCCTCAGGCCCATTTTAAACTGAACTTATGCTAGGAAACCTTAAGTATGGGAAAGGTAGAAAGTTCATTTCATCACTTAGAAAATATGTCTTCTCAAGAACAAAACTGTGTGCTGTTACTCAGTGTTCAATATTAAATTGCTGCCAAATGTTACGTAGTTTAATAGAGAACTTGAAAAAATAAAACATTACAATGGATCTTGTGTTAGCTTCAGGTATCCATTTGTTCAGGACAGTCCTGTTCATGTCTGTTGTCTTGGCATAGTTTTTTCCCCTAGAATATAGTACTCCCTTTTACTCTAAAAAATATCCCAGTTTGGACAATAAAATACATAATTACTCTAGTTATATTATTTGCTTTATTTCTAAAAATGTAAGAAATTGAATTTTTTTAAAGAAAAATGTTGGTTCCTGCCTTGATCTAAGCCTCATCCAAAGGAAATAAATAGTCACTAGTTTTTTATCTTACAACTCAGGACATTTGTCTTTGGTTATTAATGGAAATTAGTATGTGATTACTTTCATAGTTGATGCCACAAATCACATTTAAGAAGGAATCATTCTGACCTCTGTTCCAGGACAAGAGCTAGAACAATCCATTTCTTGTCCTTTGATGTGAGACTCAGAGTCAAGGTGGCTTCTGCCACCCTTAGTAACTCAGAGCAGAGGCCAGCCTCCTCCTTCCCTCTCACTTTCTTTTGCTGAGTCCTTTGCCCACCTGTCAAGGTGGCAGGTACTGTGCTGGATACAGGAGGACAGTCAGACATGTCCCTTCTTAGCTATAGTCGAGCTGTCTGGGAAACAGGATGAAGAACAGAGGAGGGTTATTTTCTTGTGCCCTCTTTGTCAGCTGATCCCCTCTTCTGCTACCAGCTGTTTGGCCAGCAGGCCCTTTTTAGTCCCCACTTTGCCCATTTTTCTGTTTTGGTTCATCGTTTCTTAAAAGCCATATTATAAAACATGGTAGTTTGAATCCTGTTGCTAATTTTAAACTTTTCTCTAAAATATACTGAATTTTGACAAAAATTTGAAAATATCCTCAGCTAACTAGAATAAAAAGGATCATAAAACAATGATTTTAAAAATGAAATCTCTAGAAACTCAACATCCGAGTCAGCCGTATTTCTTCAGTCAGAGTGTGTGTGTCACACCTGCCAAGGTGCCGAGTACTGTGCTAACCGAGCTAGAGTAGTGAGCAAAGCCATTTTCTCTGATCACAAGATTTTACATTTTTCTGGGATTTTGACCTGCAAAATAGTCTCGTAAGAGCATTTGAGAGACTTACTTGGAACTGCCTTCAGAATCTATAGAGCCTTTTTTCTCTTTTTCCTCTAAAATGAAAAGAGCTTCATTTTATGATTATAACAAAAGTGATACTGTATGCAGTTAGAACATTAAGAAGTATAAATAAAAAGTAAAAGTCATCTAAAACCCTACCATACTCAAAAGAAGAAAAGAACTGTCATGTATGTATACACACATACCTATGTAATTTTAATATAAATAGAATTATGTTCTACATGCTGTTTTATTTCCTCAACAGTAAATTATGGACATGTCTGAAATTTGAAATTTCAAAATAAGGCTTTAGAAAGTGTAGTAAGTAATCTCTGCATTATTAAAAAAAAATAAGCAGGGTAGGGCTGGTACTTGGCTCCCTTAGCATTTGAATGTCTAACTTGATGTTATCACTGCATCTTCCCTCCTTTTGTCTTTGTGATTAGCGTGTAAAATGGTATTCATAAAGATCACAACCCTTGAATATCAAATGAAGAGAAAACTTGACTCCAAGTTTCCAAGGAAGAAACTCTGGTTTCTTCCTGCAGAATTCATTTTCAGAGGAAAATGATGAATCATCCCTGTCTGTGAACCACTGTGCTTTCCGACGGTGGCATTGTAGGTTGACGCCAGCAAAGCCTCAGAGTGACTTGAGCATTGGAGATCCTTCTACTTGGCTGCTGTTTTCATGCATTATGTTTGTTTGAGAATAGATAGTGTATTGATCCGAGTAGTTAAAGTGTCTTAAAAGGACACCTATTTGTCCTTTCGAGCCCCAGCTGAGTGAATATTGATAGTGAGCTAGAAAAGCATAGTCAAGAAAAGTGACCCACCTTCTTAGCTGACCAGCAGTTTAGCTGAGAGATCTGATTTTATGTTCGTGGCTTTCTGTAAAGAAAGACACAAGGACTTTTCAAAGACAGTTTATATCTTTCCAAGGCAGGAAGCTTTGCATTTGCAATCTTAGTGTTGTGTCCCCGTCTGATTTCAAATACATCACACCTGCCTTCCTGTTTTGGAAGCAAAGATGTAGTTTCGATTCCCCGTGCTACCATCCTTATTTAAATTATTTCCATTCTAAGAGATTTTTGTTATTTTTTTAAATGTAATCTGAGCACTTTTTTGTATTCTAAAAGATAGATGCTATCAGATAAATATATTGTTCATTTGATTAAAATTATTTAGATAAATATTACTATGTTGACTTTTAAATAGCTTTATCCTATTTTTCATTCATTTTGCAAATATTTGTTGTGTGTAGTTTTTTAACATGTCAGAATCTATTATGTAAAGGAACCTTTTCAGATTTCTGAACAGTATATGCTTTGATTGTATAGGCTTTATATTATTTCAGTATGAATAAAGATAAGGAATATGAAACAGTTAACTAAAATGTATCTGTCGTTGCTAACTTGAAAGAAATGAAGTAGAAACAGTTGGAAAATGTTTGAATTAGAAGTTATTCAAGTGCACATTCTCTTCTAAAAGAAAACCAATGACTGTAAGGCAAAACAAGTTTGATTGCATGTGGTATTTTTTGCTCTTGTATATGCTTTTTGAACAAGCTATTTGATAAAGCCTGAATGGAAAAAATAAAAGCTGTTTCTATCTGCAGCGGCTCTTGGTGGTCATTACTTAAAGGACATGTTTTCATCTTTAAATTCCTGAACACATTTCACCTGCTGTGAATATGTAGCAAACAGAGGTAAAACATTGGCTATATGAATCATAAAATTTAATTTTTACTGAATGGAGTTCCAGACCATGTGGTTATCTAAATCAAAGTATGGTGGGTTCCTTTCTCAGAAAGAGAGTAAAATAAATCCCATTTTAAGCCAAAAGTCTGGATTTTCACAAGATAAATTAGGGAATAGACTTTTATAACCCAAAGGGATTCAAAATAGGACTTCATCAAATTCAAATGTAATTTATCTTAGAACGTTTACAGAGAAATTTTCAAAAATATAAAGTGTGCTTTAATTGTTCATAATAGTCTGTGGTATATTTATGCAATACATTTACTAGTGTTTTATCTCTACAGTAAAGAGGGTCCTGGTAGGTTGGTGATAAAATGAATCCTATTCCCAAGTGATTTAAATATTAGTTACAATTCCCAGTGACATTTTTTAAGAATGGACTTAGCCTTTTCTTAGTTGAAATGGACAGGGTTCATCAGGAAACATTTAGACAATATAGAAAAGAATACTGAAGAAAAGTAAAAACACCTTTAATCCCATCAGCAGCAACTCCTGACTCTACCTTTCACGTTTTGGTGTAGACTAAGAATTAAAGTTGCTGAAGACATTTTGTTTTCCGAATTTTTATTAGAGCTTCAAAATAGCTTGCATGCATATAGAGAGCATGGTTTCCTTATCTCTTCATCTGCAATGTGAAGAAACAATTCTAAATTAAAAGTGCTGTTTTTAAAAGTTAGTATAGCAGCTCTTACTATTACGTGGCATTTGTAATACCACTCGAAATGAAGCATTTCAGCCATCTTAGGGGCATCCTTCGCTTGTCTGGCACGTATAAAGCAGACTATTAGTGACTAGCACAAATATTTTTGTTTCTTTGATCATTAAAGTTTGATTAAATGCAATATTTTTAAAAAGTGGTTTTAAAGATTTATTTATTTTAATGTTGCAGGCTAGAGTCATTATAAGAAAAAGGTCCTTTGGGAGGCCAAGGCAGGAGGATTGCTTGAGGCCAGGAGTTCCAGACAAGCCTGGGCAACATAGTGAGACCCCATCTCTGCAAAAACAAAATCAGTTAGCCAGGCGTGTTGTGTGCCTATAGTCCTAGCTACCTGGGAGGCTGAAACAAGGATCGCTTGAGTTCAGTTCAAGTCTTCAGTGAGCTATGATCACACCACTGCTATACAGCCTGGGTGACAGAGCGAGTCCCTGTCTCTCAAAAATTGTGTGTGTGTATGTGTGTACATGTGTATGTATTTATACATATAAATGTTGTACTCTCAACATATTATTCAACTGTGATTTTGAATGAAATTTTCCTCTGAACCTTAATTTTCCATGCTTGTCAGTCTGTGCCAGGGTCTTAAAATTATTTAACGTAAGGTTTTTAAAAATTTAATTAATGTTAAATGAAAACTCATGAATACTTCATGAAATCCAATTCATCACACTTTGTTAATTCAGTATTCAGTGAATCTGAATAGCATCTCTCAACTATTGGAGCTTTTTGACCATGAAAAAAGAAAAACAACATTTTAGGTTTGTGAATTCAGAGCTTAAGGCTTTTAGCTCAATCGTATGTGAACAGTTCTACATATTTGTCCAGAATATTTTAAAATATCGAGAGGTGGCCAGACTGTACTTTGGACGTTAACTGTTGCTGATGTGAGTTATTTTACTGACCTTTAAGGCAAATATTATACACACATATATAAATACAGCAAGAGAGCATGTACGTAGTGAAAGCTCCCTAGTAATTGTAGGATGTCTCAGTTTTGATTCACAGAATCAACTTGATAAAGGGTTTGGATTTATGACTATGGTAGGAATGACACAAACTGCTAAGGCTGCCCTGTACCTAAGGTAGCTTTAGCCACGTGTCTAATTCAATTAAAACTTAAAATTTAAACTCGAGACGGGCGCGATGGCTCACGCCTGTAATCCCAGCACTTTGGGAGGCCGAGGTGGACGAATCACGAGGTCAGGAGTTCAAGACCATCCTGGCCAACATGGAGAAACCCCGTCTGTACTAAAAATACAAAAACAATTAGATGGGCGTGGTGGTGGGCGCGTGTAATCCCAGCTACTCGGGAGGCTGAGGCAGGAGAATCTCTTGAACCAGGGAGGCGGAGATTGCAGTGAGCTGAGATCGCGCCACTGCACTCCAGCCTGGGTGACAGTGTGAGACTCCGTCTCAAAAAAAAAAATTAAAATGTGTCATGCTTTGATACTTTCTTAGGTTTCTATGTGGTAAAACACTGTGGTACTATGACAGGGGAACATTTGTTTGGGGGCAACTTCCTTTGACACTTTGAGAGGTGACAGCGTGCTAACAGTCCTCAGAGCCCTCGCTCGCTCTGGGCGCCTCCTCTGCCTGGGCTCCCACTTTGGCGGCACTTGAGGAGCCCTTCAGCCCGCCGCTGCACTGTGGGAGCCCCTTTCTGGGAGGGCCAAGGCCAGAGCTGACTCCCTCAGCTTGCAGGGAGGTGTGGAGGAAGAGGCGCGAGCAGGAACCAGGGCTGCCTGCCGCGCTTGCGGGCCAGCTGAAGTTCCGGGTGGGCGTGGGCTTGGCAAGCCCCGCACTCCGAGCGGCCCGCCGGCCCTGCCGGCCCCAGGCAATGAGGGGCTTAGCACCCGGGCCAGCGGCTGCGGAGGGTTTACGGGGTCCCCCAGCAGTGCCAGCCCACCGGCGCTGTGCTCGATTTCTCGCCAGGCCTTAGCTGCCTCCCCTCGGGGCAGGGCTCGGGACCTGCAGCCCGCCATGCCTGAGCCTCCCCCGCTCCGTGGGCTCCTGTGCGGCCAGAGCCTCCCCTACGAGCGCCGTCCCCTGCTCCACGGCGCCCAGTCCCATCGACCACCCAAGGGCTGAGGAGTGCGGGCGCAGGGCACTGGACTGGCAGGCAGCTCCACCTGCGGCCCTGGTGTGGGATCCACTGGGTGAAGCCAGCTGGGCTCCTGAGTCTGGTGGGCACTTGGAGAACCTTTATGTCTAGCTCAGGGATTGTAAATACACCAATCGGCACTCTGTATCTAGCTCAAGGTTTGTAAACACACCAATCAGCACCCTGTGTCTAGCTCAGGGTTTGTGAATGCACCAACTGACACTCTGTATCTAGTTACTCTGGTGGGGACTTGGAGAACCTTTGTGTGGACACTCTGTATCTAGCTAATCTAGTGGGGAGGTGGAGAACCTTTGTATCTAGCTCAGGGATTGTAAAGGCACCAATCAGCGCCCTGTCAAAACAGACCACTCGGCTCTCTGTAAAATGGACCAATCAGCAGGATGTGGGTGGGGCCAGATAAGAGAATAAAAGCAGGCTGCCTGAGCCAGCAGTGGCAACCCGCTGGGGTCCTCTTCTACGCTTTGTCCTTTTGCTCGTTCCAATAAATCTTGCTGCTGCTCACTCTTTGGGTCCACACTGTCTTTATGAGCTGTAACACTCACCGTGAAGGTCTGCAGCTTCACTCCTAAGGCCAGCGAGACCACGAACCCACCAGGAGGAATGAACAACTCCAGACGCACTGCTTTAAGAGGTGTAACACTCACCGCTAAGGTCTGCAGCTTCACTCCTGAGCTGGTGAGACCACAAACCCCACCAGAAGGAAGAAACTCCGAACACACCCGAACATCAGAAGGAACAAACTCCGGACACGCCGCCTTTAAGAACTGTAACACTCATCGCGAGGGTCCACGGCTTCATTCTTGAAGTCAGTGAGACCAAGAACCCACCAATTCCGGACACAACTTTGCGGTTTCTCATATGTAATTCCCATTGTGAATCTAGTCCCACCTTTGATTTAAGTGCAGCTATACATATGTGCATTTGTAGCATCTCATTACTATGTCAGTTTCCTAAGATAACTGTTCCATTTAGATTTACATTTAAGCTATGTACAGAGATGCTGCTTCCTTAAAAAACAATTTGAATGAGTGAAAGATTAATTCAGAAATATTTACACAGGATTCCTGTTCTTTTATTTCCACTTTCAAATATTGCATCTTAAATTTTCTTGCAGGTTTCTAGTTTTTTAGTTGCATATTTATTTTACCCAAATAAAAAACTTTATCAATAACAATCTCTGAATCTATAGCAATCAAAGGATGTTCATGCATCTTACAAAAGAAGTCCACTCAAAAATCTTCAGTGACCTAACTCTGCAAAAGAAAGGTGGGAGAAAATAAATACTCATCATAACATCTCCCTTATACCAGTTAACGTACAGCTGGTGGATAACACACATGATTAAATCAGCCCAGAAGAAAGATTGGAAAGATTTATGGCTCTGCCTTTTGGAGATGTTTTATTCCTTTATTGCATTTTTTTAGGGCAATTTTGATTACTAGGGTTTTTTTCCAGCTTACTTCTAACCCAAGCTGCGTGTCAATGTCTCAATCCACAGATCATACGGAATTTCAGTGGAGGCATTTTATTTAGATATGGGGAGGTTGGTCTGGACTTGCTTCACCAAAAATTGGTTGCAGATCCCCTTGGGCAGAGCTTGTGGGGGTGGGAGATTGGAAGGGGCCCCTGCTAACGGGCAGTGGCCATGGGAATTCTGCGCAAGAATGAAGGGCACTGCCTGCAGAAAGTACGAATGACTACTTCCACTCTTCCTGGTTTCTGCCTGTTCTTGAGCCACGTTGCAATTCCAGTTGTTATTTTACTAAGAAAGCCAGGAAAATAATCAGTGTGTGGCCAGCCATATGCAATTAAGGCTTCTGCATCTACAGCAGCTGGTGGTTATGCTTGAAGTATTTAATATTTCTGATAAAGTCACTAATGATTCTGTTGGGAAAGTTTGGAACTAAAGGAACGAAGTTTAAAGGGAAAATCTGGAGACGAGTTTGGCCTTATTCTAATGAGTGTTATTCGTTTCTCTTACCCATTTATTGCCTTTGTAAAGATATGGAAACTGTTATATGTCAGCATTATCGGTGTGTGATGAATTGTAGACCTCACTTATCTGTAGGCTGCTTATCTGGCCACTTCACCATCTGGAACATAGAAAAGGAAGGCAGAAAGGAAGGAAACACAATCGCCACTTAGCAGCTAGAATGGGCTGGAATTCATGCACCAAAGCTCCTGCCTTATTCCTGGGAGCGCCATTAGGGCTATGTGGTATAGGAGAAAGAGCACGGGGCTTTGTAGAGATGTTTCTCTGAAGAAATTTTTGGTACCAAAGTAAAAGGAAAAAGTGAACTGGAAATGACGTGCTAATGGAAGGTTGCACATTTTACCCTGACTAGCTCTCCCTGTGCATGGCCAACAGCATTCCCCCCGTGCCCTGTGGACAACCGTGGGTAGGGAGCGCTGACATCATACCGGGAGCAACCTTCTGGCCACATTCCCCCAGCAAGCACCCGCATCCTTTTATTCACCTACTTAGTAAGTTAAAAGAAAAAGGAAAAATGTTTTGGAGAACCTGGACTTGGAAGGCAAAGCAGACTTCAAGTCCTAGAAGCACTACTATTTGTGTGACGTTAGTGCCAGAAGGAAGTTCAGCAAACTTCAGCTTCCGCATCAGGAGTGGTGAACTGGGCAACCTGCTGCCCAGCTGATAGGAGTTGATGAGATTTGCAGGTGTAGACAGCTCAGCACGCAGCCTTGCTGCTGTTCTTCAGCCCATTATATCTTGATCAAAGCAGGTATCAACCAAAAAAGAAAGGTCGCAAGATTCCAGTTCTAACAAACATTACAGAAAAAAGGTGGAGTAAACTCTACTTATCTAAGGTTATCTAAACAACAGGATAGTTTCAGGCCAGTCGGAGAGTTGACTTTGGTAATGACAATGTTGAATTGTCCAGAAAATTGTTAAAATACATTTCCTATACTCTATTATAAGCAAATGTATAATGCAATGGAAACATTTCATAGTTAAAGCAATCAAAAGGTTCTGTTACAGGATAAATTACAGTTATCTGCAAAATTCACGATATTGGAACAGGCCTTCGAGACCGTGGAATTAGAATCCATTTTAAATACCTGCTCACAAAGAAGACCCTAATGTCAGAAGGCTAAAAACATGCTAATGGCTGCTGCTCTCTAATTGAATGTGGATAAACAATTATTCATAGGAACCCATTATTCATATTCATGAACAATTATTCATATTCACGGGAGCCTCACTCCAATGGGGCCACCATTTAAGTTTTCCTTGGTATAATGGAGAAATAAAATGGGCTTGAGACCTGGGTACAATTATGCACATTTTTGTTTGTTTTGTTTGAGATAAAACTAAACAGGCTATCTGGAAAACCAGCAACATTTCACAGGCTCTGCTGATTGTCTTGCTCAGCACGCTGCCGCATGCAGTTACAGTTTAACTGATAATGACTGGGCTGTTTTCATCTTGCCCCCGACTGCTCCGGCTTTTCTGCCTCCTTCTGCATCATTCTTCCGCATATAGGCGAATTCTGGAGGAAGCATCATATCTTAAAATTGGCTTTTCACAGAGCCACACAGGTTAGAGGAAGAGCAGCATCAAATCAGGACATCGAAAGCACATTTTTTGGACTGGAAAAGTGGTGACGTTGGGTCCCATGGGATGCTGCCTCAGTGGGAGGGAGAGCGGGCTGGAAGACAGTATTTGGAAATAGATCTGCAGCATTTGCCAAAAACAGGTGTTTATATAGTTGAACGTTTTCTGCAGCCTCGTTAAAAGTGAAATTTGCTGTGTCCGTGGCTGCGTATCCAGCCCCCGGGTCTTCAAGCTTGGACACCGGGAAGCCAGGGGGATGTTTTCCTGACACTGTCAGAATTGCTCTGCTCCCCATCCTGTTCTAACAGCTGCTCCGAGAGCCCCGATGGAAGCAGTTAGCACCTCAGCGGCGACTCTGCTGTCCACTCGAGCAGAGCCACTGGCTCGGATCTAGTGGAGGAGACGCTGGCTGTGGCCTAACCTTGACCGACAGAGAGCTGGGGCGGGAGGGGAGCGAACCCTCTGCACTTCTCCGTTATTGTTAAGGGTGCTGCGTGCTCAGTTGACCCTTGGGTACAAAGTGGAGCGAAACTGGTCCCCTTTGCTCTTTCTGCCCTTTCAGTGACGTTTCCCCAGAAGCCACCAGGGGGCAGAAGAAGCCTCTTTGCCTTTTTTTTTAACCTCTTAACATTGGTCCATTGGGCCAATGTTTTTGATATAAAACATTTTGACATAATTATATTTATATCAAATAAATGTATGAATTCTAATTCTCATTTCCCACATATTTGATTTTTTTTCCAGATTTGGGTTGTCTTTGAATGAATTCTTCTGTAGCTAAGGCAATTGTGAGGGGAGGTCTTCATTTAAGAAGGAATTTCTGCCAACGCATGATCCAGTTATGGGATCCTGTGTCTGATGCATCCCAGTCTCCCATGTTATTCTCTGTCTTTCCAGACTCACTGGGCTGGGGCAGCCCTGGGTGTGTTTTATCGGGATTATTGCAGGAGCCTTTCAACCAGTGGCCATCCCAGTCCTGTTATGCAGATGCCACCAGGCTCGCCTGCCCAATGCAGCAGCCAGCAGGTCTGTCTCCCCTGGCCTAACCTCAGCCAGCTCCTCAGCCTGCCCATTGAAAGCTAAACTGGCCCACCTGGCATGCCCAGACTTTTCTGCCAACCTTTCCCCTATATCCTCCTTCTATACACTGCTGTCTCAGGTCTTTCCTGTTTCTTGATCTTCACTGGGTCTGTTTCGTCCCCAGTCATGCTCCCTCCCCTTCAAGCGTGACCCAATCTTCTGGGTCCCTATCAGATATCACCTCCTAATTAGCACCTTGTGTATAATATCAGGATCCCTGGCGGGCACGGTGGCTCACATCTGTAATCCCAGCACTTTGGGAGGCCGAGGTGGGCGGATCACCTGAGGTCGGGAGTTCAAGACCAGCCTGGCCAGCATGGAGAAACCCTGTCTCTATTAAAAATACAAAATTAGCTAGGCGTGGTGGCAGGTGCCTGTATTCCCAGCTACTCAGAAGGCTGAGGCAGGAGAAACACTTGAACCTGGGAGGTGGAGGTTGCGGTGAGCTGAGATTGCGCCATTGCACTCCAGCCTGGGCAACAAGAGTGAAACTCTGTCTAAAAAAAAATATATATATATATATATATATATAAATTTCCTACCATTGCATTTCTTTCATAAGGTTCTAGAAAACCAACCACACAACTGGGGTCATAGGAATGGTGTGTGTTGGTCTCAGTTAAGGGAGCTAAAGAAAGGCTGGACTCGTTGGAGAAACCTGCTAGAGAAAACACCATGTGTTGTGTGGAGGCTGAATCCCAGCAACCAGGACCCCAGGCAGGGCCTGCTCCTGGAGCTGCTCGGGACTCCCTGGAAATATCTAGGAAGCTTTCCCAAGGAGTGAGTCCAAACTAGACCATATCGAGCTTTGCAGGCTCTGAACACATTAAGAACAACAGAAACACTCGTGCAGAAGAGTGGTAAACGTGAGGTATAGAAGTGAGTTTTGCTTTGTAACCCTAGGAAAATACCAGTCTGTCTGCTTTTGAATGTGCAGCTACTAAAGATAATCTCTAAGAAATGCACCCTTTTTTCTGCCTGCTCTTTTGTTTCCTTGAAACAGACAGGTGGAAGTGAGAGGAATAGGTGCTTGGGGAGTGTTCCCAGAGGTGAAGGCGGTGCTTGCATGGATGTCTGTGCCTAGGCAGGCACCTTCGCGGTCACCTGCTGCCAAATGAGCAGCAAGAGACAGGAGCAAATAAAGGAGCTCATGCACGCGGGGGGTTGACGTGCCTCCCAGCAGGAGAAGCACATGTGAGGGGAATTGTCTTGGGACACTTGGCTGTTGGTAGAACAGCTGCTTTGCATAATGAATTCCTGGCCTAATGGGTATGTAGATCCCAGCACTTGGGGCAGGACTGTTTTTGGTTTAGTGCTCACACACCAGAAAATAGAATGCGCCAATATGAATTGAAAATTCTTAAAAGGGATCAGTGTAATCCCTATTTAATTTGGACTTTTCCTTGTAAATTCATTTCGCAAATGGTAAGACATTCTAGTAACGGACACAAAGGCATTTTTATACATGCTGAACACACTTCGGCCTGGGAATAGTCCACTTGCCCCTAATTGAGATCCTAAAGGAGGGGAAAAGCCTTGCAAATCAATCTCTGCAAGTGCAGAAAAGAGCTCTCGATGCCATCCAAGTGGCATGTGGAATAAAAGTTCCCGTCCCTTCAGGGTTTCACACGACCACAGATCCTTGAAAATGTTCAGGAGGGTGAAGTGAGGCTGAATATCATTAGGAAGATATCACTGCTATTTTGCTTTACTCACTCTTAATTTCTGTTAACCCTTCCTAAATTTTATGAGACTGATGCTTTTCCTTGAAGCTCATAAGGCATTTAAGTGCAGGCCCAAATGCATGAGACGGGCTGTTCCTCTCATTTGAATTGGGACCCGCATATGGAGATGAGTGCACAATGACATTTGCAGAGAATTAGCATATCACCCGATGGCAGAACATGCCCATTCCAATGGGCAGGCAAGGAGGGTGGTGCCAGGGTATGCTGTGGGCACACAGACCTAATACTAACCCCACACATCTTGGGCCACAGACTAACCACTCTCGTAGAGGCCTGGGGCTCTCAACCTGCTTGCTGTTTGAAAGCTCTGTGCAAAACCGAAGTCACACCTATATGCTCCATGCATTCATTCCTTAACTGATACCTTCATCCACAACTATCTGAGCACCTACTCTATGCTAAGTATTATACTTGTCACTGAGGTTGGTATGGTTTGGCTCTGTGTCCCCACCCAAATCTCATGTTGAATTGTAATCCCCACATGTCAGGGGAGAGTCCTGGTGGGAGGTGATTGGATCATGGGGACAGTTTCCCCCTTGCTGTTCTTATGAAACTGAGTGAATTCTCACGGGATCTGATGGTTTAAAAGTATGGCACCTCCCCCTTCAAGTGCTCTCTCTTCTGCTCCGCTGTGGTAAGATGCGCTTGCTTCCCCTTCTGCCATGATTGTAAGTTTCCTGAGGCCTCCCAGCCATGCTTCCTGTTAAGACTGCAGAACTGTGAGTCAATTAAACCTCTTTTCTTCATAAATTATCCAATCTCAGGTAGTTCTTTATAGCAATGTGAGAACAGACTAATATAGAGATGAACAAGACAGATTGGAATTGCATTCTAGGGAGAGAGGGAATTTACAAGTAAAAGAAGAAATAAAAAAAGGATGTTTGATTGTGCTCAGTGGTACAAAAGCCCATTTTGGACAGGGTGGTCAGGAAACGGCTTTTTGAAGCAGCGCCAGTAAATGTGTGTTGACGGAATGAAACCATGAATACAGGAACATACAGCACTACTGGGGATTCAGAGGTGGGAGCATCATGCTCTTTGCTCTTCAGGAGTTCAGAGTCTCAGAGGATTGACTCAAAACCATGAGCTGGAATGAGAAGGGATCTAAGAGTTCAGATGAATCCTATGGATGTTCTTAGGAAGAAGGGCTGGTCTCTAATTGAAGGCAAAGAGGTCTCCTGAGACAGCTGATCTTTGACCTCAGGTCAATTTTAGGAAAGAAAGGGCCAGAGTGTTCCCGGCAGAGGAATATAGCCCTGTGCAGAGATAAAAAGACAGGGCATGTGTTGGGAACAGCATGAGGTTTAATTTGGCTGAAATATTGAGAACTTGAAAGAAGGTCATGGGTGCTGCGGCTGAACTGGCCAAATGGGGCATCTTGCTGAAGGTCTGCTTGTGTGGCTGGCATGCCATTGTTTGCAAACAGCTTTCTGTCTGGCAACCCCAGACATAACTTTAAATACTCGTGGCAAGTTACCATGGCTGGAAGGATGGATGGTCTGAGGAGTCTCCACCATTTCCCTGCCACAGGGGAGAGGGAGCCACGTACTCACCTCTCAGGATAGATGTGGAGCCCGCTGGAAACACAATCGACCAGCCCGGATGGTTTTTCACAACCAGCGAAGTTGGTCTGCTGCTTTCTCCAGAGGTCTAGGGTGGAATGTGCACAAATCCTAAGCCTTTCCCATAGGGAGAATCCAGTCTGAGGGGGAGGCCCAACAGAAATGCAGAGGCTCCCACCGGAAGAAGCCTCAGGGCAGGTGCCATGAAAACAGCTCCGTGGACTCTGAGGGGTCAGATGAGGGGCTACATGGAGACCAGCATGGACCAAGAAATCATGGTAAAAAAAAAAAAAATCAGTGAGGAAAGCATTTAAAACATGTTGCTGGTCGAGTACAGTGGCTCACACCTGTAATCCCAGCACTTTGGGAGGCTGAGGCAGGAGGATCACTTGAGCTCAAGAGTTCGAGACCAGCCTGGGTTAACAGCAAGACCTCGTCTCTACTACAAATAAAACCAATTTTTGAAAAATCAGCTGAGTGTGGTAATGCCTGCACCTGTAGTCCCGCTACTCAGGAGGCTGAGGCAGGAGGATTGCTTGAGCTTGGGAGATGGAGGCTAGGGTGAGCTGTGATTGCCTCACTGCATTCAACCTGCATGACAGAGCGAGACCTTTCTCAAAATACGCGCACACACACACACACACACACACACACACACAGTCGTTGCAATCCCTATTTCCCTGGTTTTCCTAGAGGATTTTTAACGTGCTTCTTCCACGGTTATGTGGGTTTCACAAGCTGGCCCTCCAAGCCCTCTGAACAAGCTGCCTCTTTGTGTGAGGTGAATTTAACTGAGGGCGTCACTGGATTCTTCATACACCAGCATTTTCCTTTCTGGAATGCTGCCTCCTGGATTATAAGTACAAAAACACAAAGTGAATGTGATGCAAACACAGGAAAGAAATGTCTTTTTAACAAATCTTCACAAGAGATGTGCTAAAATATAAAACAGCAGACTACTGAAGTCCCCAGAGTGACTGAGGGGGACACAACAAGCACCCTCACTTTCTAGCGGATCCAGGTAGTGGCCGTCAAGACCCTTTGCGCTCCAGGATTTCTGCAACAATGAGGCCACTCCTCATAAGGCGGTTTGGTTCTCGCAACCTCGCGCAATGAGGACAGGGCCAGGCATCACCTGCTGTTAGTTCCGGTTCTGAGCCATTCACTGGCTTTGTGCCCTTAAAAAAGTTCCTACTTCGGCCAGGTGCGGTGGCTCACACCTGTAATCCCAGCACTTTGGGAGGCCAACGCAGGTGGATCATGAGGTCAAGAGATTGAGACCATCCTGGCCAACATGGTGAAACCCCATCTCAACCAAAAATACAAAAATTAGCTGGGTGTGGTGGTGCATGCCTGTAGTCCCAGCTACTCGGGAGGCTGAGGCGTAGAATCGATTGAACCTGGGAGGTGGAGGTTAAAGTGAGCTGAGATTGCACCACTGCACTCCAGCCTGGTGACAGAGTGAGACTCTGTCTAAAACAAAACAAAAAAAACAAAAATCCCTGCTCCTCAATGCCCCAGTCCCTAAAGAAGACGCTAGAACATCCACCTTCCCACTTCTCTAGGATGCTACAGGCCGATGAGTGTGTAGACGTGACACTGGAAATAACCGCATGTGCCAAGGTGGAGTCACACCAGGTGAAAGGCAGATGGACTCAGCATCACACAACAACACAGTGGCCAGCGTGGTTAAGAAGGAGGCAGCGTGCTGGAGTCCCCCACCATCCCCCCACAACCACCTTAGAAATTTGTTCCTATTCGTAAGTTTCTAGAGAGGAACATTTTGGGGAAATCTTTGATTTTACCCACCTTTTAAAAAGTAAACTCAAAAAATAGATAACATGCATGCAGAAAAATGCACACTTAACGTTTACAAGTGTATGAGCTCAATGAATTTCTACAAAGTGAACGTACCCAATCCCACCCCCAGGCCAAGGTAGAGAACACGGCCAGCATCCCACTCACCGCCCTCCACAAAGGGCGTCTCCGTTCAGGCTCTAGCCCCATGGTGAATCTGCCTCTCTTTGAACTCTGTATAAATGGAACATACGGCAGGCTGTCTTTCACGTCGGGATCCCTTTACTCAATATTCCGTTTGCAAGACTCCCTGTACCTTTGCTCATGTAGGATTTCATTCATTCTCATCGCTGTCTAGTATTCCATTGTGTAACTGCCACAATTTAGCCATTCTACTAGTGATGGACATTTGTGTTATTTCCAGAATGTTGGCTATTACAAATAGGTTTTAAGCATTCTTTTTTACATTTTTGGAGCATATATGCTTGCATTCCTGTAAGTTGTATACCTAGAAGTGCCTACCACTTTTTTCTTTTTACAAATCTTTATTCAAAGATATAACACATTCTTGATATACATCCAAGTAATTTTTTCTTTTTATAAATGACAGATAAAATTGTATGTATTTGTCATGTACAACATGATGTTTTGAAGTATACACTGTTGCCTACTTATTTTTTTTAAGAGACAGGGTATTGCTGTTTTGCCCAGGCTGGACTTGAATAGCTGGGCACTAAGGATCCTCCTGCCTCAGCTTCCCAAGTAGCTGGGATTACAGGCATGCACCACCATGCGTGGCCCCACCACTTTTGATAACCTGTGATCTCCAGAACAAAGATGCCCAGACACCTCACTGGTGCACAGCAGGACTTACTAGAAATTCTCTTATGGTAATTTGTATCTGGAAAAATGGGAGAAATTACATTCACTAATTTTTGTTATAAAGACTAGCACTGACACCCACAGGCTGCAGGACAACAGACCATCAAGTGTACAACGTAGTTGTAAGACATCCGAGGCTCCCTCACCCCCAGGTTAAGTAGATTTACACTTTTAACTAGATAGACCCTCACGACATGACAAGTGGCTTTAAAAAATGTTGTGCTGGGTGCAGTGGCTCACGCCTATAATCCTAGCACTTTGGGAGGCTGAGGCGGGCAGATTGCCTAAGCTCAGGAGTTCGAGACCAGCCTGGGCAACATGTTGAAACCCCGTCCCTACTAAAATACAAAAAATCAGCTGGGCACAGCGGCGGGCGTCTGTAGTCCCAACTACTCAGGAGGCTGAGGCGGGAGAATTGCTTGAACCCGGGGGGTGGAGGTTCCAATGAGCCGAGATAGTACCACTTCACTCCAACCTGGGCGATAGAGCGAGTCTCCATCTCTAAACAAAACAAAACAAAACAAACAAACAAAAAAACAGTTGTATACACACATGCACACACAGAGACTAAAAATAATTGTAATGATGCAAGCACAAGCAGGCAAGAAAATGACTGTGGTCACTTCTGCTCCTGGGTCTTCAAACAATTGACAACTTATCTGGCAAGAAGACCCACTGATTACAAGATAGTGCACCTTAACAACTGACCTCAGCCTAAGTGTACACTGAGCTTTGATATTTATTGCCTGGTGGGAGTCGTACATGGATTTAACATGTAAATAAACAACCGCACACGCACTGGCCGGGAAGCATGCTCGTGCTTGTCTTAGGTCAGATTTCCTAGGTGCAGAACCAGACCTGGATTCTTGGACAAGCGATGTATTGAGGGTATTCTCTCAGGAAAAGAGTGTGGGAACAGGACCGGAGCAGGGGAAGGACTTAAGCGAGGCTGTGACCTCAGCCCGACCCTACAGGGAGCTTGGGAGCAGACATTGCACCCCAGAGGAATGGTGGAGGTCTCCTCTGGAAGAAGTGGACCGGCCTCTTGTACTGCCCTAATCATACGTTGGCTGTGAGCTGCTCCCACAGTGGTGGGGGCGGGGTGCTCAGGTGTGCCTTGTAACCTCCCAGGTGAGCCTAGGGCAGCGCTCCAGCAAAAGGGGCAGCTGCTGACAGCCAACATTCGCAGCAGCTGGGATCTGGGCGGGGCATAGCCGTGTCTACTATCAGGCTCACCATTTACCAATGGGGTTCGTGTCCATAAAGTTCAGAGGCCACTGATAATCCAATGTCAGACTCGGGGATGAGAGCGAGGGTTGTGCTTCCTGCGGATGAGACACAGAAAACCCGGAAGCATTAGGCATACCGCAGAGCAGCCCCACATTCCCATCGCCCCCTGAGCACCTGGCATGGGCCCCCCAGCCCTCCTCTTCCAGGGTCAGCAGCCATCATCCACACTGTGGTCATACCCTTGGACTATGATCTGTCTGTTCTTACATGGAGCCTCCACAAGAGTTGCGTTTGATTGTAAGAGCTGGAAGGACATGCTGACACAGGTAGGATGGTGATCTGGAAAAATTTAAAGGATGGCTTGAAGGAAGCTGTGGGGCGTTAAGCTAAGAACGAAGTCAAGGGTAAGAGAATTGACTTGGGGTAAAAAGAACACACACACACACAGACACACACATACACAGACACACACAACAAAGAGAGGATGGGCTAGCCACCTGGAGCCAATGTGGAGAGCAGGGAAGAGGAGACCTAGTTCTCATCCTGGCTCTGTCACCAAAGAACCGTGGGGCTTGGACAAGCGTCCTAACCTCTCCAGACCTAGCCCCAAGAAAAGCTTGACACCCAACCCCTGGATGGGGCCTGAACTGCCCATCCTGCCCAGGGCACCCCCATCCTGCCCTGGCCCTGCCATCCATCCTTCCTGGGTGCTGCTCCCTTCCCTGGCCCTGCCAGCGTCTCCTCAGAGAGGCCTCTGTCCGCCCTGTCTAAAGGAGCCACTGACCATCCTCTTTCAACACAGCAATTAGAACATTGTTTGAATTCTTAGCATGGCCCTGCTCTCTGTGGGCCACTGTCCTTGTCTCTTTAGTCGCCAGTCTGTGAGAAAAGGGACCCCCCTGGCTTGTCCGCTGCTCTGTCGCCAGGGCCCAAACAGCACCTTGCCATGGTAGGCTCTCAGCAAATACTTTCTGGAGGCTTCAACAGGCTTTGCCAGAGGAAAAAGGAAGATAAAAAGAAGAAAAGACTAGGGAAAATTTTCAATTATACATATACCTGGCACTAATAATATAGGCATTCTCAGCTAAGGTCACTCTGCATTTTTCTTTGAGAATATATATAGATATCCATTTTACATCTGTTTTTTTTTCTGTGGAAGTATGGAAACATGACAGTCAAGGCAATCAATTCATGTCTCAAATGATTTAAAAACACACACACACAAATATTTGTTTCCTTTAAGTTGCACCTTTGATCCCCCTCTCCCCTGCCTTGTAAGATGAAAACTGGAAAATCCCCACCTGTGCCTCTCTTATGTGTAAGGTGACTTCTGCCTACTACCTGGGCCTCTGAACCCAGAGGTTTGGGTGGGGCTGATACTGTGGAGTTACGAGGCCTCTCTGTTCAGGGCCCATCCCTCCAATCCGTTAGGACAGCAATCCCTGCATGCACAGCAAACAGCCTATTCCAGATGCTCTCCCCAGCCTTCACTCCAACTCTTGGAATGTGTGCTGTGGTCTGAATGTGTCCCCCAAAATTCATGTGTTGGAAACTTCATCCCCGATGCAACAATGCTGGAAGATGGGGTCTTTTGGGAGGTGTTTAGGTTGTGGGGATCCCACCCTCACAAATAGATGATTGTGAAACAGCTTGATGGAAGGGAGTTGTGCCCACCCCCCCTTTTTTTTGTCCTTCTGCCTTCTGCCATGTGAGGACACAGTGTTCAAGGCGCCTTGATTTTGGACTTTCCAGCCTCCAGAACTGTAAGAAATAAGTTTCTGTTCCTGTAAATTATCCAGTTACCGCAACACAAATGCTCTAAGACAATGTGCTAATGTCTTAAATGCATCATTGACAGGCAAGGCCTTATTGGGTCAATGGATAATCTAGTAAGTCCTCAATATCAGGACTCCCAGGACCTGCTGGAGAATAAGACACCTTGGTAATGTTGTTTCCAGCACCCAAATTCCTCAGGGAGTTTAGGGACCATGAGTTCCTACCTACCGAGATCCCACTGACATTAATAAGAGACATGTGACTGAAACCACATGCTGTGTTTGGAAATATATGAGCAGACTTACATGTTATCTCCTGGGAAAGGTGATCTTTTACTACTCTTGGAGGAGGTCAAAGAGAATCAAAACCAAATGTGTCTGCACTGCATGCAAGCTCATGGAGATATGTTTTTAAGTGCACAACTTTGCAAATGTGAATTACGTGTGATAGGTCAGAGGTAGTTAGAATAATTGAAATATAAACTTGTTGATGGCTCTATTAAGGGTAGGATGCTCAGGACTTGAATAATTTTTGTACATCATGTTCTTTCCTCTCTGCTATGGCTGAAAAACATTGACCTTGTCATCAAATTATATTCTGCAGGACAGCTGGTTCCATATTCAGTTGGCAAGATGTTGTATGCACCTAAGGTGACATGCATTTTCAACTTTGAAAATATACTTCAAAATCTCTTATATTTCACCTTCTTGACTTATAATCATTGATTTACAATCAGGGAATGTGCATGGCTTTTTTTTTTTTTTTTTTTTTTAACACAGTAAGGAGGGATAGCTTGCTGACCTGCTAGCAGTAGGAGACTTGATTGATTTTCTAAGAAGTGCTTCTGCTTGAAGACCCCTGCAACAAACGAATTTCATCGTGCAAAATGATGAGCTGAGAGTCCCCTGCCAGCTATAGCCAGGGAGTAAAGTACCACTCATTAGCCTCCCCAGGAGTCCAGCCTGTCGTTTTACATGCCTTAGCTATAAACTTTCAGCCAAAGTCAGGGAGCGCTTTTGGATCTGCTCAGGGTGAAAAAGTTGGCATTACACCTGCATGGGATAGCTTAGTAAATATTCCTTTATTCTGGCAACGGCCCCCTGATTTCTCTGTTTATCTCCTTCAGCAGTGTCATCTTCACTCATGGGACCACCTGGGGTTCTCTCCACCCAGTCTTCTCAACTCTGCTCCCAGCTCCACTCTCCCATTGAGCTCCTTCAACACAACGCGGTCCTCCCCGCCAGTTCTTGCTCCTTCTCTCCCATTCTGTGTGTGACATTGAGTCCCCTGGTCATCTGCATTTGCAGCTTCTGTGCTATCATCGACTCTTCTTGTGTCCAACATTCAGTCACTTGAAAATCAATGTCAATTTCACCTCCAAAGTGTCCCTGGCATCTTTGTCCTTAGGTTCCTTGACATTGCTCAAGTTCACCTGCCCAATAGCTCTCAGCTCAGTGATTGCAGTAGGCTCCTTACTGGTATCTTTAGCTTCAGCCTTTTCTCTCCAGTCCAGCTGATGCTTTGCTAAATAATAGGAAAAGGATATTCCTTCCTAACATAAGAATGCTTTATTTTGCTTTTCATTGATTTCATATATTTCATTGACTGAAGCAGCCTTTTACTGTAAACTCTAAACTTAAATTTTAAACCTTACACCCATTAGGATGGCTACTATCAAAAAACCCAGAAAATACAAAGTGTTGGTAAGGGTGCAGAGAAATTGGAATCCTTGTGCATGATTGGTGGGAATGTAAAATAATGCAGCTGCTTAAAAAACAGTATGGCGGTTCCTCAAAAAATTAAAAATAGAAGTACTATAGGATACAACAACTCCACTTCTCAGTGTAGACCCCAGAGAATTGAAAACAGAGTCTTGAAGAGATAATTTGTACATCCATGCTTGTGGCAGCATTATTCACAATAACCAGGAAGTGGGGACAGCCTAGGTGTCCATGGATGAATGCATGGGTGAGCAAAATGTGGCACAGACATACAATAGAATATGATTCAGCCATAAAAAGGAGGGAGATTCTGATTCATGCTACAACATGGATGAACCTCGAGAATATTATGCTGAGTCACAAAGAGACAAACACCGTATTATACCACTTAGATGAGGTATCCAGAGCAATAAAGTTCATGGAGAAACAGAGTGGAATGGGGGTTGCCAGGAACTGGCAGAGGAGGAAAAGGGGAGCTGTTGTTTGGTGGCTGTAGAGTTTCAGTATTACAAGATGAAAAAGTTCTGAACACTAGTTGCATGGCAATGTGAATATATTTAACTTTACTGAACCGTACACTTGAATATGGTTAAGATGGTAAATTTTATGTTATGTGTATTTTATCACAACTAAAAAAGTACTTATTTATTTATTATTTATTTATTTTTTTGAGAAGGAGTCTTGCTCTGTCACCCAGGCTGGAGTGCAGTGGCACGATCTCCGCTCACTGCAACCTCCGCCTCCCGGGTTCAAGCAATTCTCCTGCCTCAGCCTCCCGAGTAGCTGGGATTACAGGCGCATGCCACCATGCCTGGCTAATTTTTTGTATTTTTAGTAGAGACGGGGTTTCCCCATGTTGGCCAGGCTGGTCTCGAACTCCTGATCTCAAGTGATCTGGCCACCTTGGTCTCCCAAAGTGCTGGGATTACAGGCATGAGCCACCATTCCCGGCCTAAAAATTTATTTGTAGATGTAAATTAAGCTTACGTTATGACATAGCATCCTGGTTGTCTGTTGTACTGTTTTATAAAGATGAATTTCAATATTTGGCAAGATAAGTTAACTTTGAAATGTAGAACTTGTAAAATAAAGAATAAATTCTAAAGGCAGAAATTCCATCTCTGTTCTAAGAAGGATGAATTAGATTATGTGGAGTAAATTTATAGTATTTTAAGGATTCTTTCAGGCAAAGCTTTCCAACGGAAACTTGTTCTGTTATTAGCATGACCACGAGTCCCCGTGTTCCATGTTGCCCAGCATGTTCAGCAAGGTTGGGTGGCTGAGAACCTAGAATCTCAAGAACATAAAGTTCACGCATGCATTTTTTGTATTGGAGCACAAAAGGATTATGAGAGTAGTTAGTTACAAGAATCTGGACCATGCCTCTGCCCATTTATCAGGAGACTTTCCATTCCCATTTCAAAGGGAGAGAAAGAATAATAAGAACCAGTGTCCAGACCATTTTAATAAATACAAAGTTCCCAAAAAGGCCTACTGTTCCAGACCTTCTGGCTCCTGCCAAATCCTGTAAAAATAAAGATTAAACTGTACAGATATTTGTTTTGTCTTGATTGATGTTATTTTGTTTTGGTAATAAAAGTCCCCAGGCATCTGGCCTGAGAGAGAGCTGATGGCTCTAACTTTTGACGCCAGCCCTCACCAGCCCCTTCAAGGAGTCAGTTCTTCCTTGGCTGTATAATGCTCTCCTCTCCTTGAATCACAGACTCCGTGTTGCTCATGGGGCATGTGACACGCACTGTATTGTATTCAGCTGGCAACAGCAGGGAGCCGATGGCATTTGGCTGTCCCACGGAAGTGCTGGGTTCTAGGGTCAGCAGTGTCTGGGGCTCAGATTCCTCATTGCTTTTTAAAATTTTGTACTTTTTAAATAATGTCAAGTTTTTTGAAAAACTGCAAGAATAGTAGAAAGAACCACTGCATACCTTTTGGGAAATTAAACATTGACACAATGTTGTTATCTACAAGACATCAAATTTCACCAATTTTCCTAACAATGTCTTTCGACTTTTTCTTCCAGTCTAGGACTGCGCATTGAATGCGTTTAGGCAGTACGGACCCATTCAGTTTTGACCACCAACTAAGCAAATCAGCCCGTCCAACTCTTTCCCACATTTCAGTGGAAAAAAAAAGTTGGTGATTACAGAGAATTGGAGAACACAATGAACTTATTATTAACAGCCTATATAAATCTATTATTATTTACTCTTGAAAATAAGATGAATTTAGCTGGGCATGATGACTTATGCCTGTAATCCCAACACTTTGGCAGGCCAGGGCAGGAGGATCACCTGAGGCCAGGAGTTCAAGACCAGCCTGGGCAACCTTGTGAGACCCCATCTCTACCATTAATTAATCACTCACTCACTCAGATGAACTTACATATGACTATGTTATCAATGAATATAATAATTGAAAATAGCCAAAGGTAAATGAGAATGTTCATTTGATTCCATGTTGCTATCTATTTAAATAGTACAGCTTCACAAAGATCAGTCCTCACAAACTAAAAAGTTTGTGTTGCTAAAGTGTTTATGACACAAACACTTTAGCAATAGGGACAATGTCTTGTGGGTAGGCTAAAATTATTGTTGCATCACTGTCCTCAGTGGGTGATATGGTTTGGCTGTGTCCCCACCCAAATCTCATCTTGAATTGTAGCTCCCATAATCCCCACATGTTGTGGGAGGGATGTGGTGGGAGGTAATTGAATCCTGGGGGCGGGTTTTTCCCGTGCTGTTCTTGTGATAGTGAATAAGTCTCACAAGATCTGATGGTTTTATAAAGGGCATTTCCCTTGCACATGCTCTCTTGCCTGCTGCCATGTAAGACATGCCTTTGCTCTTTATTCACCTTCCACCATAATTGTGAGGCCTCCCCAGCCATGTGGAACTGTGAGTTCATTAAACCTGTTTTTATTTATAGATTACCCAGTCTGAGATATTTCTTCATAGCAGTATGAAAATGGACTAACACAGTAGGGTTAACCAAACAACCCACAAGAAACCTAACAGTAACAAGAGAGACTAGAGAAATGGTCAGAAAAAAAGTTAATGGGCTGAGGGTGGAAGGAAGGCCTCTGAGGGTCTGTGTGAGCCGTCATACCTTATGTGACACCTCCAAGTGGAAGACTGAATTCAGCCTCTTGGAAACGTCATCTGTGCTACTGTTCTCTGAAATATACATTAATTTCTCTAGCAATAAAGACTCCCAAAAGAGGAAAGTGTTTAGAGTTTCATGGTAAAAAGGAGGGTGTTGGAATTTAACAATTGTCATTGTAATACCCTTCTCCCCACATGTGCACCTGTCCTAGAGGTGTGTGTGTGTGTGGAGATCCTTCTCTGGATATCTTTGATCAGAGTGTATTCCTTTAGGAGGTCTTTGTATAAGATGAAATGGCAATAGCTAGTCCATCACATTGTAGGAATGTCAGCCTTATGCAAGAGTTGTGACTAAGTTTCAAATGTTATTAATTTACAGGGATGACTGAATGACGTCAATTAGATCATTCAAGATAATCAATGTCAGATCAGAAAGTAGAGACAAGCAGCCTTGGGACTGCTAGTTATTCCTTTAAAAAAGAAGAGAGAGAGAAAAAATTTTTTAATTACTTAAAAAAAATTTTTTTAAATAAAGACTGGGTATCTCTATATTGCCCAGGCTGGTCTTGAAATTCCTGGCCTCAAGCAATCCTCCCTCCTCACCCTCCAAAGTGCTGGGATTACAGATGTGATAGATGAGCCACCACACCCAGCCAAGGGAAACTTTCTTTTTTTTTTTCTTTCTTTTTTTTTTTTTTTTTTTGAGATGGAATCTCTCCCTGTCACCCAGGCTGGAGTGCAGTGGCGCAGTCTCGGCTCACTGCAACATCTGCCTCCCGGGTTCAAGCAATTCTGCTTCAGCCTCCCTAGTAGCTGGGACTACAGGTGCATGCTACTGCGTCCAGCTAATATTTGTATTTTTAGTTGAGATGGGGTTTCACCATGTTGGCCAGGCTGGTCTCAAACTCCTGACCTCGTGATCCGCCCACCTTGGCCTCCCAATGTGCTGGGATTACAGGTGTGAGCCACCGTGCCTGGCAGGAAACTACCTTAATAAAATATTTTAAACATACACATTAGAGAGATGGATATAATGACCCCCATGTACCCACTGCATAACCTCAACCATGCCATCTCAGGGCTGTTTCATTTGTTTTACCTTACCCTGACTCCTCTACCACATCCAGAAGAATTTTGAATCAAACCGTGATGGCATATCATTTTATCAATAAATGTTGCAGTATGTGTCTTTATAAGATACAGGCTGTTAAAATAACTAACCATAAAACCACTAGCACTCTTCATCACGTCTCTATTTATTGCAATAACCAGTAATTCCTTAATATCATTGAATAGCCATTCAGTGTTCATATTTCTTTAATTGTCTTATAAATTTTTTCACAAATTGTTCAAAATCAAATCCAAGTTAGGTCCATACATCATAATCAGTTAATATGGTTAAGTTTATTTTAATCCCTAAATCCCTTATACATCATTTTTTTTCCTTGCAAGTTATTTGTTGAAGAAACCTGGTCATTTGTTCTGTACAGTTTCCAAAAGTCCAGGTTTTGCTGATTGTGGCCCCATGATGTCATTTAACATGTTCCTCTTTCCCCTGTACTTTTTGTAAATTGCTATTTAGAGCTCAAGGCTTAATTAAATCCAAGTTCAAGTTTTAAAATAAGATTCCTTCATAGATGATGTGCTCTTCCAACAAGAGTCAGAAAATAATCTGATGGTTTCTTTTTTTAGGAGATTAGCAGCCATTAGTGACTGCCTGGATCCTTTATTTAATTATAGGTTGAAAACAGCAATATTCAAATCTTATTCCAACCACACTTGAGATAATTTACCCTCATCAACTATGAGACCCCAAAGGTAGTTCATATAGAAAAGCCTTATTCTTTCTCTTCATTTAGCAATGTACAAAATAAGGAATTGGTTATCCAGAACATCTGAAAAGTAACCAGTGAATTTCTTTTTAAATACCACATGGTATTTTAACGTAGTTTAAACATAGTTGGTGGATTTGAATCCATTGCAGTTTTTAGGGCTCTAGGGATTTTACTTAACCAGATCAAACTTATGTCTACATCTCTTTTCTCCACGATGAAAAATCCCAGTTCCTGGCTGGGCACGGTAGCTCATGCCTGTAATCCCAGCACGCTGGGATGCCAAGGTGGGTGGATCACTTGAGGTCAGGAGTTTGAGACCAGCCTGACCAACATGGTGAAACCCCATCTGTACTAAAAATACAAAATTAGCCGGGCATGGAGGTGCATGCCTGTAATCCCAGCTACTTGGGAGGCTGAGGCAGGAGAATTGCTTGAACCTGGGAGGCGGAGGTTGCAGTGAGCAGAGATCACGCCATCACACTCCAGCCTGGGCAACAAGAGCAAAACTCTATCTCATAAAAAAAAAAAAGAAAGAAAAAAAATCCCAGTTCCCAATGATACCAACATAATTATTCTTTTCCTTTATCTTGTAACACACACACATACATACACACACACACACACCAGTCTCAGAATAACAATACTAACACTGTCACTAATAATATATTTTCAGAAAATAGTAATTCAGTTTAAGAACCTACTATGTGGAGATTTACTCGAGCTACTAAGACTCTCCGTTGGTATTTGGGACAATCACACATGGACAGGAACTAGGACCTCACTCAGGATTCGGCAAAGGAATGAGCCTGAGGAGTTGGAGGTGGTCTTGGCAGTGACTGCAGAGAAGACTTTGAAAACTGTGAAGCCCAGGTAGAGAGGGTCTACAGTTGTCCCTATATGTACCACTGCCATAAGACTAATGACAAGAATCTTCGGTCACCTGTGGTCAGACTTGCATGTTAAACATTATTCTCCTTCTATGTAGCCTGGCTTCCTTTTAGGCCAAAACTAATTATATTTGAGCTCCTGGTTGGCAGACGCAGCTTCATAGGATGTTGCATCTAAAAGGAACTGCAGATTCAGGGAACATGGAGTCCAATCTGCTTATTTTGCAGATGAGAAAACTGGGTGCTGGAAGGGTGTGGTATGCTTATGGCATGTTTTAAATGAATGTGTGATGCAGTAGGAAATGCTCCTTTGGTCACCTTTTGCTGAATTTGGGAGTGAGGAAGCTTTAAATCCAAATAATTTGCAAAATAATTTTATTATGACTTAGGTTAAATGTTATCATGGCTATCAGATCAGAAATTATAATGGAAATGGATAAGCAAGTCTAATGTCTAGTTCTCTCTTATGTTATCTGACCACACTATCTAATAACATGCATTTAAGAGTGATCAAATCACAAAATCTAGAAGATAATGCTATGCCACATGCAGTTAATCTTTTTGATAATAAAGAGAAAGAACAAGACCCTCGAAGGCACCTGAGTCAACTTTCTAGGTTTCTGATCCCTTCCAGAAGAAATGAAAATCTAATAGAAAAAAAAAAACTGTACAAAGGATTTAAACATTTAATTGACAGAAAAAAAATTAAATTACCAATAAGCACATGAAAAGATAAGCAACTTGACTCATAGTTGAAGAAATGCAAGTCATACCATCACAGACATACCTTTTCTCACTTGCAGAATTGTTAAAAATGTAAACAGGTGATAGCCAGTGTTAGGAATAACATGGGGAAATAAGCACTAAATACACTGTGGCTTGGAGCACAAAACAATGTGACAGTGTGCCTCTACATTTTGACAGTATCTTGATAATCTCTCTCAAAATTCAAGATGGACATATCTTTTATAAACCAAAAATAAAATTCTAAGGCCCCTCAACCATCTGAATGGACCCCTTCTCTTGGCCAAGGGCATTCCAAAGTTAACCTGAAAAAACTAGTTCAGGCCATAATGACCTGGGGGAGCTGGACATGCTTCATTATACCCTCCTCCTTCTTGGAATTACTGATAGAACAGACTCTCTCAGTCTGATAAGAAGCATTTACAGTCTATTACCTCTGAAGCCTGCTATCTGGAGGCTTCATCTGTGTGATAAAACCTTGGTCTCCACAACCACTAATCTAACCCAGACAATCCATTCTATTGATAATAACTTTCAACCAATTGCCAACCAGAAAATCTTTAAATCTATTTATAACCTGGAAGGAGCCCCCTGTCCTCACACATGAGGAATGTGATCCCCACATATGAGGAAGCCACTTAGCAAGTGATGTTCTTCCAAAAAAAAAAGGATTAATAAACCATAATAAGGTAAATGCCCCTATAAGCCCCAGGCAGGTCAAGCAATAGAATTTTGCCAGGTACCCCAGAAGGCCTTCCTGTACTCAGTCATAGTCACAAATGCCTTCCTCTCCCCAAAGTCACCACTATTCTTTTTTTTTTTTTTTTTTTTGAGACAGAGTCTTGCTCTCTTGCCCAGACTGGAATGCAGTGGCGTGATCTTGGCTCACTGCAAGCTCCGCCTCCTGGGTTCAAGTGATTCTCCCACCTCAGCCTCCCAAAAGCTGAGACCACAAGGATGCACCCCCACACCTAACTAATTTTTGTATTTTTTGTTAGAGAGGGGGTTTCACCATGTAGGCCAGGCTGGTCTTGAACTCCTGACCTCAAATGATCCTCCTGCCTCGGCCTTCCAAAGTGCCGGGATTATAGATATGAACCACTGCATATTCTAACGACCATTATTCTGATTTTATAGCAATCCCCTCCATTACTTCCTATACTATAGTATTCCCCTTATTGCTTCCTTTGACCCATAACGTCCCCCTCCATACTTTGTTTTTCTTATGATTTATCTTAGTTGTCTGACAGTCGGTAGAGTTTCCCCCAGGCAGAATTTTTGCTAATCACACATGCATGATGCAATTCAACAGGTCCTCCTGTGCTCTGTGGATCCAGGGGCTTGATCAGACTCGGGTTTGATCCCTTTGGCAGACTACAAGAAAAGCGTAATGTCTTGTTTCTGTTTTGGGGATGTTAGCAGCTTTTAATACTCTATGCCTGGGTCCACTAATTCCCTTGGGGAGGGGTTGCAAAATGGTGATATTCTAATTCTATCATTTGTTAGCTAGAATTATATAAGAAAATGCTTCTTCTCGCCACTGTTACCCTGTTGTAAAGTTCACATAGGAAATGAAGAATAAATGTTAGGTCCTTTCCCTTTATTTACCAGTTTTCATGAGACTGAATTCATTATTCTCTGAAGGTGACCAATTAGGTATACACACACACATATGTCTATATATTAATATATATAATCATGAATCCATAGATTTAATGTATCAATGAATTTTAATCCATTACAATCATTATCCTCATTAAAGCACATAGTGTCTCATCTTTCCCATATGTCTATATATTAATATATATATAATCATGAATCCATAGATTTAACATATTAATGAATTTTAATCCATTACAATCATTATCCTCATTAAAGCTCATAGTGTCTCATCTTTGACCACTGGGAGGTTAGTGAGCACTTCTTGATAATAAATCATTCATTCATTTGCTCATTCATTTAACTTCTAGTCATGCATACATGTATTAAAGGCAAGACTGCATGATAGAACCAGTTAATGCAGAGGATAAAAACAAAGTATGGTCTCTGTCCACAAAAAGCTCACTTTCTATAATGAGAAATGACATATATACAGATTGCAACTGGAAGTTTTTATCATAGAAGATGTAGAAATAAAGACGTGTAGTAATTTGGAGGTAAGGCTGCTATGATAAGTTAAAGAATCATCAAGTATCTAGGCCTCTTCTTTGCTCTGCCATCCTTGGCATGGGGATTCCATTTCTGATCTAAGACAGCCACTCCACCTCCTGCCATGATGTCTAAATCTGTCCAGCAAGAAAGGGAAAGAGGAAAGGGAATGTGTTGGTCTCCTTCTCTTTGAGGACTACACTGGGAAGTTGCACACATCACTTCTGCTCACCTGTCACTGGCCAGAACTTAGTCTCTCAGCCAGAGCTTAGTGTCTTGGCCATACCTAGCTGCAAGGGAGGCTGAGTCCTTCACGGGGGACCACTGCCTTTTCACTCAGCTGTGTGAAAACTGTGTAGACCACCAGTTCTCAAACTTTAATGTGCATATAAATCACCTGGAATCTGGTAAAGTGAAGATTTGGATTCTGTAGGCCTGGGTGAATAGGTGGCTGAGGATGTTGAAATCTTGCAGGTCTTTTTTTTTTTTTCCTTTGTCCATGAGGCATTTTATCTGTAAATATGTATTACAGCTCTAGAAAAAGAATCCCAGGATTTTCCCTACTGTGTGTTTTGTCTTGCTTCTTTGTGGTCCATGATCCCAGCTGAGATTATTAGTACAATGAAACCAAACTGGCAGGATGGAAGCAGGTTATTCTGCCATTTTTCTAGATCTCTGGGTTGCACATCAAATCTGGTGCTGATCACTCCACACTTGTTTAGCCTGCCTGTGAGGTTCATAACAATTTTCCCAGCTCTGTGATCATCAATGATTTCAAATTCGCCAATGTAACCATGCTTCATCATCACAGTGAGAAAACAGATGATGACTTTGGAGCACAGCCTAATAAGAGCCTGGTGTTTGCCTCTCTTTTTGGCATTGTTGATGCTCTTGAGAACATCAGCCAGGACATACATGCACACCATTGCGGTGGCGCAGAAAGATGATGGAAAGAGGACAGGAGGGAAGGGCGCACAGAGTTATGGGTGAAATCTTGCAGTTCTAACAGGCTTCTGGGTGAAGCCAATGCTGTTGGTTCTTGGGCCATACTTAAGTAGACACTTGAAGAGTGTTGACAACCTCATGGGATGGTCCGTCTGCTTAGGGTGGCCCAGCCTTGAAGGCTGAGTGTTTGTTAACCTGTTCTCGTTGCTTCTGCAGCTATCTGGGCAAAAGCCTTTGGAGAGCATTGCATCTTCATATTAGATACAAAGATTGGCCTGGTGCGATGGCTCATGCCTGTAATCCTAGCAGTTTGAGAGGCCGAGGCGGGCAGATCATTTGAGGTCAAGAGTTTGAGATCAGCCTGGCTAACGTGGTGAAACTCCATCTCTACTAAAAATTAAAAAAAAAAAAAAAAAAAAATTAGCCGAGTGTGGTGGCACACGCCTATAGTCCCAGCTACTCAGGAGGCTGAGGCAGGAGAACCACATAAACCCGGGAGGCGGAGGTTGCAGTGAGCCGAGATTGCACCATTGCACTCCAGCCTGGGCAACAAGAGCTAAACTCCATCTCAAAACAAAACAAAACAAAAACAAAGAAAAGATAATGGTCAGTGTACAAAGTGTAACTAGGAGGCTCTTTGCCTAAATTAATTTGCATATTAGCTTTTGTTCAAAATTTGGAGATTTCCTTGGGAAGTAGTATTACTAACATAGTAATGATACTAATGAATTATTTTCTAAAGTCAAAAATAAATCACATTAACACACATTTCTTGGCACTATAAATATTTAGATTTGTGGTCTTCATCCAATTTTCTTCAAACACTTTCAAAAGTGTGAAAAATTATATTTTTTGCCAGTATAAATAGCATTTTTATTTCCTAGAGAAATCTAACTACTCCAAGGCCCTTGAAGTAGGCTATCTTTTACATTTTGTTAATAAAAATAGAAGCAAGGCTCCAGGAGAAGCGTGGCCTCCTCGGCCTGGGGCAGCCACCCTTGCTGTGTTATCTTGCCTTCACCTCTATGTCTGAGCTCAGACTGAACTATGAGCCCCAGGATGGCAGAACTGTATCCCATAGTCCAGAACAATCCTGGTCACTAGGGTTGGAGTTTGGAGGTTGGATTTCTTGATTTGTTTTGTACCTAGCAATTGGCCTGTTCTGCTTAGCCTGGCAACACCTGGAAAAGGGGCTTTGACCTCCCTCTGGCAAGGCATAAAGAGGGCTTGAAAGAATAGCATAGGAGGGGTCAGGCACTGTAATCCCAGCACTTTGGGAGGCCAAGATGAGTGGATCACCTGAGGCCAGGACTTTGAGATCAGCCTGGCCAACATGGCAAAACCCTGTCTCTACTAAAAATACAAAAAAAAAAAAATTAGCCGGGCATGGCGGCATGCACCTGTAATTCCAGCTATTCAGGAGGCTGAGGCACGAGAATCATTTGAAGTGGGAGGCAGGGGTTGCAGTGAGCCAAGATCACGGCACTGCTCTCCAGCCTGGGTAACAGAGCGAGACTCTGTCTCAAAAAAAAAAAAAAAAAAAAAAAAAATAGCACAGGATTGTCAGGAAGATTATCAGAGGTAAGGTAAGTGAACCGTCAAGTGCTATGCAAACATAGAGCACTACTCTTGTGTAATAATAATGATAACTATTATTATTAGTTTCTGGGTATTGCCATGTGTCAGAAAACAAATGCTTTACATCATTCTCTCTTTTAATTCTCTTAAAAGTTGTATGACATAGGTGCTATTTTCATCTTTTTTTTTTTTTGAGATGGAGTTTCACTCTTGTTGCCCAGGCTGGAGTGCAATGGCGCAATCTTGGCTCACTGCAACCTCCGCCTCCCAGGTTCAAGCGATTCTCCTGCCTCAGCCTCCCAAATATCTGGGATTACAGGCATATGCCATCACGCACGGCTAATTTTTTGTATTTTTAGTGGAGTCAGGGTTTCTCCACGTTGGTCAGGCTGGTCTGGAATGCCCGACCTCAGGTGATCCGCCCACCTCGGCCTCCCAAAGTGCTGGGATTACAGGCGTGAGCCACCGCGCCCAGCCGTCTCTATTTTACAAATAGAGAAACTGAGGCTCTAAAAGACTCAATAACTTGCTGAGGTCATATGGCTGAGCAGCCAGAGTCAAGATTCAAACCCAGGCCTTCAGATTCCAGAGCTCGGGCTCTGAAATTGGACACTTGAAAATCTGTTTCTATTATAAGAACATATTTTTGGATGTGTTCCAGCTTGAGTCTGGATTTTGAAATCACAATGATGTTTAGTTTCTTTTAATATTCCAAACTGTGTCTCTAGCTACCTGGAGTGCCTCCTGGCGACTTTTAGTTCCTGGTGGCTGAAGGGCAGTCTTTGTCAATTCCTCGTATGTGCATCCAAAGTGTAGGGCGTGTGCAAGCTCTGTGTCTCAGCATCACATGTGAGGGTGAGCGGAGCCTCTGGACTTTTGGTTCACCCTACGGGCAGGAGAGGAGAAAAGGAATGGGGGCATGGAAGAAGGAAGATAAAGAAGCGGGGACTCACAGATGCCCCCCGCCCCTCCCATGGAGATCATGCAATCTGCCAGGACAATTATCTCACCCCGTCCTGTGTGTTGTAGTCCAGATAATGTTTAATTCCCCCCTCCCTCCAACTTTGAAAATCACTTACCCCACAGTGTATAAAATAGGAATGCTGTGTGCTTTAGAAAGAGGCACAAAAATGGAAAGAGAATTTACCTTACCCCCTCTGGGCATCTCAATGGGCATTTTTAAAGATGCTTAATGAAGCATGGGGCTTCTTTGGAGATGACTTACATTCAGGCTGCAAGCTTGGGATTATTTTCTTCCCCAGCCCCTGAATAGGAGCGAGGGCGCCTCTCTTCTCTCTCTCCCCACCCCCACCTGCAACTCCACACAGCTCCCGTCTACCACCCCCAACCCGGGTGGCAAATTTCCCGTGGCTCCCTCCCCGAAATCAGCCTGAAAATAGCGCTCAGAGGGAGAGAAAGAAGCTTTGGGGAGTGTGACCTGAGCAGTCAGCTTAGGCGAAATGTGCACAATAAACTTCTATCTGGACTGAATTGTTCTGTAAAGTGGCAATCACTTCCCAGACAGACAGGCCCTGGAGGACCCGCCATTCTGCATCTTTTAATCACGGTTGCTATGGAGAAGGCCACTATTGCATTAGAGAAAGCGCCATAACGCAATTAACACATAGTTCAGTTGTTCCTCATCCCTTTTGGGTCCAGGGCGGAGGGGGTGATGGAGTATGGTTTTCCCTGGGACACGAAGGAGACAGCAGGCCAAACAGGGCAGGGAGGATTCCCAGGAAGGAAACAGCAGCCCAGGACTGGGTTGTAGATGAAGGGACATCCAAAGGAGAACCGGGTTTAAAATGAACAGAAACTCGGGGTTGAGGGTTTCAAAGCAAAGCAAACCAAAATAAATAAATAAAGAAGAGCCTCTGCTGGTTACTTTTTGGATTTGGAAATATACTGAAAAATCTCTACACATCCTCTGGTGAAACGGATTTTCTACTATTTCTTATCTCAATGTGCTGCGTTTTCTTTTCTTTTCGAGAACAGGGACAAACCCAGTAGCCCAGCCAAGTATCCTGTAGATGCAACCGCCTCTGCTGTTTTAAACTCTGTTTAGCAAGCTCATTTGCAAAACAAGGAAGATAAGTTTTTCTACACAACTGAGCCATCAGTAGAAGCATTTCCCAGAGTGTCCACCTGGCTAGAAAAAGGAAATACTAGTGAAAATGATGAGTTTTCTGGTTATGAAATGGGGACTTGAGGACCTGTTTTCTAAAGTAACTACATTCCGAGTATTTCCCAAGAATGGGGCTGTAGCTTGATGCTTTCTCCTCGCTTCTCTCTGGCTGTGTAGAGTAAGAGACTCAAGCAACAGTTTAACTCTCAATTAACAGTATTTAAAAGAAAAAAAAAAAGAAGGTATACTCAAGCATCCTCTTTTAAGAATCAGCCTGGAAAGGGGAGGACAGTGGAAAAGCTGGCCTGCAAAGCAGAACGGAGCGTATATATCTTGTATATAGATGTTTTGTATCACCCCTAATTAGCTAATGTATTTCTTTCCGCCGGACTCTTGGAGGAATTCTCAAGCGTGAACCCTGCCGCTCCTGGAGACCGCAGAAAAGCAAATGACACCGAATTTTCCCTTCTTAATTAAAATGTTAAACAGGGTTAAGATGCCAAGCTTCATCAGAGATATTTGTTCCCCTGGTGAACTCTGAGCCCTGCTGGGGTTCAGTTCAATGGGAGTTATTTGAGTCAACACATGTTATTAAGTTTCCAAATGTAATCAGCCCAGATATTTTAATGGAAACTTTCTCCATTCTTTTAATAAGCATGTGGTTTGGTTAAAAAAGCACTTGGGTTAGGTGCCCTGCATTGCCCTTCTGTAACCAAATCGCATAGCAACAGGCAGCTGTCTCTACAAAGCCAGGCAGGCTCGGCAAGGGGCAGCCGGCAGGAGCCCAGCCCCCAGCCCCAGTGTTTGGCCAGGCATAAATATCTTCAATGGGATTAGAATGTTTAAGGGGCTAAAGGCTGTGGGAAAACTTTTGTCTGCCATATTTATCTCTTCTGCTGTTGTGTCTTAACATTTCCACTTGGGGGACAACGGGGTTAAAAGTAAGAGCAAACGTTTTGATGGGTTTATTTTGAATTATGAATCCATGGATCTGCATAATTGCCTGTGGGCCTCAGCCTGCTTCTCACTGTGCCTTCTGGGGACCAGAGGATAGGTGGATGGGGAAGGCAGTGGGAATCAACACCAGGGAAGGACTTCAGCGTAGAGAATTAATTACATGGGGTTGAGGGGAGATGCTTCTGTCCCTGGGCAGAAGCTTGGTATCTTAGAGACAGGTTTCGGGCTCACAGCTGTGCTGCTGGGGTACCCGTGATGCAAGAGCAGGTTCCAGAGGAAGGAAAGAACTGGGAGGCAGATGCTTCTGTCTCCTGGTCTGTGGCTCCACATGACTTGGGGGGGATGCTGCATTCAAGGCTGGGCAAGGTATTCCTCTTATGAGATGAATTGTGTTCCATCCCCCGAAATTCATATGTTTAAGTCCTAATTCCTGGTACCTCCGAGTGACTGTAGTTGTAGAGAGGGTCTCAAAAGAGGTAATTATGTTAATATGAGGCCATTAGGGTGGGCCCTAATCCAATCTGACCCATGTCTTTATAAAAAGAGAAAGTTTGGACACAGAAAGGGACAGCAAGGATGCATGCGCACAAAGAAAACACCATGTGGGGCACAGCGAGAAGGTGGCTATCTGCAAGCCACTGAGGGAGGCCTCAGGAGAAAGCAAACCTGCTGACACCTTGATCTTGGACTTCATCCTCCAGAACTGTGAGAAAATCCATTTCTGTTGTTTAAGATTCCCAGTCTGTGGCATTGTGTTATGGCAGTCCTAGCAAGCTAATCATCCCCTCAAAGTCTTTTCCAACCCCACTAGAGATGTTGACAATCATGTGTCAGAAAAAGCAGCAATAAGGGCCTGAAAAGACAACCTAGGCCGCAGACCAAATTCTCTCTCTCCTTTTTCTCTATCCCTCTCTGGAGAGAAACAAAAGTCACAATATTGAATGAAAGAGGCTGCCATCTAAGCAGTGTTAGCACATCCCCACACTGCACAAGTGAGCTAGGGAAATCCTCACTCCCCTGCCAAAGAAATGAGCAAAGTTTGAAGAGGAGGGGTAGGCATTCTCCAACTTTAAGCAAAGTTGATATATTAAACTTGGACTTGAAAAGAGATACATTTAAGATTTATGATTTGCTTTATAGAAATGACTCTTCACTTTGCAAAAGTATATGTAAAAAACATTAAATACAGACTCCTTAGGTATATCTAGAATTGGATTTAATGTAGAAAAATCTGGTTTGTAAAAAATTTCTTTCAGAAACACTTGCATGAAGCAGGTCCACCCGTTTAGAGGATAAGGCACTGATGAGTAACCAAGATCTCTTTCTTGCATCGGTTATGGTCAGCAATGGGAGCTGTACAACCAGACACATGACAAGTAAAGCTTAATAGATGAATAGATATACCCATAAATATCTATACGCATCTCTACCCATTTATAGGTGACTATATATACATTTCCACACACACGTGCATATATATGTGTATATGGATATACACGATCCATACACATGTACACTATTTCTTGCTGTTGAAATCTTCATTAAAGAGCAATTTATTCAGTGTTTGCTCCATTTGCTATTGCGCTGAGGTACTTAGAATACAAAGACAACACATATTTTCTGCATCTGCATGAGTCTGCAATCTACTAAAGGATGAGCTACAGAAATAAATAACAGGTGATCTGAACATGATAGACGTTTATGCAACTGTTAGGGAAGCAGGAGCCTAGGAGAGCCAGAGGAACATCATTTTAAGTTCAGCGCTATCTTGAGACTAACTAACAAGGGGCACATTCCTCGCTAATCACGACCCAGCATCATAAGAGGTTTATGATTGAGGAAACAGCTTAGAGATACCTGCAAAGACACACTCCTACAACAGAAAGTCCAGATGTCCCAATATCCATAACAATATATGCTCTCAAGATAATTATAGTTATGCTTTGATGTGCTTATGTGCTAACATGCCAAGGACAGTTTTCTTTAAATCAGCAGAATAATAAATTTTGTCATGCTGTCAGCCCACCCGCACATAGACATAGCTTAGCTTAGCTTTCACATAGATAAGACCCCGATATAAGAAAATCTTAAAACACAAGGCATTCCCCTCTTGCTTTCTGAGGATGCCCTACTCTGTAACTGAGCAGCTTTCAAGAAAACTATCTCTTCTCACTGTGCTCTGTGACTCACCTTGAATTCCTTCCTGCACAAGATCCAAGAACCCTCTCTTGGAGTCTGAATCAAGACCCCTTGTTCTGGCAACCCAAGCACATGGGTGATGCCCGCCCATGTGACTATTCCAGGGCTGCAATTCCAGTGTCCTCTCCCATCCACCTCTCATGAAGTCCAGCCTCAGTGTGTCTGGGTCACCCGCCTCTTCTGACCTCCACTTTAGAGAGGAGGAAAAAGAGGATTCTGAGCCAAGATGTGGTCAAATAGATACTCACCCTGTATAAAGGTAGTAAAAACATTAATATTTAATAAAATATATTGCAAATTTGTCTTAGGCTGGTAACATAAGTGTCTCTTACCTGAAACTGGTCTCAAAGAGAATCTAAAAAGCAGATAGGAAGCAGTTCAATTTTATTTTCTGCCCTTACAACCCAAAGCTTGCACTGGTCTCTTGGTTTTGGGATTCCAGTATTTTTACACCTTCCTGGAGAATGTGTATGTTTCACTCATCCATGTTCTTCCGTCTGCCTCCCCCTGTACCTGTCTGCGTTGAGATTCCTTCACTCTCCAATGCTGTAGAAACCTCTAGTGCCCTCCATCACCCACCTTGTTTTGTGGCCTGAATAATGGTCCTAGTGCAAAATTGCAATGATATCATTCCCCTAATCAAGAGCCATCAGTGGCTGGACATGATGGTTCACTCCTATAATCCCAGCACGTTGAGAGGCCAAGGAAGGAGGAATGCCTGAGTCCAGGAGTTCAAGACCAACCTGGGCAACATAATGAGACCTTGTCTCTACAAAAAAAATTAAAACTTAACTGGATGTAGTGGTGCATTCCTGTGGTCCCAGTTACTTGGGAGGCTGAGGTGGGAGGATAGCTTGGGTTTGGGAGGTCGAGGCTGCAGTGAGCTGTGATCTCACCACTATACTCCAGCCTGGGTAACAGAGTGAGGTCCTATCTCTCAACAGATAAATAAATGAATGAAGAGCCATCAGCATCTTCCTATTCAGGAGTACGTGACATTTATTAGCTGCTCTCTATGTGCTAGTTGTGCATATATGAGGCTTACAGAACAAAGTCCTAACTACTAAACCAGGCATTTGAGGAGCTGTATGCCCAGGACCCACCTGGCTCTCAGACACTTCAGTCAAGCTCTGTAGCCTGCCCAGGTGTCCAAGGCTTGGTCCTGGCTGCACCACCAGCCAGCATACGTCTGCTGTCACCCCCTCCGTCACTGCTGTGCTCCTCCCCAGCCTAGAACAGTTTACAGTCACTGAAAAGGGAAAGGGAAGGCCATGAACCAGTTTATGTAAAAGAACAAGAATCATGCAATAAGCAATACACACACCAAAACAAAAACAAAAACAAAAAACCCCACCAACTTTGGTTTAGTAAAAAAATCTCTGAAGAAAAGATACTAAAATGGCTGGGCATGGTGGCTCATACCTGTAATCCCAGCACTTTGGGAGGCTGAGGCAGGTGGGTCACCTGAGGTCAGGAGTTTGAAACCAGCCTGGCCAATACAGTGAAACCCCATCTCTACTAAAAATACAAAAACTAGCCAGGTGTGGTGGTGGGCGCCTGTAATCCCAGCTACTCAGGGAGGCTGAAGCATGAAAATCGCTTGAACCCAGGAGGCAGAGGTTGCAGTGAGCTGAGACTGCACTATTGCACTCCAGCCTGGGTGACAGAGGGAGACTCCATCTCAAAAAAAAGATACTAAAATAGTGGTAATTTTGAGGTAATGAGTCATGCATGTGGGTTTTGTTTTTGTTTTTACTACTGTGTTTCCCCAAACTTTTAATAACAAATATATTTTTGTTTCAATAATAAGAAAAAAAAGCCCAAACATGCATATTCTTCAAGATCTAACCCAAATTCCACTTAAAATAGTAGAAAATTAGTATGAGCTTTTAGATGTTTGAACTGAAGTTCAGACCCTGCTACCTCGACCAAGCAGCCTCGGGAGATACATCTGTAATATGGGATAGTGCCTTATAAAATGTGGAGGGCGAAATATAATGTCCTAAACCACTTAGCACATTGCTATGTAGTAGAACAGCTGTCCCCAAACTTTTTGGCACCAAGTACCAGTTTTAGGGAAGATGATTTTTCCATGGACAGGTGAGGGGGAGAGGAGGATGGTTTCGAAATGAAACTGTTCCGCTTCGGATCATCAGGCATTAGTTCTATTCTCATAAGGAGCATGTAACCCAGATCCCTCACACGTGCAGTTCACAATAGGGTTCATGCTCCTATGAGAATGTAACGCTGCTGCTGATCTGAGAGGAGGTGGATCAGGCAGTACTGCTCGTCTGCTTACCACTCAGCTCCTGCTGTGTGGCTCAGTTCCTAACAGGCCCCGTGGGCCGGTACTAGTCCACAGCCCGGGGGTTGAGGACCCATTTAGTAGAGGATGAATACACTTTAATTCCCTTCTCTTTCTCTCCCTCCACAAAGCCTGAAGCCCCATCAGGAATGACTCTCATCTTACCTGTGTGTGTCCATTGTGGCCGTAGACTGTGGGCTATGATTATTTGCATGCCCTCGACTGAATGGAGAAACTGTGAATAGGGCTGGTATTTAGTCATCTCTGTATTCCTTGAAGCCCCCCACTCTTCCCATGATGGTGTGTTAAACTATTTGAGTATTTGTTAAACTGGAGTAAATAATCAATCTCTGTATTGAAATGAAGAATCTACCAGAATGGTCTCAAGAATCCAAGATTCGATGAAAAACAGACTCAACCAGAACAAGAAAAACCAAATGAAAAAAGAGTAGTCATTTAAAACTCACTTTAAAGTCATAACTATCAGAAAATTCAGAATTATGACTCCCTTTCCCACCATAACCTTTTCACATCACACATATGTAATAGAGGCAGTAAAAGTTAACACGACATTCGGTAGTACACGCTACAAACAGATTGCACGATGCGGTTGAGTTACTGTGGCAATGGGAATCATAACTTCGAATTTCCTCACTTTTATGCATTTGTAATAGCATCAGCTGTAACTATGCAATAGTGGCCCGGTTTACACTCAGAACACAAACTGTACTTATAACAGGAAACAAGAGAAATAAGCTACCATTTACGAGGCCTTGAAACTGCCCATGACCTCTTGGGTTTTATAGGGCTTTATCCGAGTCTTCCGAGTGACCATATTCAGAAAGACATTGGAATAAATGGGTTATTTTCCCCATTCACATAGCATTGTGCTTGGCTTTACCAAACAGTATTTATTTTTTCATTAACATAAATGCTTTTAGGGAGGGGCTGTATCACTGTAGCATTGGTGGTTGTCTGTGCCACGCAGCTTGTGGTAGGAAGCTCTGGGCTTTATTAAAATTGGGACTAATGCTTGCTGCTCATGCAACACCTGTCTCTGCGGGCTTTCAGAGAATTCCAAAATGCCACCTCTAGAAGAAGCCACCCACCCCAGGGAGATGCAGGACGTAACACCTTGGGTTAAGAGGTGGGCTGGTTTTCCGTTGCCACGCCACAAAGATGTCTCACAAGACCCTGAGCTTGGTTCTGTGGTTCTGTGGCCTTCAGGGAGCTCTGCGCCAGAATCCGCTGGGCCTGTGAACGGCTTCTGTCCCTCAAAAGATGTGCAGACAATGAGTCAAGGATGCCTATCACATGACTAATGATTCTGTCAGGCATGAAATTCTCCTGCATGCTCACCTTCATCCTCCATTCTTGTTGCAACCCTCAATCATGAATGTCTTCTCTCAAGGTGGAGAATGGATGAAGACTCTCTTTTCAGGAGTCTTTATACACCTGAAGGTTGTTATTAAGGTTTTCCTCACCATCTTCTCCAGCCTAAATCAATCCAGTATGCCTTGAACGTTTCTTCCTGGGCCTTGTTTTCTTACCCTTTGATCATCACTGTCATTTTCTCAGAGGAGCTCCAAAGAGTCCACTCTCCGGGGCGTAAACACACAGTCGCCAGATGAGAATGTGCAGGCTTAAGGATTGACTGGAAAATCATTTTGAGCCCGAGGTGAAACTTGTAACAGCTCCTAGAAAAAAAAATTTTAAAGCACTCATCCAAATCAATATCAATAAACCAAAAACAGCATCTCTCTCTCTCTCTCCCTCTCTCTCTGTCTCTCTCAGTCACACATACACACACACACACACACACACACACACACACACGAACATTTAAGGATGGTGGAGAGATTGTGTGAGCAAGAGTCTATTTATGTGCTTATTTCTTCTGAGGAAAGTTGGTTCGTGATGAATGGTCATGAACTTGGAATGTTTTAAACTCTTACACTTTATTTTCTATTTAGTTGACTTTGGTGAATGTCATTTGGTGATTCCTGTCAGGGTTGCATTTTGGAAAATGGCAAACACCTCCTTGGCAATGCTTTAGAGGAAAAATCTCAGCAAGTGTTGGGGTGAAGGCCAGGCAGCCGGTGCCTGTGAGCCAGCCAGTGAGGTCAGCGTGGTCTTTATTTAGGGGGACGGAAGGAGAGGCAAAATTGTTTGTTAAATAAAATGCCTTTGATATTTGTACGAACTTCAGGAAGTACAGAACTAATTTCAGTAAATCCCCAAACAAGGGGGGCAATGCTGGCAGTTTTATGCTTTTTGCAGGTATGTCTGGATACGTGATTATTTTGCAAGAGGTCCCAGGAAGAGCGAGACTGGAAGAAAAGTCGGAGATTTTAGTCCCATCAGTTAAATTACCTGACATGTCAATCTCCTTTCATTTTCAGGTGGTAGCACAAGCAGTGGGTGAGTGTTTTTCCATGGGGTGTATAAAGACCAGATGAAAGTCAAAAGGTTTTCTAGGCCGGGCGCGGTGGCTCACACCTGTAATCCCAGCACTTTGGGAGGCTGAGGTGGGTGGATCACGAGGTCAAGAGATCGAGACCATCCTGGCTAACACGGTGAAAACCCATCTCTACTAAAAAATACAAAAAATTAGCTGGACGTGGTGGCGGGCACCTGTAGTCCCAGCTACTCGGGAGGCTAAGGCAGGAGAATGGTGTGAACCCGGGAGGCGGAGCTTGCAGTGAGCCAAGATTGTGCCACTGCACTCCAGCCTGGGTGACAGAGCGAGACTCTGTCTCAAAAATAAATAAATAAATAAATAAAATTTTTTTAAAAAAAGGTTTTCTAGGAAATTTGATGAAGCTCAATATTTCTCATTCAATTCACTGGGGGTCTTTCAAACACAAACACTAAAACCACAAACAAAGTGTCTAAGTTCTTGGTTAAAGCACTTTGGTTTTGGTAGGGGACGTAGTGATTATTAATAGGCTCTTTTCTTACTAATTCTGGGGGGACCATGGAAACCTGTGTGCTAAGAGGGCTTAAGCTATTGTATCCAGAAGTCATGGCAAATGCACTCCATCCACTTGCCTGTTCAGTTAAGTACCTTCGGACCTCAAGTACTTTTAAGGTCACAAAAACCTCTGGTGGAGTTTACTGTGGTGTACTCAGAATAAGGATGTTTTTAAAACTGCTATGTGGATTTATCATCTATATGCTGTTTTCAGATTTTGTTACCTTGAAATAAAGGCATATATTCAGTGAGAGAGATTTGTAAAAATAATAAAGACAAAAAGCAAAAACGAAGGCCAGGTGCAGTGTCTCATGCCTGTAATCCCAGCACTTTGGGAGGCTAAGGCAGGCTGATCACCTAAGGTCATGAGTTTGAGGCCAGCCTGGCCGACAAGGTGAAAACCTGTCTCTACAAAAAATACAAAAATTAGCTGGGTGTGGTGGCGGGCACCTGTAATCCCAGCTACTCAGGAGCTGAGGCAGGAGAATTGCTTGAACCCAGGAGGTGGAGGTGACAGTGAGCCAAGATCGAGCCACTGCACTCCAGCCTTGGGGACAGAGCAAGACTCCATCTCAAAAGAAAAAAAAAAAAAAAAGATCACCAACTGCATAGTGGGAGAGGAGTCATGGCGGTTGGAGATGATTCCATCTGGAATGTGCAGGGAGATGAAGCAGGATTAGATTTGACTGTGAGTGAAAGAAAGTCCAAAGTAACATGGATTTATATGAGAGGGGAGTTTATTTCCCTCTCCTATAAATGTCCAAGGATAGGCAATCTCGGCCGAGATGGTGACTTTACAAATACTGTGGCTCTTTCTATCTGCCAATCTTAGTTTGTACCTCATGGCGCAAAATGGCTGCTCATGCTCCAGCCATCATATTCACCTATCAATCAGCAGGAAGCAGGACAAAAGAGAAAACTGCACACTATGCTTCCCCTTACGTCCTGGTGGCCAGAAGTTATAGCTGTACCTGGTTGCAAAGGAACCAGAAAGATGTTGTTTCTATTCTGAGTAGCTTTGCTTCCAGCTAAAAATCAATTCTATTTAAAAAGGGAGAATACCCATTCTTAAGGAGTGAGAAATATTTTCCTGAAATTTAACTGTAAATTATAGCCATACTAGCATTTGTCTAATTAAAATTTGAAAATAATAACATATTAGTAATTTATTCATGTTTACTACTCAGAGGGAACAACTTTGAGGATTGGAAAGGTATTCTTTTTTTTATTATTGTACTTTAAGTTCTGGGATATATATGCAGAATGTGCAGGTTTGTTACATAGGTATACATGTGCCATGGTGGTTTGCTGCACCCATCAACCTGTCATCTACATTAGGTATTTCTCCTACTGCTATCCCTCCCCTAGCCTCCCACCCCCCAATAGGCCCTGGTGTGTGATGTTCCCCTCCCTGTGTCCATGTGTTCTCATTGTTCAACTCTCATTTATGAGTGAGAACATGCGGTGTTTGGTTTTCTGTTCCTGTGTTAGTTTGCTGAGAATGATGGTTTCCAGCTTCATCCATGTCACTGCAATGGGCATGAACTCATCCTTTTTTATGGCTGCATAGTATTCCATGGTGTATATATACCACATTTTCTTTATCCAGTCTATCACTGGTGGGCATTTGGGTTGGCTCCAAATCTTTGATATTGTGAATAGTGCTGCAATAAACATACATGTGCATGTGTCTTTATAGTAGGATGATTTACAATCCTTTGGGTATATACCCAGTAATGGAATTGCTGGGTCAAATGATATTTCTGGCTCTAGATCCTTGAGGACTCGCCACACTGTCTTCCACAATGGTTGAACTAATTTACAGTCCCACCAACAGTGTAAAAGCGTTCCTATTTCTCCACATCCTCTCCAGCATCTGTTGTTTCCTGACTTTTTAATGATCGCCATTCTAACTGGCGTGAGATGGTATCTCATTGTGGTTTTGATTTGCATTTCTCTAATGACCAGTGATGATGAGCTGTTTTTCACATGTTTGTTGGCTACATAAATGTCTTCCTTTGCTTTTTAAATGGCTGCCCTCTGCCATCTGCCAGATCTGCCCCAACAGGGACCCTGTCCTGTGGACTAGCAGTGGAAACGCCTGTATTCGGCAGAGCACCCCGCCACTCCTTCCTCCCAGTGTGGTCTGGGGCGAGCCTTCCATGTTGCTACAACCTCAGTTTCCTCTTGAATCAAAAGTGCATAATAACACCAGCCTCAAAGTTGAAGCTTCAAGTGTACTCAGTGAATGGGACTGTTCTTTGTCCTAAGACCCGGGGCCACCCTCTCAGCCTGACGGAGGCAGGATCGACGCTGACACACGTCTGAGTCTCTGTGCAGGCTCTGTGGAAGCTCACCGTATAATCCACATGACTCATCCTCATTTGATAGAAAAGGAACCTGCAGGTGAGAGAGGTTACGAAATGTACCCTGGGTCCCCCAGCTGGGCTGTGGCAGCCAGGACCGCAGCCCAGTTCTGATGACTCCCAGAGCCCGGGAATCGAAGCTCTCTGCTGGGCTAAAAATAACAAGGCTCAGGTTAAAAGTCTCTTCTCACTTTTCAAATCTATAAAAAAATTTCAAAACTTTCACAATTTTTCAGCTCCACTTGGAAGCACTAAAGAAGATCTTACTGCCTCCTTCAGCATATGGCGGAACTTGTTAATAGCTCAGGATGGTGTGTTTCTAAATTTGACGTTAAGGAATAGGCAAGGATAATTACTGCTTTCCTTTTGTTTGTGCTTAAAAACACTAATTAAGGATACAGAACCATTTTTCAAGAGAACCTGTGTCTGGTGCAGCCATTTTTTCCAGCACCATTAGTGGCTTACTCACGTTATTCAGGGAATGTAGGTTTTTCTCATGAGCCTCAGTAATCCACCTGAATGGACCATTGTCCCAGGGTGTCTGTGGGCAGCCCCAGTCTGCAGAGCCCCCTTCCTTCACTCTGCTCTTATGTGGCCGGGATCCAGGGCAGATTCATTCTTGATGCGCTAATTCCCTGACTCAGAACACACCAAGGTGTCTGTATGTCTTCTGTCTCTTTTATTTTTATTTTTTGAGATGGAGTCTTGCTCTGTCACCCAGGCTGGAGTGCAGTGGCACAGTCTTGGCTCACTGTCACCTCCGCCTCCTGGGTTCAAGCGATTCTCCTGCCTCAGCCTCCCGAGTAGCTGGGACTACAGGCACCTGCCACCATGCCCAGCTAATTTTTGTATTTTTAGTAGAAATGGGGTTTCACCATGTTGGCCAGGCTGGTGTTGAACACCTGACCTTAGGTGATCCGCCTGCCTCGGCCTCCCAAAGTGCTGGGATTATAGGCATGAGCCGCCGCGCCTGGCCTTTTAGTTTTATTTTTAATTTTTTAGAGACAGGATCTTGCTCTGCCTCCCAGGCTGGAGTGCAGGGACACAATCATAGCTCACTGCAGCCTCAAACCCCTGAGCTCAAGCAATCCTCCTGCCTCAGCCTCCTGAGTAGCCAGGACCACAGGCATGCACCACCACTATGCTCAGCTTGTCTTCTCTTTGACTGGCAGTATCTTGCTGTGACACCTGAAGCTTCAGAGGGAAGCATTTCTCCCCACTCCCATTCTCTATCCAGGCATGTAATTCCCACTAGTCTTAGGAAGCTGCCTGCAGAGAGAGAATGTGGGTTGTAGGGCAATGGCCAGAGGGAAAGATAAAAGGCACCCATGCTGGCACAGACAAGCCCGCGAGGTGGAGACTCTGCTTGTTCATGCCAGGCCAGATGGCTGCTTCTGTTATTCCACTTCTGTTGGGGGATGCTAAGCCCCAAAGGCCATGGGGCTCTGAAGGAGGGTACCCTTCAGCCAGGTTTTCTGCCTGAATACAGGAAAATAAGACAAAGAGGTATTTTTTGTTTGCTTTCTTGGTATGGGACCCAGTAGCTTTTTCAGATCCATCGGAAATAAAGGCCTCCAGGCCTGAGGGGACTTCCGCACCCTCTCTTCCGGTCACTGCCTATTCTTAGGCTCTGCTTTTCTGACAATCGAAGAGCAGGGTCTTACCCAGCAAGATACCCTCATCACACTGGATGCCTTGGAGATGTCTGCAGCACTGAACTGACTATAGAGTGGTGGAGGGTAGACAAAGCCCCTGGGAGGAGAGCTGTGTGGCTCCCATCTGGGCTGAGGCTGTAGCTCAAATGGCTTGATTTTTTCTGCGTGGTGGCCAAGCCATCTCCCCCTACCCAGACACTAGCTTCTGCCAAAAGGCAATGATGCCTTAATAGTTGGGCTGGATTTCTGCTGGATACTTTTAGCTTCAGCAGAAGATAAACTATTTGCTCCATTACCTTCCCAGCCTTTGAGAATAGGACTGCCCCCATTTCAGGAACCCCATGGTAACATCATCCTCCACGCCGCTGGGGCAATCTCATTTCCTTAGTGAGGAAGACCAGAGACAGATGGGTGGCCACGCTCAGTACTAATTAGACCAGCAAAGGAGGGCTTGGTCTCCAGGACAGGAAGAAGGGTCCTCTTCCCATTCCCTGAGGATGCACAACCCAGCTGTGCCACTCACTGGCCCAGTGACCTTTGGCAAGTCATTGAATCTCTCTCGGCCTCTGTGTTCCCGTATGTAAAAGTAATAGACCCATCTCATAGGGGGTACAAAAAGGATTAAATGAGCTAATACACATCGAGGACTGAACATGGTGCTTGGCCGATAGACATGCTCAATAAATGTTATGATTATTGGAAGTCTCTACGGAAAAGCAGATCTTGGATGGATGAGCTATGGATGTGTTCAGCCTTGAGCATCTTCTCTTAGGAATCAACGACATATTCTCCAGAAAGGCAGGCAGGTCCTGGGACTTGAATCTGTACGAAGGACCCAAGACGATGATGCAGGAGGGAGAAAGCGGAATAATAGTGGTGCCTGGGGGTAATGCAGCCAGGTGAAGATTCTAAGCAGGACACTGGGCTTTTAGGGCTAACTGATCCAAACTCGTTATGACTTTTCTCATTCATTCATTCACACAGCAAATATTTACCAAGTGCATATGGGGGGTGAGGCACTGTGCTGAGTCCTGCAAATCCTGTGATGAACAAGAGTGGTACATTCCTGGAATTTCTGTCCTAACTGAGGGGGTGGGAGCAAGGGGAGGCAGACTACAGGGAAGTAGGTGAATACATGAACGAGGTCATTTCAGAGACTACCTTGGTCATCTATTGCTACATAGCAAACCCCCCTAAAACAAAGTGGCTTAAAACAACTGTGACCATTTATTTGCTCATGATTCTGCAGTTTGGGCAGGGGAATCTGCAGTTTGAGTGGGTCAGCTCATCTCTGCTCCACACGGCTTTAGCTGGGGGAGCTCAGCTGCGGCTGGAGGACTCACTGCCACAATGGCCCACTCGCTAGGTTGGTTGGCTGTGGCTGGCTGTTGGCTTGGGGCCCAGGTGGGGCAATAGGCCAGGGCCTTAGCCCTCCTTTGTGCCACCTCTCCACTTGGGTAGGCAAGGGCTTCTCACTATCTAGGGAGCATTCTAAGACAAGTGTCACGAGAAACAAGAAGCCACCAAAGTATTCTAGGCATGGGAGTAATGCTGTTTGATGGGGAAATTTCAGAACTTCCCTGTTTCTTCGTTTTCTCATTTACAAAATGAGAGGCCTGTCTGAGTCACCATTAAGGTCTTTTCTAGCCAACTCACCTGAAAAACACCAGCTCTTTGGTGTCTGTAGTTTCGGGATTTGAGCTTTCTCCACCGTCATTTCTCCCTAGGGCAATAAAGGAGCAGAAGAAGGCTTCCTGGACATTTTATGAGAAAAGGCACAAAGCCTGTTAATACAGGCATTGTCGATACATGTTCCAGGCTGGGCTGTGTGCCCCTTGTCAAGTACGCTCTGCATGAAGATAGATGTGAAAGGCCAATGCTTAAGCGAAGGCTCTTTTGAGCAAGAAGAGAATGTCAGTCATCAAGGAACTTCAGAACATACAGACCTTCTAGTCTAGGCAAGACCAACACACAAACCAAATTCCAGTGAGCTAGCGTTACCCAGTGCTCAGTGTTCTAGGGCAGGGGGCATCAGAACAGAAGTCTTCTTTGGAATTTAATTAGATCGAGATGGTCGATATGCTCTTCGAGGAGGGAGCTGAGCATTTAAAATTATACCAAAGATATTTTTCCCGGAGTATCTGTTATGGGAGCCATGAACCTATCAAAGTATGTGAAAAGGAAGCTACTTGTGTCATTTTAAACTAGTTCAAACCAGCTAGGCTGCTCTCTGCTCTAAGCTGCTGGCTATCAGCTGTCACCCAGCCTGGATGTGAAACAGGCAGGTGGATAAGGAAGACATCATCTTGTTAGGATCTGCAGAAACATGCAAGCAGAATGCCTATCATCATCACACATCTCCCAGGCAGGCTCAGGCTCCGGCATGAAGCACTGTCTTAGATCGGCTTTTTCATTTAAATGAAATTTTTTTTTTTTGGAAAGGTTAGAATTTAATCCTCTCCCAGGATAGAGTTATTTCAGTTGCCACTGATCCTTCCGATAAATGAGAAGGGTTTCATTTTCCTTGCTACCAAGGTATCTAATTTTATAAAAGCCTTCAACAATGTAATAATTTATTGTCACAACAGGATGGCTGCGTGTAGGGACTGGTCTACTTTCTATTAATTTTCTAAATGAACCTCTTCTCAGCACTGAGAAGTTGTGCGTGCCTTTCTCTGTGGGTTTCATTAAGACCTGTTTGAAGTCATGATTGTAAGATCATTACGATGTTTTTAAAAGATAGTGGGTTTCAAAGGGTTGTACTTAGAAGACTTAAAAAGCTTCATCATCTTAATTCCTGTCCTCAGCAATTTTTTTCGGAGCTATGATCCGGGTATGCAGTAATTGCTATCATTTTCCTTACAATTTCACACCCAACTTCTATTGTTCTCATTATACCTAGTGCTCTTCGGAAATGACTCATGTAATAAGAAATGTACAAATAAAGGAGAGCCTAGCATCTTCTAAGGAATCCAGAGCCGCTGTAGAAGTGGCTGCATCTGTGTGCACGCACAAAAAATGGACTTTTGTACATATCCTTAGAGGGGGAAACTGAGGCAGGGGCATAGTATAGTTTACATAACCATTTCTTACTTTCATGTTATGGTCATGGCAAGGGAAATGCCGGCATGGTTATAAATTAGACATCGACGGATGAGTCAGTGAAAACTCTTGGAAATGTTCCCATCTTCAAAAGATGGGACAGAGGAGAAGAAGGAAAAAGGAAGTCCATTCTGATCCTAAGAGGTAGAATTGGGGCTTTCTGCTAAGATGGAGGAGAGGGGAGGCAGGTTGAAGCGAAGTAGTCTTGGAAACAATGAAATTATTCTCACAAGTTCTCATTTACAAGGAAGTGTTATATCTGCATTATAATCATACCATTCTCAGCTCAACTCATGAGAGAAATTTCTGAAGTCTCCATTTTGCAGCAAAGTTAAATCAGAACTCAAAGATGTCAATTAACTTGTCCAAGCTCATAAGGAAAGACCACGGATTAGACCGGAAGTGGTGATATTCCTAGTCCTTGGCTTAGCTAGCTAGGGCTTTCTGCCTGTGCTGGTGGGCACTAGGGGAGAACAAGTGGTGTACATTGTATGAACTGCAGAAGCCAAGGACGTCTTTTCTCTCTTGTTGGGCCTGTGTTGATCACATTCAAGTATTTTTTTGTTTTGTTTTGTTTTGTTAAGAGACAAGGTCTCACTCTGTCACTCACGCTGGAGTGCAGTGGTGTGATCATAGCTCACTGCAGCCTGGACCTCCTGGGCTCAAGTGATCCTCCCGCCTCAGCCTCCTGAGTAGCTGGGACTACAGGTGTGCGGCACAATGCCTGGCTTTTTTTTTTTTTTGTATTATTTTTGTAGAGACGGGGTTTCGCTATGTTGCCCAGGCTGGTCTTGAACTCCTGGGCTCAAGGGATCCACCTGCCTTGGCCTCCCAAAGTGTTGGGATTACAGGCGTGAGCCACTGCACTCTGTCCCACATCCAAGCATTCTATAGCAAATACTTTGTTGGTTGAGCCAAATTTGAAACCCATTCAGGACACATTCTTTCAAAGGTTTGAATTAAACCTAAGACTTTCGATATTGGAGTAGACACAACTCCCCTAGTCTAATGAGGTGTGGGATGGCAGTGTGTAGGATCCAGCACAAGAGATCGGCCTTTTGTAGAAAAACAGTATTTTTGATAAAGTAGAAGCGCACCAAAGACATATAGAGAAATTCCTTTCTGCTGCTTAAGAAATTTTTTAAAAATTGAAAGTAGGAGAACGCTGTGGAAAAATATCTTTGAGAAGGAGGAAGTTCTCTCCACTGTGTAGGCTTCCTTAAAAGTGTCTCGTACCCTTTCTGACATGCCAGCTATTGATGCTGCTAAGTCCACTCAAACCAGCCTGATTAACTGCTCTTCCACCCAGACTCCCCTCTCGGTCATTGTTTCATTTGGTCGACACTGTGGCTGTGCTCTGTGACTGCTGCATGCACGGAGCCAGTATTATAACCATCTTTTTGCAGTTTGCCCTTACGGCCTGTCACTTCCTAATCAGGAGTCTATGTTCAATGCAATGGTCTGGGAATGTCCCCTACCAAGTTGGTAGCCATATGCTTTTCTATTTTGGAGCACTGGAAGTTTCTGGTTCAGTAGTTCTCTTTTTAAAGGCGATACGATTTCCTATCATCTTAAGTAAGCTGGAAAGAATTTTTCGAATGAGAGAGAGAGAAATAAAAGGCGCTATGTTGTACACTGTTGTTTTCTTTTTAAAAAACACACACTCAGACACACACAGCGAACTGTTCTGGAAACGCATGAGCTGAAGTCACAGCCAAGGTCTCTGCTGGTAGAAGCCCTTCCTGCCCGAAAGGGACTGTTTGTTAATAGCTGTATTCATGAAAGTTAAAATTAAATTTCTGTGTATTGATGTAAAGCCAGCTTTTCCCTCAGGGCTATTTATTTTAGAAATCGAAAATAGTAAAGGGTCCACAGCATAGAACATAACACAAGCGGATTGGGGTCTGTACTCTGAGCAAAGCTTCCTTTGTACTCGTCTCTGCAATTTAATGCCCTCCAGGAGTAACCTGGCAGCGTGCTGGTTTCCCCATCCACATGTGGCAAGCTCAGGCAGTTTTTATGCTCACCTGCAAAGGCGATTGTTCAAGATTTTCATACCTGGCGTTAAAGGCTGTGATAAACAGTGCCGTCCTCAATGGATGTGCTACACAGGAAAGTGGGCTTGCGGGAGACTGTGGTTGCGGCAGAATTGGTTTTGTATGTGGGATTGTTTTGCCTTTAGGGTTTGAGGTTGGGATTGATGCTGTGTTTTTTTTTAAATAGCCACATTTTTTCATTAAAAAAAAAATTAAAATTGGCCAGGCGCAGTGGCTCATGCCTGTAATCACAGCACTTTGGGAGGCTAAGGCGGGTGGATCACCTGAGGTCAGGAGTTCAAGACCAGCCTGGCCAACATGGTGAAACCCCGTCTCTACTAAAAATACAAAAATTAGCTGGGCGTGGTGGTGGGTGCCTGTAATCCCAGCTACTCAGGAGGCTAAGGCAGGAGAATCACTTGAACCCGGGAGGTGGAGGTTGCAGTGAGCCGACATTGTGCCACTGCACTCCAGCCTGGGCAACAAGAGTGAGACTCCATCTCAACAAAAACAACAACAAAAAAATTAAAATTAATGATTAAGAAGCAAAAGCGAAGGCTATATCCAATAATGCCAATAAATAAAGGTAGAAAATGGCCCATACTCTCGCCAATGCAAAGGTTTAAAATCTTGATGTTTAATAATAATAATAATAGAGGTTGGGCGCTGTGGCTTATGTTTGTAATCCTAGCACTTTGGGAGGCTAAGATGGGAGGACTGCTTGAGGGCAAGCCTGGGCAACATAGTGAGACCCTGTCTATAAAAAAAAAATTTAAAAATTAGCCAGGTGTGGTGATGCACACCTGAAGTCCCACCTACTCAGGAGGCTGAGGTGGGAGGATCCCTTGAGCCCAGGAGGTTGAGGCTGCAGTGAGCTATGACTGTGCCACTGCATGCCAGCCTGGGCGACAGAGTTAGACTCTACCTCTAGAAAAAATAATAGGAAGAAGTAGAAGAAATTTTTCTTCTCAGCTCCCTTGGTTAGAAAAAAGGAGTAAGCAAGACTCCTTAAACTGTCTTTGAAAGATCCAAAAAGCCCTTTTAGTTATGGAAAAAAGAGCATCAGCGGCAGTGGGGAGCAAGATCAGTCCCACATAGACCTCTGTTATGCAACCTCAGCCAGCCCCCACATAGACACATAGACACATGCCCGGCTGACCTGATTCTCACCTGATTTCTATGCTTGGACTTTTTATTTTTACCCAGAAGCGACCTGTAAAGCTTATGAAAGAATTTGCTCCTCTCCTTTCTCAGAAGCAAGTCATGTTCATTTCTTCCTTTGCAAATGCTAGTTAAGACATTTAACAGATGAAGTATTGGGAATCAGGCAATATAAGAAGAAAATATTGATGAGCAAGTGTAAAGTGACTTCCTCCTGTTGGTGAGAAGCGTATTTCTCTTTTTTTCTGGAAGAATGTAATAAATTTAAGCCATCCCAGTAATAACTAAATGCTATCTACCTGTCAATTCTATCAGTCGATTGCTTTAGAGTGTGGATTTCTATATTATTGCCCGTGGCTTCTCTCTAAAATCCTTTAGCGATGCACCCACGTGGAATTGAATCTGCAAAGACCATCGACAGAGTTCTCAGCTCACAGCCTGGATAGAAATATGCATGAACGAAAGACTTCTCTCTTTAGAGACTGCCTCTAAAGAACTCAGGTTCCTTATCCATGTTTTATCTAGGACTTTTCTTCAGAGCTGGGAGGGAAAGAAGAAACCCTCTTGGTGGCTGGGTATCCCATTCTTTTGTCTCTCACTTGGGATCCATGATTAATCAGTGCATTGTACATAAGAGCAACCTCTATTTCTTTAGGCAAATGGAACCAAGTTGGAGCTGTAAAAGCAGGACCATAAATCAGTTTGTTACAATGGCAACTTTCTTGAAAGCACCTAAAAGCCCCGTAGGCATTCCTCCTAGTTAATGAGCAACAAGGTAGGGCCTAAATCACTGGCTTGGTAGAGGCTAAGTTAGAACCAGAAGATGGATATGCGAAAATCAGTCACCCAGGAAAATCCAAGCCACCCAAAAAAACACAACCAACTTCAAAGACCTCCTGCCCCTTCTCTTACGCAAGGCTTTGCTGGCTGAAGCGTTTGTATGAAAAGGATCTGGTACTGCCATGAAACCAGCTGTGGAAACCTAGTTTGTGCATGCTCTATGGAAAAGGATTTTCTCTTAAAAATTGTCTTTACAGCTTCTTCTTTTGACGTGTTGTCTGGATTTCCTGAGAGGTGACAGACAGCTGATCAGCACCTCCTTTTCTTCTTTTTTTAATATAATTTTTTAATTTTAATTTTTGTGAGTACATAGTAGGTGTATATATTTATGGGTTTTATGAGATATTTTGATATAGACGTGCAGTGCATGATAATCACAGCAGAGTAAATGGAGTATCCATCCCCTCAAGCATTTATCATTTGTGTTGCAAACAATCCAGTTATACTCTTTAGCGATTTTTAAATGTACAATTCAATTATTTTTGAGGGGAGTCACCCTGTTGTGCTAGCAAATACTAGGTCTTATGCATTCTGACTATTTTTTGTGCCCTGGGGCCTCCTTGTCTAAAAGTCTGGAGATCCTGACGTTCTCCTGCTTATTCACTCTCTCTCACTCCCCGGCATGTTCAGAACAACCTTCCTTAGCAATCCAGAAGGGGTGAGACCCCACAGGCTTTCATAGTAGATGAAACTAAAATAGCTTCTTGATGATCGATTCAAACCCTGTAGGAGTTTCTCTTTCTCTCTGAGGTGATATGCCCCCAAGCCTCTGAAACAGAAGAAAAAGGGAAAAATCAAATAAAAAAGCAAGCACACGATTCATTTGATCTTTGTATCTGTGTGTTTGTATGTATATAACTCTAATTTATTGGTCTTTTCTTACCCATTTTTTGTGGATTTACATATGAACCATTTCATGTCTTTTTCAAGTAAATCCTTACATACTAATTAGTGTCTTGGCACACCACATACTATGCTATTCTCCCCAGTGCCATCTGTGACATGGGAGTACACGTTAAACCACAACCAAAAGTCTATAGAGACTTTTTTGGCTATTCAGGAAAAACAAAACCAAACCACCCCTGTACTCCCCCACAAAGAAAACATGTATCCCATTTGAGAAAAAGTATTTACCTAGAGTGTTATTTATGGAATAGCAAAAAGAAAATATTTTCGTTTTAAAATGCATAACTCTTATCATGTCCTCCTTTTTACTAAAGTGATATATTTTTACCCATTGCCACTGAGTGTATCGCTCCATGCTGGGTTTCAGGCTGATGGTAGAGGAGCCCTTGGTATGTTCAGTTTCCAGCCATGATGTGATGTTTCTGGTTTGGGCCCCAACCTTGCTGGTAGGTACTGATGGTTGAGGTGACTGCTCCCACCGTGGATTATTCTCTGAGCATCCTGTGCTTAGCCCCTCAGCATAAATAAAGCCTTAGTATATCCTCTGCCTCTTTCAATGCTCATGTAAAATCATTCTCATAACTCTCTATAAAGAATCCAGCTTGGCACATAGGGAAGCATTCTGAAAAGTGCAATTCTCCCACAGAGAGGTACTTACCCAGGGAAGCCAGGATCCTAGGAAGTCTATAAATAGGGTTTAGGGCTGCAAAACACCCCCTTGAGATCATATGCACACTTTTGTGTGAGTATAGATTTATTTTGGTGAGGAGAGGGCTTATAGTTCTCAATGGATTCTCAAAGGAGTCCGAGACCTGCCCAGAGTTCATCACTGCCACCTCAACTGGCTTCCTCCCTTCCATTTCTTTCTCTTTCCAGTCTATCTTGTATATTACATTAGCATAATCTACATAAAATCTATTTCGCATGTCTTGTAGCATACCCCAAAGCCTTTCAAGTATCTCCTACCGATAGGACACTGTGTTCTCTTGCCCTGGCTGTCCTCCTAATTCCATCTCTCGTGGTTCTTCTGCCGACCTCTGCTCCTCCAGACTGTGCCACTCTTACCTCCCAAACATGCCCTGCTTGTTTGCAATCTCCTCTGCCTTCTCTCATCCCTTCCCCACATTCCATCTTCCAAGTCCTTTAAGGTTAAATCCTCTCACTAAGCATTTCTTCGGTCAACCAACAGCATCACTCTTTTGCACAAGCTTGTGCCATCCATATGGACTTTAACTCTTCACCATAAACTCCTTTTCACAATATTTCATGCAACGAACCTTTCATGTGTATGTCTGGCCATCCGAAATGGATTGTGAATTTCTTGAAGACAAAGTTTCCCTCATTCATCCATCCATCCATCCATTCATTCATTCATTCATTTATGTGTTCAATAGACGTTTATTTAGTATCTTCTATTCATGGGGAACTGGACCTGGTGCTGGGTTTGGGCATCCTCTACACAGGAACGAGCTCTACACACACAGAACACGCTCAGTGAACACTGAATGACTCAATAAATGTGGGTCAAACCAAGCCATTTTAGTAGTGCTCGAGAACCTCTGAAATGAAGACTGCACAGCCAGGGTTTCTCTGGGCTTCTGGGGCCAAAGCAGAACCTGCAGGCATGATGGTTCTTAAAATGGAACCTTTTGGAGGGTTCAGTAAGCCCCAGGCAACAATCTCTTTCCACTTCCAGAGGAGCCTGCGTTCTGCTGACTCTGTTCCACCCATGGCGGCCTCCGGCTTTACTGGCTCTAAGTGTCTCCTTGGCTTTTCCTTCCCTGTGGATGGCTGAGTGAGAGCAGGATCAAAGTTCCCCCTTTCATCAGAGCTTGCATCCTACAAAGGGGAAAGAAAAAGAAAACACACCCATTCTTTCTAGCTACTCAAGCTTTCTAGCATTCTAGCCCCAGCAGCTAAACTAATATTCCTGATCGTATTCCTTCGTGGAGAAGCCCACGTCTGGAAACGGGAGTCGGAGGGGGGACTGGCATCTAGCCAGGTGGTGGATAGAGTTATCACACCTTCGGGTGGGCGCAGGAACCTCGTGCTGTGTGCACGTGGCTTTTAGAGGCTGCTTTGAAAGTCCCCTGAGCTGTTTGTCTTGGCCGGCTCCCGGGGCAGTTGAGCATCTGCCATGAGGGCTGGAGCTGAGGGAGAAGCCAGGCTGTTAGCTTGCTTTCCTCAGCCTTGCATCTTGGTTTGGGATGAATTCCTTTGCTGTGCTCCCTTCAGAGAAAAGGGAGCGTGAGTCCCTGAGATTGAGGGGCCAGTGGCAAGTCCAAGCTCCCTGAGCCACATCCTGGAGGCATCTGGGCTGGCCTCCACCACCCAGGATTCTCTTCTCTTCTTTGCTGCAAACCAGAGCACTGGCTCTGCTCGGAGGGGCCCCCAAAACCTGCTGTTCTTCCTTTCCACCTCCTGCTCTCTCATGCCAGTAAAAACAAGAGAGGGAAACGGCTTTGATGCCGGACCTCCCTCAAGACAACTCTGTCTGCCAGGGAAGAGAGAGACTGTGTACATCTCATGTGTGCATGGTGATGCGTTCTGCATATCTTTTACACATTAGGCACGATTTCTCTTGGATTTTTGGCAGAAGTCTCCTGCAGAGGTCCTGAGCAACTACCTTCAAAATAATGTATTTAAAACACACTGTAGCACTCTTTGGTTGGGACCACTGACTACATTTTCCGTGGTAGAATGAAGGAAAAGTCAGCTTTTACTCATAAGGTGAATCAGTATGAGTATCTGCTCAGATAGCATTTTTAAAATTGTAAAATAATACACATGCTACAAAATTTACCATTTTAACTATTTTAAATGGAACAATTCAGCAGCATTTAGTACATTCACAATGTTGTACAGCCATCACCGCTATCTACTTCCAGAATATATATATATATACATGCAAACACACAGAGTCTCGCTTGCTCTGTCACCCAGGCTGGAGTGCAGTGGCACGATCTCAGCTCATTGCAGTCTATGCTTCCCAGATTCAAGTGATTCTCCCACTTCGGCCTCCCAAGTAGCCAGGATAACAGGCACCCACCACCACGCCCGGCTAATTTTTGTATGTTTAGTAGAGATGGGTTTTCACCATGTTGGCCAGGCTGGTCTTGAACTCCTGGCCTCAAGTGATCTGTCCGCCTCAGCCTCCCAAAGTGCTGGGATTACAGGTGTGAACCACCACTCCCGGCCTACTTCCAGAATATTTTAATCATCCCCCAAAGAAACGTGGTTCTCATTAACTAACTGGTCATGCCCTATTTTCCTTTCCCCCACCCCCTGGCAACCACTAATCAGCTTTCTGTCTTTATGAATTTCCATGCTCTGGATAGTTTATATAAACAGAATTATACAATATATGGCCTTTTGTGATGGGCTTTTTCACTTAGCATAATGTTTACAAGGTTTATCTGTGTTGTAGTATGTATCAATACATCATTCCTTTTTATGGCTGAATAATCATCCCAAGTTTGGGGGTTGAAGTTATTTTCTCTCTCTGGCGCTTCTGTTCCCATTCCTACCTTCACTCTGATTCAAGACGATATGAGGCCTTGACTCGCCTGAGCTTGATTCTTCCTAACTCTACCTCCTTCAACCTGGCAAGCAACCCCCAAATCTCATCCGAGCGCCCCGTGCACCAGGGTCCCCTGAAGAACTGCTTAGAATTGTACGTTCCTGGCTCCACTCCACACCTGAATGGGACCCTCTGGGGGTGAACCCAGGGAATCTGCCTTTCTGACAAGTTTCCGGCCACTCAGACGCATGCACCTTCCCCAGCTCCAGCCCCAGGACTCCGCGACTCCCCGCAGCCAGGCTTCATCTCCATCTACACCCACCCATGTTCCAGATCCAGCTCAAATGCCACATCTCCTGTGATTCCTGAAACATTCTTCAATTCTGGGCCAGAAACAATCTCTCCTAGACTGTGAGCTGCATGAAAACAGAGCTCTGGCCTTCTGTTTGTATCCCTTAAATAATATTCATCCCCACAATAGGAGCATTCACTGAGCACTGATGTGCAGGCTGTGTTCCAGCTGCAATCAATTAACTATTTTAATCTTCATGGTGCAAGTGAAGGCAATGGGATTATCTCCAAATACCTGGAAGAACTGCCCTGTCCAGGAAGTGCCAGAGTGATTGTGCTCAGTGACAGACAGAGGGTGACTCCTCAGCCTACATGATGAAATGCTGTATGAATGAATGAAGTTTCAAAAACCTGTCCTAAACCTCAATGGGGAAAAAAAGCCAGGCAGCGCTGGCAGGATAATAACCATTTAAAAACAAATGTTAGTACCTTCTAAGGAGTACATGAGTCACTCTCCGCCAGGGGACTCTTCTGTCCCCACCTTTGTGCAAGGTCCTGGTATCTGAGGCTTCCCATGTGGAAAATGTGCATTCTCACTTCCTGCCTCACCTTGTTCACTTTTCTCATTGATCCTGCTGTTAAGGCAGAAGGTATGTGCCGTTATAACAAAGGTGCAAATTACTATGCACGTGATTGAGTTCTGGAAACATGGGCCACGTGATGTGTGGCTCGCGTGGCTCCTGTCAGGTGGGCTAGAACTGGCCTTAGCCAGGAAAGCAAAGCTTTAATGCAAACTTGTAGCTTTCCTTACTATGTGATCCCGCAACTCTACTCACAGGCATATACAATGAAGAATTGGAAGCAAGGACTCAGACAAGTACTTGTACACCAGCACTCATACCAGCACTATTTGCAGTAACCAAGACACGTACTTGGTGTACAAGTACATGTCTGAGTGCTTGCTTTCAATTCTTCATCAGATATGTGACATATCCCTACAAAGGATTATTCAGGCTTAAAAAGGGAGGAAATTCTGATACGTGTGATAACATGGATGAGTCTTGAAAATATTATGCTAAGTGAAATAAACCAACCACAAAATGACAAATATTGTAAGATTCCACTTATATGAAACATCTAGAGTAGACATATTCACGGAGATAGAACACAGATTAGAGTTTACCAGAGGCTGTGGGGAAGGGAGGAATGGACAGATATTGCTTAATGGGTACAGACTTTCTGATTGGGGTGATGAAAAGATTTTTGGAAAGAGATAGTGGTGATGGTTGCACAACATTATGAATGTACTTAATGCCACTGAAATGTACACCCAAAAATGGTTAAAGTGCTACATTTTGTGTTATAGACATCTTACCACCAAAAAAAAAAAAAAAAAAAAAAAAAGATTTCAGCGTTCCTTTTCAACCACCATAATAAAGTACAAAATCCTAGGGCCTCATGTCCCCTTGAATAGGGTCCATTAGGAGCTCCCTGCTGTTGAGCTCGTAATCTGTTTAACCTCCCATTTCTCTGGCCCGGCTGCTGCGGTCTGGGGAGAAAGAGATTTCTGACTTTCCCTGAATGACCCCAGGGAGAGTGTAGCCCAGCTGAGAGGGCAGTGCGGGCCTTTCCAGCAAGCCTCAACCATTAAATGTGCCCCTACGGCACCTCCTGCCCTGGGGTCAGAGTTCTGGCCGATTGTCGCACCATGACCACTGAAAGGCCTCCTCATTTCATTGTTAGAAGCCTCAGTAACGTTCCGCCTGTGTCCTTTTCAGACCCTGCAGAATTTCTAAAAATGAAATGAGGGAGTGTTGAGCGTACATTCAAATCCAGCCCCAGCCTTGCAAATATACCTGCAGTTACTTTACAGACCTGGCATGGTTAGGTGTTGCGAAACCAGCAAGGGAGGAGGGCAGGGACCGGGGAGAAAAACCTGACTTATTAACAAGGCCTTTGGGAGGGAAGGCTGATGTTTTTTTCTCAAACACAACCACTATTCAGAGCATGTGGTTAATAATCTTCAATCAACTCCAGTTTATTTGCATATCAAATCAATTTTGCATGCAAAAAGCATCCCCCATATAAATTAAATGCTCTGTCAAAGACCTCCATGCTTCCCAAAAGCCTCATACACTCCAGGCTATTTGGAAAAGCCTTAGCACTAGCTTTGCTCTCCTGTGAAATCGTTTACAGATATTGTACTTTATTTTGTTTATCAAACACATATGTACAGTTATTATGCACCTGGCATGTTCCAAGCTTTTTACAAATATCACCCTACTGAACCTGCCTAATGAACCTACGAGGTGGGTTCTGTTCCTATCCCCATTACACAGATGAGAAAACTGGGGCACAGGTCACTCTCAAGGTGATGGCAGGGCAGATCTGAGGACATTTTCTTTTTTTTTTTCCCCAAAACCTCCATCTCCCGGGTTCAAAAGATTCTTGTGTCTCAGCCTCCCGAGTAGCTGGGATCACAGGCATGTGCCACCGTGCCCGGCTAATTTTTTTGCATTTTTAGTAGAGAAGGGGTTTTGCCATGTTGGCCAGGCTGGTCTCGAACTCCTAGCCTCAAGCAATCCACCCGCCTTGGCCTCCCAAAGTGCTGGGATTACAGGCATGAACCACCGTGCCTGACCTTTGAGGACATTTTCTAAGAGGGCAGGTAGGAGACCAAACAAGCCCCCTTTCACGCAGAGGCTCAGCAACCCGTTTCCCCTGTTCATCGCGTTGGTGTAAGGCCCAGGACAGGCCGCCAGAGCACAGGGAAAGAGCAGGCAGGCGCAGCTGTGTCCTGGCTTGTCCACTCTGCTCCCCGGTCACCCTGGACTCCTCGGCTTCCCTGAGAAATTGCGGAGCGGGACGTGACGTTTCTTCCCACTTGCCTTAGGAGTGGATGGCAGAGGGGAGGCACCTTTCGGAACCGCCGTGGCGTGGATTGGCAAGCGTGGCCGATCCTTCTGGAGAGCACAGCTGGCATTCCTGGTCATATCGTGTTTGAGAGCCCTTTCGGGTGACTGAAACGCCATTGCTGAAATCTGAATAAGGTCTGCGGATTGTCCCAACGTCAGTTTCCTGATTTTGATGTTGTACTTTCGTGACGTAAGATGTAAACGTCGGGGGAAACTAGGCAAAGGGTACACGGGGCCAGTCTGCACTGTTTTTGCCACTTCCTGTGGATCTATAATTATTTTCAAATAAAAAGTTTTTTGTTTTTAATTGCCATTGTTTGAGGCCCGGAAACTGTAGCTACTTCTTCAACTCCAGCTTCGCTGTGTTTCTCTGTGCTTGAGAGCCTGGGACAGCCGCCCAGTCTGTGGAGAGAAACCTATTGTCAGTCTCAGAGCTTGGCCCCTTCTTGGCCCCCAGCTCCCCCTTTTCCCCGGACTGGGGGTTCCCTTTCCTGCTCTGGAGCTGGGGCATTTTCAGCTGCTTTTTAAGAAGCCTGATGTACTTTCCCATAAATCTCAGGCACACTCCGCCCTGAGCCTCCCCCCTCCCTCTCCTGGCGGTAAGCTTGGTGCGGGGGAGCACCCCCGGGCTTTCTGAATCGCCATTTCCATCCCCCGTTGGGCACCTTGCATATACTATTTTGTCCAGTTCTCTCAACACCAACGAAGGGTCCAAGTGGGGAAATGTGGGTATCTCCGGGGAAGGGGAAGGGACCCCCAGGTAGAAGGAACTACAGGGGCAAAGGCACACAGAGGCAGGATGGGGGCCCCGTGTGAAGAACAGACCAGATACGGAGTGGTGCAGAAGAGGCTGCCGGGTGCACTGAGGCTGGACCAGCACGGGGAGGGAGGGGGTGCAGCCAGGCATTCTGAGAACCAGAGACACTGGCCTCATGGTAAATATGGACGTGAAATGTGGACAGATCACAGTAGAACAAAGTCATCCTTCTTCCTGCTCCAAACACATGAGGCTGTCATCCTTTGTAGTTTCTGAAAAACTTATGCAGTATCTTCTCCTTTTAATGTGACCAGCCTGCAGGGGGTGTATGTAAAATCTTGGCCTGACAGCACTTTACCTGCCCAAGACTCTGATCCTAATTTATTTCTTTCCCTCAAATCCCCAGCATTTGGAGTTGGGCCTCTTCAGAGGGGCAGCACACACGATGGGGCCTCGTGACACCAGTCATTAAATCCCCAAACCTCGTGTGCTGTGGCTCGGCTGCACAGCAGACATTCCGTGTGGATTAGATTTGGCTGGAATGCCTTGGAGTTTAGAGCAGATTTGTCACAGTGTTTCGGGATTAGGCCCCCGAGGGGCCAAGAAGATGAGCCCAGGAATTTCGAAGCCAGTGTCCAGGGCTTAGGGCATGCTGTTTCCACCTCATCCCGGGATGTGCCTTCTCTCCACCTCACTCAGACGTGGCTTCAGTGTTGAGGGCTTGTTATTAACAAACCTGACATCCCCTTTCCCCTGACTTCATCCCTGCTGTCTTGTGGGGTTGTCAGGGTAACTCTGCCCTCCCCAAAGGCAAGACACACACGGAGTCCTCCCAGCAGCCCTTTCTTCTCCACTCTGAGTTGTTTTTACTGCTCTTTCTCTACCTCTGCCCTTTGATCAGCAGATAATGAGGCTCCTTTCCTCCTCCCCTATCCCAGACTGTTCTGTCTGTTGTGATTTCTTCCCCACAGACGGCCAGGCAGCTTTTCAGAGGCTGCATTTCTGAATTTTGACCCCCTCCTATCTGGGCAAATTGATTCCCACATGGCATGGCTATGTTTGGGGATAAACGTTGGTGCTTTTATTTTCTCCCTAAAAGGCCCCTGTTCCGGACAGCAAGCTCCCCGAGTGCTGGGATGGGCAGGCTTCCCTCATCGCAAGGTGGCCAGGGCCTTTCAGGGCCTGCATTGAGGATGTTCTATGATGGCTCAACGTTAGGCCTTGCTCGAACGTTCCTTCTAAAATCCTGCAGTGGCCAAATGTGACCCTGGATCTCTGGGTCTTTGCTCTGAAGAACAAAATGTCTGATAAGCAGAAATCCAGTCTGGAGGAAGCAGGCCGCTGGGGGCCTGGCCATGTCCCCACTGAGCCAAGGACACACTCAGATGTTCCCACGAAGAGGAAGGGAAGGAAAAGTAGGGCCTTTAGCCAAACAGCCCAATTTCATTTAAAAACTGGTGAGAGAGAAAAGGAAGGCCATATTATCTTTTTAACACTGAAAAATTCTATTGTTTTTTAGAAATGGGTTCTCTATATTGCCCTGGCTAGTTTTGAACTCCTGTGCTCAAGCAATCTTTTCTCCTCAGCCTTCAAAGTAACTGGAACCACAGGCTTGGCGATCATACCATTTTTTATATTGAGATGGTGGGAGGTGACCTCTTCTCACTAAAGCCCTTGTCTGACTGACTTCTCAGGAGTGATAGCACAGTTTGGTAACACTACCTCACACTTAGGTAGCACTCATATAGAGGCATTGCCCTGAATTTCTGTCATGTAGTCGCTCATGTAATCCTCACAACCACCCCATTTTACAGATGTGGAGACTGAGACACAGAGCCCTGAAAACTGAGATCGACTCCTAGAGGATTTGAGCCCACACTGTCTGGCTCCAGAATTCTTCCTCTTAACCACTACGCAGCAGCTAATGATTGAATAATAATTAAATCTTCGTGAAGCTGTTATTAAGTGCTGGGCACTACGCTTTGAAATACATCGTCTGGTTTAACTCTCACACTCTTCTGAGGGAAGGTGTTTTATGCCGATTATATGAGCACAGAAACTGAGCCTCAGAGAGGCCAGCCAGTGGCCGTGTGGGATTCAGGCTCAGGCTTCTCTGCTTCTACCTCCTGCTCCTTGTTTTGTGGTGATCCAGGTAGAAGGAAGGCAGGGAGAGGCAGACTGAGGAGGGAATCACCCTTGGGGCCCTGCTCTGTCCCAGTGTACCGTGCCAGAAGTGGCCACACAGTCACTCCTCCCAGAGCTCAGTCCACACCAGTCAAGGTGGCTGCTGGGCAGCTGCCTCCTACTTTTCTGATTCTTGCTGAATATCTTCCCCTGATCATTCTAACATGCCCAGTGCCTTAACCCAGCATGCCTGGGCTTGACCACCACCCCTGTGTCCCACGTCCCACCCACCTTCCATCCTGCAGAAACCACTGGCTTCTTCAGCTGCACCTCCTCTTATCCACCTGTATTCTCTTGGTCAAGCCTGGAACCCTTCGCATCCTCTACGGCTCCTTTTCAACCTGCCTTCAGCCCTAGTAGTTGCCAAGTCAGAGGAAAGCAACATCCTTTGGGATGATCCGTTGGAGAAAGTCCTGCAGTGGCCAAATGTGACCCTGGATCTCTGGGTCTTTGCTCTGAAGACCAAACTATCTGAGAAACGTAAATCCACACATACACGAAGGTAAACTATTCCTTGGGGGCACACCAGCTTTGAGTCTCTCTGTTCCCCCCCTCCCCCAGCTTTTATGGGCTTCAAGGGTTCCACTTTTTGGGACTGTTAAAAATTTAACTGGGAGGCCTTAGGTTGAACTGGCTGCAGTGCTGTGGGTTCCTATAATATGTAAGCAACTGAAGCCTGATGGAAACAGTAAAATAAAACTTAACTCATCAGTCACCACCAACCAAGGGACTTACCTACCATCAGAGCATATGCAAATAAGGCAAACACACAGCTGTAGTCATTTTAAGTAATTTCTTTTCTTTACTTCCACATTCAGCCCATAAAAGCTTGCTGCCTGTGCTGCTGGAGCAGAGTTCTCTGAACCTCTTTTGGTTTTTTGTGCTGCCTGATCCATGAATCCTTTAATACTCAAACTGTGTTAAATTTTTGTCTATTTTTTTTTAATAGGACCTTACTGGAGGAAAGTGACTCCAGCACTGGGCTGGGGAACAGCGGCAGGACCCTGTTCTGGAGCTCACCCCAGGTGTTCCCAAGGCCTGGCTGTGTGAGCGTCCAGATCTGTTGGCCTTGAGGCTGGATGACCCCTGCCCATGCAGGGCTAGGGTAGGAGGGGAGAGGAAGAAACCTGAGAAGGGGAGGCCAGTTGGATAACAGGGCTTGCTCTGTCAACTAAGGCTGTCAGCTAAGACTGACAACACAATCTTTCACAAGTGAGGGGGCTCAAAACAGCCATCCCATTGGGTGTGGTGGGAGGACCAGTGGATCCTCAAGACTAACCTGAAGGTTTGGTGTTTCTTCTCTCCCACGGTGGATCTCCCAGCTTGGATCCTGCTTGGATTTGGAAAACACTTGAGATCTTGTGTTACCCTCCAGCCCCAAGTGAGTTTGAAAGTTGGCTTCACAATGACTGGGAGAGAGTTTAAACTAGAAATTTCCATCTGATCTTCAGTCAAGGGATTTCTGCATCTCCCCTGCTAGACTTTATGTTAAGCAAGTAGAGTTCTGGCACAGACTTGATTTTGATGTACATGAATAGGCTTTTGTGTCATATTTATTTTGCTGGCCAAAGAAACCCAGGATTTCATATTTTGAAATCAAGCTCTGCACTTATTCTATTATTCTACTGCTATGGATTAACATATTTAAATAGCTCTTATCCCACCACCCAAGGCAATAGGATAAAAGTTTTCAAAGGAAAAACCTAGGAGATACCAAAGCATATGCAGACCAACCTGGTTGTGGCTCCCCTCCCCAGGGGCAATGGCCACTCCTAGTTGATTTGGGGGCATATTGCAGAGATATTCTAGACATACTCAGTTGCGTATGTAAACACACTCCTCCTCCTCTTTCACCTGTATTGTTGCATATTAAACTCACTGTCCTGCACTTGATTTGTTAAGAAAATACCCCAGGTGTTTTTTCTCTCATTCTTCTTCATTGTCTATGTGACCCATAATAAACTTAAGCAGTCCCCTAATAATGGACTAACCAGCACTAAATGGATATTTAGGTTGTCTCCAACCTTTTTGAGTCCTGCTTACCTAGAAAGTAAAAGATGAGATCTAGCATGATTTAAGGTGTACCTTTCTCTTTTCTTATTCATAAGATTGAGCATCTCTTTATATTTAAGAAAGTCATTTGTGTGTCATTTTCTATGCATTTGCTGGCTAAGTCTTTGCTGTCAGCTTTTTGGGTCTCCATATTAAAGAAACACATTCACATTTCCTTAATGCTGAAATCTGTTGATGTTCCAGGTGCATGTTAATGAAGGCATTCAAGACAGGGGGAAGAACACTTTAGTTAGGAGATAGTGCTCTGAGGAGCAGGAAGGGATGACCCTTGGCAGGATTGTATAATTGACAGTCTTTTATAGAGGAAAATAATTCCCATTATCCAGGACATCTCTCAATTTTTCTAAGATATTAACAAAAATAGCAGCAATTTTTTTTGAGGATCTATCATGTGCAAGGTGGTATGCTAAACATGTTAAATGCATTATTTCCTTTGATCTGCACAACACCCTGTGGTGTCAGCACTATTGTTGCTCTTGTCTTACAGATGAGGAAACCAAAGCACAGAGAGGTAAACAAATAGTCCGGGGTCAAAGAGTAGCGGTCAGGATTTGAACCCAGGCCATAACTTTCATGCTGTACAGCCTCCCACATGAGTAGGCAAGTGCTCCTCAGGCTGGCGAGCATATGAGCAGCATTGACCCTGGAATATGGGCATTTCAAAGAACACAGCCAGGAAGAATATCTTGAGTTCTCTTATGGTCACAGCCACCTTTACCAGTGATGTTTTTCCAAAGGGTGGTTTTACCTTGCATGATGACTGCAAAAACTATCGCATTAAGTATTATGAGAAGCCCTTTTGCCCAGGGCTCAGATTCGCCTCCACTCCCTTGAACCTGTTCATGCATGAGCAGCATAGGCTCCTGGAAGCTTGGCTGTCCCAGAAAAGGAATACCCAAAAAGGGGGAGTATTATCCCCTTCAGACCCTCTGGCACCCCGGCATTCCCTGGAATTCAGCATGTGGATTCATAGCTCATCATAGTAGCCTACTTGGGGGAAAAGCTTTGTAATGCGCCTCTTGGGAACTGTCCAACTCACAGACAGCTCTAAAAAAGGAGAAAGAGAGAACCCTCTTAGCACCTGCTTCTGTCTTTGGCCACTTCCTGGGAGACTTTCCACCTTCACCCAAGGTGCATGATGTCTCAGCCCCCAGTAGGGAACGTGGACCAAGAGGCCGTTTCCACCCTGGGCTTCCGGCATTCAACACGGCCTAGGAGCCCCAGAACAGGTGCCTCCACATGCACCTCCAGCTCAGCGCTCTCCTTTTCTGTGTGTCTTGCCTCCTCTGTTCACCTCAGGCTGCGATCAGCCACAGGGAAGAGATGACCAGAATCCTTCCCGCTGTCTCCTGATGCTGCCTGGCTGACCCTGCCTCACTCTGGCCTGCCCTTGACCTGGGATGGGGAAATGGCTGCAGGCTGACGGGCCAGCCAGGAACACCTCTGTCCACACTGATGTGAGGCCATGTCCCATTCCCGGCCTGCTGGTTGTGTCCGAGGTCTATGCTAACTGACCACAATTTCTGCAGCCTTTCTGCTGACGGCTCAGCTCCAAGAAAGCTGTCCAGGGTAAGGAGTCTGCAGGCTGGTAAAGGCATCCTGTGTTTGGGTGTGTGTGTGCGTGTGTGTGTGTGTGTGTGTGTGTGTGTGTTTGTGTGTAGACAGAGAGAGAAAGGGAAGGGTATAGAGTATTAAACTCAATAGAGATAGTATTCCTTTAGAATTTTTTTTAAGATAGAGTCTTACTCTTTTACCCAGGTTAGAGTACAGCAGCCTGATCTCAGCTCATTGCAACCTCTGCCTACCTGGTTTAAGCATGCCTCAGCCACTTGAGTAGCTGAGACTACAGGCATGCACCACCACACCTGGCTAATTTTTGTATTTTTAATAGAGACAGGGTTTCACCTTGTTGGCCAGGCTGGTCTTGAACTCCCGGCCCAAATGATTACCCCACTTGGCCTCCCAAAGTGCTGGGATTACCAGCATGAGCCACCACACCTGGCCTAGAATATTTACTTTCTCTCAAGTAAGTAACTTCAGGAGGAATTTAATAGTGAATGAGGCTGGGCATGTTTTCCATCTGGTGTGTACAATGAATAACAGAGAGTAAACAAGTAGTCAGGCCCAGTCATGTGGCAAAAGGTAGTTTATCGGCAAGCTGTGGAATCAGAGTTCAGTCAAGCTCGCTCTGGGAAGCCCCGAGTCTGCTGTTCCTATTACTGATGAATTAAGTTTCTGGAAAAGAAAAGGTGTTTCTGGTTTGTCCCTCTATCTCATGACCCTACACAGGAACTACAACAAATCCTTTCCCACTCCCCTCCCTGACCCATTCTCTCCACTTCTGTGCCTGTTCCTGCTCTTCCCTCCACCTGAAATGCCCTTCCCATTGTCTCTGGATGTTCCCACATTATCCTTGCTTCAGGTCCCAGCCGCAGTCCATATATTTCTCTAGGATGGCTTCTGCACTGCTCAGGAATGAGCAGATATAAATGGGAAGTAGGCAGGGACCAGACACTAGAGATGTGGAGTGCCATGGCAGACACTGCTAATTGTCTACCATTTTGTTCAGGGAGGCAACAAGTCCAACTTTTAGCTCCTGTCCCCGGCTCCCTTGCAGCTAGGGAAAGCCACGTGTCCCAGTTCTGACCAGTAAGATCTAAATACAAGCTTGCACAGAGCTTTGGGGGAAACTGTTTATATGGGAACAGAATCATGATGTAGCACCCTAATGACTGAAGTCACCTACTAGAGATCTCCAAAGAAGAACGGGAAGGAGACTGGGTCCCTGAGGGCTCTCCCTGGCCCCACCTCCCCTGTACCTGCTTTGTCAGATGGATCCAGGTTTTGTGGGGCCTGAGGCTTTTTCATTGTGGAAGGCCTTCTCTGAGGAAAAAAATGCAAAATATAAAATAAACTGGCTAAAACTTGGGAGGGGTCCCAAAGTGTAATTGAATTTCTCCCAGGACTTCCACCTCTGCGCTTCTTGAAAAAAGGAAAAAGGAAATAATTTGTTTGAGCCAAAGTTCTCAGAACTGAACCTCATTCCTGACAATCCAGTGTTATCAGCAGTGGCTTCAAGTGCTGGCTGCTCTAAGGAAGACTAGAACAAGATCTTAAACCTGGTCAGCAGCTTAGAACAGATCCTAACCTTAGCAGCACCCAGGAGGCATTTAATTTCCTTGTTTTGGGTTGAATTCTGTCCCCCTCAAAATTGGTAGGTTGAAGTCCTAATCCCTAGTAATTCAGAATATGAACTTTTTTGGAGATCAGGTCCTTACTAAGGTAATCAGGTTAAAACGAGGTCATTTGAGTGGACTCTTATCCCATAGGATGGGTGTACTTATAAAAAAAAACGGGGCGGGGGGATATTCGAACACCTAGAGATTGACAAAGAGGGGCTAGGATATGAAGAGACACAGGAAGAAACCAGCCACCTGCAAGCCAAGGAGAGGGGCCTAGAACATCAGCAAAGCTGATCCTTCCCTTGCAGCCCTCAGAAGGAGCCAACCCCAAGTGTCACCTTAATCCTTGTTTCCAGAATAGTGAGACAGTCCGCTCCTATTGTCTAAGCCACCCGGTCCATGGCACTATGATGGCAGCTTTAGCAAGCTGATGCAGCCCTAAGACCTGGGCCCTACCAGACTCTGATCCAACCATCTGCGGTCAGCTCAGATCTGGGACTGTTTTCAAAGGCCCTTGGGTGACCCATTGTGCAACCAGGGGTAGAACCGCAACCTTAGAGGATTCAGAAAGCTTTAGAGAGTAGATTGTGCTCAGACAGGCCTTGAAGAAGGACTAGGAGTTCAAGGGACAAAGAAGCCAGGAAGGTGGCTGGACGCGGTGGTTCATGCCTGTAATCCCAGCACTTTGGGAGGTTGAGGTGGATGGATCACAAGGTCAGGAGTTTGAGACCAGCCTGGCCAACATGGTGAAACTCTGTCTCTACTAAAAATACAAAAATTAGCCGGGAGTGGTGGGGGTGCTCCTGTAATCCCAGCTACTCAGGGGGTTGCTGCAGGAGAATTGCTTGAACTAGGGAGGCGGAGGTTGCGGTGAGCCAAGATCGCACCACTGCACTCCAGCCTGGGCAACAGAGCAACATCTGTCTCTGGGGGAAAAAAAAAAAGAAGCCAGGAAGGTGTTCAGGCAGCATTACCAGCCTAAGCATGATGGGGTTAGAGCACAAGACCTCATGTATGCCAGGTCAGAGGGGACCTGGCGGGAGGACCCACGGCAACAGAACAGTCTGGGCTTACCCAGGGAGCAGGGTCTTACCTGGCATGCAAGGGGTTTTCCTGGGCAGCAGGAGCCAACGAAGACGGCATTCTGAGGCCTGTGGGGATGGGAGGTGTCCTTTAGAAAGACAAGGCATCCTATTTTCTCTTTTGCTGTTACTGGATGTGCCCCTCGTCAGCTCCAGCTTCATGACAGTGGCCGTTCATGTGCTGGCCCCTCAGGAGGTGCTGGTGGCCTCGGTGCAGAATCACAGGCTGGAAACAACCGCCTTTCCTTGGAGGAACTTGCTGGGGTTTCTCAGGCACTGATAGGTGCTTTCCTCTTGCTGAATGTCCTTCCCCTCTTGCCGAATGTCCTTCTCCTCTTGCCCTCTGGGCAAACTCCTGCAGCACCTTCAATGCCCAGCTTCTGTCACCTCCTCTGGGCAACCTGTCCTGTCTCCCCTTTGAGCATGGTGCTGTTCCCCACCACAGTGCCTTCCATGGATCTTGCCATAGTTTGCTCCTTTGCCTTCTCTTCACTGGTCTCAAGAATAAGGACTGTCTTCTCTCTCACTCACTGAAAAATGTTTATTGAGCGACTGCTGTCTGCCAGGTCCTGCACCCTGCAGCAGTGAGCTTTGCTCATGTTCCACAGGCAGCCGTTGAATTGATGGAGCAGGAAAAAAAAAAAGAGTACAAGAGGGCATTGAAACAGAAGGAACGATTTTGCATCATGCCAGTTTGCAAATATGTGTTGATTGGATGGCCAGGGGGCTATTAGTATTAAAAGAATTCAGTTAAACCACAGAAAACTCTCCAAGCTGTTCCCCATCTATAAACTGAGAATAAGAATCAACTGTATTTGTCAAATGTTTCAAGGAAAGTGCACTAAGTTAACTATATTCTATCTGAGTTTAAATTCCTTCTCTGGGGGCAGGGCAGGTGGAACGTACATCTGTGCATTTGATTGATCGTTTATCAGACTATGTTGCGTGCCCTGGGACAACCTGGCGGGCTCCCTCTAGTCTGGATTTCTGGCACAGGTAGAATGTGGACCAATGGAATCGCAAGATCGGCCCTGTGCCTGTTTTAGTAGATGGTACCAATCTCCTCCTTGATTTCTTTACTCCTAACTGCGGCTTTGTGGGTTAAAGCTTAATTCCTTTTCTCCGTCCCTGACCATTCTCCATTGCAGCAACCAATGCATTAAATGGATAGAGAAGAAGGAAGCCCAGATGCCTGGCTAATCGAGAGCAAGGAAGCCAGGCATTATTAGCACCACACCAGGTACTCTGTTCTTGAATAAGATATGGACTGTATTCTTCAGGCCATATTCTGTTAGCATCCCACAGGACTTAATACCCTGAGCTGGTTTCTGCTCAGGCACTGGGGACCAGAGTAAGCAGATTATAGTCAGCATGGAAGAGAGGCTAGCTTCAGGGGAAGGGCTTGGCTTCCTTCTGAAAGAAAAGCAGGTGTTCCAATAGGAATTCTGCCATTCAAGAAATGATAAATGCCTCCTTGGCAGACAGCCCACTGCAAAGGGGGGTGCTTGTTTTAGCAAAAGGTATACAATGAATAGATAGTTCTTTGAACCTAGCCCACAGGTTACAGGAACAATCTTTTATTAAAGACCATAATGACCTCCATATTTGGCATTTACTTCTTCGGGCAGGGCCAGAGCCGTCAGGCTGCTGGACCCTGAGGCAGCCTGAGGGGCCCCTGTCCATTTACAAGGGACTTAGCCCCAGGTGGACAGACAGCAGCAGTTAGAGGCCTACTGAGAACTTTTCTTAGAAGAGGCATTATTAAATACTTCGACAAGTTGAAACAGAGAGGTTCCTTTACTCCTTCACCCCTCGACTGTCATCAAAGTTATGCACAGAAGGCTGGGCGTGATGGCTCACATGTGTAATCCCAGCACTTTGGGAGGCCAAGGCAGGCAGATCACTTGAGGTCAGGAGTTTGAGACCAGCTTGGCCAACATGGTGAAACCTCCTCTCTACTAAAAATACAAAAATTAGCCAGGTGTGGTGGCGGGTGCCTGTAGTCCCAGCTACTTGGGAGGCTGAGGCATGAGAATCGCTTGAACCTGGGAGGTGGAGGTTGCAGTGAGCTGAGATGGCGCCACTGCACTCCAGCCTAGGTGACAGAGCAAGACTGTCTCAAAAAAAAAAAAAAAGTTATGCACGGAAGGCTGTAATGGCCTATTTTACGGCAGATGAGATGTTTTTACAAGTTAATAAGGACACGCAAAGTTGGGGAAGAGGTGGGAGGGCCCAGGTTTGGCACTTGTGAGGAAAAGGAGCAAAACCCTGGAAAATGGAAAGTTCCAGTACTCTAGCAGGGCCAAAAACTGTGAATAGGAACCACAGCATGGTAGGCAAGGGCGCCATTTTGAGGCCTGCCCTTTAGAATCCCAGTGGGCCCTTAGCTGCCCACTGTAGGGTTGCTGTGGACACACAGTGCCTTCCCCGGCTGCTTCATGGAGGGAAAAGGCCAGGAACACTGGGCAAACTGAAGGCCACACTCTTAGCTTTTGTGCCTGTCCAGGGGCCAGCAGGGAGGCGGGCTGCTGCAGGAGCAATGTCTCTCTGAAACTCTGAGCATTTGTTTCATTTAACAAGTGCCTGCTGTGGGCTGACCTAGAGCTGGGCAGGGAGGAAAGGGCCACCCTCGAGGGGCAACAGCTGATTTGGAGAGCCAGGAGGGGGGGCCCCTCAGCCAGAGGCGGCTGCACACGAGAGGATGCCAGTTCTGTCCCACCAATTCCTTTCCTCTCTTCTTCCCATCTAATCTGTCCCCCAAATCAGACACCTTGTAAATCCCAGTTAGATCACATGACTTCCTTACTCAGAGCTTCTGCAGGCCTTCCGAGCCCTGAATCCTGGTGCTCGGGGACCTGTAGGAGCTGCCTTTCCAGCTTTTATTCCTCCCTGACACCTCCTCCTGGACTCCAGGTAAACAACAGACTCCCATCCTCCCACTGTCCTCCCTCCCTGGGGCACTTTCCTGCCTTGGTTTTGTCCACAGCATCCCCAGTGCCTGGAAACCCACCCACACCCTCGAACCACCTCAACCTGCACAGCTCCCAAGTCAAGGCCATATCCAACACCCATGCTGGGCCGGGCACAGTGGCTCACACCTGTAATCCCAGCATTTTGGGAGGCCAAGGCAGGTGCATCATCTAAGGTCAGAAGTTTGAGACCAACCTGGCCAACATGGCAAAACCCTGTGTCTACTAAAACTACAAAAATTAGCTAGGTGTGGTGGCGCACACCCGTAATCTCAGCTACTCAGGAGGCTGAGGCAGGGAGAATTGCTTGAACCTGGGAGGCAGAGGTTGCAGTGAGCCCGTCGTGTGACTGCACTCCAGCCTGGGCAACAGAGCGAGTCTCTGTCTCAAAAATAAAAACCAAAAACCAAACAAACAAACAAAAAAATTCCCACAGTGCCCTAATTCCCAAATGGAGCCGAGTCTTCCTCTCCCCTCTCTCCTCTTCCCTGGCCCTGGTCTCTGCTTCACCTGCACTGACTGCTTTATCCCATAGTATTTCAGATCTCTCTGTCCTGTCTAATGTGCAGCCCCTGAGGGCAGTGGCCCTATTTTAAGCCCCTGCTTCTCAACCTGACTGCACATTCTTATCCCCTGGGGAGTGTTAAAAGACCACCCCTGCCAAGTCCCACACCTGGAGATTCTGACAAAATTAGTGCAGGTCTCTGGGGTGCAGCCAGGTAGGGGGAGTTTAGAGAATGCTCGACAGGTGAATCTAATATGCAGCCACGTGTTGAGAACATCTTTGAATCCTCAATGCATTGTGCTTCTCAGGTGTTTGCTAAATTGAATACAATCATTGGAACCTGAAGGTAGCAGTGTTGAATCAGGTCATAGATCAGTGCTGACCCATGGAAATACAACACGAGCCATAAATACGAGCCACCTATGTTGTTTTCAATTTTCTAGTTGGCACATTCAAGAAAGTAAAAATCACCAGTGAAATGAATGTGTATATCTTTTCATCCCTGTATGTGAATATTATTTCAATATGTAATCAATACAAACATACTTAATGAGATATTGCGCATTCTTTTGTTCATACTAGTTCTTGGAAATCCTGTGTGTATTTTACACTTAGGATACATCTCAATTTGGACGAACCACGTTTCAAGGGCTCAGTAGCTTCTTGCGGCTTGGGGCTGCCATATTAGGGCAGTTATAGACTGCAGACCAGCTGAATTGTGGTGTTCTTATGCCTGGAGAGCACATGTGTATTGTGCGAGCAGGCTTGCAGAGGAAAGAGAGGTGGCTTCGGCAGCTGCTATGAGACAGATTTAACACTCTTAGCCCTGAACGCCCCCCTCCCTTGTAGTTAAATCAGAGCATCTTCTTATCTTGCCTCGCTTTCCTCTTCACTCCTTCCCCATACCCGCCCCATCTGGGTCCCACATCCAAAGTAAATTTCCTCCCCTGCTCAGCCTCCTGTGGCCCAGCTTTCCAGCACCCAGCTGCAGACCTGCTGCTGCTTCCTGTCCTGGTTCTCTTTGGAGAGCTGGCCGCCAGTCCCAGTGGGAGGGAAAAGGGGTGGGGGAACCTGGCCCAGAGACCTGGGAGGGAGCTGGGAGAGTTTGGAGTGTGTTCTCTCTCTCCTTTGCTTTCTCTTGCTCTCTCTTTCTGGGTCAGCACGCTAGGCCACCGACCATCCCCTCTCCCCCTGGCCTCCCTTCTTAGGGGTCCTCCTGGACCTCTAAGAAGATCCGGAAGCTGAGTAGGTCTCTGGTGGGGTTACTTGACTGCTTGCCAGCCTTCCCAGGGGCAACCCCTGGTGGGGACATTTTGATGCCAAAATGTGCAAAGCCAGCAAGAACAGGACTATTATTAGACCTTCCCCCACCGGCCCAGTTACCGGCCACATGACTCGGCCCTTTGATGGCTCAGTGGGAGCCTCAGCCCAGCTCTCTGTGACTACTAATATGGTGTTTCTAAAAATGCCTTCCCACTGGTGCATACTATCACTGTCCTCCTGATGGTGATCTTTTGTTTCCAAAAGCAATTAATCTTCTTTGTCTTTTCTTTTTCTTATTGCATGTGGCCAGTTCCTGGTCTTTGTTGCTGTACTAAATCTGTGAATTGTTTTGGAGCATGTGGCAGATGGGTTTTTATGCTGTAAGTTTTTGCTGAAAGCTGTGATGGCAGGGATGGCTAATGAGATTTTTTTTAAGTGCTACAATTCTTAGGCATGTAGCAAGAGGTTTCACTTGAAAACTTGGAGAGATACATTGTAGATGACCCAATTTCACAGCTTCATAGTGTGCTGCAACCTGACTAGTTCTGCAGCTTGTCAATCAGAGATTTACTGAGCAGCAGAGAGGTTCTAGGGGAGGTGCTACAGGGACGGATAACACAGTCCCTATCTGGTTGTGGAAATAAGACATAGCGTGTAGGTAGATAGCAAGCATAAAGGTGCCCAGGTTGTATACGCTAAGTGGAGGTTCGGGAAAGCAATGCTGTTCATCTAAATGCTACTGTAGGTGCCAGAACAGGAGGGGTGACCAGTGGAGGCTCCCAGAGGAGGCAGGTGCTTGAGCTGAACAAAAAGGTAGGATGTCCTAGACAAAGTGGCCAGGGAAGGCACCAGCAACTCCAGCAGGAGGTTCTGTACACGTGGAGAATGGAATATTGGGCTTTACAATGCTGTAGGTTATAAGCTTTCCATTTCATGGCAGAAGTGGTGATTCTTAGAGTCAAGAACATTGGGTTCTCTTGCGAGCTCTGCTGCTGACATCCTTTGGTGACTTTGGCCAGTCACATGACCAGCTCAGGACCCTTCTTATGACTAACAGGGCTTGTCATTGCCCTTCCCTTCTCCTGCTTCTCAGGAAAGATCAAATCAACAATTCATCCATCATCTACCCATTTAAACACCCACTCACCACACCCATCACCCATCCATCCACCTGTCCATAAATACATATACCCATCCAATCATATACCTATCCATCCGTCTATCCACCCATTCACCTGCCTGTCTAACAATTCATCCATCCATCCTTCCATCCATCCATCCAATCATCCACCTATCTAATTATCCACATATCCATACATCTATTCATCCATCCATCCATCCATCCATCCTTTCTGTAAGTCAACTGTGCATTTGTTCATTCAGTTTCTGTTTCGTGAGTATCTACTCTGTGACAGACACTGTACTAAGTGCTAAGATATGCAGAGCAAAAAAGCATGATTCCTGTCATCAAGACAAGCCAAGGGTGGGGGGAATGATACATACTCACATTTTCCTACCCAAAAGATAAGGTTGCTGCCACTACAGAGGAATAAGTAAAGGACTGCTGGTTTAGAGGAAGAGGGCCCTTTTGAACATGTAGTAATAACACTGTAGACTCACCTCCACCTGAGCACTAACCTCATGGCTATAATTACCTGTCTATCTTCTCTGGTAGACTGAAAGATCTTGAAAACAAAGGTCATATTTTCAGTACCATCCTTAGACCTTGGCAGGGGGGAATCCCTAGTCTGGGACCACTGTTTAAGAATCCTACTCTGGGCCTCTTCAGTGGAAACCCATTCCATAGGGTGAGGAATCTGTGAGGCTAGAAGGACATGCCCTCTGGAGCCCCTGTCTCCTCCCCATTAGTTAGGTCCTGCCACAGAAGCCAGGGACCAACATTCTCAGCCTCAGTGGATTTGAGAAGCCTATGTCTAAGACCTGTGTAAGCCTCTCCCCTGTGTACGTCCTCCCAGCCCTCCCAAGGGTGGATCCTGTCACTGATGTCTGCACCCCTGAGTCTAAGCGGAGGGCCAAGGGCAGCCATTTGTAGGGTGTGGACAGAAATTGAGAATGAAACTAGGCAGTCCGCTTGTGTGTTATGTGCATGCAAGGCCCCATATGGTATGGTTTAGCATCGGATGGAAAGAGAAGGACAGGCTACAGGCCAGGGACAGGAGCCTACCCTTCCCAAGCCCTCAATTCCAGCTCAGAACCCTAACAGGTCCAAGAATTCCACATTCAAACATGGACTTCCAGGTTGTTATAAAGGTATATTTTTCCGGGTTTACAAAGAAAACCTATTAATTAACAGTTTAAAAAAACCCTTAAAATATTTAGACATATGGTACATGGATCTCCTCTAGTGATCTTGCCTAGGCCCTATAAATATTAGGGATGGGACTTCATGCTTTGTTTGTGGTTGAATCATAAATTCTTAAGCACACGTGGTAACTAAATGTAGTGTGTGATTCTGGACTGGACTCGGGACTGGAATAAAAAGTGCTGTAAGAGATGTAATTGGGACAGTGGACAAAATTGGAATATGAACTGTGGATTAGATAAAACATATAAATGTTAAATTCTTGAATCTGACAACCGTCCTATGGTTTCCTAAGAGGACATCCTAGCCTTTAGGAAACATAAATAGATAGATGGGGGTAAAGGGTCATGATGTCTGCAACCAATAAAGAGAGAGAGAGAGTGATAAATGTGGCAAGATGGTAAAGACCGATGAACGTGGGTAAAGGGTATATGGAGGTCCTCTCTGTATTATTCTTGCAATGTTTTTTCAACTGTGAGTTTGAAATTATTTCAGAATAAAAAGTGAAAACAAAGAAATAGCACACTGCCTTGGGCAGAGTAGATATTTAGTAAGTGTTTGCTGGGGTGACATTGAAGCAGGCTCTTGAGGAGGGCTGTGGTTTCAATAGTCAGCAACACGGAAAAGAGCATTAATAACACTGCCCAACAAACACAGGGATGAACAACATGCCTGCACCATGCTCAGGGCTCTGCTTTATTAACTCATTTAATCTTGGTGGAAACCCTGTGCGGTAGGTGCTATTATTCTCCCCATTTCTCATACAGGTGAGAAAACTGCAGCCTAGTGAAATGAAATAACGTGCCCCAGTCCTACAGTGGTTAATAGTCTGTCTCCAGAGCTAGCTGCTCAGCACTTGTGCTTTGCAGTCTCTGATAACGTTAGTTAATACTCAATGAGTGCTCAGTATGAAGAGTCATGGTTCTAGAACCCTCACATGTACCAACTCCTTTAATCCCCATAAACCCCTATGAGGTTACTATTATCCCCATTTTACAGATGGGGAAACCATAGCACAGAGAGGGGAAGAACCCAGGGAGCTGGAGTCCAGAGCATGCCCTGTTGAGCCATGCCCTGTGCTGAAAGTGTTCCTGGAAGACTGGTTCACATCAAGGCACAGAAAGGGAAAGATAGGAGAAATGTCTATAGGAGGCCAGTAATTGGGTCTACCTGGATTGGAGCTATCCATGGGTAATGTGGTGCAAGGGCAGAGACTGGGCTGGGAGATGCAATGGCCAGCTGGATCCCTGGCTGGTGGATCACAGCCCTGGGCGGGGGTGATCAAAGCATGGGTTAGTCTGGAGGGGGGCTCTCAGTGATTATCTCGCAGGGCCTGTGTTGGCCACAAACCATTTGGCATCCTCAACAGCAACTCCTAGTGGCATGTGTGTATTCCAGGTGGGGTGATGTCAGTGGGAGGAGGAGGAATGGAGAAACCACAGGACCCTATCAAGATCCAGGAAGAGCCAGGCGTGCAGGAACAAGGCAGCCCAGCCTAATAAGGCAAACTTCAATACAGCCTGCCTTTTGACCTAATTGCTCAAATGTAGGAATGAATACATTTGCTCAGCCACAGCCTGTGTACCCGGGACTCAATGGTTTGGTCACTATCAGTTCAGCTGGGGCACAGGGTGGTGGGTTGCTGAAGCAATCAGCTGCAGGCTGAGGTCGCACTGTGCAGAGAGAACAGAAAGGCCTGTCCTGTCCTCACTGGGCACCCACTCTGGGTTACTGTGTTCTCTGTGAGGTGCAATGCTTTGGGGGCATACAGACCTGACTAGAGTTTTGTTATGGGGTGAATTGTGTCTGCCCTCAAAATTCATATGTTCAAGTCCTAACCCCCAGTATTTCAAAATGTGGCTATATTTGGAGATAGAGCCTTTTTTTTTTTTTTTTTTTGAGACAGAGTCTCTTTCCGTTGTGAAGGCTGGAGTACAGTGGCATGATCTTGGCTCACTGCAATGTCTGTCTCCCGGGTTCAGGCAATTCTCTTGCCTCAGCCTCCTGAGTAGCTGGGATTACAGGTGCCCACCACCATGCCCGGCTAATTTTTATATTTTTAGTAGAGATGGGGTTTTGCTATGTTGGCCAGGCTAGTCTCAAACTTCTGACCTCAAGCGATCAGCCCACCTTGGCCTCCCAAAGTGCTGGGATTACAGACGTGAGCCACCTCACCTGGCCCTAAAGAGGTAATTGAGATAAAATGAGACCATTACAGTGGGCCCCAATCTAATATGACTGGTGTCCTTATGAGAAGTGGAAATTTGGACACAAAAAGAGACACCAGGGAGGCACGTGCACAAAGAAGAGGCTGGGTGAGGACACAGCGAGGAGGCAGCCATCTGGAAGCCAAGGAGAAAGGCTCAGGAGAAATCAAATGGGCTGACACCTTGATCTTGGACTTCCCAGCCTCTGGAACTGGGAGAAACACACTTCTACTGTTTAACACTCAGCCTGTGGAACTTTGTCATGGCAGCCCAAGGAAGCGAATACAAGTGCATTCAGTGGAGAGGAGCCTGGGTGCCAGGGATTTCAGGTTATTTCATAGGAGACACAGGTGACATCTTTTTTCCATGCTAGACAGGTTATGACAAAAAGTGATGACTCATGGAAGATAGAATCACTGACTTCCAGTAAGTGAAGGGCTGTCATGGGAGGGGAAGGGGTCTTCTCCCTTACAGCTCAAGGGGCAGAAGCAGGGCTAGTGTATTGACTCTTCAGGGAGATGTGAGCTGAGGAGAAGTGAGGTTCCCATCACTGAAGGCACTCAGACACAGCTAATCACCTGGCAGAAATGCAGAGTTGCGTAGAGGTGACAGAGTTCAGTAGCCTGGATCCCATCCAGCTCTAACACCTGGAGTTCTCTGTAGTGCTGAGAAGGCCCACTGGAGACAGATGTGGCTGGCCTCAGATGTCAGGCTAAGTTGCCTGGGGTTTACTCTTAAACTGCAGAAGAGTCACTGGAAGTTTCTGAGCAGGGGAGCACCAAGATCGGGGCATGACTTAGAAGGGTCACCTGGAAGCAGTGAGCAGCATGGATTGCAGGGGTGAGAAGGAAGAGAATGGTGGCGAGGCAATAGCCTCGGGGACGTAACAAGGACCCTTAAAGGGTTATATGGTGGGAATGGCACGAGGAGTTTAAGTGCAGGAGCTGTTTCTGGGGTGATGGACAAGATCTGGCAACTCTGGAACAGAGGAGGGCGCCAGCGAGCAGCTTCCAACACAAGAGGATGTGGCACCACTAACTCAGCTACTCCCTCTGCTCCACGCCTCGCTCAACGCTCCAATCCCACCTTCCCAGTGAGGCCTAACCTAATGGGTTAGCAGCCTCCTCGAAGAGTCAGATGCCTCAATGCGCTTAGCTGGTCAAGAGATTTCTTAGGAGCCACTCCAGTGAAAGAAAACGAGGCGAGAGCAAGGAGAGGCTGGGAGAGTCTGATGCCGGCAAAGGAGAGATGGCAGGGAGATTAGGTGGGAGTATTTTAATCTGCAGGTGACTCTGAGAAAGTTCAGCATGGCTATGGGGGCACCTTGAGCCAAAGTAGCCCTGTGTCTCCCAGGAACGGGCCTCACATCCCTGCAGTGCCGTCAGCAGCCTGTGGGAGGCCTGTCCTGAAAGCAAGCGCATCTCAGAACCCAGCAGTGGATGCTTGGCCGGTTACTCAGTTCTGAGATGTACATTTTCACGGTGTGATGCCTGCCTACTCTGTTTAATGCTGTCACCTGCCCTGCCCTCAGTCCCTGTCCCCGGGCCCCCGATGCTGCTCACCCCGGCCGTACTTTGTTCCCGCATTGCATTGTTCATATTCAAACATGATATCTAACATACTTATTGATTACGTTTATCGTTCATTTTCCATCTCCCTGACCTCCACCTCCAGCTAGAATGCAAGCAAGCTCTATTAGGGCAAGGATGTGTATTGATTTCATTCACTGATGTATCCCAAAAGCCCATGGCACTGCTTGACACATAGTAGGTGCTCAATAAATACTTGTTAAATAATTAAACTGAATTAACAGAACTGGGGAATCGGGAAGAGGAACTAGTTTAGGAGGAAGTGTTATGAGGCCAAAGAGAAAATTTCTGTGGCCTTCCAGAGGGCATGGTTTATAAAGTGCGGTCTCCACCCCAATTCCTCTGCTGAGCTTGGCTTCCCAGGACCAAGATACTGCCCATGTGGGCGGCCCTGGCTCCCATAGATTGAGGTCACCCTTGCCTTATGCAGAAAGACCTGAACTAATGTGCCTTTCATTGTAAAGGCCAATGGAGGTTGGGAGTTTTAATGTTACTGTTAGCAGGAGAGGAGTCATTTCTCAATGCAATCAGATCAACAAAGGTTGCATTTTGTACCTGAAAAAAACTTTTCCCTCAAAAATAAGTTTTACCCGGAAGAGCTGGTGAAGATGAGCACTTGTGCTTCTGACAAACAGCACGACTCTTTGACTGGCATGAAAGATGGTGCCGTTCACAGGATGGGAGCTGGAGGCCTCCTCTCCCCGCCCGCGAGGCTGCTCGCCGCGTGGGCACAGCGGATGTGGCCCTCCACGCTCCCTCCAGAGTCCCAGAGCCCCTTCCTGCTATTGCTTCCACGGGTGTTGTTGCTGACCTGCGGCCAGGCCCCCCGGGGCCGAGTGTGGATTCCGATGCTCCTCCAGGTCACTTTGTCAGTGTTGCCCCTGGCACTGTGCTCCCTGGCTGCCCAAACAGTTGGAAGAGATGCTTTGAGGGCTGCTTCCAGACTTGGCTCTCTCCATGGAAATTCCGGGCTGCTTCTACCACCAAGCAGGCTGGCTGCCCGCTGGGCCTCCCAGCATCTTCCTGCCTTGGGAGCCCTCCTTCCCGGGGCCAATCCTCTGCCTTCGCTTTCTCAGAGGCTGCAGCAGGACTGGGTATCCACTGACTCCTCATGTAGGCTTGTAAATTGGGCCTGAAGATAGGAACCATCTGGAGAGTCTGCGAGACCAGCCCTTGGAGGTCCACCCAATAAACTGGCCACCCCCAGCTTGAGAAAAATTTGGGCCAGGATAACCAAATAAAGCTTCTAGAACCTTGGACAGAATTCTGTTTGTAAAAACTGAGAACTTTTTCCAGCTTACACTAAGGCCTTCCGGAAGCTGGCCTCCACCTCTGTGTCCATATCTCCCTCCACTCCACCATCTGAGCCCCACGGCAGGTCCTGTGTACACAGCACCCAGCACATGGTGGGCACCCAATACACAGGTGTGGGACGGGTGCATTCCCTTCTATGGGGATGGACACTTTGTATCTCTCTGAATACCAGTGATCCTTCAAAACCCAGGTCCAGGACTTCTTGTATGTGAAGATTTTTGGGACATCTTTGCCCCCCAGAAACCGCTCCCTGCTCTGAAATCCGGAGGCAGATGTCTGAACCCCCGGTCTGACATGCAGCAGACACTTCTTGTCATTCATTTTTTCCCACCAACATGTATTGAGCTAGTCATTACCAATGCAACAAAGCAAAAATGCTTCCCATTGCTTCCCTCAGAGAAGTCTTCACAGTAGGGTGAGTATGATGGTTAATTTTATGTGTCAACTTGGTTGAGCCACAGTGCTGATATATGCCCAAATGTTATTTTGGAGGTCTCTGTGAGGGTGTTTTTGGATGATATTAACATTTAAATCAGGCCAGGTGTGGTGGCTCACGCCTGTAATCCCAGCACTTTGGGACGCCGAGGCAGGCGGATCACCTGAGGTCAGGAGTTCGAGACCAGCCTGGCCAACATGATGAAACCCCATCTCTACTAAAAATATAAAAATTAGCAGAACGTGGTGGTGGGCACCTGTAATCCCAGCTACTCGAGAGGCTGAGGCAGGAAAGTGGCTTGAACCCAGGAGGCGGAAGTTGCAGTGAGCCGAGATGGCACCACTGCACTCCAGCCTGGGCAACAGAGCGAGACTCCATCTCAAAACAAAAACAAAAACAAAACAAAATGAAAAAAAAACATTTAAATCAGTGGACTTTGAGTAAAGCAGATGCCCTCCATAATGTGGGTAGGCCTCACCCAATCTATTGAAAGTCGGATGGGAACAAAGATGACCTCCTCTGAGCAGGAGGGAATTCTGCCAGCTGGTGGCCTTCAGACTTGATCCGCAACATCAGACTCTCTGGGTCCTACCCTGCAGATTTCAGACTTGCCAGCCTCTGTAACTGTGAGCCAGTTCCCTAGAATAAGTCTTTCTCTCTATATATATGTATATACACACATATCCTACTGGTTCTGTTTTTCTGGAGACTCCTGAGTAACGCAATGAGGAGCCACCAGTGAGAAGTGGCACAAGGTGAAAAGTGAAGGAAGAACAAAGGATCTTGGGAGCACAGAGCCCTCTCACTCAGCCAGGGTCAGGGATGGCTTCCCAACAGAGTTCAGAAGGACACTTTGCCACCTTGCCTCCATAGGAACTGCCTCCAAGTGGGGGTTTTCTTTGCCTTCACAGGGGCACTGCATGGAGCCCCAGAATGCTATGGTCATCGTTATTGACGACAGATCACTTTTGCAGCCAAGTCGTTTTATCCGTGTTATTTCCTACCCTGCTGTTGTCAGATGTGGGAGGCAGCCAGCCTGCCTTGTGGTCATCGTTTCAGGCTGCTGAATGCCTGTAAACTGCCGAGCTGGTTCTCCTTCCTGTGGCCAGGGGAATCAGAAATGGCTTTGTAAGCCTTCATGGACTTCCTCACTCAGCACCCTCTGCGGGGGGCTGAGGATGCTCAACAAGACCCATTCATCCAACATGTGACACTCTTCACTCCATTCCACCCACAGCCGGAATTGAGGCCTGTCCTCAAAGCTGCTTTGTTGCTCTCTAATCTGAACCAGGTCTGAACAAATCGGCTGATGTGACGCCAGCAAGTGAAAGTCCTCTTGTTCTCATAACTTAGATCCAAGAGTTGGCCGGGTCCAGTGGCTCACACCTGTAATCCTAGCACTTTGGGAGGCCGAGGCAGGTAGATCACCTGAGGTCAGGAGTTCAAGACCAGCCTGGTCAATATGGCAAACCCTGTCTCTAACTAAAAATACAAAAATTAGCTGGGCCTCGTGGCACATGCCTGTAATCCCAGTTGCTTGGGAGGCTGAGGCAGGAGAATCTCTTGAACCCGGGGGTGGAGGTTGCAATGAGCCAAGATGGTGCCAGTTCACTCCAGCCTGGGCGAAAGAGAGAAACTCTATCTCAAAACACACACACACACACACACACACACACACACACACACACACACACACACACAAACCAGAAAAGAAAAAGATCCAAGAGTTGACCTGGTTCCAGTATTTTCCAAGATTACAATCTTCAGCCTTTCCTTTAGTTCTGCTAGAACCTCCAACTTTACAAGGAATTCCTTACATCCATTGGAGCTGGTTTCTATGACTTGCAACCAAAGAATCTCATCTACTTTATGAATAGAGACTTGGGCACAGTAAAAAATGAGTCGGGGCAGGGAGAAGGGATCATCATATATATTGAAAACTCCTCCATGCCAGGCAACATGCCGAGTCTTGTATTTCATAGATTCCAGCATGCACATTTCTCGAACACATGTGCAGTTTAACTTAAAAAAAAAAAAAACTGGCATGACTATATCCTAGCTGTCAGTCGCACAGCCAGATGTGGCCATTACTACTTGTGTGTGAACATCAGCACTTGCAGGGTCAAAGACTTGGACAAAAATCCCAGAGATGATAGAGGAGCACTTCTTTTCTTTCTTTTCTTTTTTTTTTAACTTTTATTTTAGTTTCAGGGGTACATGTGCAGGTTTGTTAGATGGGTAAGCTCATGTCTCAAGGGTTTGTTGTACAGATTATTTTGTCACCCAGGCACTAAGCCTAGTACCCAATGGTTGCTTTTTCTGTTCTTCTTCTGTCTTTCACCCTCCACCCCCAAGTAGGCCCCAGTGCCTACTGTTCCCCTCTTTGTGTCCATGTGTTCTCATTATTTAGCTCCCACTTATAAGTGAGAACATGCAGTATTTGGTTTTCTGTTCTTCTGTTAGTTTGCTAAGAATGACAGCCTCCAGCTTCATCTATGTTCCTGCAAAGAATGTGATCTTGTTCTTTTTTATGGCTGTGTAGTATTCCATGGTGTATATGTACCACATTTTCTTTATCCTGTCTACCATTGATGAGCATTTAGGTTCATGCCATATCTTTGCTATCGTGAATAGGAGGAGCACTTTTTAAAGAAAAGTCACGTCACTACCAGAATGAGGATGCTGTGTCTCTGGCAGCCACAGAGAGCGGTACTGTATGGGAAAACATGAACAGTGACAGCTCTTAGTTTAAAAGAAGATTGAGAAAAATAGCGCTCTGAATAAGAAGGTTTGGGCATACCTTAGTCAATTTAATTCATTTATATTTACCATTTCATTAAAATGCAAAAGAGTGGTACATGATTTTAAAAAATCAATGTCCATATAAGCTTAAAAGAACTATCTTAATAAGTATAAAATGGGTATTCTAAGCTAGAGATTGCCACAATTTTTCTAGGAAGGGCCAGAGGTAAATATTTCAGGTTTTGTGGGCTAGGCGATCGAGGGGGCAGCTACTGAGCTCTGCTGTTGTGGCCCAAAAGCAGCAATCCATCATGCATAAACAGAGGAGCACCACTGTTTCCATTCCAGATGCCTGTATTTGTGGACACTGAAATGAGAACGTTATGTAATTTCCCTTTTTATTTTTTTTAAGTGATGGGGTCTCACTCTGTCACCCAGGCTGGAGTACAGTGGCGCTATCATAGCTCACTGCATCCTCGACCTCCTGGGCTTAAGTGATCCTCCTGCCTCAGCATCCCGAGTAGCTGGGACTACAGATGTGCGCCATCACCCCTGCATAATTTTTTAATTTTTGTATTTTTTGTAGAGATGGGGTCTCACCATGTTGCTCAGGCTGGTCTTGAACTCCTGGACTTAAGTGATGCTCTTGTCTCGACCTCCCAAAGTGCTGGGATTACAGGCATGAGCCACAGTACCTGGCCAGAATTTCATATAATTTTCATGCATTACCAAATATCATCATTTTGTTGTTTTTTTGGGGAAAGCCATTGACAAATATAAAAGCCTTCTTAGCTCATGGGTCATAGGATAAGCAATGGCAGGCCAATAGTTTGTCAACCCCTTTCCTAGGTGATAAGAAAGCACGTGTCATTCCTCTCTTTAAAAAAAAAAATACCATCCCTGAAGGTCTGGTCTGATTGATCATAACTTTTATTTCTTAGTTCAGTAATGGGGCCCCTTACAGTCAATGAAATAAACTTTACAGCAGTCCCATGAAGTAGGTAACAATCCCAGATGGTGACATGAAGACACAGAGAGGGCTGGGTACAGTGGCTTGCACTTATAATCCCAGCACTTTGGGAAGTCACGGTGGAAAAAAAATTAGTCGAGTATGGTGGCATGTGCCTATAGGCCCAACTGCTCAGGAGGCTGATGTAGGAGAATCGCTCGAGCTCAGGAGTTTGAAACTGCAGTGAGCTGTGATGGTGGTGCTGCACTCTGGCCTGGGTGACCCTGTCTTTAAAAAACAAACGAACGGCCAGGCATGGTGGCTCATGCCTGTAATCCTAGCACTTTGGGAGGCCAAGGTGGGTGGATCATGAAGTCAAGAGATCGAGACCATCCTGGCCAACATGGTGAGACCCGTCTCTACTAATAATACAAAAATTAGCTGGGCATGATGGCGTGCGCCTGTAGTCCTAGCTGCTCAGGAGACTGAGGCAGGAGAATCACTTGAACCGGAGAGGCAGAGGTTGCAGTGAGCAGAGATCATGCCATTGCACTGTAGCCTGGAGACAGAGTGAGACTCCATCTCAAAAAACAAAAACAACAAAACAAACAAAACAAAATAAAAAGATATAGAGATATTTTGCTGCTCAAGATCAAACAGTTAGCAGGTCCAAGTTAAGTTTCAACCCTAGGTCTGATTAACTAACTAAAAAAAAAGCAAATGTGCCTCTTTCAAAGATGGCAACTTGGAGATTATAAGTAACATTACAGTCTATAGGTATAACCTAGAATAATTCTAGCTGCCTTTCATTCGAGTCTGCCTCCTTTACACAGAAGAATGTAGGAATTTAAGTGTAGTTTTGGGTAACAACAGCATGACTGACCAAGTGGGTCGTTCTAAATGACGCTGATGGCATGATACAGTGACTGACATATGCTGGAGGGCTAAACTGCTCGTAGGATTTCTCAGGCTTACTGTCTTACCCACCTCTTGAATATTAAGAAACACATTTTTATGCAGAGAGAAATGCAGTAAAAAAAAAAAAAAAGAATCAAGTGTAACTTATAATATGTGCAAGTGGTCTCAGGGGCTTCCTGGCCTCTTCATACACTTGCCTTTCCTGTAACTTGGACAGGGAATTGCTAACCCTCTTGAGTCCCCCGGAGGCCTGGAGGAGCAGAGGAGTGGAATGAGCCCTGAGGTTGATGGAGCAGGGGCTGGCACATCCCAGTGGCCCCAGAGCTACAGAAGGAATTAACAAGTGTTCTGCTTCATTTTTCCAGGCTCCGTGCTGTGGACAGGCCTCCTGGACAAGCCCTCAAATGAGTTCTGCAAATGGGCTTCCAAAATCAACAGGCTGCAAAAATCTATCTGGCCTGCAAAATCTTCCTCGGTCTCCTTCACATCCATCAATGCCCCCCTCTCCCTGGCGCTGGCACGTCCCTCCACCCCGCACTGCTTGGCGGTCACAGCACTGGCCTGGGATCTGGCAGGTTAGCTCAAAGCTGCAAATACGGGGACCTGTGAAATAATACCAGAAGCGAGCCATAAAAAAAAGCTTGAGCAAACACATCTCTGTGGGAATCGTTCCGGGCCTGCTGGTGCTCATGGCTGCCCTCAGCTATTGAGATGTTGCCTTTCCCTCTTTGGGTGTGGTCCTAGAGAGTTGAATGTCTTCCAGTTACTGTTTAGGTCTTGCTTCATAATATTAACAGCTACCATTTATTGAGCAAATGCTGTGTGCCAGGCATGGTTCTCTGAACTTCAGAACCATTAGTCCTCTCCTTAAAAAAAACAAACAAAAAACAAACAACAACAACAAAAAACAGCCCTAAAGTGTTGGCCCTATTTTACAAATGAGGAAACTGAGACTCAGAGAAGTATTAAACTTGCCCAAGTCAAAAATGAGCTTTGTGGCTTAGCTGGGATTCTAATACGGTTCTGTCTTCCTGGGAAGCCTGCGCTGGTTTCATGTTACAGAAGCAGAGACTTTGAAGAGCTAATCAAACCAAGGCATTAAGTCAGAATCATTGCCTCTGCCATGTCCCCGCCATCATTTTTCAAGTCCAGGCTCTCTCTAAAGTCTTTATCCATCTCCCAACAAGAGGTGAGACTGTTTATTGTCTATCCCTCAACGTGGCACACAGAAGCAGGTGTTGGTGAATTTCTGTCATCTCCTGGACCAGAGGGAGAGTCCATCATAGGAAGAGAATGAGCTGTTGGTATTGCAACTGACCCACCCCAAACACTGCCCCTGTGGTGTACGGCTTACTAAATAATGAATCTATGAATAAGCCCGCCATTCAAATAGCCCGCTACCTCTGTATAAGACGAGTCCAGATCACTAAGTGGAAGCACACCTCAGTTTAGGGAGCTGCAGTGACATTATCCCATCGTTAATTTTTGGAAACAGCTGGAGTTCCACGTTGAACCTGTGTATACAAAGCCAGCTCAGAGCTCCATGGTCAGTTGGAATGGAAGAGAGTTTTTATTATGTAAGCAGAATGTATTTTTGAACTAACTGGTTTTCCTGAGGGTATTCAATTCTTAGGGTTGTATTTTACCATGAAAATTATAGTGGGTTATTGAGAGCAAGCTGTACATTTCTAATCTGACAGGCAACTGGAAATATGCATGCTGAGAATGAAAAGCATGTTGCTGTGTTTATGGAAAACTGAGACACTCTTGTGATTAAGGACTGCTACGTGGAACTCATCGCCAGGGTTTGTCTACTGTGGTTGAGTAGAAGAAACAAAACGAACAGCTCTGGACACACGGAGAGGCATCCATCCCACCCCTTACTGTGAGGAAATGGTAGACGTCAAGGTGTGACTTTAAAAGGAAATCCCCGTTTTGTCTTGCCAATGGGACCTGAAGACTAGTTAAGCAATTACATCCAAGCTTTACCTTGATTTTGCATTCATCTGAGCTATTCGTGGAACTCAATGGTGAGTTTTCTGGTAAAAATGGCTCTAGAATTACAAAAATGTCAGTTCACAGATACTTGAAAATGTTACATTTCAAAAAAACTCAGTATTCTAAAACTAACTGTTCAAGTTGGGAGACAGCCAAACCAAGATTGAAAACCAAGCCTCCGGCTGTTGGTAGACCCCAGTACCCTGGTACGTTTACTGCGGGATGATACTGAAGGTGCATCCAGGCTATCCGAGAGGTCTTCCTCGTGCACAGAGCTCTACTGAGCACCTGGGGAGGGGGCACGGTAGGACTGGAAGAGGCGACCTGCAGGACTGGCCCAGCTAAGTCCCCCGCTTTAGCTCCCTCCCTCAAGGCCCGCAGCCACACGTCAGCATGCCCAACTCAGGCCTGCCTCAGGGCCTTTGCACTGACATTGCCTCTGCCCGGCTCACTCTTCCCCCAGCTCCTGCTATGGCTCACTCCATACCATTCAGGTCTCTGCTCAAATATCCTCTCCTCCAAGAGCCTTTCCCAGCCACACTATCAAATCAGTTCCTCTTCCTCCTTTCTGCCTTTGCCTGTGACCCTCTTCTATTTTTCTCATAGTAGTTGTCACAATGTGAAGTGATATTATGTATTCATCTGTGCACTTGTTTCCTTTATTCTCTGCCTCACCCATTGGAGTGCAGTGCTGTGAGAGCAGAGATCACTCTTGTTTAGGGTTGTAGACCCAGGTCTCAGAAGAGGGCTGGCTTCTGGGGTCAGGAACCCCTTTGGCCTCTGGTGAAGCCCATGGACCTTTTCTCAGAATAATGCTTTTTTAAAAAATTTCAATAGGTTTTTAGGGGAACATATGGTGTTTGTTCACTACCTGTTACATGGATAACTTACATGGATAAGTTCTGAACTTACATGGATAAGTTCTTGAGTGGTGATTTCTGAGATTTTGGTGTGCGCATCACCCAAACAGTGTACGCTGTACCCAATGTGTAGTCTTTTATCCCTTCTACCCTTCTAGTCCCCAAAGTCCATTGTATCACTTATGCCTTTGTGTCCTCATAGCTTAGCTCCCACTTATGAGAACAGATGATGTTTGGTTTTCCATTCCTTAGTTACTTTACTTAGAATAACGGTCTGCAACTCTATCCAGGTTGCTGCAAATGCCATTATTTTGCTCCTTTTTATGGCCAAGTAGTATTCCATGGTGTATATATACCACAATTTCTTTATTCACCTGTTGATTGATGGACATTTGGGCTGGTTCCATATTTTTGCAGCTGCGAATTGTGCTGCTATAAACATACGTATGCAAGTGTCTTTTTCGTATAACGACTTCTCTTCCTCTGGGTAGAGACCCAGCAGTGGGATTGCCAGATCAAATGGTAGATCTACTTTTAGTTATTTAAGGACCCTCCATACTGTTTTCCATAGTGGTTGTACTAGTTTACAGTCCCACCAGCAGTGTAAAAGTGCTCCCTTTTCACCACATCCATACCCAACATATATTATTTTTTTATTTTTATATTGTGGCCTTTCTTGCAGGAGTAAGGTGGTATCATGTGGTTTGGACTTGCATTTCCCGATAATTAGTGATGTTGAGCATTTTTTCATATGTTTGTTGGCCATTTGTTTATCTTCTTTTGAGAATTGTCTATTCATGCCCTCAGCCCGCTTTTTGATGGGATTATTTGGGTTTTTTTTCTTGCTGATTTGTTTGAGATCCTTGTAGATTCTGGATATTAGCCCTTTCTCAGATGCATAGTTTGCGAAGATTTTCTCCCTCTCTGTGGGTTGTCTGTTTACTCTGCTGATTATTTCTTTGGCTGTGCAGGAGCTTTTTAGTTTAATTAAGTCCCATCTATTTATCTTTGTTTTTGTTGCATTTGTTTTTGGATCCTTGCGCATGAAGTCTTTGCCTAAGCCAATGTCTAGAAGGGTTTTTCTGATGTTATCTTGTAGAATTTTTATGGTTTCATGTCTTAGATTTAAGTCTTTGATCCATGTTGAGTTGATTTTTGCATAAGATGAGAGACGAGGATCCAGCCAGAATAATGCCTTTAGATGCATAAAATAAAGCCCATAAGACTGAATAGAAAACAAATATATTGAAATATAATTGAAACAGTTATCAAAACATAAAAAATGGGATACATGTATATGTTCTTTTATTAACACTTAAAATAGTGAGATTCAATGTGGGTGTAATCACTACTGTAATTTCAAGGTGGTGATGAGAATAAATGCTATTTACAAGGCCTGCCACAGCTATAAAGTGACGTGAAACTATCTGACAAAAGTCACAGGTACTAGTAATACTGCTGTGGTTTGGAAGCCTATGTTCACAATTTATGGAAATGCGGAATGTTAGTTCAAGGCTACTAAAATTAAACATGTAAAATTTTTACATCCAAGTTCACAAACTCTGTAAATTCACTGACCCCAGGATAAGAAACTGTATGCAGGTGGTCAGTAATTGTTTGTTGGATAAACGAATGAGAGGCTAAAGGTTTTAGAACACATGAGTCATGCTCTCTAAGCTTCATGCACATCAAAAAGAGGTAGGCTGCTTTGAGGAGCAAGGTTCTGTGCTGGGTCCTGGGGATATGGAGATAGAAAAGATACAGCCCTATTCTCAAGGAGTTTCCAGTTCTAGTTGGACAAGATACCTGTGCATAGGCAGAACATTTCAATACAATATGGCAAATCTGACGGCCTCTGTCCAGGGACTGGGCCCACACTGGCACTGCAGGGCAGGCACCTGGAGAAAAAGCTTTTTGAGCTGAATGATGAAGAACAAATTACAGTTCCCCTGACAAAGGAGGGGTTGGAAGTGTGTTCTAGACCCAGAGAGCAGTGAGCAGAACTCAGAGTTTTAAGAGAGCTGGGGTAGGAAGTGAGCAAAATCAACTGTAGGAAGTAACAGGAGACTCTTTCCTTCCTTCCATAAATACTTATTGAGCATCTACTAAGTGCCAGGATCTGTTCCGGGGATTGGGAATTCTGTGCTGAATGAGACAGATAAGTGAGCCTCCACGTCCCTCCACATCAGAAATCTCCTGTGCTGCCCACAGCGGGCCCTGGCTTATTTCACCAGCAGAGTGGCTACTCCTGAGTGTTTGCCAGTGAAGGCATGATTGAGAGAATGAAATGAAGTGAAGCAAGCTCTCTGCTTCCACTGAACTTGCATTTTATTTATTTATTTTTATTTTATTTTCTTTTTGAAACAGAGGATCACTCTGTCACCCAGGCTGGAGTTCAGTGGCGTGAGCTCGGCTCACTGTAGCTTCGACCTCAGGGACTCAAGTAATCCTCCCGCCTCAGCCTCTGGAGTAGCTGGGACTACATGCATGCTCCACCATGCCTGGCTAATTTTTTTTTTTTTTTTTTTTTTTTTTGAGACAAGGTCTCACTCTGTCACCCAGGCTAGAGTCCAGTGGTATAATCTTGGTTCACTGCAACCTCCACCTCTCGGGTTCAAGCGATTCTCCTGCCTCAGCTTCCGTAGCACCTGGAATTATAGGCACCAGCCACCAGGCCTGGCTAATTTTTATATCTTTAGTAGGGACGGGACTTCACCATTGTTGGCCAGGCTGGTCTCGAACTCCTGACCTCAAGTGATCCATCTGCATCAGCCTCGTAAAGTGCTGGGATTACAGGTGTGAGCCATGGCACCTGGCCTTATTTTTGTATTATTTGTGGAGATGAGGTTTCACTATGTTGCCCGGGCTGGTCTCAAACTCCTGGGCTCAAGCGATCTGCCCACCTTGGCCTCCCAAATTGCTGCAATTACAAGAGTGAGCCACTTCGCCTGACCGAGCTTGCATTTTAGTAAAGGGAGTCAGACAGCAAATAAGTAAGTATATGCCATAGTGTCCAACAGTGACAAGTTCTGAGAAAAATAAAATAGTAGACAAGGCTGAGGTGTCTTATGAGGACTGCAGTGTGAGGAACTCTGTAGCCCATGCATGCTCAGAAGCTTTAGGGCCGGGCGCAGTGGCTCACACCGGTAATCCCAGCACTTTGGAAGGCCAAGGTGGGCAGATTACCTGAGGTCAGGAGTTTGGGACCAGCCTGGCCAACATGGTGAAACCCCATCTCTACTAAAAAATACAAAAATTAGCCGGGCGTGGTGGCACGTGCCTGTAATCTCAGCTACTCAGGAGGCTGAGGCAGGGAGAATTACTTGAACCTGAAAGGCGGAGGTTGCAGTGAGTGAAAATCATGCCACTGCACTCCAGCCTGGGCAATAGAGCCAGACTCTGTCTCAAAAAAAAAAAAAAAAAAAGCTTTAGGGGCATGGGGGTTGACGTAAGCTGCTGGTGATGCAGAGAGATGTTGTTATGAATTGAACTGTGTCCCCCTAAATTTATAAGTTGAAGCCGTAAGCCCCCCAAAGTGACTGTATTTGGAGACAGAGCCTTTAAAGAGGTAATTGAGATGAAATGAACTCATAAGCATGGGAGCCTAACCCAACAGGGCTGGTGTCCCTAAGGAAGAGGGAGAGACACCAGGGTCACACTTGCACACACAGAAAATGCCATCTGTGGACACAGAGATGAGAGAGCTGTTTGCAAACCAAGCAGAGAGGTCGTAGGAAGATTTTCCTTGCTTTGACTTGTAAGATTCTCAAGACTGTCTCGGTAAGTCAAGATCACAGTGCACAGATGCCGCCAGGCAGGGATGGGGGTGGAAAGACCACGGGCTTGGCCTCTGGGCTCACTCACTGTGTGACTTGGAATTATGAAAGTGGATTTGCCATAAGGCAAGGGACTGGGAGTGATTCTCTCAGTGACTGTAGAAGAAACAATCACTGTGGATCCCCGGCACTGTAGGGGACCCCCAGAAGCCGTTCAGTCCAGCTTCCATCCTTCCATCCTGCTTCCATCCTCCTGGGAGGAGCAGACAGGCTATGCCAGCCTATGGGACTCAGACACATTCACTCATTTGAAAAGAAATTCATGGTGCCAGTTCTGTGACAAGCTCTGTAGTAGGTGCTGCAGAAACAGAACAAAATGGACAGAAATCTCTTCTACCTTAATGATCCCAGGGACAAGCAGTTGACGTGCAGCCACACACATGACCTTGTTGTTCATTTCATTCTCTCGCTCATGCCTTCACTGGCAAACATTCAGGAGTAGCCACTCTGCTGGTGAAATAAGCCAGGGCCCGCTGTGGGCAGCACAGGGGATTTCTGATGTGGAGGGACGTGGAGACTCATCTGAGCAAGAGGGCTACAAATCCACCTGCCTTCTTTGTTAAAATGCCATTCTTTTGCGACCAGCATTGTCCCCTCAAGCTACATCACGAGAGATCAACCTTGCTGACGCCTTGATCTTGGACTTCCAGCCTTCAGAACAATGAGAAGATCTTTGTCACAACAGACAAAGGTCTGTTGTGAGGTGCCCTGATTGGCAGCCCCAGCAGACTCACGCAGGGGTGCATTGTCAGAAAGCCCCAGCCAGACAGAGGCAGAGAAAGATGGGAGAGGGAGCGCGCGAGGGAGCACGGCGTGCAGTGGGAGGAGGTGGCAAGAGTCCAGATGTGAGGCCATGCCCAGGCCAGCTGGGCTCCTGTGGAGGGTGTGGGGACCAGAGACCTGCTGCAGAGGCTTGTGTGGTGGGCCTGGGATGCTGGGTAGATGGCAGGGAAGATGAGCACCTGGCAGGTATGGATCAAGAGGCGACCAACATGCAGGTGGAAACTTGGGCTTGCTGGAGTCACTAGAGCCACTGAGTCTTCAAAGCGCTAAGATTTATCCCTTCTCCCATTTCCATGCAGACTAGGAAGTAGGAGGCAGGAAGGTCATTGTCCTGAGACTTCCTCTCTCTGGAGGTCGGACTCTCTGGGCCCCATTGTTCCCACACAAAGGGGCAGTGATAAGCTGGTTGTTTGCCACTTCTGGTGCCAGCAGGAGAGACTGCCTCCTTGCCTCACCCCCCATGCATGGGGCACCAGATGATGTGCCCAGCCTGCCCCACAGCCCTTCAATCCCTCTTTTGTGATTGAGGTGCAAGTGCCTATCCCTCCTCTGCAGCCACTGGTGCCCTGAGAGGCCCTGAGGCCAAGCCAATGCTCTTTCTGCCCCCATCCCTGCCTGGTGGAGGCATCTGTGCATGGTGATCTTGACTTACCGGAGAGATCCTTGAGAATCTTACAAATCAAAACAAGGAAGATCTTTCTATCCAAAGAGACAAACATCCTCTTCTATTTAAATGTGTGGCTCTTGGGGCCTTTCCCCCTTTTGCTTTAAAAAAAAATTAGGTAAAATTCACATAACATAAAATTAACCCCTAAAAATGCACATTTCAGTGACATCTGGTGCATGCACTATGTTGTGCTATATCACACTTACATGAAATTTCAAAACATTTTCCTCATCCCCAGAGAAAACCCCTTACCCAGAGGTAGTCAGTCCTCCCTCCTCCCCTCGCCCCCAGGCCTGGCAACCACTCATCTTTCAATCGCCATGGATTTGCCTATTCTGGGCATTTCACATCAATGGGGTCAGATAACCTGTGTCCTTTTGTGTCTGCCTGCCTGCCTGCCTGCCTGCCTGCCTTCCTTCCTTCCTCCCTCCCTTCCTCCCTTCCTCTCTTTTGACGGAGTCTTGCTCTGTCACCAGGCTGGAGTGCAGTGGCGCAATCTCACCTCACTGCAACCTCTGCCTCCCAGGTTCAAGCAATTCTCCTGCCTCAGCCTCCCGAGTAGCTGGGATTACAGGTGCCCACCACCACGCCTGGCTAATTTTTGTATTTTTAGTAGAGACGGGGTTTTGCCATGTTGGCCAGGCTAATCTCGAACTGCTGACCTCAAATGGTTCACCCACCTCAGCCTCCCAAAGTGCTGGGATTACAGGAGTGAGCCACGGCATCCAGCCTGGCTTCTTTCACTTAGCGTCATGTTTTCCATGTGTAGTGTGTGTGTCAGCACTGTGTTTCTTTTTATGGCTGAATACTATTCCTTTGTTTGGAGAGACCACATTTTATTTACGGTGTCTAAAAGGTTGCGTGAAAAGATTTGACTTTCTTGGGATATTGCCTTCTGTGCAGATGCTCTGAGACAAGTCTAAGGAAGCCCACTTCCCTAAGGAAGCCCATTTCATATCACATCCTTTGATGACACCGAGATGTCTCTGAGGAGTCAAACTGAAGGTCAGAAATGGGTGAAGACCAGCAAGTCCAGTGAACCCAAACAAGATCCGATCTACGAGGTTATGGGGGACAGCAGTCGGAATGGGAGATGGGAGACATCTGTCTGCCCAGCGATGCCGCAAGATCACTGGCAGCCTGGCTGAGAACCAGCCTTGTGGGGCTTTGCTCCCTTCTCTGGAGAGAGGAAGTTAGGCCGTGGTTCCTCTCTGCTTTTCAAACCCCGAGGTTCCACCCTGTTCTTTCCACAGCACTGGTTCCTCCATGGTTAGTATCCAGGTTTGGGTTTTCCATGTTGTTTTCCCCTCCACCTGCTGTGTGGAACTTTTTGGTGCCCAATAGAACCTTCCTTAGGGGATAGATCACTGGACTCCCGTAGAAGCCGCCTTTGAGACCATGGGTTAGTGAACAGGGACTCCTGGGGCAATGACAGGAGTTAATTGCATCAGGTTCTTGGCTCATGGTAAGTTTTTGGTAACTGTAGCTGTTACTACTATGATACTAATAACAATAATTATTAATGTTATAATTTAGGCCATTGGAAAAAGCAGTACAAAAATGTGACTGGTTTGTTCTTGTTTGCCAGGTGAATTTCCAGCTTCCCTGGGTGGGGTTGAGATGGGAACTATGGACCTGTCTTGCTTGGACTGAAGTGGCACCATGCAGCTGGCCACCTGTGGCTACCTGGCTATGGACCACAGCGTTCCCACCTCCACATCAGCCACAGACGCAAAGAGGAGCTGGGGTTCTGCACACCAGGTCGTAGCCCATATTTGATTCGATTCAAACCAGACACAGCCCTTTCTCAGGGCTCCCCTTCCCACATCCTGTTCCCAAGTGGCTTTGAGGATGGAGCCAAGTTCTCCTTAATGATATCACAGCGGGAGTTGATTGCTACCTTGAGTGATTTGGCTGCAACAAGCTTCATAAATGAGTGTTTCTTAAACTTGAATGTGCTTACAAATCACCTGCTGATCTTGTCACAAGGTAGAGGCAGATTTGGCAGGTCCGGAGTGACGTCTGAGATACTGTGATTCTAACAAGCTCACAGGGGAGGTCGAGGCTGCTGGTCCTCATATCACCCTGGCAGTCGCAGGGCCCTACACATGTTATCTCCCTGCCTGGGCTGTGTGTCGGCCAGCTCGGCCTTCATGGGGCGCTTCTAGAAAACCCCTAGCAGGGCTTCTTTGCTGCCCTGTGGTATAAAAACCGTTCCTTGATGGTATTAGGAGACGGCCTCCCAGCAACTGTGACCAGCCATCCAACAGGAGGAGAAGTCGTGGCCTTGCTGTGCTGGCAGGCGACCTGGGACAAAAGCTGGCTCTGCAGTCTATTAAGCATAGTGGTCTGAGCGGTGGCAGCTACTCCTGCCCTGTGGGCATAGCCCAGGCTGCTGGCGGACTCAGCCTATCTGTGTGGGGCTCAGGATTGAGGAGCTCCTGGGGGCTCACTAGGAGAGTGGGGGGTTTGGACCCCCTTTACTCTGCTTTAGTCCCTGCTCTCAGTCATATGCAACCAGTTAGTGTGACTTAGGGTGTCATGTTACTGCCACATAGACTTCACCGTGCTGCAGGGAACAGGAAAGGGGACTAATTCCCATCCCCAGGTCACCTGGACCAGATCCTGAATCATCTTTTCCCCCAGCCAGTGCCGCAGTGTCTACTGAAGGGTAGTCACATTGTAGAGATTATGGAGGGCACAAAGGCTTCTAGAATATTCTAAAAGCAGAAGAGCATGCAAACCCGAATCCTGAGAGACTGTGGGAATGAACGATCTGCTTCCCATTGGCCATGCAGTGCCTGAGGTCCACTCCCTGCCACCCCACACTTGGTACCGTCTGCAGCCACGGGGCCTTGTAATTTATGAGGCTAGCATTTCCTGTAGGATATGCTACAGGATATCCTACATATATGGGGTGGAGAGCCAGGAATCATATGTTTTATCCCTTCCCCTTCTTTCAAGGGTAACAGAGCATTCCCTCTGTTCCATAATCAAGGAATGAAACCTATGTCCCTGTTTGGATTGCATGAGTTTCAAAAACACCTTTCCAGGATTGAGATGTGATGAAGCCTCCACTGGAATTTTTAAATCATGAGTGGGGGTTAAGTGGTGAGCAGCTGAAAGAATCAGTTTGCAGCATCTATAAAAGCTACTATGTTTCAAATTCAGGGTAGAGGTGCCGGGGCCACAGGAAAGCCGTGAGAGGGCTACCTGGACAGTGGGGAATGTGTGGGGGCTTGGGGAGAGAGACACTAGTCCCATGGGTGACGGCCAGGCGCAGTGGCTCACGCCTGTAATCCCAGAACTTTGGGAGGCTAAAGCAGGCAGATCACGAGGTCAAGAGATCGAGACCATCCCGGACAACATGGTGAAACCCTGTCTCTACTAAAAATACAAAAATTAGCCAGGCGTGGTGGCAGGTGCCTGTAGTCCCAGCTACTCAGGAGGCTGAGGCAGGAGAATCGCTTGAACCCAGGAAGCGGAGGTTGCAGTGAGCTGAGATTGTGCCATTGCACTCCAGCCTGGTAACAGAGCAAGACTCCATCTCAAGAAAAAAAAAAAAAAAAGTAAAGAAAAGAGAAGAGAAGGAGGGGCCAGGGTGAGGCCAGCGGTAATGAAGTGAAGGGCTTCTCACCCCAGCAAGGGCAGGGTGAGGATGGTCTGAAGAGGGGAAGATACCACCTCTGAGAAGAAACTAGCTAACACCAAGAATCTCCCCTGAGCCAGGTGTGGTGGCTCATGCCTGTAATCCCAGTGTTTTGGGAGGCTGAGGAGCAAAGATTGGTTGAAGCCAGGAGTTAGAGACCAGCCTGGTCAACACAGAGAAACCCTCGTCTCTACAAAAGTTACAAAAATTAAATGGACATGGTGGCGCATGCCTGTAGTTCCAGCTACTCAGGAGGCTGAGGTGGGAGGAAGGTTTGAGCCCAGGAGTTCAAGGCGGCAGTGACCTATGATTGCGCCATTCCACTGCACTCCAGTCTGGGTGACAAAGTGAGACCCTGTTTCAAAAAAAAAAAAAAAAAGAAAAGAATCTTTCTTGAAATGAGTGCTTTACATGTATGTGTGTTACTCAATCTTCACAAAGACCACACACAGGAGATGTCATTATGCCCATTTTACAGATGCAAAAACTGAGGCTCCTTGATAGCTGCAGTCATTTAAAGCCATGGTGCAGCCACCCAATGATGGAATGTATCTTTGGCAATCTGTTTCACCAAGCCCTCCAGGTGACTGTGAAGCACTGCAGTGATGACCTCATGGCTGGGGTTGTGCAGTGGTGGCCATTTTTCAAAAAGGAAAAACTGCTGTTAAAAACTGAGACATACCATTGTGAAAGCTTGATAGAGAAAAATAGCAACTGATGGTCTTCTAGGAGCATCCTGTGGACTCTTCAGGCAACTGATTTCTGAGCGTGGACTAAGGCCAGAAGGGCTTTATAACTCCATGGAATCTGCATGTTTAGACAGTGTACATCATCTTTTATTGAGAGGGAACAGCTTTTGTATTTGCTAATGTTCTCGTAAGGTAAGATCTTCACCTTTAAGGATTTTATTGATTCAGGGCTTTCAGAAATGCCTTGTTTTGATCTGTTGCTGTGCAGAAGCTGAGCTAGTATATAAATATGGGTAATGTTTATTGAGTATTTACTATGTGCTGGATATTGAATGTGCATTACATGTATTGCCTCATGTGATCCTGACAACATGCCTATGAGGCAGGTATTATTGTTATTCTTATTTTATAGATGGGGGCATTGAGGCCCAGAAAGTTTCAGTAACTTTCTCTTTGTCACAGAGCAGGGGAGGGTTGGAGCCAGGAAATGAACCCAGGTTGTTTTTTTTTAAAAAAACTTTTATTATAGAAAAATTTAAACATATATACAAGTAGAAAAAAAGTTGTATAATAAACCCCCATGTATCCATCACCCACTTTGAACAAGAATCAACATTCTGCCATTCTTGTTTTATTTTTCTTCCTCACATTTGTTGTTTTCTGGAGTATTTGAAACCTGGATATCACATCATTTCACCTGTTACTACTTTCATAAGCCTTTGTAACAGATAAGGACTTTTCTTTTTTTAATATTAAGATTATCACACCCTCAAAATTATTCCTTTATATCCTTTAATACTTGGTCCACGTCCAGTTCCTCTAACTGCCTCAAACATGTTCTTTTGCAGTTGTAATGTCTGAATCAGGGTGCAACCACCCAATGGTGCATTTGGTTGTTGTGTTTCGTTTCTTCAAATCTGTAAGTTTCCCACTTCTTTCCCTTTGCCATTTATTTGTAAAAAGTTCCATATTCTGGATTTTGCTATTTATATCTCTGTGGTGTCATTTAATATGTTCCTCTGTCCCCTATACTTCCTTCAAACTGTGTGTTAGAGCCAGAAGTGGATTTGATTCAGGTTGAATTTTCTGGAAATAATGCTTTCTGGGCGATACTCTTCCTGCCTATTGCACAGGTTCTCTGGTGACTCTGTTTTTGATGATGTGAAGATTGTCCAGTGGGCCAGGTGATGTCATTCTGATCAATGCATCACACAACTCTGCTGAAGTCTTCCACCTGTCTTAGCAGCCATCAGTGTGTGTTATCAAGGTGCATTATAACATTACAGACAGCAAAATGGTGGGCGTCTCATCCCATCCTTCTGATCTGTATTCATTAGCTGACATTCTTCTCTCAAGAGTTTCCTACATCAATGACTTGTCTGATTCTAGACTTTGCTCTCAGAATCTATGCTTCTCATACTTTCATGTGGGCACAAATCACACTCGTCAAAATGCAGATTCTGACTCAGTAGGTCTGGGGTAGGAGCTGAGAGACTGCATTATCGATAAGCTCCCAGGTGCTACAGACACTGCTGCTCTGCAGACCACCCTCTGAAAGGAGCCTGGATCACCTGTTTTGCCAGCTAAACTGTTGAGACTGGTGCTCTCCTCTACAGCATTCTTTATGAATGGCCAGCTATCTCTGAATGGGCAGCTATTCTAATGCTAACCGGTAGTTTGACATCTTCCCTCATAAAGGCAAGGTTAGTGGTTTAAACCTAAGCATCAGGGTGTATTATTCAGACTACAAAATGTTACTGTAGCTTAGAATGTTTTGAGAAAATTTGACACATCACATAATATAATATTGAAGGTACAATTTTTATTCTTGTCTTGTGTCTCACATTTTGTCAAAAGTGAAATGCTTTTCTAAGGGAAGGCCTGGTGACATGCCAACCACCACTTAGCATCTTCTGGTGCTAAGTTTATAGATAGCTGTGGTTCTGCCTGCCCTGCAAGGCCTTTTTCTTTTGTTGGCAGAAACTTGGCATTGCTTTGGAGGACTATCTCTCCAAGGTCTTTTGCTCTCTCTTCATCAAAACGTGGGCTGATCAGACCTTCTGTCTCCATGAATTTAAATCTTGAGTAGAGCAATGTCAGGTCTGAAGATGGCTGGAGCTGATTCCTTTCAACAATAGTGCTGAGGAGAGATTGTCTTCTATGTCCTTCCTCTTAGGTTCTGGGAGCTCCCCTAGTCACCTGTCTTCTAGCCCTGACTTCTCAGTCTCTTTTTAAATATGTGAAGTATCTCATAAGTTGCAAATGAGATGTTTTTCTGCTTAAGTTATCCAGAGTTGCTTTCTGTTGCTCACAACCAAGAAACCCTAGCTGGTAGAGCCTCCATCCTAGAGTCTCAAAATGGTGTGACTTACCTGCTATTGCTGTGACAGTGGAGAGTGAGCAGGTTGACAAGGAAGCACTTCAGTCATTTGTCTTAGTGATGCCAGCATCACTAATCACCCCTTAATTGTGGTCACACGTCAGAGTACCCTGAAAGCAGGAGTAAAGATAATGAATAGCAACAGGAGAACCCCTTGGAATGAGGCTTCTTCCTCTTGACTTTTCCAGTGAATTTGATTTTATGCGAAGCACATTTTTTCCCACTGGTCAGAGGAGCATGTAGTTTTACAGGCTAATCTTGCCTTTATGGAATAGAGGAAAGGGAGCAAGAAGCTACCAGCATCAAAGATTGGGTCCTATCATGAGGCCTCAGGTCCCCTCCTTTCTGCCACAGCCTCCTCAAGCCCTGGGGCTACAGCTTTATCTAAGGAGTAATGACTGTGATCTCAAGGAGGCCCCTGAGTCATCAGAAAAGTTATGTTCAGTATGTTCTGCTGAAGAACAGAGGGAAGGCCGGGTGCGGTGGCTCACGCGTGTAATCCCAGCACTTTGGGAGGCCGAGATGGGCGGATCACGAGATCAGGAGATCGAGACCATCCTGGCTAACATGGTGAAACCCCATCTCTACCAAAAATACAAAAAATTAGCCAGGCATGGTGGCAGGCGCCTGTAGTCCCAGCTACTCAGGAGGCTGAGGCAGGAGAATGGCATGAACCCGGGAGGCAGAGCTTGCAGTGAGCCGAGATCGCGTCACTGCACTCCAGCCTGGGCGACAGAGCGAGACTCCATCTCAAAAAAAAAAAAAAGAACAGAGGGAAGAGTTTTTGGCTACAGAAGGAAGAAGGGTATATATCCTCAGCCATTCCTAATGAAATAAATTAGTCAATAAACAGAAATAAAATCACAACAAAAACAAATGTAAGTAGTAACTAAACAAGGAATTACCTTTGTATCTAGAAAAGTCATGACCAGGCTGGGTGTGGTGGCTCATGCCTATAATCTCAGCACTTTGGGAGGCCAAGGCAGGAGGAAGGCTAGAACCCAGGAGTTTGGGACCAGCCTGGGCAACATAGGGAGACCTCGTCTCTAAAAAAAAATACAAAAAAGTCAGCCAGGCATGCTGGCGCACACCTGTAGTCCCAGCTACTTGGGAGGTGAAGGTGCGAAGATCGCTTGAGCCTTGGAGATTGAGGCTACAGTGAGCTATGATTGCACCACTGCACTCCAGCCTGGGTGACAGAGTGAGACCCTGGGAGAAAAAAAGAAAGAAAGAAAAGAAAAGTCATGACCTTGGAAAGAACCAGAAAATTCTGATGTAGTACAGCTCCTGAATTCAAACTGCTCTCTCCAATGAAAGAAGGAATTAATGAAACTTGGAGGATTCTTACTAATATTCTTTAGTCTAGAGAAAAACACGATCTCTAGCAGAGAAGACAAGAGTAAGCAGTTCCATGAAAAGTTCAGGGGAAAGATCCCTTGAGTTTGGAAGGCCCTAAATGTCACCTGGAAACCTTAGTGGAGAAAGGAGGGGTTGCCAAGGCTTGCCATTGTTCAGGAAGCCAAAACACACAGAAGTGTGATATAGCAATGGCTGGATGGAATGAACCTTAATTTCTGACATTTAGTGGGATCCCAAGAGAGAGAAAGCAGAGCCCAAACTTCCAAGAGAAGGCTACTGGCCAAGCTCCTACCCCTGACCTGCCCCTTGCCCATTTCCTTGTCCCCTGACTATAGAAGGGTGGAGAGTTAGTAAAATCTATCTCCACACTGTAGCCCAGATGACATTGAGCCCCAGATAAAGTGAGAAGGGTGTCAAGGAAAATCCCCCCACTATTTCAGAATAAATAGGTGTTGAACTGGATGTAGTGGCTCATGCCTGTAATCCCAACTCCTTGGGAGGCTGAGGTGGGTGGATGGCTTGAGGCTAGGAGTTCAAGACAGCCTGGGCAACATAAGGAGACCCTGTCTCTTAAAAACAACAGCAACAACAAACAGAGTAGATAGACGTGTACAGAGCTGTACCCATTAAACTTGAACAACATGATAAGACATGGTGTGACAAACATTTAAACACACTATAGAACACAATAGCAACAGATGAAAGAAAGGAAATATTGGTGAAAAAAAATCAATGAAGGCCTGTCCTGGACAAAAACATATTCTTCAAGAACTACCTATGAATCTTTGGTATAATAAAGAACTTAATAAGACCATGAAAGATTTAATTCATAAATCAGAAGTAAGGAATAATAAGGCCAGGCATGGTGGTTCATGCCTATAATCCCAGCACTCTGGGAGGCTGAGGTGGGCAGATCACTTGAGATGAGGAGTTTGAGACCAGCCTGGCCAACATGGTGAATACCCATCTCTATTAAAAATACAAAAAATTAGCCATGGTAGTGTGAGCCTGTAGTCCCAGCTACTTGGGAGGCTGAAGCAGGAGAATTGCTTGAACCTGGGAGGTGAAGGTTGCAGTGAGCTGAAATTGCACCACTGCACCAGCCCGGGTGACAGAACAAGACTCAGTCTAAAAAAAAAAAAGAAAGAAGTAGGGAATAATAAAGATACGACTGAACAATCAAATTATTGCCATGGAAGAAGTGCTGAAATTATTCATGGCAAACACACAAGAAAAAGGCAAAGATTACAGTAGGTTAGAGGAGATGCTAATTATGGAGGACAAAGATGATCCAATATAATTATAATTGATGTCTCTGAATTAGGTACCCAACAAGAAAAATAGGGAAAAATATGTTCAGAGATGTAGGTCATCAGAAATAAATTGCAAATTTTTAGATCAAAGGGCATCAAGGGGAAAAAATGGTATGTAATGACTGACATTAAGCTGTATCCTGGTTAAGATATTGAACTTGGAGGATAAACAAAGACTTCTTCAGATTTGCAGGCTGCCTGCAAGGGAAAAAAAGTCAGGTGTCCCAGACTTATTAAGAGAAGACAATAGAGTAATGTCTAGAGTGTACTGAAGGAAAGAAAGCAAAATCCAAATATATTAAATGGATGCAAGCTGTCATTCAAGCAAAAGACTTGCAGGCAGACACTGATACAAGAAAGAGTTCAGGGACTATAGTACCTATGTATTCTTCTGGGAAAAAGCCCTGCCAACCAAAAAGATGGATTAAAATGAGGAACTTGGGCCGGACGTGGTGGCTTATGCCTGTAATCCCAGCACTTTGGGAAGCCAAGGTGGGTGGATCACTTGAGGTCAGGAGTTTGAGACCAGCCTGGCCAACATAGTGAAACCCCGTCTCTCCTAAAAACACAAAAATTAGCTTGGCATGGTGGCACACGCCTGTAATCTCAGCTGCTTGGGAGGCTGAGGCAGGAGACTCACTTGAACCTGGGAGGCGGAGGTTGCAGTGAGCAGAGATCGCGCCACTGCTTTCCAGCCTGGGTGACAGAACAAGACTCTGTCTAAAAAAAAAAAAAAAAAAGTAAACAAATAAATAAATAAAATGAGGAACTTAGAAATGCAACACACTTAACCAGGGAGTGGGGAAAAGGAGAAGGGAGAACATGATGGCAAATTTCCTCTTTCATTTTTTTAAGAATAATAAATCAAAATTAAAATAAAAATTTGAAAAAAAGCGCATGACTCCAATGCCTTCATGATTTTTAAGTATCATTTTTCTGAACCTTGGGAGAATTTATAAGTATGAATAGTCATCTCTCAGTGTTTGTGGGGAATTGGTTCCAGGACCCCTTTGGATTTATATCAAGTCCCTGATATATAATGGTATAGTATTTGCATATAACCTATGCACACTCTTTAAATTGTCTCTAGATTATTTGTAATAACTAAGCCGATGCTTACATCACTTCATTTGCATGGATTCAACATAGTACTCAGCACATGGCAAATTCAAGTTTTGCTTTACAGAACTTTTTATTTTTCTTTGAGACAGGGTCTCACTCTGTCCATTAGGCTGGAGTGTTGTGGCATGATCTTGGCTCATGGCAACCTCTGCCTCCTGGGCTCAGGCGATCGTCCTAACTCAGCACCCTCCCAACCCCTAGTAGCTGGCTACAGGCACATGTCACCTAATTTTTGTATTATTTGTAGAGATGGGGTTTTGCCGTGTTGCCCAGGCTGGTCTTGAACTCGTGGGCTTGAGTGATCCACCCATCTTGGCCTCCCAAAGTGCTGGGATTACAGGCGTGAGCCACCGCACCAGGCCTGCTTTTTGAAACCATGTGGAATTTTCTTTTTCCGAATATTTTTGATCCACGATTCATTGAATCCACAGATGCAGAACCCACAGACACAGAAGGCCAACTGTATTTGTTTTGGAAATAACAATTTATTTTAAGTTCAGAAATCCCTTCAGCTTTTTTTTACCTTCCATAAAATTTAAGTTCATTTAAATTTTATAAAGAATTTAAATTCTTTTTATTCTAATATGGCATTATGATATGGTACTCATCTGTTAATCATTTAATGTTATATTCAGAGCCTCCTGTGCGCCAGACACTGTTCTGGGAACTATGAAACTGCAGAGAGGAAAACAAGAACCAAAATATTATAAAATTATTTCTGCACACTCTTTATCCTTAGAGAAATTCAGGATGATGTTCACAAAATATTAATCTTACGATTTCTGGATTGTAGGATTTGGTGTGTGTCTTTGAACATTTTACGTTGATTAAACTTTTAAAACAAAGCACTTGTATAACGCTTTTTTTAACTTTTTAATTTATTTATTTTTTCTTTTTGATTTTTTTGAGACAGGGTCTCACTCTGTTACCCAGGCTGGAGTGCAGCAGTGCCATCTCAGCTCACTGCAACCTCCACCTCCCAGGTTCAAGCAGTTCTCCTGCCTCAGCCTCCTGAGTAGCTGGGACTATAGGCGCATGCCACCACGCCTGGCTAATTTTTGTATTTTTAGTACAGATGGGGTTTCACCATGTTGGCCAGGCTGGTTTTGAACTCCTGACCTCAGGTGATCTGCCCCCGTTGGCCTCCCAAAGTGCTGGGATTACAGGCATGGGCCACCGCACCTGGCATTAATTGAATTTATTTTTAATTGACACATAATAATTGTACATATTTAGGGGTAAGAGTGATATTTCCTTTTAAAAATTAATTTAATATAACACTTTTCAATGAAAAAGTTACGTGTTTTTAAAACTTGAGTGCTTTAATGAATTGGAAATTGGAGAATTATTCCTTCCATTTATTAATTTTGCAGTTTTTTCATTTGTAATGATGCTGAGGCCGGGTGTGGTGGCTCACTCCTGTAATCCCCAGCACTTTGGGAGGCTTAGGTGGGCAGATCACGAAGTCAAGAGATTGAGACCATCCTGGCCAACATGGTGAAACTCTGTCTCTACTAAAAATACAAAATTAGCTGGGCGTGGTGGCGCACACCTGTAGTCCCAGCTACTTGGGAGGCTGAGGCTTTAAAAGTTGCTTTAATATGAAATTCTTTGATCACTTGAACCTGGGAGGCAGAGGTTGCAGTGAGCTGAGATCGCGCCACTGCACTCCAGCCTGGCAACAGAGCAAGACTCCATCTCAAAAAAAAAAAAAAAAAAAAAAAAAAAATTAGAAAAAAAAAAAGGAAAACAATGCTGAACACTTTTCCATGTCTTTTTTCACTAGGAATATATTCATCTTTGTTGACAGGTCTGTTATATAATTTTCCATTCCATATACATTTATATGTGCTCTTTCTACCTTTGGTATCTTTGACATATTTTCTCTTGGCTGCAAATGTTATTCCCAGTCTTGTTTGTGTATGTATTTTTATTATTAAAATAATCTTTTCTTCTTGCTAAGAAATCCATGATCACTGCAGAAAAATCAAGTCATATAAATAAATGGAAAAACAGAATTTTAAAAATCACACAATTCCACCTATTCAGAAACAACTTCCATTAACATCTTGGAGTTTATATTTCCAGATGCTTTTCTATATAATTACCATTTGGGATTTTTTAAAACAAAAATGTCACCATACCACACTGTTTTGCATATGCTTTTCTTCACTTAGTTTATTGTGAACATCTTTCCATGTCATTGAACTTTTTTTGAAAGTTTAATGGTGTGTACTATTTTATTGTTTGGCTCTTTATTTTTAGTTAATTCACTGTTGGTCATTTAGATGGTTTCCTGTCTTTCACTATTATAATGTATAATGCAGTAAATGTGTTTTATAAATAAATTGTTGTGCACACCCATACTCCTTTCCGTAGGACAAATCCTAGATGTAAAGTTGCTGGGGCAAAAGTAAAACACATTTCAAAATGATGTTTGACGTATGTTGAAAACTGCCATCTAGAATGGCTGAGCAAATTTCAGTTCCGTCAGAGGTGTATGAAAGTGTCTGTCCTTGCAACTTGCATCCTTTTCATCTCTTAAGCCTTCCCATAGGTGAAAAATTATGTCTAAAAGTTGCTTTAATGTGAAATTCTTTGATTACTGGGGAGGTTGATTTAAAACAAATACTTATTGGTCATTTCTATTTCTACTCTAAGAACTGCTTCTTCATGCGTTTTGCAATTTAAAAAGACTGGGCATCTATTTCTTCTTGCTTGGAATAGTTATGTAGTAAAGATAGTGATTTTCCTGGTTTGACATTTTATTTGAATTCTGATCTCCTTTGTGCAGAAGTTTTAGCTTTTTTTCTGCAGCCATATTTGTCCAAATTTTCCTAAGTAACATTAAGGAAGTATATACTGCAACATATAAAAGTTTCTATTTAATCACAGTGAAAACAGAAAAACGTTCAAGCCCTTGACTTCGTTTCGGCCAAGGCCCCCGTTTGACTGCTCTTTCTGTTGAGGTTTTGGATCACTCTGGTTCCACTCCAGTTTGCTTTCATCTTTCCAGCACCAGGGTATTCGTGACTTGCCATGATCCATTGCTCTTGTCTGGGGCACCTATGACTCAGCAGGCCCTGTGGATAGAGATCACACAGGGTCTTCAGGGTGCCAGGGTTTTAAGCCAGGCTGGTGGAGCTGTCCCCAGGCACCAACACTAGTCCTCCTGGATGGGCAGCCCTTTCTGGAGGTGGGTGCTTGCTGCTGTTTCAGCAGTCAGGGCATGTGACCTGGGTCTGGGCTCTGGTGTTGGGAAGTGTGAGGCATGAGGCAATGCTCTGGTTCTCAGGACCTGGGAGTCAGCTGAGAGCCCTGGGCCCAAGGCCTGAGCTGGGGCCCCACCATTGACAGTGAAGGTTAAAGAAGCTTGATCATGAGAAACAGCAACATGCTGAGTCCAGAAACCAGGGGCTGGCCAGAGTCCAGCTGGCTGCCAGAAAGGATGCTGGAGGCTAAACACAAGAGCCGCCTGTCCCTGCAGGCTTCCCCATTCTTCTTCACCCCTGCCAGGCTTGAGGCAATCTCCTCCCACCTGGGACCCCCCCAGCACTTTACCTGCTGCTCTTTAGTGTGCGTTGCCATGTGTTACAGTTATTGATAAACAGGTGTCATCTCCCTCCTGGCCTGCAAACCCACTGACGGCCAGTCTCATCTTTGGATCCCTTGAGCACCCAACGCAGCGCCTGCAGAATGAGGGCCTTGCAGGACACATGCGACCACACTGATGGGATGGTTACTGGATTCACAGCAACAGTTGCTCTTGCTCCTCCTCTTTCTCCCCCTCTTCATTCTTATTTTTATTGCTCTTCTTTTTTTTTTTGAGACAGAGTCTTGCTCTGTCGCCCAGGCAGGAGTGCAGTGGCACAATCTCTGCTCACTGCAACCTCTGCCTTGGGTTCAAGCGATTCTTCTGCCTCAGCCTCTTGAGTAGCTGGGACTACAGGCTCACGCACCACCACACCCGGCTAATTTTTGCGGTTTTAGTAGAAACAGAGTTTCACCATGTTGGTCAGGCTGGTCTTGAACTCCTGACCTCGTGATCTGCTGCCTGCCTCAGTCTCCCAAAGTGTTGGGATTACAGGTGTGAGCCACTGTGCCCAGCCCTTTTTTTTTTTTACTCTGTCTCCCAGGCTGGAGTGCAGTGGCACAATCTCGGTTCACTGCAGCCTCCGCTTCCCGGGTTCAAGTGATTCTCCTGCCTCAGCTTCTCAAGTACCTGGGACTACAGGTGCCCACCACCACACCCCACTAATTTTTGTATTTTTAGTAGAGACGAGGTTTCGCCAAGTTGGCCACACTGGTCTCAAATTCCTGACCTCAGCTGATCTGCATGCCTCAGCCTCCCAAAGTGCTGAGATTACAGGCATGAGCCATCCCGCCTGGTCTTCTTCTTCTTCATTCACACATTCCCTCAAAGTTGGTTGTATTGATCTGGTAGTTCCTCTGATTTGGAAATTGCAATTTACCAGGTTCATTGAAGAAACAGGGAAATAGCATTTTCCCAGTCATTCACATTTGCTTTCTGTTTGCAGCTCTTCAAAGACAGCTGTTGAAAATAAACCTGGACTGTTTCTCTTCCCGCACATGAGCTCTGCTTGCCCTGTACCCTGGCACGGGTCTATGAGTGCAGATGTCAGGCTGTATTCAAAACCCAGTTCAAACAATCAGTGCCCAGGCAGGGGGAGGCTGCCCCTCACCCTTCAGTGGGCCCCCTTTGGGTCCCCTGCCCAAGGTCCCGTTGCCAATGCCAGCATGTAAAAAACACCATGTGTGCAAGCTCTGACTTGGGAGAGGAAAGCCAGAATATGGCTGGGTGTTTCTAAGCCCCCCAAGCTCCACACTGTAAACACAAGATGTCCTGGCCACCAGAAAGAAACAGAGTAGCATTTGTTATTCTTTAAAATGTGCCTTTTAAGCATTTGGCAAGTCATTGTATAGAAAAGTAATGTGTGCTCCAGTGAAGGAGGGCTTGAGTGAATAAAGCTGACTGTTCGCTGTCTGGCCTGGTTTGTTTGACTTGAACAACAGTCAGAGGACGAGTGCATACTTGATCTTTCTTCTAAAGCAGAGTGTCTTATGCGTTGCCAATCCCTTCTCCAGGATGGGAAGCCTGGAGAAACCTCTGTGCCTTCCCCAGCAACAACAATAACTTTTAAAGACGACACCCAGCATGGAACCACTTTCAGTGAAAAAACTGGAGGAGTCAAACTTTGCTCCTTTGTTCCTGAACCAAACTGGGAATATAGATGCCTGGCTTCTGGTTTGAGTGTGGCCAGGTTTGCAGCTGTGTTACTGTAGACAAGTTGCTTGGCCTCTCTGTGCTGTACAAAGCAGACGGTCAGATTGACATTTGTGAAAACCTTGAGATCAGGGGCAGGCAAACTATGGCCCATGGGCCAAATCCATCCCACCATCTGCTTTGGTACAGGCTGTGTGAGGTAAGAAAGCTTTGTACCTTTACAAATCACTGAAAACAAATCAGAAGATGGCTAACATTTTCTGACATGCAAAAATGATAGGAAATTCACTTTATGCTATGGGAAAGAAGCCAGACACAAAAGGATAAATATTGTATGATTCCACTTATATGAAGTACCTAGGGTGGTCAGATTCATAGAGGCAGAGTAGGATGGTGGTTTCAGTAGATGGGGTGGAGGAAGGGGGAGTTAGTATTTAATGTGCATCGAGTTTCAGTTTGAGAAGATGAAACGTTTGTGGAGATGGGCAATGGGTGATGGTTTCAAAACAATGTGAATGTACTTATCACCATCGAATGGTAGCTTTAAGATGGTTAAAATGATAAAATTGTATGTTCTTTCCATTTCACCACAGTAAAAATATGATATGAAATCAAATTTCAGCATCCAAAAATCAAGTTTCACTGGGATACAGCCATGCCCATGACATACACACATATGATCTAGGGCTGCTTTTTCTACAAGGACAGTGGAGAGTATTTGCAACAGAGACTGTATGGCCGGCGAAGCCTAAAGAATTTTTAATGGCCTTTGCAAGAAAACACTTGCCAAGCCCTGGTTTAGAGCCATGAGATATGCTGCATTATGTGAAGGGGACAACATTACCCAGAGCACTAATTCAGAAACAGTTTCCCATATGGTTCGGGGCAGAGTTAGAATCCCAATGTCACTATGTCCCCTCCCCTCCCCTCCCCTCCCTTCCTTCCTTCTTCCAAGACAGAGTCTCACTATGTCACCCAAGCTGGAGTGCAGTGGCACGATCTTGGCTCACTGCAACTTCCACCTCCCAGGTTCAAGCAATTCTCCTGCCTCAGCCTCCTGAGTAGCTGGGATTACAGTCATGCACCACCACACCTGGCTAATTTTTGTATTTTTAGTGGAGACAGGGTTTCACCATGTTGGCAAGGCTGGTCTCAAACTCCTGACCTCAGGTGATCCACCCACCTTGGCCTCCCAAAGTGCCGGGATTACCATTGTGCCCGGCCTATCGCCATCTCTTTAAAGAGATGCTACTTACTGTGTGGCCGTGTGCCTCAGCTTCCCCATCTGTAAATAGGGCTAATACCCTACCTCATAGGATTAAAGAGTGGATCTGCGCAGTTTGGGATCGTGAAAAAGTGCTGGAGATGGATGGGATGGTGGCAATGATTGCACAACAACGTGAATGATCTTAATGAACAAACGGTACACTTAAAAATGATCAATATGGGCCAGGTGCGGTGGCTCATGCCTGTAATCCCAGCACTTTAGGAGGCTGAAGCAGGTAGATCCCTTGAGGTAAAGAGTTCGAGACCAGCCTGGCAAACATGGTGAAACCCTGTCTCTACTAAAAATACAAAAATTAGCCGGGCATGGTGCCAGGCACCTGTAATCCCAGCTACTCGGGAGGCTGAGGCAGGAGAATCGCATGAACCTGGGAGGCAGAGGTTGCAGTGAGCCAAGATGACGCCACTGCACTCCAGCCTGGGCAACAGAGCCGGACTCTATTTCAAAAAAAAAAGAAAGACCAATATGGTACACTTTATGTTATATTCCTTTGACCACAGAATTTAAAACAACTGGATGTGTGTACAGTGCCTAGAACTGCATCTGGCATGCAGCAAGCATTCAATAAATGCAAGTCGTCTCCATAATGAAGAGTGGGAACCAGATAGTGGTGCCGAGCTAGATAATGCTCATGCTGTGTGAGGCTGTGTGCACTTGGGTTCCACTGGGTGTGTGCGCTGTCAGACCCTACTTTATGACACGCACATCAATTGCTGAAAGCAGTCTGTCTGCCTGTGTATTCTAACGCAGGGATTTTGTGTAATGATGAGCGGGGAAATTGGGTGGACACTGGGGTTTTCCTCCGCACTGAAAGGAGCCATCGACGAAAGGAATATGCTTGAATTCTTCTTCCTTGATGATACCAGGTGGCCAAAGTAGGGCTTACAGCTTCCCTAGTCCCACTCTGTCCTCCCATAGTGAAAACCAGTTAGAAACAACCAGCCCCAGAGGGCACTAAATGATGAGCTGGGACTAGAGGGTGACTGGCAAGGTCCTTGCTTGATGTCTTCTAATACTGTGAGCAAATAGTTTCCTTTAGAGATGATTAAGAACATTACTGTTGCATAATTAATTGTCTTAAAACCAACCGTTCCACTTCGTTGATTTGCTATTTTTAGCAAGATTTTCCACAGTCTCTTTGTTTTGTTTCCAAAATAATTGAGTTACAGCTAAATTAATGAGAAGTGATCATTTCATTGCTTTAAAAGGCTTACGTCTTCTCAGGGAAGCACGCAGCCCTCAACCCAGTCCTTTGTAGCACAGTCAGGACTAGCAGGGCGGGCAATAGAGTTATATAAGACTTCCCTTCAAGTAAAACTTTATCTCTGATTTTTAAAAACATTGTAAAGAAATGTTGATGGGGAAAGCCAGTTGAAGTCCCAGCCTGGATGTATCATTCTCCAAAGAAAAGAGCCCCAGTGCCTGGAAACTGACAGAAATGAAAGGCAGGGCTGTGAGGAGAGCGTCACAATTTAAGCAGGCTTTGCTAAAAATCACAGTGCATGCTGCAAAACGGCAGCTCGCGTTTCAGTCTCAGAGTTTTGCTACAGTCTGTGATTATCCGTTTGAAGAGTTGGGCCATAACTTAATTCTGTAAATCAGAGCGTTCCTCAAAAAGAGAGTTGGGGGGCTCTGCTGAGCCTTTTCTTGGCAGCCTGGCTTGGAAGTGGTGAGTGCCTTTTCCCCTTGTCAAAGCCATAAAGACTAAGCTGAGAGATGAGAAATTTTAGCCTGTTTAAAAGAAACTCAGTCCGTATGCGGTTGCCTGACAAGACCCAGGGTGTGCTGGAGATTTAAAAATGTGATGATCGCACTTTGTTTGGGACATGAGAGCGGTGAAGTGGAGGGGAACTGGATAATTCTTTAGCAAGTGAAGGCATGTGCAAAGCATGGATCTGAAAGACATTCTGTAAACACATTTTTACAAGCAGCGTGCTGAACTGACTCATTTGGGGTGATGGGACTTGGTTGTAAGAGATTCTGTTATAGATAATACCTCTTTTAGAACCGTGGTGTGCTGGCTACCCACAATTGGCAGGGACAAGCAGAAGGGTTGAGTGGCACTCAGATGGGTCTTGGGAGAAAATGGATAACATGGTCGAAACTGGAGAGACTGGCTGGTGGCTCAAGAGCATTAAGACATGTACAAGCAGGCAGAGTGAGGGGAAGGAGGGCTTGGTGTCACACAGGCAGTGGTGTGCTGGCAAATGTTTAACAACTGGTTTTCTAAGAAATGTTTTTAAAAGCCTTGATTTGTAGTGTTTGCCGATTTCCATGGTGTAAATACTCCCAGAATGGCTCATTTCGAGCTATCCATGTGTCTTCCGTAAATGTGGCTTTGGCAAGAGGTGCACACAGTTGGCTCCTGTGAACCAGGAGAGCTGGCTCCAGCTCACAGATGAGATAAATAGTGATTTTCGGCCGGGCACGGTGGCTCAAGCCTGTAATCCCAGCACTTTGGGAGGCTGAGGTGGGCAGATCACGAGGTCAGGAGATTGAGACCACGGTGAAATCCCATCTCTACTAAAATAACAAAAAAAAATTAGCCAGGCACAGTGGCAGGCGCCTGTAGTCCCAGCTACTCAGGAGGCTGAGGCAGGAGAATGGCTTGAACCTGGAAGGCGGAGCTTGCAGTGAGCAGAGATTGCACCACTGCACTCCAGCCTGGGCGACAGAGCGAGACTCCGTCTCAAAAAAAGAAAAAAAAAAGTGATTTTCCAGGATTTAAGGGAGAAATGAAAATGCTTTGGAAAAAGGATCTGAATGGGGAAAGCTATCAGGTGTAAATTAGGCTGAGTTATTTAGCAGGGGGTGGGGTGCCACCCATCATTTTTCACTGGAGGTAAGACTGGAGCTAAGACATTTATTCAGCAGGGATGTTTGGGGGTCTTTTTGAGAGTTCTTGCCTCTTGACTGGGAAAGTTAGGTCATTGTCAGCTCCTCCCAATGGTAAGCAATGTGACAGACATTGAGAACAATGACATTCAGCAAATGTTTACCTGAGAGCCCTGGTATCCCACCCACTGTGCCAATCACGGCATCTGTCTCTAAATAACTGAGTCTCTAGGAACAGACATATAAACAAGTAATTAGTCTGTGTGTGCTGGCTCATGCCTATAATCCCAGCACTTTTGGAGGCCAAGGTGGGAAGATCACTTGAGGTCAGGAGTTTGAGACCAGCCTGGCCAACATGGTGAGACCCCATGACTACTAAAAATACAAAAATTAGCTGGGCATGGTGGTGTATACCTGTAATCCCAGCTACTCGGGAGACTGAGGCAGGAGAATCTCTTGAACCTGGGAGGCGGAGGTTACAGTGTGCCGAGATTCCGCGATTGCACTCTGCACTCCCTCCTAGGCAACAGAGTGAGACTCTGTCTCTAAATAAATAAACAAAAAAGTAATTATACTATGATAGAGACATGAATGGGAGCGGTTAATTCTGACCGGGATGTGTCAATAATCAGGATGAACCAGTGATTTCTGAAACAAACACGCTGAAAGAAGACAGGGGAAGCTGAAAGTAGGTTGTTGGTATCACCGAAACCAGGACGCTAGCTACCATTCCTGGTATAAGAATCTACATGGTGTCCTGGCGCGGTGGCTCACGCCTGTAATCCCAGCACTTTGGGAGGCCGAGGTGGGTGGATCACCTGAGGTTAGGAGTTCAAGAGCATCCTGCCAACATGGTGAAACCCTGTCTCTACAAAAGTACAAAAATTAGCTGGGCACAATGGTGGGTGCCTGTAATCCCAGCTACTCGGGAGGCTGAGGCGGGAGAATCATTTGAACCTAAGAGGCAGAGGTTGCAGTGAGCCGAGATCAAGATTGCGGCATTGCACTCCAGTCTGGGCAACAGAGCGAGACTCCAACTCAAAAAAAAAAAAAAAAAAAAAAGAATCTACATGATGAAATCTTCTACTTCAGTGCAAGAGAATCCAGGAGACACATCGTTAGCAATCACACACTGTTGTGTGGCCTGGGGCCACCTCAGAGGGGTTTTTTAACTTCTCTGAAGTTCACTGCCATCCTTTGTAAATGAGGATCTTTCAGAACCTTGGTGGAGCTTAGAGGCCACCTCCTCACAGCTCTTTTCTGCAGCGTCATGGAGACAACAGCTGGGAGCTTAGCTCCCCAAGTGGGACCCGGAGCCTGGGACCAAAACCAGCATGACCTTGAAGCAATGTTCTGCTAATAGGCAGTGTGACTTCAGGTCACTCAGCCTGTTCAGGTTCACCAGCTTCATATGTCAAATAAATATGTTGGATTTGATGATCTCTAAGCATCTCCTCTATTAAATAATAATAGCCGGGGTACCCACAACCCTTGGTTGTTGGGCCAGACCTGGTTTACACCTGCTATTCTGTTATGATTTTTTTTTTTTTTTTTGAGACAGTCTCGCTCTGTTGCCCAGGCTGGAGTGCCGTGGCATGATCTTGGCTCACTGCAACCTCTGCCTCCCGGGTTCAAGCGATTCTCCTGCCTCAGCCTCCCAAGTAGCTGGGGTTACAGGCACATGCCACCATGTCTGGCTAATTTTTTATATTTTTAGCGGAGATGGGGTTTCATCATGTTGGCCAGACTGGTCTCAAACTCAACCGCAGGTGATCCACCTGCCTCGGCCTCCCAAAGTGCTGGGATTACAGATGTGAGTCATTGTGCCTGGCCCTGGTATGATTATTATAGTCCCCTATTCACTATCAAAAGTGTCCCTGGTCAGCAATCATGTATATAGTCACCTTCAACAACTAACATTTTAAAAGTACTTCCTCCTTGCCAGTTACAGTGCTTTATCAGTATGATTTTATTTAATCACTTCAGCTTATGAAGACATGTGTTTAGACAGCTTCAGGCCCCACAGACAGAGCTGATACTCACACCCAGATCCTAGATCTGTCTGAAGCCAACGTCTTAATCCCTCTTAGCCACTATGCTTTGCCCCCTCTGTGTTGTTCGGTCACTCTACAAATATTTACAGAGTGTCTGCTATTCTATTCTAGTCCTGTGGTTCAGAAGAGGTTTCCAGAAACAAGTTCAAAAAGCTCTGTCTATGAAGCTGGCTATTGCTAAGAAGCAAAAAGCATTATTAATTAGGTTCATGCCCACGCACACCCTGGAAGGCTTTCATGCATGTGTGGAGCATACGAGGCACATGAGGCATCAAGGGACACTTGCAGCAAATGAGCTTTGCCTTTTCAACTCGATGCATTGGGGAGACCCAAATAATCTGAAACATTAGCTTAAGTAAAGCACCAATTAAGTAGGTGTGTTGGGTGCAGGGCATGTTTCAGCTTGATAATTGTTCTTTATTCTGCACAGATGTGGGTCAGATTCCCAGAGATGCCCAATTCTGATGCCAAAGAAAGTCGGGAGACTCGCGAGGGACTTAAAGAGACAGCACAGCTTTTCCAGGTACAACTGGTTTGCTCCACACAGGGACTCTGAGATAAAGAAACTAAACAAAGATCCAGTAGGAGGGAGTGAGTGAATGGTGGGAGAGGTAGGTTCTGTGTTCACCTGCGGTCATTTAAGCAGTCCCCTGTGTGCCGGGTGCTGTTCTAGATACTGATTTTGAATGATGTTTATACAAGCCTGCTTTCTCACGACTCCTGATCGTTGTCGTTTATTCTAACTATTGCAGCTTCATAGATGCTGCCTTGAATCCCTACCGCTACAGGTCATGGATGACTTTTTTTTTTTTTTTTTTTTTTTGAGACGGAGTCTCGCTCTGTCACCAGGCTGGAGTGCAGTGGCGTGATCTCAGCTCACTGCAACCTCCACCTCCCGGGTTCAAGTGATTCTCCTGCCTCAGCCTCCTGAGTAGCTGAGATTACAGGCACGTGCTACCACACCCAGCTAATTTTTGTATTTTTAGTAGAGAAGGGGTTTCACTACATTGGCCGGGATGGTCTCGATCTCCTGACCTTGTGATCCACCCACCTCAGCCTCCCAAAGTGCTGGGATTATAGGCGTGAGCCACCATGCCTGGACAACTCTTTTTTTTTTTGAGATGGAATTTCGCTCTTGTTGCCCAGGTTGGAGTGCAATGGTGCAGTCTTGGCTCGCAGCAACCTCTGTCTCCTGGGTTCAAACGATTCTCCTGCCTCAGCCTCCCAAGTAGCTGGGATTACAGGTACCTGCCACCATGCCTGGCTAATTTTTGTATTTTTAGTAGAGGCGGGGTTTCACCATGTTGGCCAGGCTGGGCTCGAACTCCTGGCCTCAGGTGATCCACCTACCTTGGCCTCCCAAAGTGCTGGTTTTACAGACATGAGCCACTGTGCCTGGCCCATGGCTGACTCTTAATCAGCTTCCCTCAGCTAAGGATCCCCTCTGTCTATTTCAAGGCTGGGTAAACTCCAGGCTGCTAGATCAGACGTGCTCATTATATTAACAGCGTCTGTTTCCTCTGATCAGCACCATGATACCACACGGAAAGCAGGCAGGCAATGTTGGCTTGGTGCACAGATGGGACCACCAGGGCCGGGAGGGCGATGCTTGTTAGGGTTTAGCTGAGGCTCAAGTGCCATCAGTTCCAAAAACGTGTGCTTTCCACAGCGTGCTGAGACCTGAGGGCTGAGTGCAGCTCTTTGGAACTTAAGAAGAAAGAAGTGGGACCAAGGCGGGCAAAGGGGCTGGATGCAGAGATCCATCTCATGGCTTCTGGTCCAGTCCATCTCAAAACCAGCTTCATCATAGAGCTGTCCTATCTCTGCCACCACACATACCCAGCTAAGGGATATTTCTTTTTTTTTTTTTAATGGCAAAAGCAGATGTCTTTGCTTAAGTTTCCCGGCAGCCCTGGCAGCTGGTTGAGACACCTCTGAGCTCTACCGCAGCTCCTGCTAAAGCCACTTGGTCGGGTTTGTAGGGCACAGCTATGCAGCTGCTCATGGGTCTGGTCAGGCTTCTCCAACCTCGGAAGTTCTGCAGGTCTTTGCAGGCTCCCTCCTCAGCTTCCCTCGGGTGCCATCCTTGGGGCAAGGGGCTATCACCATCATCTGGGCTTGGCAAGAAGTAGTCCATGTTCTGTGGACCTACACTGTAAAAAGCATGGCCCCGCATCACCTGGGAACCAGTAGACATGCAGAATCTCAGGCCCCACACAGAACTACTGAGTCAGCTTCTGCATTTCCACAAGGTCTCCAAGTGCTCCGTGCACACACTGAAGTATGAATGGAGTCCTGCTTTGGGATGTGGCTGCTCACCTGCAGAAGATTAGGGTCCAAGACCAAGAAGGATGAGGCCCCTCACCAACTCTCTACTTCCATTACTTTACATTTGTTTCTGCTTTTGCTGCAATTAATAATTATCTTATTTATTTGTTTATTGTCTATCTCCCCCAGAATATAAATCATATGGGGGCAAAGATATTGTCTCAGTCAGTGCTGAATTCTTAGTGTCTCTCCCAGAGCTCTGCACAAGGTAGGCATTCAAAAAATATTAGTGGGTTGGATAAATGTGTGAATGAAGGAATGAAGATAGAGAAAGGGGAAGAAGAAGGGAAATAGGTAGGTGCTTTGGCTGACAAGTTGACTGTCCTCTTCTTTAGGTCCTTAGAGACAACTCTTGTCATTCTCATTCTTCTGTGAATGTTTTGGCCCAGGTGCAAGGCTGCTATTAGTAGCAATGTGACTGGGTGGGGTATAGAGTTGTTGCAAGAAATCTCCAGTCACCAGCACTATGACTGGAGAATGTGGTTGTCACATTTATTTCAGCAGGGAAACTCTTTTGTAAATGAAATCTGATGCAGAAACCCAATCTAGATGATGTATGTATCCGGGGTGTTCATTGCTCTCGGGTTCCAGATCAGGGGACACTGACATGCCTTGCTCAGGCCTCCCAACAACAGGTGCCCTAAAGGGGACAGGGTCTTCCTCCTGGGCCACTCTGGGCACTTGCTCTGGCATCCCTTCCCCTCCATCCTTCTTGTTCTGTGCTCACCTTTTTTAGATTGCATGCACAAAAGCTCTTCTGCGTCTCCTCTTTTGTGATAGGGCTTGATGGTTCATCAGAGTAATGCCAAAGCCAGTCATGTTCCTGCAACAGGGCCAGCCTCATAGTAGTGGGCACAGCACCCTGAGTCCTCCCTGGAGCCTAGTGACCTTCCCCAGCCCACACAAGATGGACTTTTTATCCTGCTAAACAGATAACAGCAGAAGGGTCCCTAGAGCCACAGTGTGGCTGGGGGACCAGAGCCTCCTCCATAAGGCCAAACCCTCTCCAGCTGCCTCCTTGTTGCTCCTGAAGAATTACTCAATGACAGACCATGGTCAATAAAACCCTCCTACCCAATTTCACAAATGGAAAAACTGGAGCCAGAGAGGAGCAGCGACTTGCCTTTAGCCCCCCAGTGGCTGAGCTGGGGTGACAGTTGCATCCCCTTGGAGATCCATAGCTCTTACCCCAGCCCCTTCTCCAGCCTGGCCCTCTCTTTTGGCAAAAGAAAAATGCTAAGCAATGGTGAGTTACTAGACTGATGGTCCCTATGGGCCAAGTTACGGAAGGGTGACTTATTTTTCTCTGTGGTCAAGTTTCCTTTTACTGACAACTCTTCAGTAGTGCAAAATTCAGACTGATCTTTGTATGATATTTGGTGGCTGGCTCGCCAACACAAATGTCGGGTGGCATGCAATCAAAACACAGCAGCAGACAGCTTTGGCCCTTGAATCATTTGTTCATAAAAGATTACTTTTTCAGTAGCTGCAGAATCAAAATTGTGACTTTTTACTGATACAATGGATCACATGGTTCACTTTTTTTTTTTTGAGACGAAGTTTTGCTCTTGTTCCCCAGGCTAGAGTGCAATGCCACGATCTTGGCTCACTGCAACCTCCGCCTCCCGGGTTCAGGCGATTCTCCTGCCTCAGCCTCCTGAGTAGCCGGGATTACAGGCGCCCACCACCACGCCCTGCTAGTTTTGTATTATTAGTAGAGACAGGGTTTCACCATGTTGGCCAGGCTGGTCTCGAACTCCTGACCTCAGGTCATCCACCCGCCTCAGCTTCCCAAAGTGCTGGGATTACGGGCGTGAGCCACTGCGCCCGGCCACACATGACTCACTTTTGCAGGAAGGGAACCATTCTTGCAGGGAACTGTTGTCTTTTATGGCCCTCCTCATGCTTGTCATTGCTAGTTCAACACCTGTGTCCCCACCTGACTCCACACTCCAAGACTCACATTTGCTGCTGTCCCCGGGTCTGGCATACCAGGTACTTGATAAATGTTGGCTGAATGAATGAATAAACAAATCTGTGATTCAGTGGAACTCGTCTGGAGTTTCTTGGTTATTTATTGCAGAGTTTGTCCACACAATGTCTTCTTATCAAATGCCTCCCAGTTACCTCCCAGACGTGCCTTAATGTGGAGACCAACTCTCTTTTTTGTTTCATTCCAGCTTGGTTGTAAATTGGCTTTGGGAACACGTTGCACAAGAAAGTATAACAATATGCAGAGAGCAGACCGCTGCACTAGTGGAGACGCGCGGAGGCTGTGGTCCTCCAGGGCTGCTAAGCTTTGCATTCACGTCCTCTGAAATTGCCTTGTGGGTGAGAAATCACTTTCTGGAAATCTGGTGTGGTTTTCACCTTCCTCATTGGGGAGGCATTTAAAGCTATTTCTGACGTCCACACCCATCCTCCCAGCTTGCTCAAGGAATTGATAGAAGTGGCCTCCTGGGTATGCAGGGGGCTCCTCAGGGGTCCAGCTCAGAGATCCATGCTGGGCTAAAGATGTGATATCTGCAGTCTGTGTATGTGAAATCAGAGAGGGATGGGTGAAAAATGAGGTTTCTTTTTTTTTTTTTTTTAAAAGAAAAGGTTTTTAAAAGGGGAGTTAAAAAAAAGAGCAAGTGTGTGCCCCTCTCTTCCATGTGCACTTTCTATCTATGTAGTTTTTTTTATTTTTTATTTTTTGAGATGGAGTCTCACTCTATTACCCAGGCTGGAGTGCAGTGCCACAATCTCAGCTCACTGCAGCCTCTGCCTCTCAGGTTCAAGCAATTCTCGCACCTCAGCCTCCCAAGTAGCTGGGACTACAGGCATGTGCCACCACACCCAGCTAATTTTTGTATTTTTAGTAAAGATGGGTTTCACCATGTTGGTCAGGCTGTTCTCGAACTCCTGACCTCAGGTGATCTGCCTGCCTCCGCCTCCCAAAGTGCTGGGATTACAGGCGTGAGCCACTGCGCCCGGCCTATCTATGTAGTCTTAACTTACCACACATGAATTAAGCCCTAGGATGAAGTTCCACTTTATTTAGTTCACAGCATTGTCACTTCTTGTGGAAAACAAGTGTTGAACGATGTGTTTGGAGCTTGGAACTGAAAGGTGCAGAGAGGAAGTAGGTTTCCTAGTCTGATTTCACCAGGAGACTTGAAGTAGGAGTTTGCAGTTAAAGAAGACTTCCTGTTTGCTTGAGGAACATCCTATCCAGACTCAAAAGAAGGAAAGAAAAAGGTGGCTAGACCAGGTCAATGGACTTCAAAACACCAGGTCTCCACTCCTGTCATCATTGCTCACACAGGGAGTGAAAGAGGAAGAAGTTTCTCTTGTTTCTATAGCTTTGTGCCCTCAGGTTGTTGGTCTCCCTGCCAGTTGTGATGTGACTGCTCCTTCACTCTGTTTGTTGTGACTCCTTACTCCATGAACTGGGGTCTTTAGCACTATAATAATGTCACCAAAGTTGGGTATCATTCTCCATTTCCCTAACAGTGACCACCTGCAGTGGGTTAAAAGGTGGCTCCAAAGTTTCTGCCACCTCTCCTATCAAGGGGTAAAGATTCTTTCCACTCCTCTTGCATCTTGGCTGGCATATGACTTGGTTTGCTCAATAGAATGTGACAAAAGCAATGTTGTGTAACTTCCAAAGTCAGGGCTTAAGAGATTTGCAACTTTTGCTTTACCTTTCTTCTAACACTCCTGCTTGGAATTCAGCACTATGCTGTGATAAGCTCCAGCCTAGTAGAGAGCCCATATGGAAGGAGATTGAGGTGCTTCTATCAACAGCTCACCTGAGCCCCTGACAGCCAGCAGGAATTGCCAGCTAGGTGAGTGACTGAGAGAGGGCTCACTCCAGCCCAGCTGAGTTTCTGGATGAGAGTGGCCCCTGATGACATCACTATAGAACAGAAGAACCACCCAGCTGAGCCCAGTCAACCCACAGAATTGCGAGTAATGATAAATGGTTGTTGTTTTAAGTGACTATATTTTAGGATCATTTGTTATGCAACAATGCACAAATGAAACTTACAGCAGGGTTTGTTAAGATTTCTGAAGGCAGAGGATGTCTTTTCCTAATTTCTTACAAAGTGCAGTGTTTGGCTAGGGTGTAAATTTCCAGAGAAAACTGGACCTGGGTGGTGATTTTTTCAATATTAGAACCAAAGAGGCCCTTGCAGAGTGCCTTACCCACTCACTGTTTACTCATAGGCGGGGGACCTTCCTTGTCAACTGGAAAGCCCTGTCCTCATTCTGGCATCAGGAAGCCTCTCCTTCCCTGGATGATCTCAAACTATTTTCGTCATGTGGATTGCATGTTATTTACTTGTCTTCCCTGCCTCTACCTCCAACCTGCCAGCAACATCTGGATGCTTTCTAAAGTCAAGTCTTAGTCCCTGTGGACAAAATGCCAAAGGCCGTCTTTACTCATCTTTCACATGAGTGAAAGTCAAGGAAGGCTTGGAGTACCCGAGACTTCAGGGTGCCTCCCACTGCTGGACTCCCTGTGGCTGCTCCAAGCCTCACCTCGGGGAGCCCATTTTAGCAGCACTCCAGGCATCTTTGCCAATTCCAGGGATGCCATAGAGGCTTCAGAACTAAATAGATGTGAACCCACTTTTATTTCAAACAATCTTCCCTGAGTGGGGCAAGTGAAAATCACTGAGGGCAGAATGAGAGCCTCTCAGGAGGGGACCAGGTGGGCATGGGACTCTTACCCTCCTGCAGTCCCCAGATGCACCTTGCTGTGGCGTCTGTTGACAACCTCAAGATGCCAGAAGCTGCCAAACCACGATTCCACTTGTGGTCCTGCCTGAGGTCAGGTTCCCCATGAGCTAGACTCTGAGGTCAAGATTTGTACACAGGAAGCTTCCTGAGGTGCTGACCTTGGGATCCCCAGCCATGGAGGAGTGAAGGAGGTGGAACTTGGTGCCAGTGAACCTGCCTTGGTCAAGGCAAAAGCGCCTGGAGCTACTGTGGTCTTTCAGAGTTGTCTCCCACTGGGTGAGGGGCCAGGCCTTTCTGTGCTCCGGCTCTACCTCACCCCAACAACTAGGGTGACCACCTGTCCCTCACCCCAACAACTAGGGTGACCACCCATCCCAGGACTAAGGGGGCTCCTGGGATGTGGGCCTTTCAGTGTCAAACCTGAGACAGTCCCTGCAAACTGGGATGAGTTGGTCACCCTAAAACCAGTTGGGGAGGGAGGGGCGTCTCTTCCACACAGGACAATTCCCCACACGGGACTGGGCAGAGAGTTGTTGCCAACTCTCACGGCAGTGGCTCAGCCCCAAGGGAGGATCTGGGCACCTCTGCGGCATCTGCCACAGCGATTTATTCGTTTCCTCTGAGTGTTTCTGGCTGTGTTCACGTGAGAGCTGTGACAGGCCCAGACCTCTTTTGGGGTGTTGGAGTCATGGTGGTCCCTTCTGCCTGGGCTGTTGTGGGGAGGGGTTAGGGTCTAAGGTTAGTACTGAAGGCAAAAACCTTGTTTAGTCAGAATTCCCCTTGGAACTCTCTGGAGAGACACTTGGAGACTATGTGCTGTTTCCCATAAGCTCTGCACTGCCAGTTTTTCTTCCCAGGCTGGAGCTGCTCTCTAGTTTTCTGATCAGCCATGCAGTGGTTGGTTTGTCTGTGGGAGCCAGGCTGTCACCTTGGTGCTGGGAGGTGCTGACACCATGGCAGACACTCAGACGCCTGACAAAGGGAACAGTGATTCCTGACTTCGGAGTCCTGTCACTGCTGCTGGACAAGCCCGTGAACTAGGATGGCCATTCAGACGCCCTCCCCCACTCTCCCTCCTCCCCTCTCTTCCTCTCCCCTCTCCTCTTTCACTCTTCCTCCCTCCCTTCCTCCTTCTCCTTTTCCAAGCACAAAACCCTTAACTCGAGGTTAATGCAACCCACTGAATGGTAGAAAGACCTTCCAGCAATGAATCAGACCCACCTCTGGGTCCCTTTCTGTTACTTACTAGAGGAGGTCTTGGCCAAATCCCCAAGACATCTCTGGGTGTCTGTTTCCCAAAACCTGGCCTCTGTGTCCCCTGGACTGTAAGACGCTTGAAGGCAGCCACTGTCTCACTCGCCGTTGTGTGGCCAATGAGCACCCAAAGCAGGACCCGGCTCCAAATGCGCTACCAGTTAATGAATACATGAATTAATGAATGAATTAACGAATTGATGAAGCCTTAGAGGGCTTCACAAGGCCCCTCTTTGTGGACCAAAAGCACATGAATAAATGCCCTTCATGATGGCGCAGATGAATGGAGGAGCTGATGAAGCCCCTGGTACCTTCTGCCAGCCTCAGCTTGAGAAGGGGTGAAGCCCAGAACCAAATTTTCTCCTGCTCTGTCTGCATGCCCCACGAGGGGACGTAGGCATGGGACGTGGCAGATGTTTGCCCATCTAAGGTGCCTCAGAGTCACAATTAAGAGGTAATCCCTACTTAAATATCTCGGGTCGCCTCTCACCTGGCTCACCTAACCTCACCTGCTCTCAGCTGGGCTGCACCTGGCAGGTGCTGGTGGCCGCCTCTGGGATCAGTTGAAGATGATCGTGTACCTGGCTTGCACCGTGGGCCTCCTGGGTTCTGCTGGCCACTGTACTAGAAGGATCTGCTGCTTGGACTCTCCCTCCCCCACATCCTAACAGAGAACATTCCTCGGAGCAGAACTTTTACACACAGGCCCATAGGAGGGGATCCATAAACGAGGTTTACTAACCAGCTGAACGGTGAGTCGTCAGGACCAGGGCTGTGACGCTAGGAAGACTCGGTCAAACACCACCACATTTGTTTATTTTTTTTTAAGTTTCTGAGCGAATGTATATTTCGGCATGTTTAGAGATTGGCAGCCCTGGAAAATGAAGTTTATTTATCCTCCAGATACACATTACATAAACAGCTGCAACCGCCTTCCTGCCTCATGTGGCGGTGGATCTCAGCTCTGACCTGCGGGGCCGCGCTCTGAGCCCAAAGGTGGCCCCATTTAATCACATACTCTTCCCTTGGTGGGGCCTGGGCTGAGCCTGTGGGAGGTGAACAGCCTCCTTCTGGGACCAGGGTGAGGTTGAGACCAGGCCTCAACTGCAAGTGGTGGTGGCTTCCGGAATCTTCTCTGGTGGCCTCAACTCACGTCCAGGTTTTCATTTATGTATTCATGTAATAAACAGTTATTGGTCTTTTCCAGGCCTTGGGTTACACTCTGGTGATGCCAGGATAATCAGACCAGCCTCTGGGAGACCCTGCCCACCAGGGTGAGAGCCTGGGGTGGGTGGTGTCCTGCGGCGGAGGATGATTTCCCTTAGGGACATCTTTCAACCCAAAACGAGCCTGCCTGTCTCTTCCATTCCCCCTGCAGCAACAGCTGTCCCTCATCCTCCCAGCTCTGTTCCCATCTGCGCCTGGGGAAGTGAGCTTAAGGATTTTTCCGGAAATGAGGAGAGGTCAGGATGCTGAAGTGTTTGGAAGGCATCCGACGGAATGACGGCTGAGGCCCTCACTCTCCACTGAACTCTGCTTGTGGCTGGGGACTGCTCTGTGTCTGCACGTGTTTGCATTTATTAAATGTGGAGGTGCAAAAAACAAACAAACAAAAAAAACAAAAAAAAAAACCAGTGAGATTCCTGGACTGCTGATGGAATCTATCAAACCTCTCCTCCTCCTCATTATAAGGCAGGCCCCCACATAGTAAATGTGCAAGGGTGGTAAGCTGCCAATACCTAGGGGCTTGTATGTCATGCAGACCCCAAAGAATTACGGCCCCTGGAAGGCCAACTTGGCAAGAGTGCTTGGATGTTACTGTTGTTCTTTCTAGGAAGAGCAGTTCATGTTTACAAGAAGGATTGTTATTGGACCAAGATAGGCAGGGGGTGCAATTTCTTGCCTGAAAATTGCTCTTCTTCCGAACCTTTTAGCCACTGAGTCAGCGCCTTGCTTTATCTTCCTTTCTCTCTGACAGAGTTGAGTCTTCTGTCTGCATTTCCTCATAGACAGGCTCTGTTTCCAGCCAGCTGAGCAGTACAGTCCATTCCCATCTTTAATCACCTACCTTGCCGATGGGTGCAGCACATGAGGGCGGCCTCTCCCAGAGCAGGTGGGACTTGAAGGATGGCCAGGATGCGGATTTGGATTGGCTGGGAAAAGGGAGCGGGCACTGCAGGCTGGGGGCCAGGCTGAGTAAAGGTGTGGAAGGGAAGCTGAGCTTGAGATAGGAGGGGCAGTCAGCAAGGAGGCTGGGAGGAGGCCTGCTTTCTCAAGCTGTCATCACACATTCACTTGCTGTCCCAGTCCATACCCACAGGGACCCAGACAGCATCTGAGACTTGACTTGCGCATTGCCAGCTGCTACTGTAGATTAAGTGGGCCAGAGGTCAGGGCTTGTGCTAAGTGCTTCTCCAGCGTTACCTGTGCTTTGGGTTCAATTGTGACCGTCCTCCTCGCCTGCCAAAAAAATATACATGTGATAGTTCTAACTCCTCTTATCTATGGATGTAACCTTATTTAGAAATAAGATCTTCGGGCCGGGCGTGGTGGCTCACGCCTGTAATCCAGGCACTTTGGGAGGCTCAGGTGGGCGGATCACAAGGTCAGGAGCTCGAGATCAGCCTGACCAACATGGTGAAACCCCGTCTCTACTAAAAATACAAAAATTAGCTGGGTGTGGTGGACTGTGCCTGTAATCCCAGCTATTCAGGAGGCTGAGGCAGGAGAATCGCTTGAACCTGGGAGGTGGAGGTTGCAGTGAGCCGAGATCGCGCCATTGCACTCCAGCCTGGGCAACAAGAGTGAAACTCTGTCTCAAAAAAAAAAAAAAAAAAAAAAAAAAAAAGAAAAGAAAAAGAAAAAAGAAAAGAAGAAGAAATAAGACCTTTGACTTACTTTGGCAGACCAAGGCAAGGTGAGTGAATCATTTGAGATCAGGAGTTCAAGACCAGCCTGGCCAACATGGTGAAACCCTGTCTCTACTAAAAATACAGAAAAAAAAGTAGCCAGGTGTGGTGACATATGCCTGTAATCCCAGCTACTCAGGAGGCTGAGGCAGGAGAATCTCGTGAATCCAGGAGGTGGAGGTTGCAGTGAGCTGAGATCACGCCACTGTACTCCAGCCCGGGTGACAGAGCGAGACTTCATCTCAAAAAAGAAAAAAAGAAAAAGAAAAAGAAGTAAGATCTTTGCAAATGTCCTCAAGTTAAGATGAGGTCATTAGGGTGGGCTCTAATTCAATATGACTGGTGTCCTTATATCAAGAGGAAGGTGTGGACTTAGACGCACAGGGAGAACACAGTGTGACTGAAGCCACTGAAGTGCTGCAGCAGCAAGCCAGGGAACGCCAGGGAGCACCAGGGAGCATCAGGGAGGGCCAGGGAGGGCCAGGGAGCGCCAGGGAGCGCCAGGGAGCATCAGGGAGCACCAGGGAGGGCCAGGGAGCGCCAGGGAGCACCAGAGAGCATCAGGGAGCACCAGGGAGTGCCAGGGAGGGCCAGGGAGCGCCAGGGAGCATCAGGGAGCACCAGGGAGGGCCAGGGAGCGCCAGGGAGGGCCAGGGAGCGCCAGAGAGCATCAGGGAGCACCAGGGAGCATCAGGGAGCACCAGAGAGCGCCAGGGAGGGCCAGGGAGGGCCAGAGAGCGCCAGGGAGCGCCAAGGAGCATCAGGGAGAGCCAGGGACGGCCAGAGAGCGCCAGGGAGGGCCAGGGAGCGCCAGAGAGCATCAGGGAGCACCAGGGAGGGCCAGGGAGCGCCAGGGAGAGCCAGGGAGCACCAAGGAGGGCCAGGGAGGGCCAGGGAGCGCCAGGGAGCACCAGGGAGCATCAGGGAGAGCCAGGGACGGCCAGAGAGCGCCAGGGAGGGCCAGGGAGTGCCAGGGAGGGCCAGAGAGCATCAGGGAGCACCAGGGAGCGCCAGGGAGCATCAGGGAGGGCCAGGGAGAGCCAGGGAGGGCCGCAGCCACCAGGAGCTGCAGGAGGAGAGAAAGGATTCTTTGCTAAGGCTTCAGAGGGAGCACAGCCCCCATGGACAAGTCGATTTGGGGCTTCTAGCCTCCAGAACAGTGAGACAATAAATCCCTGTGGTTTTAAGCCACCAGGTTTGTGTCCTTTTGGGAAACGGACACACCTTGTTTTACCCTATAACATTGTTCCCCCAGCTGCAGGAGACAGAATAACACCCCCTCCAAAGACATCCATGCCCTCTACCCCAGAATTGAGTAAAAGGGACTTAGCAGATGGAATTGAAGTTATTTTAAAATAGGGAGATGATTAAAAGTGGGCCCAGTCTAATCACATAAGCCCTTAAAAGCAGAGGACATTCTCTGGCTAGAGGCAGAAGAGATGGGGTAGAGGAAGGAGAGCGATTCAGAGAGTGAGAGGGATGTGATGTGTCCTTACTTGCTTTGAAAATGGAGTGGGGGAGCTGAGCAAGCGCCCCCACAACCCACCACTGACTGCCAGGAAGGAAACAAGACCTGAGCTCACTGCACAGGACCTGAATTCTGGCAACATCATGAATGACTTTGGAGGCGGAGTCTTCTCCACAGCCTCCAGTGAGGAACGACGCTCTGCCGACACCCTGATTTCAGCCTCCTCCATCCAGACCTCTGACCCACAGAGCTGCGAGATAATACATTTGTGTTATTCTTTAAGCCCTTAAATATGTGGTAATTTCTTATAGCAGTGATAGGGAACAAATATGCCACCTATAAAACAGATGCAGCAACTGAGACCCGGGCACCGAGGTTTGGCAACCTTGCCCATGTTCTGAGAACTGGGCAGGGGAGAAGCTGCTATGGGAATCCAAGTTTGAGGGAAACCAACATCCATGTGGCTTACTTGTCTGAAGCTGAAGGAATTTGTGGCAAATGTAGACGATGGGTAAACTGAGTCCAAATAGGAGAGTGACATGACAGGGAGCTGGCAGAGGGGAAAGGAGGGATGCCAGGGAGATCCGTGATCTCTCGGTTGGCACAGGGGTGGTGCCCACGGCAGACAGCTGATACTGAGGAATTGCTGGTTATGAGAAACTGCTGGAAACCCACCATGCTTGAGCAGGTAGCAGGCTCTGATGGGCACGTTGGCTCACGCCTGTAATCCCAGCACTTTGAGAGGCCAAGGCGGGTGGATGACTTGAGGTCAGGAGTTCAAGACCAGCCTGGCCAACATGACAAAACCCCATCTCTACTAAAAATACAAAAATTAGCCAGGCGTGGTGGCAGGCACCTGTAATCCCAGCAACTTGGGAGGCTGAGGCAGGGGAATAGCTGGAACCCTGAAGGCAGAGGCTGCAGTGAGCCAAGATGGCGGCACTGCAAACCAGCCTGGGTGACAGAGTGAGACTCTGTCAAGAAAGAAAGAAAAGAAAGAAAAAGGAAGGAAGGAAGGAAGGGAAAGAAAGAAAGAGAGAGAGAGAGAGAGACAGAGAGAGAGAGAGAGAGAAAGAAAGAAGAAAAGAAAGAAAAAGAAGGAAGGAAAGAAGAGAAAAAAAGAAGAAAAAGAAAGAAAGGAAAGGAAGGAAGGAAGGAAAAAAGAAAACAGGCAAACAGGCTCTGAGAATCAGAACCAGGTGGAGAAACAGGGCAGGCACTGGAAACAGCTAGGAAAGTGAATGGTGTGGGCTCCTCTGTAGCAGGAGGTTAGTCGGCTCCATTTTAGATAAGGGGCTTTATTTCACCCACCAGCTCCCACTGGATGGCAGAGCAGGGGAAGAAACACAGTGGCCGTCTCAGGCTTTGCTGGCAGTGTCTCCTAGATCCTCACAGCAGCCCTGGGCTGGAAGGCCGATGTCACATCATTCCCTGGTGACACGGTTTCTGGGCTCTGGAAAATGGATGGTGGCTCTGTCTGGCTCTCTCTAGCTCCAGGCACCCCTGTTTGGCGGCATAAATGACGCTCCACATGTAGCAAGACTCCGCCCAGGCAAGTGACCACAGCTGCACATGTCATATACACTTGACATCCCAACAGTGTTATACATCATTCCCAATAGTGCAGACTAAACACCAGGGGTTATTACTTCATTCAGGAGGAAACGCAGACTTAGAACAGATGATTACAGTTATCACCAAATATTCAATAGCTCTGTCAATACATAAATTGATCGCTACGAAACAGGCCCAAGCTGCCAAACAGTGGCTCTGGAAACCAACCCCAAGGAAAACATGACAGAATTTCTGGTTAGGCGCGCCTCCCAATACTAAAAGGGGTTTTTGGGCATAGACAGGCGGGAAGGAGAAGGGTGTTAGTTCTCAATGATTTCCTGGAAGAATGATTGTTTCCCTTGGACTTGCCCAGACTAGTCAACCTGTGGGTGTGGCTTCTAGACAGCACAGCATTGCCATATGCAATACAGAATACTTGGTTACATCTGGATTTCAAATACACAATGACTATCTTCATAGATGTATGTCCCATGCAATATTTGTTTATGCAATAGTGGGGACCTATTTATACTAAAAAAAATTATTTGTTTTTCATCTGAAATTCAAATTTAACTGGGTGTCCTGTACTTTTATCGGCTCAATTCAGCAGTGCTCTGAAGTCGTGTCTTATCTGATTCGGAGGAGATGAGGGTAACCATTATCTTCATTCTTGCTTGAAGCACACAGAGGAGTTTTACAAAGAAAACAAATGGATCCTTTCTCGTATACAGAGGATTTCTTTAAATAGAAATTTAAAGCAAAAGATAACTCAGTTGGATAAGGTGAAGAATTTGCTGACTGTCATGATGAGTCAACACTGGAATGAATTTCTACGTGATGCTAAGAAGAACTTTAGAAGAATGTGAGCAAGTCCTCTGCCCTGGACAGCCTAAGCTGCCACTGAAATCAATACCATTATGGGTGAATTTTGAAGATGATTACCGCTAATATTCACAGCCTACAAATAAGGCCACAGAAGCTCATAAAAGCCGAGTAACCTACCCAAGGTCACACAGCAAAGAGAAGTAGCAAGTAATAAGGTCAGGGGTAGGATAGGGTTAGACAGAGCTACAGAGGGAGGTCTGGATGCCTCTGGTCTGGAAATAATAGTACTAGCTGACAAGTATTATCATTCACCATGCACTCAGCACTTCACCTGAAGTATTCCATCCAATCTGCGCAGATTGTGTGAAGCGGGTATTAGCATGACTTCATTTTACAGAAGAGAACGTGGTAAGGAGGGGCAGATGTAAGGCCCAGAGCAGGCAGCTGGACTTCAGGTCCCATGATCTCAGCCACTATAGGACAGCAGAGGGTGCAGCCTGCTGTCCACAGGCCCACTAGAAAAGGAGTCAACGTCTGAAAACTGGGACAGTTGTCATCTGGATGGGACAGCCAACTTCTCTGGGAAGATCAGGAGAATTAGCCCCTTTAGCCTCTGTTCCCGTTCATCAGCTGAAGTCACTACCCCATCACCCTCGCAGGGACGCTGGCAGCATAAGCGAAAGCACAGGCTCCAGGGTCAGCCCTCCCTCCCGACTGTAACCTTGGATGAGCTCTCAGTGTTTCCATAGCACGATTTATAAAATGGGGGTCACAGTAGTGCTACCTCACAGGGTCCTTGTGATTGAAATGTGATCACCCATTAAAGGCCATAATCCCAGTTGCATGGAACATGGTATGCACCCAATAAATGTCAGCCTCCAAGCACCCACTCTGGGCTAAGAGGGCCGTTGCCCTGGTTCGTGCAAATGTGGAAACTTCAAAGCTCCCACTGGCCTGATGAAAGGGCAGGACAGGGGTCCCCACCTCTGGGCAGGGTGACTGGCAGGTGAGAGACCAGAGGCGGAGGCCGCCCAAAATCTGGCAGGTACCTCTCCAGGGCAGCTGTGGTGAGACTAGGAAGGATGCAGCTGTGGTGGCTTTCAAGAGAGGACAGCTCCACGGGGTGCAGTAGCGCAGGCCTGTAATCCCAGCACTTTAGGAGACTGAGGCGGGTGGATCACGAGGTCAGGAGTTCGAGACCAGCCTGGCCAAGATGGTGAAACCCCCGTCTCTACTAAAAATACAAAAATTAGCCAAGCATGGTGGCACATGCCTATAATCCCAGCTACTCTGGAAGCTGAGGCAGGAGAATCTCTTGAACCTGGGAGGTAGAGGTTAAAAAAAAAAAAAAGAGAGAGAGGACAGCCCACAGCTGGGACTGCCGGGCCTTGGTGGGAGAGGAGCCCCAGAGAACACCAGGGCCAGAAGGCCCAACAGGGGGCCGGAGGTGGGAGCTGGTTTCCCGGCGAGGGTGCAGAGGTGGTTCTCCGCCTTGCTGATCCACAGGCTGGAAATGTGGGGCCGCCTCCCGGGGACGAATCCACGAAGCGGATGGTGAATTAGCCCGAGGTAGCCGCACGCCAGGCCCAGGCAGAGGCCGCTGCAGCACCACGTCCCTGCAAGGTCCCGCGCCCCAGCCGTCGGGGGAACAGACATTTCGTCCAGCTGTGCTTGGGCAAGCACCTGAGCTCCTGATTCGCCTCGACCTGGGTCGCTTATGATCTGCACAGCTGAAACGACTTCAGGGCTGGGCTCGGCGCTGGCGGGGCCGCCCCTCCTCCAGGCCCGGCCGCCCTCTACCTTGATGCCAGCCCCGTCACCCACGCCCCGGGCGGCGCTCGCCCGCCCTTTGCGCGCATGGTGCTCGCGGCCACACGGGGGCGCTGGCGCCCGATGCGCTCCTCCCTGCGCAGAACCCGGAGAGCAAAGGGCGCCCCGGGACCTCGGCCTCCCTCACCTGGAGCCACCTGCTTCCCGGGCGCTGCCCCAGCGCCAGGCCAGCATCCGGCCTCCGCGAAGGAGTTAATTTTTGCTCAGCGCTGCTCTTAGAAATCTGTTAAAGAAATCGCTCCCCACTTGATGGCTTTTCTTCCCAGTTTGGGGACACAATACGAGAGCTCTGAGACTCTAAAAGGGTTACTAGGTTTGTGGTTTTACGATATGTGGGGCTCTGTATTCTCCACTCCCTCCCCGAGTTTACCAGGATCCTGGCTGCATCATTTTTCTCTCCTTTGGTTTATGAAAGTGAACTTTTTTTTTTTTTTGAGACAGATTCTTGCTCTGTCGGCCAGGCTGGAGTGCAGTGGCTCAGTCTCGGCACACTGCAACCTCCGTCTCCCGGGCTCAAGCGACTTTCCTGCCTCAGCCTCCCGAGTAGCTGGGATTACAGACGTGTGCCACCACGCCCGGCTAATTCTTGTATTTAAGTAGAGCCGGGGTGTCACCATGTTGGCCAGGCTGATCTCGAACTCCTGACCTCAGGTAATCCGCCCGCCTTGGCTTCTCAAAGGGCTGGGATTACAGGCGTGAGCCACCGTGCCTGGCGAAAGTGAACTTTTCACATTTGGAAGAAGTAGACACACACCCTCGGGAAAGAGTGTAGCAAACCAAAGGCAGAAATCAAGAGAAAAGAGAAAGAAACGCACCGTGGAAATGAGGTCATTACAGGGAAAGGTAACTTCCCCCACACAGCTCAATCAGCCTTGTCCTAAACTGGCTTTTATTCCCCACCTTCTAAAGAGACCGTGCTGACTGTGTACCCAAACCTATGTACGTGTGCCTCTTTGCACTTATGCAGATGCTTTAATTAGGAAATCCTGGAGGAGGCTGAGTTGCAGTCATCAATCAACAAGCATCTATTAAGAGCCTGTAAGGTATAAACACAGCCCCATAAACTGCTCCCACTAGCCAGGTAGTGCCAGGTCCTGGGAATCTAGAGATGGGAGATGCACCCCCGCCTTTCTGAGTATTAGCATTTAGTGGTCCCCAATTAACCCCTTTCCACCAAAATTGTTGTCCAAGGTCAGGAATCCTCGAAGGGAGGAATTTAGGGCCCATAGAAACTCCCACTGAGACCAGGGGCTGCTTCCAGGGGGCCCCAGGATCAGAAGGTGATGGTGCAGACTAAAATCTTTTTTTTTTTTTTTTTTTTTTTTTTTTTTTTTTTTTTTTGAGACAGAATCTTGCTCTGTGTCCCAGGCTGGAGTGCAGTGTCGCGATCTCGGCTCACTGCAGCCCCCACCTCCTCAGTTCAAGCGATTCTTCCGCCTCAGCCTCCCGAGTAGCTGGGATTACAGGCATATGCCACCATGCCCAGCTAATTTTTGTATTTTTTAGTAGAGACAGGGGGTTTCACCATGTTGGCCAGGCTGATCTCAGACTCCTGACTTCAAGTGATCCGCCCTCCTTGGCCTCCTAAAGTGCTGGGATTACAGGCGTGTGCCACCATGCCCGGCTAAGATAGTTTTCACTGTCAACAGTAAGACCTGTCCCGTGTATCTCCTGCACTGTTCTACATCTAAGGAGTAGAATTCTTGTCCCTACCTCCACCCTGGTAAGGCAAGATGCCCATTTAGGGCATGGGGAGCAGTCCACGGATGATGAGCGCGGGGACCTGGAGAAGGAGGGCAGGAGCAGTTCCTTGGGACTCCTCTGACTAAGGAGGTCTTCTTGGAGGAGGAAGCGGAAAGCAGGGTGTGCTCTCCAGCACAGCCCAATACATCGTCTGCCATGGTGAAAATACCCTATAATACTGCACTCTCCAATGTAGTGGCCTGGCCCCATGTGACTGTTGAGCACTTGAATTGTGGCTAGTGCTACTGAGGAGCTGAAGCTGAAGTCTTATTTAATTTTAATTGATTTAACTTTAAATAATCACGTTGGCTGGTGGTTAACGTTATCAGACAGCATAGCTCCAGGCAGCGATAAGGGTGTGGGTGGGGTGGGAGCAGACGGGATATTGTTGCTAATCTCATCCTCATTTACCCCACCCTGGCTAAAACCACTTGTATAGTTTCTGTCCAGTGAGCTGGGAAACCTCGTTGTGGTGGAGGTGGTCGTGATGTGTGGAGGGTGGGGGTGATTGAAAGGCATGGAGTCACAGCCAAGAAATGACATGCCATAAATTGCCCTTAAACAGCAATGGGCCAGGGATTAGAGGACTTTTCCGGTAGATACTCGTTTACCAGTAGGAACAGCAGGGTTCCTAGACTATGGTTTCAGAATACTTTGAAGAGGATGTTCACTTCCTATAACACCAGGGTGGCCTTCAGTGATGGGTGAACCACAAGTTTTCAGCTCCAGGTGGAGGCGGGGAATGTTCAGAGATAGGCCGGAAATCATAGATAAATTTATTTTTAAGATAGAAGGGGGACACTTCAGTTATGCAAAAGAAGGTGAGGCCAAGGTTAGGGGTGGGATGGGGCTTGTTCAGTAACATTCCTAGACTTGCATAGTTAGCCCTTGACCACGTTGGGATAAAAACCCAGGTCTTGGGGGCCCTGACTCAGTGCTGTTTCTATGGCACCACATTACTTGTCAAAAATACCTTGAGACCTTGGACATTGTAGATGTTACATGCAGCTGGCTTGGCCAACCAGCTAATTGACCTACCAGTTTTCCTTCATAGATTCAGATTGGCAGAAGCCAAAGGTAGGAATGTGTTTGTGGCCACAGGGGTGGCACAAGGGACAGTACTGGGGTCAGAGTCCATAATGCCCTCCACTAGAGTTCCCCCAGGTTTTAATTGTGAAACTGTTTAAACATTAAGAAAGTTGGGTGAATAGTGCAATAAGTAATGAATACTGTCAACTATATAGTGTCAAGAGTTAACATTTTGCATATTTGCTTTATCTGTGTGTGTCTGTGCTTTTTTTTCCTGAGCCACTTGAAAGTCAGTTGTAAACATCAAGCCATTTAATCCTTTAAACTTTGGCATGGATCTCATAAGAATACAAAAAATTTCCTACAAAGCCAAGCTGTCATAATCTTATGTAAGTGAATTAACAACAATCTCTAATATTCAATCTCTAATATTAATATGATCTCCTATCCGGACCATATTAAAATTTTCCCAATTATCCCCCCTCCCCCACTTTTATAGTGATTTCTGCTTTTGTTTAATTTTTTTTAAAAACACAGAATGCATTCAAATTTCCCAAATTGCCCTTCCATTGCATTTTGAGCAACAAACCCGATTACCCATTTGTAAGTTGCAAATGTGTCGCAGAATTTTAAGTCTTAATTTCTCAAATGCAAGTCTTAGTAATTCTTAATAATTTTTCATTTCCACTTGTTATTGACAATAATCGTTCTGTGAACCACACATTGCACCTTTATTCCTCCCCTATTTTGAAGACTATGCAGATTCAGCAGATGAAACTGTAGGTGTGTGAAAGAGGTGTCTAACAAGCGTATGCACCTAAACTTGAAGGCTCTTTGAAATATTAACAACAATAATAACCCTTACAGAAATCCTTCTTGGAGCACTTGAAGGAGGAGAAGTGAGCTGAACTCATGGTGAGTGGGTAATTGTTTTCTGGAAATAGTAACAGTTTCAGAGGCAACGAATGCTACTTGAAATATCTCAGTTCTGGCCGGGTGCGGTGCCTCATGCCTGTAATCCCAGCACTTTGGGAGGCCAAGGCGGTTGGATCACCTGAGGCCAGGAGTTCAAGACCAGCCTGGCCAACATGGTGAAACCCTGTCTCTACTAAAAATACAAAAATTAGCCAGGTGTGGTGGTGGGAACATGTAGTCGCAGCTACTTGGGAGGCTGAGGCAGGAGAATCGCTTGAACCCAGAAGGTGGAGGTTGCAGTGAGCTGAGATTGCGCCACTGCACTCCAGCCTGGGCAACACCTGGGCAACAGAACGAGACTCCGTCTCAAAAAAAAAAAAAAAAAAAAAAAGAAAGAAAGAAAGAAATATCTCAGTTCTACAAGGTGTGGAATCACCTAGAAAGAGCCAACTGCCTGGCATTGGATGGGTGAGACTCACCTGCCATGGTGGACTTGTACTAGTGGCCATTGTAACCCCAGCTGGGTCAGGAACACAGACTTTTCTGGGTTTTGCTGCCATTAACCAGAGGGGTGACTTTGAGCCCATTACCCCTCTGTGTGCCCTGCTTTCTTCCCCTGTAAAATCCAGGGGTCACACTTGATGTGCTGTCATAGGTTTGACATGCACTTCCTCACCTTTAGGTCTGGTCTCCTTCCAAAGAACAACCTGTGCCGTTCAAGCCACTCAGAAATTCAGGAAATGGTTAGAGCAGGGCAGCCTTTATTCAGATGTCCCTCGTGGTTTTCAAGAAGCTCTTTCCTTGGGGACAGAGGTGTCCTTGCTATCTCTTAGCTATTTAATAGGGTCAAAGAGGATTCAATGAATTGGGATGTGACAAGCACTTAGACATTTTTATTTGGATGGTCCTCATGGTAGAGAAACTCTTTGGCACATGGGAAGGTTATGTGTTTTCTATGATTATTCTTAGCCATATACAGTGGTTCGTTCACCCTTATATGTGGTTCTCCTAGTAGGAAAAGTGTCTTCTACCTGGCACTGTCCTTGCCTCTCCCTGGACAGCTGCTGAGGAGCAGTGGGCACTGATGGGCATTGTGATGCCTCCTGTTTGGTTGTTTTTTTCCTATGCTCACACACTATGAGAAAGTTTAATTTATACATTAGGCGCAGTAAAGTATTAATAATAGGCCAGGCATGGTGGCTCACTCCTGTAATCCCAGCACTTTGGGAGGCTGTGGCGGATGGATCACTCGAGGTCAGGAGTTTGAGACCAGCCTGGCCAACATGGTGAAACCCTGTCTCTACTAAAAATACAAAAATTAGCCGGGTGTGGTGGCAGGCACCTGTAATCCCAGGTACTTGGGGGGCTGAGACAGGAGAATCTCTTGAACCCAGGAGGTGGAGGCTGCAGTGAGCCGAGATGGCGCCACTGCACTTCAGCCTGGGTGACAGGGCAAGACTCTGTCTCAAAAAAAAAAAAAGTATTAATAATAATAAACTAATTAAAAAAGGACAGTTATAATAAAAGTTATATGAATGTGGTCTCTCAATTAAAATATCTTATTGTACTATGCTCACCTATTTTCAGACTGCAGCTGACCTCAGGTAACTGAGGGTAACTGAAACCATGACAAAGGAAACTGCGTATCAGGGTGGACTACTGTGTATGGATAATAATCCTCAAGAGCCTTGCTCATGTGTCAAAGTTTCTCCAAACTATGAGGACCATCTGAATAAAAATGTCTAAGTGAGGCTGGGCATGGTGGCTCATGCCTGTAATCTCAGTGCTTTGGGAGGCTAAGAAGGGAGGATCACTTGAGGCCAGGAGTTTGAGACCAGCCTGGGCAACATAATGAGACCCCTGTCTCTACAAAAAATACAAAAATTAGCTGGGCATGGTGGTGCATGCCTGTAGTCCCAGCTACTCAGGAGGCTGAGATGGGAGGATTGCATGAGCCCAGGAGGTTGAGGCTGCAGTGAGCTGTGATTGTGCCACTGCCTTCCAGTCTGGGTGACAGAGAAAGATCCTGTCTCAAAAAACCAAACCAAACCAAAACAAACAATTAAGTGCCGGGTGCAGTGGCTCACGCCTGTAATCCCAGCACTTTGGGAGGTGGGTGGATCACTTGGTGAAATGCCATCTCTACTAAAAATATAAAAAAAATTAGCCAGGCGTGGTGGCAGGCGCTTGTAGTCCCAGCTACTCGGCAGGCTGAGGCAGGAGAATCACTTGAACCTGGGAGGCAGAGGTTGTAGTGACCCAATATCACGCTACTGCACTCTGGATGACAGAGCAAGACTCCATCTCAAAAAAAAACAAAAAAAAACAAAAACAAACAAAAACAAAAACAAAACAAACAAAAAAACCAAACAAATAAAAAAAGAAAAACAAAGAAAAACTAAGTGCTTGTCACATCCTAACTCATTTAATCCTCTTAGTGATCCTATTAAAGATCTAGGAGAGGCTGGGTGCGGTGGTTCACCCCTGTAATCCCAGCACTTTGGGAGGCCGAGGCGGGTGGATCATGAGATCAGCAGTTCAAGACCAGCCTGGCCAAGATGGTGAAACCCCAACTCTACTAAAAATACAAAAAATTAGCCGGGCGCAGTGGCAGGTGCCTGTAGTCCCAGCTACTCAGGAGGCTGAGGAAGGAGAATCATTTGAACCCGGAGGGTGGAGGTTGCAGTGAGCCGAGATCATGCCACTGTACTCCAGCCTGGGCGAGAGAGTGAAACTCCGTCTCAAAGAAAAAAGAAAAAAAAATCCAAGAGATAAGAACCATTATTTTCCCCATTTTACAGCTGAGAAAATGGAAAACTCAGATAACTCAAGCAACTGGCCTGAGGTCACACAGTGTTTTTTTTCTTTTTTTTATTTTCTTTTTTGAGACGGAGTTTCTCTCTTATTACCCACGCTGGAGTGCAATGGCACGATCTCGGCTCACCGCAACCTCTGCCTCCCAAGTTCAAGCGATTCTCCCACCTCAGCCTCCTGAGTAGCTGAAATTACAGGCATGTGCCACCATGCCCAGCTAATTTTGTATTTTTAGTAGAGACGGGGTTTCTCCATGTTGGTCAGGCTGGTCTTGAACTCCTGACCTCAGGTGATCCACTTGCCTCGGCCTCCCAAAGTGCTGGAATTACAGGCGTGAGTCACCATGCCAGGCCTTGTTTTGTTGTTTTTTGAGAGGGAATCTTGCTCTGTCACCCAGGCTGGAGTGCAGTGGGGCGATCTCCGCTCACTGCAACCTCTGCCTCCTGGGTTCAAGCGATTCTCATGCCTTAGCTTCCAGAGTATATGGGATTACAGGCATGCGCCACCACAAGCAGCCAATTTTTGTGTTTTTAGTAGAGACAGCATTTCACCATGTTGGTCAGCCTGGTCTCGACCTCCTGGCTTCAAGTGATCCGCCTGCCCCGGCCTCCCAAAGTGCTGGGATTACAGGCGTGAGCCACTGCGCCCGGCCACAGGTCATACAGCTATTGAGCGAAGAAAGCTGCATCCAGCCTCTCACCTTAAGAAAGCCATTCTCCTTTGCCTCAAAGTGAGGCTATACTTCCAGAAGGACTTTGTCTCTGGGGAAGCCTTGGCTTTGGAATTCAGGCCCAGTTCTAAGTTTAAAATCACTGATGCTGTTCAGTAGTGGGATCAATGATTTTGCTTCACTTAAATGCCACAAGCTCCCTGAAGATGGGCTGGAGCTGTCAGGGGATCCAGCCCCTCCCCTTACCCAGAAGTAAATACTCTTATCATAGTCCTCCGACTATTCTGTATCCTTCCATTTGAGTGCTTCTTTTATGCTGCGGGCGTTATTGAGATGTAGCTTAGAGAATGAAATTCCTGGCGTTGAAGGGAGCTCAGATCCACCCGGGAAGGTTCATGAGCACTTCATGTCAGCAGCCTTTATTTTCATTTAACGTTTCCATAGAGTGAAGGAACAGCCACCCATTACAAAACAAATTATTAAAAGAAAAATTCCAAATCTTCAAAGGAGAGAGGCCCGTGGTAGTGAGTGTTCCCACCCCCTTCTCCTTTCTCTTCCCATCACCAACAGGCTAGCAGCACAATTTGTTTCTTGAAACTTTTGGGGGCATCGGAGTTCTGGTGTCCTCATTTTTCTTCCTTCCCATTGATGTATCATTACTAGAGTGAAAAAAGAAGGGCGTCTCGAGGGCTTTTGAAAAAAAAAAAAAAGGGTGACTACTCAAGACATTTTGTAAAGGGGGGAAAATTGCGAAGAAAAGAGACCTCAGTGGGGGGTGGAGGAACTGTGAATGTATCCTTGTCTGGCGGTTCTTTCAGCTGAAACCTGGTGCTGGCGTTTGCAGTTCAGTTCAAACTGTCACCTTTAGTTCTTGCTGCCTTTTCTGCCCTTGCCCCAGAACCTCAACAGATTGGGGCTTATTTACCTATTCACACTCCGCCGTGGAAGCTCATTAATAGGCTTTATTAGCAACACCATTCATGGGAGGCCATTGACGAAAGGGGTTCCAGCCACTTGAAGAGGGAAGAGAAAAGAAAAAAAACTGTAAAGAGATTATTTTCTCATTCAGAAGCCTCAGTGGCGTGAAGGTTTTCCTGGATGGTCTGAGGTCACTTGATGACTAAATATGGGGACATAATTGATTTTTTAAAAATAATTCTAAACATATTTTTTTTCCCCCCAAAACTGAAGAGTTTGCTGTTGTGGTCTTGTGGGTTTCAGTCCCTTAAATATGAGCACTCTTTAGGGAATAAGCAGCTTTTGATAGATTGGTGTCTTTTTATCTCTATAAAAAATACATTCTGCAAACTGTGTCTGGACATGAAAGTAGGTGTTCTTATTTGTCATTTTCAGCGGAAAGCTTCCTTTCCATTCAACATGCATAAAGCTATTGATGAATGGGGGATAGGGACAGCGGCTTCCTGCACCATTAATTTATGTGAGAATGTGTTAACAGCATTTTCAATGGCTGATGGATGCGGTGCAGGATGGGAAAGGAATCTGTCCTGAGACACTCGAGTTTCCCATTGGTGGGGAATATAAAGATGTAAGTGGCAGCCTGCGAGCAGGCAGACACGTTCAGCTGCATCCCTTTTCTGAGAACTTGAAAACATACTGCTATCAGAACAACCCATGTGGGAGTGAATGGCTAACCGTCACCTGGGCTGAGGTGTCTGTTAATGTATAGGCTCTAGGGCTAATCCAGGTTAGAGGACTTGACCAAAAACATACCCTCCCACCAGGCATATAGAGGGATAATTTTGCTTAAGAACCAGTTTTTATTTTGTTGCTATCAAATTTCCAAAATATAATGTTATAGCCTTTTGCCTGAGGCAGTTAAATGGATTTCTTACTTGTGTGGCTTTTAAATAACTTGCATAAACGTTTTCTGTGCTATATTGTGAATAAAAATGATTTTGTAATCACGTGGCACCTTGAAAAATATTTTTGTAAATGTTATGAAGTGTGCAATGTTAGTGACACAGGTGCAAATACGTTTCTAAATGCAGGAAAACTCTGTTTTCCAAGTCAGGTTTGTTCTCAATGCTTCATCTATCTTCAGGCCTCAAAAGGATTCTAAAGCATTTCTGGGTTTAGTGACCTTTTCTAAAGAAAAATAATTAAGGTTTTAATCTATATGGTCTTGAACTTAAGCACGGCTGCTCAGGAGCTGGATGAATAAGGAGGGAGAAAAGCATATTTAAAATAAATTATTCCGAAGACACGGCTTAGTGAAAAGGTAAATGGAAATAGGAACTTTAACCAGTTACAGCTTGGTGTGCAGTTGAAGAATCAGATTTTGCATTTATGATTTTTAATCTAAGATTCAGAGGGAGGAATTACTTTGTTCAAGGTCTATTTATGGTAGAGTTGAGTCTTTAGACTCCTTTGAATTTCTTTTTATTAATCCAAACATATATTATTAAACACTTTTTTAATGCAATTTTGGCTTTTTCTGAGAGAGCCACATTCAAAGTCCAGCTCTCCTAGTAGCCAGCTGTGTGATCCTAGGCAAATTACTTAACCTCTCTGATCCTTAGTTTCCTTATCAGAAACTGGGACTAGTATTCTGCAGGGTGGTTGGGCAGATGAAATAGAATCACCTATGTAGTATGACCCTCCCATAGTAGGGCCTCCATTAATATTCAGTTTTTTCCTCTCATTTCTATTGTTCAGAAGGACAGAAACATGCAATGTCCTGCGAACGTTTCCAAGTGGCTTCCTCTCCTCCAAAAGCTTCAGCTGCCTGACAACCCTCCCCGCAGTATCAAGCAGGCGCATTTTAAAGTCTCTTTAGGGGGAGGGCAGGGTTAGAGCCTTCGGTCACTTGTTTTCTAACTTGACATAAAACAACGTAACGCAGTCGCTCAGCGAGCCGTTGGCCAGCCTCGCTCGCCCGGGGAGGAGCGAGGAGGTGGCGCGGGGCGCGGGGCGCGGGACCAGGCCTTATTCGGAGGCTCTCGCTGCATCCCTACGGCCGGATCGCGGCCGAGCCCTCGCCTCCCGGGCCGGTGTCTCCGGCTGCTCGGAGGCGTCGGGAGCCGCGCGGGACTCGGGGCGGCCCGGGCGCGCGGCGCTGATTGGCAGAGAGGGCGCCGCCGTCCAGGAAACGGCTCGGGTTTCAGTGGGGGCGTGACCCGCCGCGAGGAGGCGGCGGCGGCGGCGGCGGCGGCGCGGGCGGCGGCTGCAGGAGAGCGCGGTGGAGAGCCGAGCGGGCGGGCGGCGGGTGCGGAGCGGGCGAGCGAGCGAGCGCGCGCGGCCGCCACAAAGCTCGGGCGCCGCGGGGCTGCATGCGGCGTACCTGGCCCGGCGCGGCGACTGCTCTCCGGGCTGGCGGGGGTCGGCCGCGAGCCCCGGGGGCCCCGAGGCCGCAGCTTGCCTGCGCGCTCTGAGCCTTCGCAACTCGCGAGCAAAGTTTGGTGGAGGCAACGCCAAGCTTGAGTCCTTTCTTCTTCTCGTTCCCCAAATCCGAGGGCAGCCCGCGGGCGTCATGCCCGCGCTCCTCCGCAGCCGGGGGTGCGCGTGAAGCCCGGGAGGCTTGGCGCCGGCGAAGACCCAAGGACCACCCTTCTGCGTTTGGAGTTGCTCCCCCCAACCCCGGGCTCGTCGCTTTCTCCATCCCGACCCACGCGGGGCGCGGGGACAACACAGATCGCGGAGGAGCGTTGCCATTCAAGGTAATCGCCGCGCAAGACGCCTCGGGGAGCTTCGCCAGCCGGGGACGTGGGCGCCACGGGAGCCCGGGACGCCGGGTGCTCCGTCCTCCGGGCGGGGGGCGCGGAAGGACTGGCATTGTGGAGGACGCTCCGTGTCCTCCCTCTGTGGCTGCATAGGTGATGGGGGAGGTGGGTGCGTGCTGACGGCCGGCGTTCTGGAAGTTCTGCCTCTGCTACCCCCATCCAGATGCTGACATCTGCTTCTGGCGTTGACGCCCCCCTCCCTGTCAAACCCTGGCGGGCGCATTCTCGCTGACTGGGCGCGTTTCTCCGACCCCAGAGCAGACGGGCGGAAGGTTCGCCTGCCCGTGGCACAGCCCCGCAGGCCGGGTCCCGGGGGGCATCTCCGAGGTGCCCCATCCATGGGTCCTGGGAACTTCCTTCCGTACCATCCAGGCCCCGCGGAGACCCCTTTTTCGGGAGGGGGCCGCTGGGGTGGGGCCGGTGACATCCCGTAGGGGTGGCGATGGCCAGGGGTGGCACTGCTGGGAAGGCGACGGCTCCGGTGCCGGGTTTTCGGTGCCTGGGCGCCCCTCGCCCGCAGCCGCCGTCGGCGCTGGAGGGAGCGCAGTGCGCCTGGGGCTAGGGGGCGAACTGGACCGACTTTTTCTAGTTCGCCTGTCTGCTCTGCCGCAGCGGCTGGGAGATGTCGAAAGCGCAGGCGAGTTCTAACTTGCGCGCTCATTCTTTCGGCCACGGGGCCGCGCTGGGGAAAAAAGCCGAGGGCCCTGCGTGGCGCTGGCTCCGACCCTCGCGGACCACGGACCTGGCGCAGGAGGCTGGCCCGGGGGCCACCAGCCTCCGTCGCTCTCCTCGCACCCCGCTCCCTTGCAAACCGTTCTCCAGACCCTCCTTCCTTTCTCCCAATTCAATAAAACCTACCCTTAAAGGCAAACCTGCTTTCAACTCAGGGCACCCATTATGTGTTTGGTGTGAAACGCTATCAACATTTAAAACTCCATTGTCTCCCTGGTCCCAAATCCCTGTAAATCTTCCACCGGGCTCGACTCATTTTCATCTGAAAAGCCTGTTTAGTTTGAATAGAAAAGCAATCAGGCGCCCCTCTCCCTTTCCCTGGAATGTCAATTAAAATGCAGATTTCTCTGAGCTCTTTAGCGCTCCGAGAAGGGGGAGAAAAACAGGATATTTCAGGCAAACAAATGAAAGAAGTGCTGCCCTGAAAGGGGGTGGTGGTGGGGAGCACTCCCAAGCTGCTCGCAAGTTCTGATTGGACGCAAACAGTAAACTGGGAGGGCATTGTGGTCCTGGGTCAGTGGTGTTTTTTGAGATTTCAATTTGTTGAGGAATTTCCCCCCAGACTTGACCCCTTGACAGCTCCCGCTCCTACTCAGTGCTGGGGAGAAGTAGGGAGGCCTTAAGCGAAGAGATGGGTCTGCACTTTGGAGGAGCCGGGCACTGTTGACTTTCCTGATGTGAAATCTACCCAGGAACAAAACACCAGGTGCTCCCAGTGGCCGAGCCAGCAGTGGACAGATCACCCCTTAGGTGGAAACCCAAAGCGGAGGGCACTGTATTGGTCTGCCTTCTTGGAGGGCGGGGATTTTGGGAATGTCATGGTAAATTGAAGAGCCCAGCACAGGCCCGGCATGGGGACCGCTCCGCAGCCAAGCCCTTCCTGCTTGTCACTCTGCCTGTCTTTGGGGGCAGGCTTGTGCCGAGGTGAAAATGGACTGGGGGGGCGGGCGGCCGAGAAGAGCCATCCATCAGAGGGAGGGTGACAACTCCTCCCGCGTGCAGGCTGAGAAGAGAGTTCCCTTTCAAGGGGAAAAATAAACACGCTGGGGCTTTCACTGGGGCTCAGACTCCAGGAAGGATTATGGTATTGAAGGCAGGAAGCCGGGATTGTGGCCGCCAGCGGCATGCTGGGCCTGTGTTCCCAACACCGAGCCTGGGGACCTAATTATCCTGCCTAGGAGGTCGCACCATACTTTTGTCCACTGGGGTGAGGAACTGTGCAGACCTGTCGCCTTAGGTCTCCGCCTTCCAGAGTTTTGGGGAGGGGGCTGCCGTGGAGTTTGGGCCTGGAAATGGCTGAAATGCACATTTCTAGTGCCAGCTAGCGGGATGATGGAATGGCTTGAGATTCAGCGGAGCGCCCTGTCCACCTTTCTCTACCTGGAGCCAAGGAGGCTCCTCTGGGCAGGGACAGGTGGGCGAGCAGGCTGGGGAAGGAGCCTGGGGTGAAACCTCTGCGAGGACTTAGGATTGTTCCTGAAGTCGTGTTAGAGGTAGAAAATTCCCCTGCATTCTGGAAATGCTTAGTAAATCAATGAGAATGTTTGTGTACTTTCCTCCCACATGTATGTAGAAATAGATCCGAAATTATCTTTTGAGGCTCTTGACTAAGAGGAAAGAAAAGTTAGGAGGAAAAATCTTTCAAGCTATCTGAAAGCACATGCACACACGGTGCACGCACACACACCGTGCACGCACACACACCGTGCACGCACACACACCGTGCACGCACACACACCATGTATGCACACACACCGTGCACGCACACACACTGTGTACACACACACACACACACACACACACACACTGCACACATACTTTTCTTGCTTTTGCTGTGAATCACACCGTTTCACCTGTGCTATCTTTGAAGCAGAGGTTTTCTTTATTCCTCCTTTGGAAATGATGTGGCATATTCTTTTCCCTCATCCATTTTTATCCTCAGTCAAAGCTAAAATGAGCAGTTTTTATGATGAGATTTGGGGAGGCTCCAGCAGTGTTGAAATCCTATGACATAACTTGAAACATCGAGTGGGTACATAAAAAATGTAGAGTTTAGAGATTTTTGTATTAAAGGCCTCCCTCCCACCCCCAGTCTTAGAAAATGTGGTTCATTCCTGCGGTTCACAGACTCTGAAGCCTGAGATTGATGAGCCCCTTCTTGTGATTGTTTTAATCATTCTCTAAAGTTTGTGTATTTTACTGTACCCTTAGTCACAGAGGGTACTGAGTGAATTTAAAGTTGCTTGGAATATATTAAGCTTTCTTGGAAAATTCTCTTTCCCTTGGATCAAATGGGTGAACAGAATATTAAGTTGAGTGTCCTCTTCTAACTTATACTCTGAAAATTTAGCCAATAGGTTTGCATATTGAAAGTTATTTGTCCAATCACATACCCTGACTATAATTTACATAATTTACATCATCATTATTAATAAATTCCTGCATTATTCATCAGAATTTGCATCTGCTCAGTTTCCTAACCCTTCTACAGAGGTTGAAGACATTTAGCAGCCCTGGACTCTGCCATTTAGTCACAGGGGAAGGGAATTCAGGCTTCGAAGTCCTTTTTGGATCAGCTGCGTTGAATGCGCTGCAGTTGTGTTCACTCTTCGTAAGTGGCTGCTTGGCGGAAGACTGAAAGACACTTCTCCATTTGAAAATGAATCCTGACAAGTGTAAACTGGTGGGAATTTTCTGTAGCCTTCCTGGGATTCTTTTGATTTTGCTGGTCTCCTTTCTTCCCAAGAGCTACAGTGAGGGTGGGACAGACTGCTCACCTCCAGCCCAGCAGAAATACAGAGCTGTGAGCAGACGCCTCCAACAGTTTAGCTTTCTAAAGCCCAGTCGGACTAAGAGAAGGGAACGAGGTTGGTTATGCCAACCCGAGCATTTTTAACTTGCTTTTGTAGTTGCCCTTGAAACTAAGGTCACATTGCTTCTGCTCATTGAGGGCGGTGGAGGCGATAGTGGATAGTAGAAGAGAGCACACATTGCCTCACTGAAGTGGCTGCACGTATCTGAGTCCTGCAGCTACTGTTTTATCTCTGTTTCTTAAAAGTATGCTTTTAAAAAGATTAACCTCACACATTTCTGTGGACTGGTCTGGTGGAATCACCTGGGACTCTGAGGTGAGGATGGAAGGATTTAGCAGATAATGAAAAAGAACTCTGTTTGCACACATTTGAGAGGCTGAAAAATGGTTTTATCCCACTTGGGCTGGAGTGATTTGGCATTGGGGAAGGTTCCCTGACTCGCCAATCTCTTTCCTTTAGTGACTGCAGAGCAGCAGCGGCGGAGCCAGCGGCGGCAGCGCCTCGGTTCCTGAGCCCACCGCAGGCTGAAGGCATTGCGCGCAGTCCATGCCCGTAGAGGAAGTGTGCAGATGGGATTAACGTCCACATGGAGATATGGAAGAGGACCAGGGATTGGTACCATAACCATGGTCAGCTGGGGTCGTTTCATCTGCCTGGTCGTGGTCACCATGGCAACCTTGTCCCTGGCCCGGCCCTCCTTCAGTTTAGTTGAGGATACCACATTAGAGCCAGAAGGTAAGTCATTTAATTTCACTTTTCAAGTTTGTTTTGGGATTTGTCTGGGGGCAGATTGTTAAGGGCTGTTTTAGAATCAGCTACCCTTGTATTGTAAATGGGGCTTCTAAGAGCACCTGATCGTGGTCTCTTGGCTCCCGGCAAGGCAGAGCTGATGAGAGAAGGTCCTTTGCCGCAACACTGCAGGCAGGATGGTATAGTTTGGTGGTTTCTTGCTGTGTGTGTTTCTCTGTGCTGGGTGAGGGAGACAGCTGGGAGTTCGCCTTTATCCAGTGCCCGAGAGAGCTGTGGAAGGGACGAACCTTTGGAGGATGAATGTTCATCTCTAGTCTCCCCCAGCAGCATTCCTACTGCTTACGATGTAAAGAATTGCTATTTTCTGACAAAAGGAACCACTAAAAGAAATTGCCAACATCTGAAATGCTGACGTCTTATTTTCATTGTTTAAGGAGAAAAGAAGGTTCTGAAGTTTAGCACAGAGAGAGAGGCTTGACATCTCAGAAATTTTTTTTTAGCCATTGTAATTCATAATACTTAAGCAATACATCATCACAGAGTGGCAGATTCTATTTTAGGTAAACTTGAAAGTGAATGTGCCAGGGGATCTCCTCCAGCTCTGAGAACCTCCAAGTATCACAGGGCATGCGCCGGTGTCACAGCTTTGGAAATTTAATTTTCAAGGTGTAAGTCCAATTGTGAGGACTACATGAGGCTGAATTATTCAGCTTAGCAGATTTCGAATCTCTCTCCCAGCCCTTTGGAGACAACGTGAGCCAAGCCTCTACTTGGTGCTGCATTGAAATCTGTCATCAGTAGGGAATATTGGTAGCTGAGTTATTTTTCGAGTGGTAATCCGAGAATAAAACGGCAGATCCCAGCACTCATCACCACTTAATGAACCTGTTTGCGGGGAACCCACCTGGTGCCTGCCTGGCTTTAGGAACCCGCAGCAGTCCGAGTGGTGTCTGGGGTAAGCTGAGCTGCTCTGGGAACACTGAGCTGCTCTGCTTCGTGCGTGGGGTGAATGAACAGCACACTTACCCAGTGGGGTAGGCTGGGAGAGGACAGAGAGCCCAGCCTCCTTAGCCAGATCAGGACAATTTAGGAAGGAGGGTTGTGTCCATCTGAGATGAGAGTTCTGAGAGACATGGGCTCCCGAGGAAGACCCCAGGCACGTGTCATTAAAGGATGAGGACCGAAGCACTTATCACCTGAAGCAATCGTGTGAGACTGGGGAACTTTTTGTTACACAGAGGGATGGCAGCTCTATAATTAACAGGTGTGGTGACATCTCCCTACGTCTCTGGGAAGGGAATCTGGTAGGAGTTTGTGTCTGAGGCTTGTATAGCTACAGCTACAGGACGATTATGGAACTGCCTCTTGGTGATTTGTGCTGGGACACTAGGATGAATGTAATTTGCAGTGGTGATGCATTTTTACAGGGCTTTCATGTAAGAGGGAAAAAGTTCTTGGTTTCTGAAAGTCATGCCTGTACGTCTTTAATTTTGCTAATAATTAAAATGGATGTTTCCGTAATTGCTGGTTTTCCCTTGAGTGCATGGCTGAGCAAAAACTGAGGAGGCTGAGCTGGGATTTCCTACAGTGTGGGCTTTAGGAGCAACCCAGGTTAGGGAAAAACTGTCATTTTTCATTTTGGCTTTTCAGGGCAGTGTTATTGTGAGTTTATTTCAACATAAAGTGTAAAATGGTCCCGGAGCATTTGTTTTACTATATTTAATTCTTGAAGGAAGTTTAAAATTGTGTATACATGCAGGGAGGGACAGGTGAGGCAGAGGGAAGAAATAGTGGAAAGAGACGAAGTTCCCCGAATGAGTCTTTGTGTAAGAATTTACATCCAACAATGTGGGTATTGTTGGAAGCAGGCCTGCTCAACCTGGGATCTGTGGATGCACTTATGGATCAGGAAGGAGGTCCATGAAGTTCTGGAAATTTTAGGTAATATTTTGTTAATGTCCTTTTGTGCATTTTTATGGGTTTATAGTTTCCATGAGCTATGAGTTCATTTGCATCCAGAATTATGAGATGGAAAAGAAAAGATGTCTTAGAGGAAGGTGCAAAACCTGACAAAGAGGAGGCTTTGGAAAAGCATACAAGTCCCAGGCCTCAGTTTCCCTTTCTGTCATCTGAGGGCTTGAGAAGATGATCTTTAGGGTCTCTTCATTAATAGTCATTGAATATTAATATCCTCAGAAGTCTTCTGACTCTTCCACCAAAAGGTTGTTAGGAGATTTCCATTTGACCTGAACATAAAGAGCAATTAGCACAGGGGCTGGCATCCAGTGAGCATCGGGTGCATGGCCTTGTCACCATTGTCGCCAGGGAGCTGGGAACATGGGTCTTCCCAGTCCCGAGGGCTGGCTGTGCCAGGTGCCACAATGTCAAAAAACATCTAGGCTTTTGGAGACAGTTGAGAAGAAAGTTGTTTTTGGATGGAGGAGACCCTTGGTGTTTCCAGGAAGCTGTGTTTGCTTTCTGTAGGGTCCCCACTTCCCCTCCTCTGTTAGTCTAATACTGGCCACTGATTTGAGCCCTAAGACCAGTTCTTCTGCTGCAGGAGTTCGCTTTGGTGTCAGAGGTGATTAGGAAGGTCATTGAATTATAGATGAGAAAGGAGTTTTTAACAACTGAAAATGGGCTCAGGTTTAGGCTCTGTGCTGGTGAATTGGAGAGAGAGAGAGAGAGAGAGAGTGTGTGTGTGTGTGTGTGTGCGCGCGTGCGCGCGTGCGTGCCTGTGCCCCTGTCCATCAGTTCTCCATGATTAGAACAACTATAGCTTTGGTTAGCAGTAAGTTCCACCTTGACCTTCTGTGCACCAAGGTCTTATCTTGTAAGACTTTTTGGTTTGCTAATTTATTTGGAAGCTCGGTTTAGATAATGTCTATTGGATAGGAGAAAAATGTGGCTGAGGAGTTCCAGGAAGAAGCCTGGGCCCTAACACTAGAGGGTCCTTTTCTTTTGGCCCTTCAGGGAAAGGTTATGTTTAGTCATCTTGGCTTTGTACAATATCGTATCATATCATATGTCATACCGTATATCATATATATCATTTGTCTTCTGGACACTTTCTGAAGTAGTAGCAGTGGGGTTGGGCCCACTTAATTGACTTAAGAAAATAATCTCTAGAAGATTTTAGTTTTTAATGTTTCAGATTAAATATGAGTTTTCCAATTGGTCATTCATTGTTAATTTCCTTTTGGCCATTCATTGTTATAGGGCACCAGCAGAGGAGTGAAAACATGGTTATTGACTCGAAGGGGGGCAGTCCTCAATGCCAAGTACTATTCTGTTGATTAACATTATAAATATTTGAAGTCTAGTCAAGCTTGATTACCCTGAGAGGGGGCAACTCTTACTTTCAAGTTCTTCCTGACATTGTCACCTACTCTGGTTAATTAAGTCATTGTTGACATTAATGGCATCTTTGTTTACACCAACCCAGTAGGAGCTAAAATGAAAGGGCTTTTCAACCCTAAACCCTTAATTACTTTCCCACCCTCCACAGAGTGTGACTCTGAAAAGTAACAACCTGAAAAAAGTAGTTTGTGTAGCAATTTTTTGTCAATCTTCTGAGAGGTGATGCTCTCCTGGACCAGCGTGAGTTGGTCCAGAGTTCAGCAGCAGAAACGTTGAGGACAGGATCTACACAGAGACCTCCCTAAGTCAGATTTTTCCCGTATGGTTTAAGTCCTTTGTTAGAAGTATTGTAAATGCCAAAATATTAACCATGCGCCTTTAGTTGCGAGTTAAAAGAAAGGAAGAAAGAATATATCCGCATACCAAGAGTGAATGATTTGAAATAATCTTCTGTTTCGTATTATGTGCATCTTTGTTTTTCAATATGAGTGTTAATATTTAAGAGTTGACTGTAACTTGATAGTTAGCTTTGGAACAAGGACTTATTCTTGGTCAATTAAACCAAATACAGGCTTACGCAGTTAAATATGCAATGAAGTACACATTCTTTATTAGTATATAAAGTGTTTCACAATTCATAGACCAAGAGCCGTGTTTAATATTACTTATAGAGCAGAAATCTGGCAAGCCCAGAGAACTGGTACTTGTATCATTTTATACTGGCTCTCTCTGATTCAAATTTGGGGTATATGTGTGTGTTTCTGTTTTGTCTGTTTATTTCAACCAGTTAAAAGACAGAGCACTTACTATGCCAATGGCCCCGCATCAAGCCATAAGTAAAGACTTTATTCCTTTCAAGTCTTTCTGACCCAGTTGAGGGTGAGAATTCACAAAACCACAGCAATCCAATATGAGATGTTTTTAATATCAGACTTAACAAATAATTACATGGCTATGAAATAACTGGGGTGGTGTTTAAACTGGAAGTGTTTTGTTTAATGTTCGTAGTTTCAATAAAATGTATCCACTAGTCTTCCAGTTTGCAGACTGTTGTTTAGGTGTTTGTTTAGCCAGGGTAATTGTTAAAAACTCCCTCTAATCTAGCTTACTCTTACATTTCCATTGAAGCTAATTTTAGTCATTGAAGGAAAACATGGGAAATTGATTTTTGGGTGCCTGGCTGTTAAGCTGTGTAGGAAATATAGCTGGTGTGCTAGTCTCCACTGTACTGGTCTGATTCTTGGCAGGGGGACATCTCTGTAGGCAGTTCAGAAATTATTTTTTGGAAGTTTTTTAGGCTGTTCCACAGATAATTCTGATCCAGTAGGTTTTATGCAACTGTGCAAAATGCTTATGGTCTCTATTTTTTTTTTCCTTGGGAGATGATTTTAGCCTTTGGTTTTTTGTTTGTTTTTGTTTTTTGAGACAGAGTCTTGATCTGCCACCCAGGCTGGAGTACAGTGGTGCAATTGTACCCTCACTGTATCCTCAAACTTGGCTCACTATACCCTCGAACTCCTGGGCTGAAGGGGTCCTCCAACCTCCTGAGTAGCTGGGACTACAGGCCTGGATAATTTTTAAAAATATTTTGTAGATATGGGGTTTCGCCATGTTGCTCAGGCTGGTCTCCAACTCCTGGCCTCAAGCGATCCTCCAGCCTTGGCCTCCCAAAGTGCTGGGATTACAAATGTGAACCACCACGCCTGTCCTAGCCTTAAGTTTTGCATTTTTTTCATCTTTTTGCTGTATCCCATGTGAGATTTAGAGATGGCTCTACTTTTTTTTTAGCTTTCCTAGCATTGAAATGCTTGGTGTTGCTAACCATACCCCATCTTTACCACACCGTCTTCCTCCCTGACTTGCCTTCTTAGTGTAGTTTGGTCAAGATCTTGAGGCCAAGTTCTTTTTTTAAAAATTTAGCTTTTATTTTAGGTTTGGGGGTACATGTGAAGGTTTGTTATATAGGTAAACTCGTGTCATGGGGGTTCGTTGTACAGATTGTTTCATCACCCAGGCATTAAGCCTAGTACCCAATAGCTATTTTTTCTGCTCCTCTCTCTCCTCCCACCCACCCTCCACCCTCAAGTAGACCTCAGTGTCTGTTGTTCTTTTCTTTGTGTTCATGAGTTTTCGTCATTTAGCTCCCACTTATAAATGAGAATATGCAGTATTTGGTTTTCTGTATTTGGTTTGTTGCTAAGGATAATGGCCTCCAGCTCCATCCATGTTCTTGCAAAAGACATGATCTTGCTCTTTTTTATGGCTGCATAGTATTCTCTGGTGCATACGTACTACATTTTCTTTATCCAATCTGTTATTGATGAGCATTTAGGTAGATTCCATGTCTTTGCTATTGTGAATAGTGCTGCAGTGAACATTTGTGTGTGTGTGTCTTTATGGTAGAATGATTTATGTTCCTTTGGGTATATACCCAGTAATGGGATTGCTGGGTCAAATGGTAGTTCTGCTTTTAGCTCTTTGAGTAATCACCACACGGCTTTCCACAATTATTGGGCTAATTCGCACTCCTGCTAACAGTATATAAGTGTTTCCTTTTCTCTGCAATCTCACCAGCATCTATTATTTTTTGACGTTTGATTAATAGCCATTCTGACTTGGTGAGATGGTATCTCATCGTGGTTTTGATTTGCATTTCTCTAGTGATGAGCTTTTTTTTTCATATGCTTGTGGGACGCATATATGTCTTCTTTTGAAAAGTGTCTGTTCATGTCCTTTGCCCACTTTTTATGTGGTTACTTGTTTTTGTCTTGTCAATTTAAGTTCCTTATAGATGCTGGACATTAGATCTTTGTTAGATGCATAGTTTACAAATGTTTTATCCCATTACATAGGTTGTCTATTTACTCTGTTGATAGTTTCTTTTGCTGTGCAGAAGCTCTTAAGTTTAATTAGGTCTCATTTGTCAATTTTTGCTTTTGTTGTGATTGCTTTTGATGTCTTTGTCATGAAATCTTTGCCCATTCCTATGTCCAGGATGGTATATTGCCTAGGTTGTCTTCCAGGGTTTTATAGTTTTGGGTTTTACATTTAAGTCTTTCTTCCATCTTGAGGTGATTTTTTGTATATGGTATAAGGAAGGGGTCAGCTTCAATCTTCTGCATATGGCTAGCCAGTTATCCCAGTACCATTTATTCAATAGGGAGTCTTTTCCCCAATTGCTTGTTTTCATCAGTTTTGTCGAAGATCAGATGGTCGTAGGGGTGCAGTAGGTGTGTTGCCTTATTTCTGGGCTCTCTATTCTGTTCCATTGGTCTGCATGCCGGTTTTTATACCAGTACCATGCTGTTTTGGTTACTGTAGCCCCACAGTATAGTTTGAAGTCAGGTAATGTGATGCCCCCAGCTTTGTTATTTGTGCTTAGAATTGCCTTGGCTATTCAGAGGCTAAGTTCTTTTAAGGAGAGGTCTGATTGAACAAGATGCTGGACAGGTCATTGTGGTGGTCCTTCATGTCTTGAAGATGTCTCCTTCTGTAATAGACAAAAGTCACACTTTTTACAAGTTTCGCTTTCCTCACCGTGATTTGTATGTGGTAGCTGACTTCTATTTATATAACTTCAAGCTCTTACCATTTAAATATTTATACACAAGTATGAATCATTGGGACAAGCCATGGCCATCCTTGAAGAGTGTGTGTCAAGTAAAATAGGCGTGCTTTAGATTTCTGTAGTTTTGGTTTTGGGAAACCGGCACCATGGCAGAGTTTTCAGATGCTCTGTGTGTCATTTACTCCACTTTGGAATACTGTAAGTAATTCTGCGCCATTGTGGACTTTGGCCACATCATGCCACTCTCAAAAACTTCTGATTCTTTTTGACAGTACCAAGTCAAGGGGCTACGCTGTTGTATATTCTTTCCTTTAACCCCTTGTCTAACTAAAGAATGGTAAATTCCAATTCATTTCAGAATGGAATGCACGCATATAGAATTTCAGGTTATGCTGAATGTGTTTTATGATGAGGCTAAAAATAGCTTATAAGGAAAATGCTGATAGATTCAGGAATGAGAACAAGGGATGTATTTATTTGTATGGTTTATGTAGCACCTTTCTTGGAGACAACTCAATTCTGAGCTCTAACGTTAATAAACTCTATATAAATTGTCATGATTATTTTTGAACCCTTGAGCTCCTATATTACTATATGTGACCCATTTTTATACCTGACAGTTTACTGTTAAATTTTCCATAGTGACCAGTTGTAATATTTTAAACGTATCCAGACATTGAAAAGGCCAACTGTGTGTATCTATGGTGTGTGTATGTGCTCGGGGGGGTGTGCTATAAAATGAATGTCAAGATGATTGCAATGGTTAAGTTTAGGTTTTAAACTCTTTGAACACTCTTAAAGTTCAGATTGTCAGTTGACAGTGGGTTTGCCCCCAAAGATGTGTGGCTGCCTTAAGGAGCCTTCTCATCCTGCTAAGCCTCCTGGATTTCCACCAATGCATGTTGCATTTCTACCTGGCTGCAATAGACACACAATGGAATATATATCGTGGACATTTATAAATGTTTCAAATTTAAAACCACTCAAATTTTTAAAAGAACAAGAATCTTCTGTGCATTTAATCTAAATTCTGTATCTTCCATTCTTAAAAATAGAATTGAATAAAATCGTTTTGGATGGCGTGTGGTATGCTTTCTGGAGACATAAACTAACAGAGGGAACTTGACCTTGGGAGGTAGGTTTGAATCTCTCCACTATCTACTGATGCTGTGATTTCAGAAAAGTTAGATAACCTCTCTGAGCCTCAAAGATAGCATCTGTCTTGAAGGGCGAATGTGCAGATTAAATGCAAATGAAATGTAAAGCCCCTACTGAATTTCCTGGCCCAGAGTGGGTATTCATTAAATGCTGATTTCTTCCCTGTGCCGCCGCTTCCTGTCAAAGTAAATCTAAAACCAACATTTCCTGGACCAGTAAGATGTTTACTCTACAGTGTATAGTGATAATTGTCTGATGAGAAGCATTTACATTAATTAAAGTGTAAAACTGGCTCTAGGCCCTGGATTTGTCCAACCCTTTTTATTATCTTGGGCTTTTGCAAGTCCCATGGATTTTAGAAATGGGATCATCCTGCTGCTTGCAGTCCAAATGGTTCAGGGTTGACATTTTTTTTCCCCTCTGTTGAAAAAAGTCAGTTGCAGCTCTGTAGTAATAACAGCAGACACATACTTCATGAGGAACAATGTATTTTGGCAAAAGAGTTTTCTGTTTGAAGCTTCAAAATACAAAATACTCTGCCACATTGCCATTAGGCCCGGTGAAGAACATTGGAGAGGGGTTATGGAATCGGTTGGGGTGGGGTGTGGGATGGAGAGGGGTTATGGAATCGGTTGGGGTGGGGTGCGGGATGGAGAGGGGTTATGGGATCGGTTGGGGTGGGGTGCGGGATGGAGAGGGGTTATGGGATCGGTTGGGGTGGGGTGCGGGATGGAGAGGGGTTATGGGATCGGTTGGGGTGGGATGTGGGATGGAGAGGGGTTATGGGATCGGTTGGGGTGGGGTGTGGGATGGAGATGGGTTATGGGATCGGTTGGGGTGGGGTGTGGGATGGAGAGGGGTTATGGGATCGGTTGGGGTGGGGTGCGGGATGGAGATGAGTTATGGGATTGGTTGGGGTGGGATGCGGTGTGGTGTGTTCTGCTTTTGGCCAGGCTGGAGAGGAGAGCTCCATAACATGGTATGGTCATCCTTGCCATGTTTGCCTGTAGTGACCTCCCCTGAACACTCCTAGATGAGATTTTCATCTGCATGGAAGGGAGCTCAAGGAAATTGTGATGGGACCCACAGTACTGAAGCGGACAGGAGCTGAACAAGCATTTGCACATGATACCCCTATGGAGGTTACTTGGTAGGACAGGCTATGAAGTGGGGGCAGTATGGATGAGGTCATGTTTCTTTAGCCCATTCCTTGAGATGATGGTGATGATGGTGATGATGATGACGACTGGCTACCATTTATTGAGTGCCTGTCATGGTTGGACTCTGTGCTAGGTACTTTAACATATATTATCTCTCATCTTAATAACCCAGAACATCTTGGGTTTTCCTATTCTCATTTTATGGACAAGGTAACTGAAATTCTTGGGGATCAAGTGACTCCTCCAGGACCTCATCGTTAGTGAGTGTGGGCCCAGGTCTTTGGGTGAATGTGTTGGTGTAAGAAAAATTTCCCTTCTCCTTCCTGAGCAGGAGGATTTTTTTTTTTTGCTGGAGAATGTGGTGACCCCTGATTGTTTGCTAAATCTGTCGTTTGACTATTAAACCTGTTAGGGACACTGCTGGTTGATTCTGTTTCTTTCTCACACATCCATACCGAATTCTCCTGAAGACATTTGAAGAAAAATTCCGGGCAATAAAAATGTTTAATGATTATACTTTGTAATTCTTCTAGAATGGCTTCTGGTGGCATGTGGCTTATTGGAAAGAGGCTAACCCTGACTGCTGCCAAGGAGACCAATGGGAGACTGGGTCCCAATTGGTGGTCCAGGCTGTGCCACACCGTAGGAGTCCAGAACAAGAAGGGCTGGCCTCTGTTGCCCATTGACGCATGAGCCACCTCAGCAGAAGCAGGCCATCCCCAGTTATTCCTTGTCCCAGATGCCTCTGCTGGTTTGTCCTAGTGCCTGCTAACCCTCAGCTGTTGCCACTTTGATATTATGTCAAGCTTTTCTTCCCAGAATTTCTGATTTACGACTGGGTAGGAAGTCAAGGCCTACCTGCATAGACAGACCCCTGTACCCGGGACTCCCACGAACTGTGGTCATGGAAACAAGCACCAAGGCCTACCTGACCCTTCTAATGTCACTTTTCTGCAGAGATTAGGAGGAGAGACTAAGAAAGCCAAAAAAGAAAAAATTCCAAGAATGAAAAGGCCAAAAGCAGAAACACCTACTCTTCTTCCAGTCTTGGCCAGGAAGGGTGTCCTTAGGGGAAAAAAAAGAGGCCAAGGAATGGAGCCCATTTTTAAAGCAAGCAAAGATCAGTTTGGTATTTAAAAATAAAAAGTGAACTCCAGTACCAGCTAATGTGGAGGTGAATCGAGGCTGGTTTAGCCAGCTGAACTTTGTTCTTGGCTACCTGTACAGCCACTGCAGAACACTTAGGGGTCCCAGGCATTTCAAAGTGGGAGTTGAGTTTTGGAGGAAAGTTGTAGAATTCCTTTTTCTTTTAATTTGTGTGTGTGTGTGTGTGTGTGTGTGTGTGACAGAGTCTCTTGCTCTGTCACCCAGACTGGAGTGCAGTGGTGCGATCTTGGATCACTGCAACCTCTGCCTCGTGGGTTCAAGCGATTCTCCTGCCTCAGCATCTAGAGTAGCTGGGATTACAGATGTTCGCCACCACGCCTGGCTAATTGTATTTTTAGTAGAGCTGGGGTTTCACCATGTTGGTCTCGAACTCTTGACCTCAGGTGATCCACCCACCTCAGCCTCCCAAAGTGCTGGGATTACAGGTGTGAACCACTGCGCCTGGCCGTAGAGTTCTTGACTAGGAGATGCTGCAAATTTCCCTCTTAAATTTGCAGCTCCCTGTGCGATGACCACTTTCAGAGCTTGGCAGAAACTAGATGGTATAAACATGATTTTTAGATTGCAGGGTAATTGCTATGATTTCTTTGAGTTTTTTCATCCATTTGCTCCCCAAATAATTTTTGAGACCTACTATGTGCCAGGTTCTGTGGGGATGGAATAGCAAGCAATAAACAGTTGAGTGGGAGAGACAGGCTCTTGTCAAATAATTGCAAAAATGAAGGGCTAGGACCGGGTGCGGTGGCTCACGCCTGTAATCCCAGCACTTGGGGGCCGAGGTGGGTGGATCATGAGGTCAGGAGTTTGAGATTAGCCTGGCCAACATGGTGAAACGTGGTCTCTACTAAAAATACAAAAATTAGCCAGGGGTGGTGGCAGGCACCTGTAGTCCCAGGTACTTGGGGGGCTGAGGCAGGAGAATCTTTGAACCTGGGAGGCAGAGGTTGCAGTAAGCTGAGATCACGCCATTGCACTCCAGCCTGAGCGACACGGTGAGACTCTGTCTCAAAAATAAATAAATAAATAAAATAAAATAAAATAAAAATAAATTAAAAATAAAAAATGAAGGGCTAGGTCCAGTCAAAGGTGAAGATTCTGTGAAGGAAAAGGATGGGCCGGAGGCATGTGCCCCATGGTTAGGAGTTCTGAGGGATTGGGACTATGAAGCTGCTGCTGCTGCTGCTGCTTTTTTTTTTTTTTTTTTTTTCCTAAATGCAGGGTCTCACTCTGTTCACTGTGTCACCCAGGCTGGAGTGCAGTGGTGCCATCACAGCTCGTTGCATCCTGGACCTCCTGGGCTCAAGCGGTCTTCCCACCTCAGCCTTCTGAGTAGCTGGGACTATAGGCGCAGGCTGATTTTTCTTTTTTCTTTTTTTTCTTTCTTTTCTTTTTTTTTTTTTTTTTTTTTGTAGAGATGGGTTCTCACTTGTTGCCCAGCCTGGTCTCAAACTCCTGGGCTCAAGCGATCCTCCCACCTTGGCCTCCCAGAGTGCTGGGATCACAGGTGTTAGCCACCACACCTGAGGCTGGTCTTCCCCTTAAGGAGGTGGCACCCACCTGGATTCCCCAGCAAACCCACCTGCATTGCAAGGTTGACCCTTAGCAGTACCAGCCACCTTGCCTGCTAGGTTGACCCTTGTCCAGTGAGGTGATTTTCCAGGGCCTAGCCTCTCTGCTGTCCCTTGCTGGCTTCACCTGTTGATGTTGATGGAGGCGGAGCAGAGGCCGCTGAGCGAATGCGTGCAGCTGTGCTCAGAGGCCCCCCTTCTCCCCTCCTGTGAGGTGCTTGCCCTTGAAGGTGTGGTGAGTGAGGAGGCCGGTCAAGGGCATCCCGGCAGCCTCTAGGCCGTATTTGAGTGGGTCGTTTCAGCCTGCTTCCTATCTCTTTTCTGTTACTACCTCTAATTGGCAGAGTTTCTTGCCAGACCAATGTGGAGGCAGAGAGATGGCCGGAGGGCGGCCAGGGGGGTCAGGCCAGGTGTGGGCAGGATGGCGATGCTGCCTCCTCCCAGGTGCCTCGCCCGGGGGATGCCCTGTCCCAGGAAGCCTACATTCGTGGGAGCCGCGCACAGCCGGTTTGAGATCTAAAGCTTCCCTCCGAATGCTGCTTTGGAGGGTTGTGAGAGGTAGTGACTCTTCAAAGTTTGTTTGTTTTCTTGAAGCTTTTACCTCTATGCAAATATGCGGTTTGGAGCAGGGAAGAAAGGTTAACTGTGGTGGCGCCGGCTCTTAACGTGGAATGTCCTGAATTAATGTGGGTTTCAGTCCTCCGGCTCAGGATCCCCTGAGGGAGAGTTTTTCTTTCCTCTGCAAAACACAGGAGAAAAGTGATCCTTGTGGCTCCGACCTGCCTTCCTTGGGTCCTGCGGTACAAAACCAGCTGGGACCGTGTCCCGCCCACCCGAAGGCAGTGTGGGGAACCTGTCCTCCAGGTCATTCCCGTTCAGCTGATTGCTGCCGGCTCCCCCGGCCACAGCTCTGTGCCTTCAGGCCTCTGCACGGGTTTCGATGCTGGCCAGGCCTGAACTTGGTGAGCCTCAAGCAGCCCGATCAAACCCATTCAAATGAGGAAGACCATCTGTTTCCCAGTCTCCAGCTGCTGCTGCTTCATTTGCAAATGGCTGGGATACTGCTGAGGGAATCAGGCCGGGGACACATCTGCAGACTCTGAAGGAGTGTTGGAACCGAGATCCTGCTGAGAGAAGAAAGGCCGAGCCCTTTAAATCAACTTGCCGAACAGTACCCCCAGAAGGTCCTGAGTTGAGAAAGCAGGAGGCAGCCTTGCCCTCCTGGAATAACTCTTAACCTTCCCTTTTCTTTTGTAGCCTTGGCCACTTTAAAAGTATTTCTTTATTCAGAAAGTGTGTAGTGTGAGAGGGCCTGCTCTATGGGCTTGGGGGAAAATGTCAAACGGGATTTGGACATCGATCTGACCTTTCAGGGCCATACAGGGCAAATGTATCCGCTGGAGTATGCACCATTTATTGAATGTTTACATCAATATCAGGGAGGTGAGCTTGTCCCAGCAGCAGCTTCTAGGAGCCACAGGTAACAGTAAGTGTGGCAGGGTGACTGTCCCTGAAAACCTGCTTCTGGAATGAGTCAGGCTTTAGGGTATGCTCTCTGGAATGCAGGCCAGCCGCCCCAACTCGCAGTAACGCAGGCCCTTAGCTCCATGGACCACGTGAGGCACAGCTGTGGGGACTCTTGCCCATGGTTTGGTGTTTGCAGGGTTATTCCCGGCATGCTGTAGGGCTAGGGTAAGTTATCCGGCTCCTGAGCCCTGCTGGGGTTCTCATCTCAAGGGAATTCTGTGGTGTGTTAATGTGCCCCACATGCAAATATCAGCTACTCTCAAATGTGTTGGATGGATGAATAGTAGAAGGTATTTTAAGAAGCCACAGGCCTCTTTGTAAATTAAACAGGCATCATACATGGGTGTTCATAATGATGAATCTCACAAAATCTTCAGATGTTTAGTCTCTGGGAACATTCCAGAAATCCTCACTTAGGTAACGTATATGTGATGAGACCTATTTGTTCACTTGAAGGAAAACCTGTTTTGAAGTCAGAGGAGTGCGAATGGAGGCTCCCACATGGTTGGAAAAAGCAATCTGCCGGCCAGTTACGCCCTGTAAACAGGAACCCAGGAGTGCCCTCCTGGCCAGGGCTGAGTTGCAGGATGGGGACCCCCCCCCACCTCCAACTGCCCGCCAGGATGAGGAGTGCTTGCTCTCAGACGTGGCCCCTCACTTTAAGTATACAGAGGCCTTCCTAGGCAGCCTTTGATTGTGTCCTTGTGGTGACCTTGCCCTGCAGCAGGCAGTGCTGGAGATGTTTTTCTCTTCTCTAAAGCATGACTCTGAGGCTCAGCGGTGTGAGGCTGTCCAAGCTGACATGTTCACTACTGGCAGAGGCAGGTCGCAAACTCTCATCCTTGGACACTGGAGCTGAACTTCTTGTAGTGGTAGTGTGGGTCTTGGACCAGCAGCATCAGGCTTCACCTGTAGGAAATAAAGAATGTCAGCCCCCACCCTCAGGCCTACTGACCCAGAATCTTTTTTTGTTTTTCCTTTTGAGACAGAGTTTTGCTCTTGTTGTCCAGGCTGGAGTGCAATGGCACAATCTCGGCTCACTGCTACCTCTGCCTCTGAAGTTCAAGTGATTCTCTTGCCTCAGCCTCCCGAGTAGCTGGGATTATAGGTTCCCACCACCAGACCTGGCTAATTTTTGCATTTTTAGTAGAGACAGGGTTTCACCGTGTTGGCCAGGCTGATCTCTAACTCCCGGCCTCAAGTGACCCACCCATCTCGGCCTCCCAAAGTGCTGGGATTACAGGTGTGAGCCACAGCACCCGGCTGACCCAGAATCTTTGGAAGTGGGAGTAAGGAAGCTGTCTTAAACTGACCACGTGGTTTTATGCACAGTAAAGTCTGAGAAACATTGCATTGATCCCTACTCCAGTCCCTCTCCGTACAGCTTTTGGGTGGAGTGGGTTGGGGATGCAGATTGTCTTTGGCTGTGCATGTGCTAGAGGATGAACAGGACGAGATGGGAGCAGTGCAGTGTCTTAATGGGAATCAGGGGATTTTCACGGAGGAGCTATTGGAACTGGGCTGAATAGGAGCCTGCCAGGCAGCATAGCTGGGTGGGCTTGTAGGTAGAGGTAACAGTGCCCATGTGGACAGGCAAGCCAGAGTGTCAGAGAGAGGGGGATGTGGGGCTTGGAGCAACCAAGCCTCAATGTGCATGATGTTCTTTGGGTTTTATTCTCTCTGACTTTGGAGTGGTCTGTTCCTTTTTAAAAGAGTAGGGATCATGTGCTTTTCAGAAGATTCCTCTGGGGGTCTGCGTTGGCTACAAGGGGTGCACCATGGGTGATGGGTTAGGCGCATTGCAGAGGTCTTGTGGAGGGCTGGAGGAGGCCTGTGGGATGCAGTTTTGCCCGTACTTTCTTTCAGAGCTAAGCTTTCTATCAGGGATAGGCCTAATAGGTGAAGGGGTGTGGGGACTGATCAGAGGAAGGGCCAGAGGAAAAGAGGGGCTTCAGGGCCAACTTGGAGCTTGGGTGGCAGTTCAGTGGTGTGACTCCCTTCATCATGTAAGAGAAGAGACTGGTGGAGGAGGAGGAGGTTGAAGGTCACTTGCTTGTTTTGGATACGACCTCTGCAGACATCCAGGTTATGTGTTTCCTCCCCCCGGGCAGGTGGAAATATGAACCTACAAGCAGGGACTTGAGTGGCATCTGCGGGGAGGAGGTGGGAAAAGCTACAGGTGCCCAGGAGACTGGAATGCAGGGAAAGGACCAGAAGAGCCAGAGGTGGAATTCTGGGTATATCCATGGATACAGGAGGGTGGCAGGGAAGGAGAAGTTTCCTAGAAAGGCAAGAAGACCTCCTTGACATGTTCCTGTCCATAAGAACACATACACACATGCATGCACCAGCAGGAAGCAGAATGCTAACCGAAGATAATTAACCCCCAAATCTGTGTTAGGGATCGAGAAATAGAACAGGAGCCCTGCCCCCTCCTCTCTCACTTCCTGACCTTCCACAATGAGAAGACCTGGCTAGGCAGCCTTGTTTTCTTTTCCTGTTTAGCGGAGGAGTGAGGATTTCAGCCGGAAGGTCTTTCTGATGGCAGATGTGTAAGTGCCAGACATTGTGCTGGGTGCCTTCTGTGTCCTATCTCATTTATTATTGTTCCTGCTCTGAGGACTTGCCTCAAGGTCACATGATTTGTAAGTGGCAGAGTCCCGGTGTCAGTGACAGGTCTGTTTGGTGTCTCTCTCTCTCTCTCTCTCTCTCTATATATATATATATATGTTTTTTTTTTTTTTTTTTTTTTTTTTGAGATGGAGTCTCGCTCTGTCATCCAGGCTGGAGCACAGTGGCGCTATCTCAGCTCACTGCAACTTCCGCCTCCGAGGTCCAAGCGATTCTCCTGCCTCAACCTCTCGAGTAGCTGGGACTATAGGCGCCTGCCACCATGCCCAGCTAATTTTTGTATTTTTAATAGAGATGGGGTCTCACCATCTTGGCCAGGCTGGTCTCGAACTCCTGACCTCAAATGATCCACCTGCCTCAGCTTCCCAAAGTTCTGGGATTACAGGCATGAGCCACCATGCCCGGCCTTGGTCTGTACCTTTAACACCCCCAGCCTTTTCTGAAGAGTCACCAGAGAAGGGACAAAAATGAGGCCATAGCCTTACTGCTAAGGGACCATGAGAGGCTTGGGGTATAACTGTCTGTTGAGACAGGTGCTTTACTACTTTGTAAGATGAAGAGAGCTGCCTCTGGCCGAGCATTGTCATTAGGACTCAGGGGATGGAAGCATTTTGAGACCAGAGGGTTCAGTTTCAGGACTGGAGATCACAATGCACTCATTTTACAGAGTGACAACTCTGTAGGGGGTCATTAAAGGCCAGGCACATCCTATTCACTCCTTCACCTCCTTGTGAGCCCCCCACATGCCTTTTGATGAAAGGGTTTTCCCTAGAACAGTGTGTCCCAAGAAGCCCTGAAGGGCTGAAGATGTACCAACTTTCTCTGCTATGTCCAGCAAGTGTATTTTCAGAAGGTAGGAGGCTCGGGCTGGGCTGGCCAGGCAGCCAGGCACACAGACTCCTCGTTGTACATCCCAGCCGGGGCGTGCAGGACTTCAACGTAACTTGTAGCGCAAGTATCTATTTCCTGGGCGCTATATGATCTAATGGACTGTCGCTTTGGGAAATGCTTTCTGAACAAAAGACTCAATTTATTTATTTATTTATTTTTTGAGATGGAGTTTCGCTCTTGTTGCCGAGGCTGGAGGGCAATGGCGTGATCTCGGCTCACCGCAACCTCCGCCTCCCAGGTTGAAGCGATTCTCTTGCCTCACCCTCCCTAGTAGCTGGGATTACAGGCATGTGCCACCACGCCCGGCTAATTTTGAATTTTTGGTAGAGACGGGGTTTCTCCATGTTGGCCAGGCTGGTCTCAAACTCCTGACCTCAGGTGATCCGCCCTCCTTGGCCTCCCAAAGTGCTGGGATTACAGGTGTGAGCCACCATGCCCGGCCTTTTATGTTTTTAAATTATTATTTTTTTATTATTATTATTTTTTTGAGACTAAGTCTCGCTCTGTCACCCAGGCTGGAGTGCAGTGGCACGATCTCGGCTCACTGCAACCTCCGCCTCCCAGGTTTAAGTGATTCTCCTGCCTCAGCCTCCCGAGTAGCTGGGATTACAGGCGTGTGCCACCACACCTGGCTAATTTTTGTATTTTTAGTAGAGATGGGGTTTCACCATGTTGGCCAGGCTGGTCTTGATCTCCTGACCTCAGGTGATCCACACGCCTCAGCCTGCCAAAGTGCTGGAATTACAGGCGTGAATCACCGCACTCGGCCAGGACTCAATTTTGAAGTTCCTGTGCAAGCAAAGCTGCCCATATCTAGGAGCTTATGCACACAGTGCTGATTCAATACCTGCGTCTTAGTGGTCCATCGGGAATTTTTCACTCATGAAATATGAGTTTAATACACGTGTTGGGACCAGGGAGAAAACCTTCCCTCTGTGCATCTTTTTTTGGAGAACGCTGTCATGAACAGCCGAAAACATCAGATCAAAAGCGAGAGGGATACTGACAAAACAGGGAGTGCGGATTTCCACTTTGGGTGGGGACATTGGGAGACACGGTGACTCACTCTTCAGTAAGTGCATTCTTAGGCTCTTTACTCTGTGTGCATTTTTATTTTCTCATGGGCAACAATATAATTTCTCTCAAACGTGAAGAGCCATCCAGCATGTTTCTCAAAGGCAGACTTAAATGATATGAGGGGTGTGCCTAAATATATAATTTTTAATGGTTACCATATTGGAAACATTAGCCGTGATCCCATCTGATCACTAGGAACATGAGCCAGTCTGGAGTTTCTGGAGAAATCCAGCTACCGCTGCAGAGGCGGCTGTTAGCTGCTGTTACTGGCATCCTTGTTAGCAACCAGGGAGGTTTCAGTCCCCACTCGTGTCTACCAGACACCCTGACAACTGGTTAGAAAGAGAGGACTGCACCCTTTCAGCCTGCGTACTTAGCTGTTGTTTGTTGCTTTGACTTCTTTTTGTTCTCCGTTTTTATGTTGGCAGTATTTCTTGAGGTAGAGAACTTTCACCTTTATATTGTGCAGGGTATTTGTTCCTTCCTCGCCCCCTTAAAGAACACGTAGTACCTATGCCTTATAAGGTCTCTGTTTGATGTGAGGAATTTGGTCTTCTTGCAAGTCGGTTCTTGCAGAGGGGAGGCTTTGAGGATGTCTGGGCTGCAGCAGGCTGTCTTCGTTGCTGTGTGCACAGCCCTTATGGCAGGGCATGCAAAGGTGGTTGGTTCTGACTTCAATGGCGGGACTCCATTGCCTTTATTTTTTAATTTAATTATTATTATTATTATTATTTTTTGAGATGGTGTTTAGTTCTGTCACCCAGGCTGGAGTGCAGTGGCGCGATCTGGGCTCACTGCAACCCCCGCCTCCCGGGCTCAAGCGATTCTCCTACCTCAGCTTCCCTTGTAGCTGGGACTACAGGCACACACCACCATGCCTGGCTAATTTTGGTGTTTTTAGTAGAGACGGGGTTTCGTCTTGTTGGCCAGGCCGGTCTCGAACTCCTGACCTCAAGTGATCTACCTGCCTGGGCCTCCCAAAGTGCTGGTATTGCAGACATGAGCCACTGCACCTGGCCTCCATTGCCTTTATTTCTTTCTGCTGATAAGTTCTGATGCCAGTGATACCCAGATTGTGCCATAGGAAAGAGGGGGCTGGGCTCTTCCAGAAACCCTATCTTGCAGAAATCTCTCTTCTGTTCCTATGGAGAGAGAATTGGGTATTGACCGTGAAGACTTCTTACTGGGACTGGGCGTGGCCACTACAGGACATCTTCCAGACTAAGAGGGCCAGTTGGGGGCTACCGGACCAGGGAGGACAGTGGCGGCCACTTACCGCACTTGTGTGCGGTGACTATGTAGCGACATTTGCAGCCGGATTCTGTTTCTTCCGTAGAGACACTGGCAGCCCTACAGCCATGACATTTACTCTGTACAAGGTGGCAGGAGGTGTGGGAGGGCACCGGGAACCAAAGGCCATTTTACTACCCTTCCCGCAGCGCTCCTGTTGCAATGCTTGTGGGAGTCCCAGCTGTGCCTCCAGGTACAAACGGGTGTCTTCCTGCAGCCCACAACCCCGACAGGACATGCCTCCCGGGTGTGCTCCTAACCTGCCTCTTCTCTCTGCCCCCTCCCTCTTTCTCCTCTCCCCTTCCCCTCTCTTTCTTTCCTTTCCCTTCCTCTTCTTTCCTCTCCCTTCCTCTGTTTCTCTCCCTTCCTTTTCCTCTCTCCATCTCTCCTCTTCTTTTCCCCCCTCTCCCTCTCTTTCTTCCTTCTCTCCCTTCCAGAGGAGTCTGTTCAGGGATTTCTTTCTCTCTTCCTTCTTCTTCCTGGAGGAATGTGTTTAGGGATTGGACACCTCTGACTTTGGAGGAGGGAGAAACTTCAGTGGGATGTGTTCCAGGGCGACCCCACCGCATCCTTGGAACTAGGATGATCTAGACGTTGGAAAAGACACCATCCCTGGGAAACCCCAGAAAAGGCTTAATTTGTGAAAAGTAATGGAGTGAGCTGTGCCGTTGGTAGAAACTGCTTTTTTCTTCCTTAACAGTTTAAATCTGTCGTCCGTTCTCCATGAAGTGATTGGACGGGGCAAGACTCAGGTTTCCCATCTGTTCTCTGTTTGCATTTGGGCGCCATTTCAAAAACCACACGGGAAAAGTTTATAGGCAAACATTATAAAAAGTGACAGTCTGAAGTGCTGTTATCGCTGGTTTGGCAACGTAAAGTGTTACCTGAAATAGCTTACCGTTTCCAAACCCTTTTGCTGTTTCAACTGTCTCGAGACAACCCTCCCGCTGAGATGGGTGAGAAGTCCAGCTGGATGTGTGCAGTGAAGTCACATAAGTCACAGCCTTTTTTGACTTTTACAAGATTTCACCCTCCTGGGGCTATCTTCACATACAGCGAGGATTTTTTCTCTCTGTTTACTTATAGAGAGGTAAATTCATGCAGCTTGTGGCTAGTGGCAATCCGTGTGATGTCAAATGGTCTGCTGAGGGCCTCGGAGAGTCAGGCAGCCCCTGCCTCAGTTTCTTTCTCTCCCCAGTCAGAGGTCCTATGAGCTCCCAAGGAATAACAGGATGGTTTTCTTAGGGAAGGATGGAGGCCAGGTCAAGGCAGGAATTACTCACAGCCGATGTGCAGATGCCTGTTGTTATTCATACTATTTATTTATTTGTTTGTTTTTTTGTTTGAGACAGAGTTTCACTCATGTCACCCAGGCTGGAGTGCAATGGCATGGTCTCGGCTCACTGCAACCTCCACCTCCCGGGTTAAGCGATTCTCCTGCCTCAGCCTCCCAAATAGCTGGGATTACAGGCACGTGCCACCACGCCCAGCTAATTTTTTATATTTAATAGAGATGGGTTTCACCATGTTGGTGAGGCTGGTCTCGAACTTCTGACCTCAGGTGATCCACTCGCTTTGGCCTCCCAAAGTGCTGAAATTACAGGCATGAGCCACCGTGCCTGGCCTACTTATTTATTTTTGGAGACAGGTTCTCGTCTTGCTGCGTCACCCAGGCAGGAATGCAGTGGTGCGATCATAGCTCAGTGCAGCCTCTGGGGCTCAAACGATCTTCCTACCTCAGCCCCCTGAGTAGCTGGGACTACAGGTGTTTATCATCATTCCCGGTTATTTGTTTTTTTTTCTTCATGTTTTGCAGAGAGAGGATCTTACTGTGTTCCCTAGGCTGGTCTTGAACTTCTGACCTCAAGTGACTCTCCCACCTCGACCTCCCAAAGTGCTGGGATTGTAGGCATGACCTGCTGTGCCTGGCCCATTTATTTTTTGATTAGCTGTACAAGTACCTGTCTCTCTCATTTTTAAAGTATCAAAACAGTCAAATTTTTTTTTTTTTTTTTTGAGATGGAGTTTTGCTCTTGTTGCCCAAGCTGGAGTGCAATGGCGTGAGCTCAGCTCACCGCAACCTCCGGCTCCTGAGTTCAAGCGATTCTCCTGCCTCAGCCTCCCGAGTAGCTGGGACTATAGGCATGCGCCACCATGCCCAGCTAATTTTGCATTCTCAGTAGAGATGGGGTTTCTCCATGTTGGCCAGGCTGGTCTCGAACTCCCGACCTCAGGTGATCCGCCTGCTTCGGCCTCCCAAAGTGCTGGGATTACAAGCACGAGCCACCGTGCCCCGCCAGTCGTTTTTTTTTTTTGTTTTTTTGTTTTTTTTTAAAGAAGCTGCTTGTGGCCAGGTGCGGTGGCTACCACCTGTAATCCTAGCACTTTGGGAGGCCGAGGCGGGTGGATTGCCTGAGCTGAGGAGTTTGAGACCGGGCTGGGCAACATGGTAAAACCTTGTCTCTACTAAAATACAAAAAAAAAAAAAAAAAAAAAAAATTCCCAGGCGTGGTGGCATGCCCCTGTAATCCCACTACTCTAGAGGCTGAGGCAGGAGAATCGCTTGAACCCAGGAGGTGGAGCTTGCAGTGAGCCGAGATCGCGCCACTGCATTCCAGCCTGGGCGAGAGCGAGACTTTGTCTCAAAAAAAAAAAAAAAAAAAAAAAGGCCAGGCACAGTGGCTCACGCCTGTAATCCCAGCACTTTGGGAGGCTGAGGTGGGCGGATCACGAGGTCAGGAGATCAAGACCATCCTGGCCAACATGGTGAAACCCCGTCTCTACTAAAAAAAAATACGAAAAATTAGCCGGGCGTGGTGGCAGGCCCCTGTAGTCCCAGCTACTCAGGAGGCTGAGGCAGGTGAATAGCGTGAACCCGGGAGGCAGAGCTTGCAGTGAGCCGAGATCGCGCCACTGCACTCCAGCCTGGGCGACAAAGTGAGACTCCGTCTCAAAAAAAAAGACAAAAAAAAGCTGCTTGCTAACATGCTGCTGGTACTTCCCAAGTATTTGAAACTTCTGGGAGAAAATTCACGTGGATGCAACTGAGCTTTATGGAACAGGGCTGCAGTAGTGTGGCCACGGCAGTAGAAACGAGTGTTGAGCTGTGTCCCAGGAAGGAGACTTGGTGCCTTCTTTGTTTACCAATTTTAGGAAACAGTGACAAAGATTGGCCAATACTACTGTGAAGCTTGCTTGCTTCTTTTCGAATTTTAATTCCTATTGTGAAAAATACATGGAAACATATTTTCTGTCTGTGGAAGCCTCTGAAAGAGCATTTGTGCATAGCAAAGCGGCTTCTGGAACCTTCTCCCCATTGCGTTTTGGCAGGAGATGAGGGAGATGTTGGGCTGTGCACCCCTGGTGGATTCGCACAGGAAAGGTGAAAAGTATGCCACAGCAATGGGAAAAAGTAAATCCAGGAAGTGTTCACATGACTATAAAAGGAGTTATGTACATTTCCTGGGGAATTCTTTGCTCTTTCACAGAGCAGGCTGTGCAGCCTGGTGGAGTCAGGGAGAGGTGGTCCATCCATGGTGGGTGACCAGAGTTAGGGAGGCCCCTTTGCACATGCAGGCACAGAGGGCATTCGCTGATTGTCCTGGCTCCGCGCAGCCTGGGGCCAGGTCAGTACAACTGTGGGGATGGACGTGGAGGGCTCAGGGAGTGCATGTTTGCCAGGGAGTGGGCAGCGGGTCAGGTCATGGGCAGCGGGTCAGGTCATCTGCAGCATTCAAACCCAGAAGAGAAGCCAAGCCCTGTGGACGGCAAATGGACCCAAGAACACGGGCAGGGACAGAGCTGCTTCCACTGAGCCAGCTGTTAGGGGCTTGTGTTCTTGGCCCCCTTGCCGGGGTTGTCTTTGATATGTGTCGTGTGTGCTGGGCCCTGCAGGCTGGGCTTGGGTGGCCACTGGGTGGCCTGGGAGGCTACCGGTGTGGCATTTGGCCCCTCCCCAGCATATGGCCCCACCCCATTCCTGCCTCTCTTCTTACTTACATCCTCCTCTTTTTATTCTCCCCAACCTCTTTCTCTCTTTCTTGTGTGTTTATTCATGCATTCTCCCTAACATGTGCTTGCAGAGTCTTCTGGGATACCCAGGGGTATCACTGGTGTGTTTACTAAAGGCACCGCTGATCCCCAAGATGGGCCCTTTGTGAAATGACCACTGAAGGGGTGGAGGGAGGAGTCCTTGCTTTCTCAGTTTACCAAGACAGCAGTTACTGGTTTGAGACTTTGAAGACAGGATGGCTTGATTTTTAATGGATAAAACATCATTATCTCATTGGTGTATTTTAGGGGGTGATATTTTACTATCCTTGAAGCTTGGATATCTAGATGACAGTTTTGATCTGGTTTTACTGGGATCAAAAGCAGTTTTAGTACATCAAGTCATCTTAACTGTCCATTGAGATGGGACTCCTGTAAAATCACTTTGTATCTGGAGATAGCAATCCAAGTGTTCCGGCTGGGCGCAGTGGGTCACGCCTGTAATCCCAGCACTTTGGGAGGCCAAGGTGGGCAGATCATGAGGTCAGGAGTTCAAGACCAGCATGGCCAATATGGTAAACGCTGTCTCTCATAAAAATACAAAAAAGTTAGCCGGGTGTGGTGGTGCTCGCCTGTAGTCCCAGCTACTCAGGAGGCTGAGGCAGGAGAATCGCTTGAACCTGGGAGGCAGAGGTTGCGGTGAGTCGAGATCGTGCCACTGGATTCCAGCCTGGGCGGCAGAGCAAGACTCCGTCTCAAAAGAAAAGAAAAAGAAACCCAAATGTTCTGTGATTATCCTCTGAAAATCGTGGTGCTTAAAAAATCATGGCAAGCATCTTCCACCTTGAAGAATAACAGTGATAGTGACAGTCATTAGCCCAACACGTTGTAGTTGATGATCAGGTTCGTCTTCGTTGGCTCATTGGAATCTTACCAATAATAAACCAGTATTTGGGTACTCTTACCCTGCAACAGATGGGGAACGCCAGGCCAAGAGGTTAAGCAGGAACGGAGAGGCATGGCAACTCAGGACTTCATCCTCTTCTCGTCCAGGGCAGCACCCTTCACCAGGCATCTTCCATGTCCAGCTCCGAATAAGACAAAGGTCCTCGCTGTCCCCTGTTCTTCCTTCTAGAACAGCAGGTGGTAGTCCAGCAGCTCAGCTACCCCCAGTTTCAGCAAGATTTTGGGGTTTACTGATTTTAGGTGAAGGAAAGGATTCTCAGTGAAAACACTTTCCTTTAAAAACAGGAAATCATACATCATAACTCCTCCTTTGCCGGGAGAGATTTTTTTCTGCATCACAATTGCAAATGCCTTGCTTATCTTTTTTTTTAATTTTTTTCCCTCTAATGCAGTCTTAGAGCATTCCACTGCATGACATAGGGACATGGTTGCACCTTATCTGAGGGTCAGGATGGAGCAGATTGGTGTGTGGGTCCCAGGTGCCTCCCCTGTAAGGGAGGGAAGCTTTGCTGCTTCTGCTTAGTGGCTGCCCTGGTGACCAATTCTGGCTAAGAGGAAAGTACATTCCATAACATTCCTGGTGACTTGCTGATCATGTGATGTTGTCATAATAGACATTGATCATTTTATGACCCAGACTAATCCAATGTAAATTCATTCTAACATGGTGGGTGCTGTTTCAGCAATGAGTTGTTGGAGACCTGGGACTCAAAGGACATCTGGTCCTTGCCTTAGCCAGCTGTCAAAGGGGTTGGACCAATAGCGTTTGGGGCCCCTTAAGCTCTCACGTTGAATGAATCTGTGACTCTAGGATGTTGGGAGTGGGAGATGGGCCGAGATTTGGGGCCAAACTGAATCCCTGCCCTCTCCTCCTTCTCATATTTCTCTTCTTTTTTCGTTTGGTCTCCATAGTTTAAAGTATTTCTATTAGTCACTCAATTCAGCTGCATTTTGACTTAACCAGCCTTGAGAGACCTGCTCTAAGAGCCTTCAAACTAAGTTCCCAACATCTTTTAAACTTTGCTTTGTCCTTCACTTCTCAGCTCAAATGCCTGTTCTTTGGAGAAGTCTCTCTGATTGTCTTATACAACAGGGATTGAAACACTTTTTGTAAAGGCAAGACTGCAAATATTGTAGTGCTTGCAGGCCACAGGGTCTCTGTTGCAACGACTGAACTCTGCCCTTGTAACACACAAAAGCAGCGCCAGACAATAAGGAATGGGCATGGCCGTGTTCCAATAAAACTTTGTTTACAAAAACAAGCTGCGGCTGGCTTGGCCCTCAGGCCATCATCTGCCACCTCCTGCCAAGGGACCAGCCCTCCCCTGCCACTGCTGTGTGTGCCTGTAGCTTGCCATGTCCTTCTTCCTAACGTTTAAGCAAGAACACTGTATTTTTTGTAGATTTTGTATTTATTGTCTGTCACCCCCACCATAATGGACGCTCCACAAGTGCAGGGTCTTTGTCTTGTATCCTCGTGCTGTGGAGCTTCCAGAATAGGCTTGTTGTATAGTAGGCGTGCAGTAAATAATTGTTGAGTGAGAAAACAAACGTTAGAAACATAACCTGCCCGTCAGCTGGGCTTTCCTTGCTTTGGGATGCGTTTGTCTATGTTACATTTAGCTTCTATTTTCCTCCTTTTGTTGTGATTCCCTCTTTGTGTTCACGTGCTAGTTGGCATCTGGGGCTTGGCGTGCATGTCTTTGGTGATGCCCCTTTGGGAAGCCCCGGGCCTCCTGTGTGGCTGTTGATGGTAGTGGTGAGGGGGATTTCTTGTCCCCAATGCATGTGGCCCTTGCTCCTTTCACAGTGGGACTGAAACACAGATTGACTTGATTATAATCTCCTGTGGGAGATTTGTCCTTCTGAGGGGTGTCTAGGCAAAACAGTTGCCTTTGATCCTGCCCTGATTTGGTGCCGTCTCAGTGCTGGGAAGCTTTGCATTTTCCAGGCCTGGAACTCTGGCTCCCGTTCACACTTCTCACTGGAGGGATGAAAGCCTGCTTCTTGGGCCCTCATGGCTACCCCAGCCGGCCGCTCCAGCCGTTGTTATTAATAAATGCCAATGGTTTCCTCTCAACTCCAGTGGAGAGGTTGTGTGGGTTGGATCCTTGTGGATCCAATCCTGTGCTGCATGTCTGGGGACTGTGACCTTGTTTGACATGGCCATGTGTATGCCAAGCAGGATGGGGTCGGTGGTGGGAAGCACAGAGAACTATGAGACCCATGCCTTTTCTCTAGGGTCTTGGTGTCTCCTTGGGGAGATGGGATGCGTTCATGAGAATATGGCGCACCCCGTGAGCTGGCAAAGTGGGCAGGTGTATGGTGGAGGGGGAGGGAGCCAGTGCATTCCGCCCAGAGAGACTGACGCAAGGTGACCCCCATCACGGAGGACCCTGCTTGATTTGGGCCTTAGAGGGTGGATGACAGGGAGGAGAGGGAGGAAGGACTGTCCCTACAGAAGAAGTCTGGGACATGTGTGGCGGGTGTTGGTGAGCAGGGTGGGACTCAGCTTTGCCGTGTGGAGTTGGGGGCACACAGCACCCAGTGGCTTCATTTCAGGACCCCTGTAAGTGCAATGGAGACCGCTTTGCAGCTGTCTGGGCATTTTGCTCTTTGTGTTTTTGGTGTTAAGGCCTCCAGGCTTTTATCATTTTGAGGAAAACAGCAGGTCTCAGCTCACCCAGCACAGAATTAGGTCTCTAAACCGGCAAAGTACTGATCTGAACCTGAGAGCTCATGAAAACTCTGGGTGGCAAAAAATCTTGTAGAGGGATCCCTTAGTTTTCCTTGAGTTTGAGACATTTCATTTTTAAGAAGCTTGGCCTTGGGGCAACAGACCAAGTCTAGCACAAATAATAAAGAGTGTATGTGTGTGTGACCCACAGTCACGTTTCATGTACAAATGTGTAAAACTCGGCATTGTTACAAGTAAAACATACCACAATAACAGATTTTTGCAGGTATTACGGTGCAAGCACGCTTTGGCAATCAATGTAAACATTTTCTTGTGGAATATCCTTCCATGCTATGGTTTGGTTTGTTTCTAAAGCCCCATAGGATGTGGAAACTAAGTCAGGACAGATTTGCTGGGGGTATCCTCTGGTTGCTCTTCCAGATACTTCCTGACTTCCTGGGGCTCGGGGAGAGGTGGATGCCTGCTGGGGCCATTTGCAAAGCAAGAACAGCTTCTGCTAGGAATAAGCAGGCCTCCACTGACCTTTGTTGGACGTTCTCTCCTCTCCCTCCTTCCCATCTGTCTCCATCTTCTCTCTCCCACCTTTCTGCAGAGCCACCAACCAAATACCAAATCTCTCAACCAGAAGTGTACGTGGCTGCGCCAGGGGAGTCGCTAGAGGTGCGCTGCCTGTTGAAAGATGCCACCGTGATCAGTTGGACTAAGGATGGGGTGCACTTGGGGCCCAACAATAGGACAGTGCTTATTGGGGAGTACTTGCAGATAAAGGGCGCCACGCCTAGAGACTCCGGCCTCTATGCTTGTACTGCCACTAGGACTGTAGACAGTGAAACTTGGTACTTCATGGTGAATGTCACAGGTGAGTTGGCCCACCAGCACTACGCTCTCTCTTCTCTGTAGCCATGATCTGATTTACATTTTTTTGGCCAAGTGAAAAGGTAGTGAGATCTCTAATTGTAATTGGATGCCAGGTGTACAGCTTCATAGTTTTTGAAATTCTTCTTTGGGACCTGGTGCACCAGAAAGGCCAATCATTAAGAATGATAGAATTCTTGTGCACAAAGTAACATTTTTCTTAAGATAGTACGCTTTTATTTAAGTAAATACATGCTTTTTTTTTTTTTTTTGTACCACTGACATCTTTGGCATTTAGAATATAGGACTGAAATTTGGATACTCAAGATTTCTGATTCGTTTATTAGAGTTTGAGTTTCTCTCCTTGATTTCCTTCTATGCAGTGAGCGGGACAGAACAGGCCCCCCTTTGTGGCCGAGTTTAAAGTTCTGCTTTCAGAATGTTAGTTGACGATGAGAAGGACCACACAGGGACTAAGTTTTGTTAGGGATCAATTTTTTTCTTCAAGGGGACCCCGCATACTGAAAGGTTAATGTTGGAAAAAGAGGCTTTGGGTGCTACACAATTGGTAAATTTGTCAGGGGCTTGAATACTGTTTGAAGCTTGAAATCCAGTTCTCCTATATCCAATTTTATAGCCTGTTTAAATAGCGTGAAAGCAGAAAACATTGAGAATCATAACATAGACCAACTGTCATCATGGAGGGAAAATTTAAGCCATTAAAACTATCTTAACTGAAAACAATCCCAGGCTCTTTGCGAGGGTTCCTGGGTTGTTGACTTTGCTATGGAGAAGGTCTCAGTTGTAGATAATTGGAACCTTTTTGCTTTGCAAAAAACACATCCATGGAATATGTTCTTTTGCATACAGATGCCATCTCATCTGGAGATGATGAGGATGACACCGATGGTGCGGAAGATTTTGTCAGTGAGAACAGTAACAACAAGAGTAAGTAACTGCCCGGCTCCGATGGTCCCCGAGAGAGGAGCATGGAGGGAAGTCCTGCCTGTCACCTGTCTTCTTGTCGACTCTTCTGCGCCATGCTGTGTCCTGCGGCCCTTGCCTTTCCCCGCTGTGTCTACTTTCCTGACTTTCAAACCTGAGAATAAACCAGTGTTGCTGCATAGCCTTCTCTATCGTTTGTCCTTTCTTCTCGTGTCACTGGTCGTTCGTTTTTCAAAGCAGTTACTACTTTTCTTTCCTTGATTTTCCCTTTTCTCTTTGGCTTCTCCCTATTCAGAGACATAAAAATAGTAGAACCATGTAACATCTTGGTTTTCCTTGTAATCATTGATCGTGCTTGGTTTAATCCAGTGGTGCGTGACTGGGGCGATTGCCTATTCTTGCTCTCCTGGCACATTGGGCAATATTTGGTTGTCGCAACAGAGGGAGGGGTTGCTGGTGGCCTTTAGTTGGGGAGGGGCCAGAGATGAAGAGCACAGCCCTATAACTAAGAATTATCTGGTCCAAGATGTCAGTCATCCCTAGGGTGAGAAACCCGGTCTCCTACAACGCACACCTCATGCTGACTGGAAATGAAGGATGTGTGCCTTACTTTGTAGACCACGATTGAAAAGGGAGCCAAGGGTGGCTTGCTTAATGAGGGCCACGAACACTGAGCGCTAACATGGGAGAGGCCATTTACTTGCGAGGAAGAACATGGCGTAGCCTCTTGGAGCTGGGCAACCTGTGTTTGAATCTTGCTCCACAACTTCTGAGTTGCTCATTTCACTTCTGTGCCTTAGTTTCTTTATAAAATGGGAGTAATAATAATAATACTATCCTCTGGGGTTGTTATGAGGATTACATGAGTTCCTCGTTGGATAGTGCTCAGAAGAGTGAGTGCTTGCAAGTGTTTATTCGATACACAATATACAATATAGCATTACTTGCATTTTTCAATGACGTGGCTGGAATGTTCCTAAAGTGTTTGTACATAGGGTATTGGGGTTCTCTGCTTACATGGTATATTCTACATTTCTTTTAAAAGGATTTTAGGCAATTTAGTACATTTAAACAAGGCCTAAGTAATATACTACACCCAGCTAATTTATGTATATATATATTTTTTTTCCCGAGATGCAGTCTTGCTCTGTCACCCAGGCTGGAGTGCAGTGGTGTGATCTTGGCTCACTGCAACCTGCACCTCCCAGGTTCAAGCAATTCTCCTGCCTCAGCGTCCCGAGTAACTAGGACTACAGGGGCCTGCCACTACACCTGGCTAATTTTTGTAATTTTAGTAGAGATGGGGTTTCACCATGTTGGCCAGGCTGGTCTCGAACTCTTGACCTCGTGATTCACCCGCCTTGGCCTCCCAAAGTGCTGGGATTACAGGGGTGAGCCACCATGCCTGGCCTAATTTATGTATTTTTAGTAGAGACAGGGTTTTACCATGTTGGCCAGGCTGGTCTTGAACTCCTGACCTCGAGTGATCCACCCGCCTCGGCCTCCTGAAGTGCTGGGATTACAGGTGTGAGCCACTGTGCCTGGCAATACTTTATTTTTTCGAGCAGTTTTAGGTTCACAGCAAAATAAAGAGGAAGGAACAAAGATTTCCCATATAATCTTCCCCAACACAGCATCGCCTGTCCTGTTATCAACATCTCCACCAGAATGGTACATCTGTTCTGGTTGATGAACCTGCACTGCCATCATCATCACCCAAAGTCTGTGGTTGACTTTAGGGTGTGTAATCATACAGTCTGTAGCCTTTACAGATTGGCTTCTTTGACTTAGTAAGATGCATGTAAGTTTCCCGCATGTCTTTTCATGGCTTGATGGGTCATGTGTTTGTAGCACTGAGTATTCCATTGTTTGTATGTATCAAAGTTTATTTACCTGTTTACCTACTAAAAGATATCTCGGCTGGGCACCGTTGCTCACACCTGTTATCCCAGCACTTTGTGAGGCCGAGGCAGGTGGATCACTTGAGAACAAAAGTTCGAGACCAGCCTGGCCAACATGGCGAAATCCCTGTCTCTGCTAAAAATACATAACTTAGCCAGGTGTAGTGGTGCATGCCTGTAATCCCAACTACTCGGGAGGCTGAGGCATGAGGATCACTTGAACCCAGGATGCGGAGGTTGCAGTGAGTCGAGATCACACCACTGCACTCCCGCCTGGGTGACAGAGTGAGACTCCATCTCAAAAAACAAAAACAAACAAAAAAAAACTCTGTTGCTTCCAAGTTTTGACAGTTGCAAATAAAGCTGCTACAGACATCTTTGTGCAGGTTTTTGTGGGGACATAGTTTTCAATTACTTTGGGTAAATGTTAAGAAGTGTGATTGCTGGATTACGTGAGAAGAGTATGTTTAGATTTGTAGGAAACCACCAAGCTGCCTTGCAAAGTGGCTGCACCGTTTTGCATTCCCACCAGCAATGAATGAGAGTTCCTGTTGCTCCACATCATTCGATGTGCTCAGTGTTCTGGATTTTGGCCATTCTGATAGGTGTGTAATGGTATTTTGTTGCTTTAATTTAAATTTCTCTGATGTCTGATGACAGATGATGTGAAGCATCTTTTCATATGATTAATTGCCATCCATGTATCTTCTTTGGTGAGATGTCTGTTAAGGCCATTGGCCCATTTTTTAATTAGGTTGTTTGTTTTCTTACTGTCGAGTTATAAGAGTTCTTTGTATATTTTGGATAACAGTCCTTTATTACATCTCTTTTGCAAATAGTTTCTCCCCCCACCTGTGGCTTGCCTTTTCATTCTCTTGACAGTGTCTCTTGCAGAGCAGAAATTTTTAAGTTTCATGTAGTCCGGTTTTTTCTTTTATGGATGGTGCCTTTGGTGTTATATCTAAAATGTCATCATCCAACCCAAGGTCATCTAGATTTTCTCCTATGTTACCTCCTAGGAGTATTATTGTTTTGTATTTTGTATTTATGTGTGTAATCTATTTTAAGTTAATTTTTGTGAAGGATGTAAGGTGTGTGTGTGGATTCACTTTTTAGCCTGTGGATGTCCAGTGGTTCTGGCACTATTTGTTGAAAAGACTGTCTTTTAGTTTTTTTTTTTTTGAGATGGGAGTTTTGCTCTTGTTGCCCAGGCTGTGATTGCAGCTCACCGCAACCCCCGCCTCCCGGATTCAAGCAATTCTCCTGCCTCAGCCTCCCGAGTAGCTGGGATTACAGGTACATGCTACCACACCCTGCTAATTTTGTATTTTTAGTAGAGACGGGGTTTCTCCATGTTGATCAGGCTGATCTGGAACTCCCGACCTCAGGTGATCTGCCCGCCTCGGCCTCCCAAAGTGCTGGGATTACAGGTGTGAGCCACTGCACCTGGCCTGTCTTTTAGCTTTTTAAAGGAAAAAGATAAAATAGATACTGGTAGGTACCTCGGATAAATGAGTTACTTAAGTGAAGATTTAGATTTGTCCCTGAGTCTCCTAGCAGCTGGGGCAAAAGAGAAATATTTTGGTTGATGCAGTTTTTACTTTTTGTCAAGAGGAAGCTTAGAGCAGTGGTTCTCAAAGTAAAGTTCCTGGACCAGGAGCATCAGCATCACCTGAGAACTCCCTCGAAATGCAGATTCTCAGGTTCCTCCTCAGACCCACTGCCTTAGAAACTCTGGGGGTGATTCTGATTCATACTGAAATGCAAGAACCACTGGCTTAGAATTTGCACGTGGAGGTCTGCCCTGAATGGGAGCTTACCATTAGCGGTCTTGTTCGTAAAACAGTGGATAATAAGGTGAGTGGAAGTATCTTCAGTGATTTGTACCAGCCTTCTAAAGAGGTTATCATTATTGTTATTTAACAAAAAGTACTGATACAGTGGAGCATGTCACTCGCTTCTTTTTTTTGAGACAGAGTCTTGCTCTGTTGCCCAGGCTGGAGTGCAGTGGCGCGATCTCGGCTCGCTGCAAGCTCCGCCTCCTGGGTTCACGCCGATCTGCTGCCTCAGCCTCCCGAGTAGCTGGGACTACAGGTGCCCGCCACTGCGCCCGGCTAATTTTTTGTATTTTTTAGTAGAGATGGGGTTCCACCGTGTTAGCCAGGATGGTCTCGATCTCCTGACCTCATGATCCGCTTGCCTCGGCCTCCCAAAGTGCTGGGATTACAGGCGTGAGCCACGGTGCCCGGCCCACTCGCTTCTTTTGGCCAGTGGCTCTGGCATGAAGCTGGAGGCAAAGATGCCGAGGGCCTGCGCTAGACAGGCTGTGTGCTGGCTCCTGGTTCCGTCCATGCCACCAATAACCTGATCAGGTGGAGAGAGTATTTATTCTTGCTTTATTGATTGGAAAATTGTGGCTCAGCAAGCAGAAGAAGGGCTGTGTTTCAGCCGTAGGCCTGTTGCCTGAGAGCATCCTACGGTCACGATGGGGGTGGAGTGAGAATGCTTGTACAGGTGTTTACAGCTCTCAAGTTTTACTGTATGTGGGTGCCCTCGCTGTGGATTGAGACATCAGATTCTGTCAGCTTGGTTTTTGGATGCCTGGGGAACTGTGTTGTCCTGGTTGTCGGCTACCTGCCTAATAGCAGGTTACCGTGAAACCATGTGAAGCAATAGAATGCAACAGCAAAGTATGGATTACATGACAGGCAGGCTGAGTGGTTCTGAAGGATTATGTGCTGCGGACCTTATGCTTTGCATTGTGAACAGTGTTCCTAACTGCCCAGCGCCCATGCAGAAGGGCCGGGGGTAGAGTGCCCATGTGATGAATGCCAGCCAACAGTGTACTTGCCATGCCTTCACCTTGCAAGCAGGGTTCTTTTGTAATTAGCTCTCGAATGACAGCAACTCTGCCCCTGAAATGGGTGCTCTGCAGTGATTAAGGGCTAGTGTTAGCTGTACCAGGGAGATACTGCTGTGAGGAGGTGCCTCTGTTTGGTGTCTGTGAAACATTAGATGCTATTTAAAGTGATAGCGGTTCTTAGCTGGCTACTTGGCCTCTGCCATCTGTTAGTGTGATTAGGCTGGTCTGATTCACAGGTGCAGCCTGCGGCGGCTGAGATTAAGCAGCTGTGGCCTGTGTGGACAGAGGAATGCCACGGCTGGGGTAATTGGCAAGGCAGGAAAGGGGACGTTGCCATTAAAACAATTTTTTGCCACCTCAAGTGTCAAATGCCTGACCCGATTAATAGGGAAAATTGCAGAAGCACCAAATTCTTTGCATTTTCAGCCACCTGGAAAACACTCATGTGTCGAGATTGATTTCTTTGGTGCCTTCTGATTGTCTGGAAATGCCACTGGGGTGTGTTTGAATGTTCTTCTTCAGGAACTTTGACAAATGATGCTCCAGTGACCCTGTGTTGATGGTGACATTTTTGGGCTTTTTTGAGTTTTTTTTTTTTTTTCTCCTGTTGGATTGAGACATTGAAAATTTAGTTCTGTATCTTCCAGTTGGAAAAATATATTGCAGGTTATTCCCTCTGCTGATTTGCTAGATTATTGATCTAATTTTGGTGGTTAACATAAGAAGGCAAGCTCAGCTGCCTGCTAGAGTATTTTTTAGATTCTGTACAGAGTACGAAAAGCTTGGGTGCCAAATACAATGGCAAAAATAACAATCAAGCATTAAAGATAGGGCGCGATGGCTCATGGATGTAATCCCAGTACTTTGGGAGGCCGAGGCAGGCGGATCACAAGGTCAGGAGTTTGAGACCAGCCTGGCCAATATGGTGAAACCCCATCTCTACTAAAATATAAAAATTAGCCGGGCTTGGTGGTGGGCGCCTGTAGTCCCAGCTACTTGGGAGGCTGAGGCAGGAGAATCGCTTGAACCCAGGAAGCGGAGGTTTCAGTGAGCCGAAATCGTGCCACTGCACCCCAGCCTGGGCGACAGAGCAAGACTCCGTCTCAAAAAAAAAAAAAAATCTATATCTATTAACATCATGTTGTATATGCATTGAAAAACCCAGCCATGGGCTGATTTGATTGATCTTTTTAAGTTGGTTTCTTCATCACAGATGTGCAGGGCATTCTCTGGTCATATTTTAGCAGCTGACTAGCTGATGACCTCACATGGTACCAGCACTAGATGTTTCCAAGTGGAACAGTCCTGTGATGTCATTACAAGCCTGGCTGCCAGGAAATAATGCTGTTACATATGCCCCTCGGTGCAACACATTTTCTCCAGAAAGAAAGTTGCAATTTCAAATGCTAATTTTTGAAATGCATCCAGGTTGAGGGTTTTGAAGGGTTGAGAATTTATCCTTTTGCGTAGAAAAGTATAAGTTAACTAATTCTTGCCTTCCCTAGGTACTAGGTATGTTAACGGGTTATCTGGCAGGAACTAGGTAGATACATATACCCATTTGTTCGAGGGATTTTTATTGTCTCTAGTTTGTGTTTCAGTGATTAATGTTTCTGAAGAGCTTGAGACTTAGTTTTTGAGAAGATCACGATTGACGAAAAGTTCAGGTCCATTGCTTAACTCGAGGGAAGTGATGGACAGACAGTTGTATCAAGACTCTTGCTGCTAAAGTGGTTCTTTCTCTCGAGTGATGAGAGACAAAGTAATTTTCTATTTTGGTTTCATTCCTGTTGAGACCTGCAGATGCCCACACTCCATGTCAGGGAGAAAGGCTATTTTTTTTTGGAAGTATTTAGGGAAAATGAAGGTAGTTAGCCTGAGATTCCAAACTCATTTCATTGATTAACCTGCCGATAACAGTTCAAAGTCACCTTTGTTCTAATTGGGATTTTTACTTGGTAGAGATCCTAAGTTGGTAACAGCAGGCTTCTTAGTTGTGTTGAAGTTTCTAGGAATTGAAAAGAACAATATCAATAACAAAAACAACAAAAAACCCACACAGGCTTCGCAAATTTTTGGAAATTCCCTTTGTAATGAAAACATCATCAATAAGTTGGTTTGGGCCAGCACAGCAGCTCGCACCTGTAATCCCAGCTAGTTGGGAGGCCGAAGCAGGAGGATCGTGTATACCCAGGAGTTTGAGACTAGCCTCGGCAACATAGCAAGACCCCATCTCTACAAAAAATAAAAAAATAGCCAGATGTGGTAGCTCATGCCTGTAGTCCCAGTTACTTGGGAGGCTGAGGTGGGAGGATCACCTGAGCCCAGGAGGTCAAGGCTGCAGTGAGCTGTGGTTGTACCACTGCAGTGCAGCCTGGGCAACAGAGCAAGACCCTGTCTCTTAAAAAAAAGAAAAAGCTGGTTTTGGTATTTTATCACAAAGACTGGTGATGGTGTTCCATCCAGTGGTTGGACTGAATATCTTTCTCCGTCTCCTCCTTGGTCAAACAGCATAGCCAATGATTGGAGAAGTTTCCTTTGAAGGCAGATCTTGGGAATTCCCATGGGCTAACTGGTCCGCTAGTGGGCTCAGTTCTTTCACTTGTGGTTAACTTGCTTGGTTTTTAAAACATATATTTCTGATTGAATGCCTGGCTGGTTAGCAAGTTTTTAATGAGATTTCTCAAAGCCACAGATATACCCCTCAGAATCATATTCTCACTCACATCTCCATATTTTGTTAGATTTGTTTTCTCTTAGTTTGTACCAAACCGAAAACAGAACTGCAGGATGGGGGGGAGCTCTGAGACATTTTTCCCCTGTCAGGAGTCAAAGCATTCAAATGTCCTGATTAGTGATATTTTTAAAAGCCCTAATTATAGACTCGAGACAGAGGCTTTAGTGGGGCTTTAGAGAGTTTGTGAGACTTAATCTAGGAGCTGAAACAGGCTGTGTTTTTAAAATTTTTTGCATCCATAAAAATACAGTTGGCAGTCATCGGTGGCCGCTGCTCACATAAATCTTGAACTTTTGACTTAATTACCATGGGAGAGTTCAAAGGGCAGGCTGGAGTGGTTGAAGGAACACTGCTCAGGGAGCTGGAGATGGGCCTGGCCTCAGCCCGTCCTCTGGCTGTGTGACCTTGATCAAATCACTTAACCTTTCTGGATGACATTCATCACATCAGTCATTGGGCCAGATGGTCACCAAGGTCTCTTTTGGTACAGCCTGGTAATATGATTCCATGTTTCTCCTTTAAATCGTTGGGCCGTGTTCTCTCTTTTTTGGTTCCAGAGAGAGAGAGAGAGGAGAGAGTAGATTATAAACCTTAGATATCAGCATTGGGATGTGCAAGGGTTTTGGTGGGGGCAGGCCCAGCAGCCTATGGTTTCTCACTAAGTTTAAATTGCAGGGTCAAAAGAAATCATATAATCCTACCATGTGTTGACGAATCAATACCTGCCTAGCACATAGATACCTGGAAACTGTGTTCGAACTGGCAGGGATCTTAATCAGTGCAACTACTTCATTTTATAGCTAAAGCTTTTAATAGTCATCCATCCATCCATCCATCCATCCATCCATCCATCCATCCATCCATCCAATAAACGCTTGAGTGCCTACCCCATAGGCTAAAGACAACTCCAGCTGTACCCTCCAGGTGCCCTATTCTTGTTGGTCAGCATCAGAAGGGGTATTTTTCAGTACAGAGACACTGATGTTGGAAGCACACATCTATCATAAAGATGGGGACCTGAGAAAGAATAACTTGGCTCTGGGGTGGGAATAATAAAGGCTGTGTTGGAGTCCTTTGAAGGAAGTTTCTGTGGGTTTATAAATCTCTCTTTAACTCATTGCATCTTAAAAGACTTCTGTTGTCTTAAAGTAAAATTCTACTTAATATTATTACTAATATGCAATAACTGTTACAGTGTAGAAAATGATAATGGGTAGGTATGCTATACGCTGGTGATGGGATTTGATTGATGGGATGGGATTGATTGATTGTGGCTAGGTCTGACTGTTCTTTAATCAGCTCATTCTTAGTATTTAATGATTAGGAGAACATCATTCTCGTGGTACCTATTACATCAGAAGCTCTAAGAATGTCAGAGCCAAAGGAACCATACCTCTCATCGAGGTTAATTTGTTTCCTTTACAGGTGGATTAGTGTCATTCATTTTGAATGCCATTGGAAGTTTATACCACACGTCTCTATTAGTTGACTTTAAGCCCACTCTTCATACACCTGTAAGGTATATAAGGTTCAGGGAAAATCATGTGTCCTTGGCTTGCAGATTCATTTGATTGATTGATTGATTGAGACAGAGTTTTGCTCTTGTCGCCCAGGCTGGAGTGCAGTGGCATGATCTCGGCTCACTGCAACCTCTGCCTCCTGGGTTCAAGCAATTCTCCTGCCTCACCCTCCCTAGTAGCTGGGACTACAGCCAGGCATTACCATGTCCAGCTAATTTTTGTATTTTTAGTAGAGACAGGGTTTCACCATGTTGGTCAGGCTGGTCTCGAACTCCTGATCTCAGGTGATCCGCCCGCCTCAGCCTCCTAAAGTGCTGGGATTACAGGCGTGAGCCACCGTGCCTGGCCTGCAGGTTCATTTTAGATAAGATTGTTGAGTAAACATCCCTGTTGAGCATCTACTATGGTCAAGGCTGATCTCTGCTTCGGTAGCTATTTAATTTGGTACATGAGTTCCTTCTCCAAATAAGAGTTGTTAAAGCTGTTCATGAGCCTTGATATAAAAGGGGCTTCCTTAGGTAGAGGAACCTGTTCTAAGTGCCTGGATGGTGTTTGTCTCCAGCTTCTTTGCAGTTCTTGGGAGGCCCTGGCGTTTCCATGTGTGGCCTTTCCAACTGTAAAAACATACAGAGAACAGAAGGCTGCTGATGAAGGAAACACAGTAGGGCTATCTTATAGTATTATTATTTTTCTAGATCTTACAGATTCTTCAAGGTTCACATAAAGCTAGTGTATTTTAGGAAGAGCTATTGTAAAATTATAAAAGAGTTCCGGCCGGGCGCGGTAGCTCACGTCTGTAATCCCAGCACTTTGGAGGCTGAGGCGGGTGGATCATGAGGTCAAGAGATCAAGACCATCCTGGCTAACATGGTGAAACCCTGTCTCTACTAAAAATACAAAAAAAAAAAAAAAAAAAAAAAAAAAAATTAGCTGGGCATGGTGGCGGGCGCCTGTAGTCCCAGCTACTCGGGAGGCTGAGGCAGGAGAATGGCGTGAACCCGGGAGGCGGAGCTTGCAGTGAGCCAAGATCTCGCCACTGCACTCCAGCCTGGGCAACGGAGCGAGATGCTGTCTCAAAAAAAGGAAAAAAAAAAAGTTCCTCCCCTCCCGTATCGAGTTCATTAAACATATTTGTGAGCTTGACATTTAAAGAGAGGCTGTGTGCTGGTGTGATGTTAGCAGTCACCGGGGTGGGGCTGGTCACACATGGGAGCCTGGGTGGAGGGTTGTGCCTGGATTTTTTATGATGGCCCTCAACCTTGGATCTCTGAGACCTGGGTGAGCAGCACTGTGCCCGTACCCTGCTGTATGGCTGTGTCTCTGTTTTGCAGAAGCAGATTTTATAGGTGTAGCTTTGATGATTGAAATATCACCCCAGGGAAGTGGCTACCTGCCAGGAATTCCAGCAAAATTATTTCACCTTAGTCCTTAAATCACTCCTGAGGCACCAAGACAAAGGTGCGGATTGCCCATGGGCTGTTGCCGCAGGTCAGGCCTGCATAGGTGCGCGTGGTCTGGGCCGGTCCCTGTGCTGTTACAGTCACCCGTGGCTTGGCCTAGTGAGGGCAGAAAAGAACAACATTCCTGGTTCCTTCAGCTAAATCCCACTTTTTTTTAGGGAACATAAAAATCATGCCTAATGGTATGTAAGCACATATCTGTTGATTTCTTTTATGTAGAAAAGAAAAGACATTCCACAGGATCAGCTCAGCAGTTATTGATGTTATCTGAAAGAGTTACTGCATTAATATTTAGCTAATTCATATGAATAGGCTATTGTGTTTACTTAAACAAATGACATGAGTGCAGACACCTGACAGCATGAGGTATGCTTTTCATTTAGGTCAGATTTGTAAACGTCTTTGTGTAGTGACAAAGCTCATTATTTGTTTTGTGCTCTCAATGGTTTCTTTTTAGTGGCTGTGGCTGTGGATGGATTTCTCTAAGTAGAAGCTTTTAAAATGAAAGATTATTGAAATTGTTTCAGTATATGCCAGGCCCTGAGAGTCTTGTGATGAATAGGAATCAGGTACTCCCTGGTGAACCTGCAAAAGAATAGGTGCGTTTATGGGCATTCAACACCCAAAGCCAAATGTCTACCCAGGTTGCAAACGCAACTGGATTCAAAGGAAAGAATTCAGCCCCTGTTCCTTCTTTGTCCTCCTTCCTCTTCTTTCCTCCTGGCTTCTATAGTTTTGCCCCTCTTCCCACTGTTTCAGCATCATGTGGATGCACCTAAATCCCATCACTTTGACACCAAGATAAGCACAAGGATAAAGATACAGCACGCCCTTGTAAAGAAATCTCAGCCCTGCCTTTGACAACAGGTTTCAAGAGCAAGCGTGAAGGCTAATTGGGGTAGGTGTTTGGATGCAGTGATTTCAATTCCTAATTGTACCCTGAGAGTCTGGCTGCTAAGTGAAGGGGATCCTTATCCCCCAGGGACGTGCTCTGCACCCGTAGAATAGAGGAGACTTCTAAATATGCATCAGAGACAAAGCCCCTGCCTAGGGCCATTTTGCCTTGGGTTTGTGAACTGTGTGTGCTGTTGTTCAGTCTAGCCTTCATCAGAAATAAGCACAGTTACGAATTAGCCTTCTAATTCAAGTCCCTGTTGGTGGCTGTTTCAGAGGAATACAGGGATTTTGGTTACCAGTTTGCTAAGACAGAAACATATATGTGAAAAGTTAAATTGCTGTACAGTAGAGGTTCTGGACAGGAAAAAAGGAGGACGTGTGCTTTGACCCAGGCTGGCTTTCCCGGACTTCAGCCTTAAACATCAGATTGGTGGAAGGTACAGATTCCAACCTCATGGAGAAGCTGCATCTTCCTAGCAGTGGAGAGTAGGGTTGAAGATAGTGGGCTCTGGCATCAGACTGATGTGGTTCAAATCCTGGCTGCACCTCTTCCAAGCTTCGTGGCTTTTGGCAGGTTACTTAACTGTTCTGTGCCTCAGTTTCCCCACTTGGAAGCCAAGATTATGATAGTGCCTTTCTTCTTGAATTGTTGTGAAGATTAATGTGTTGACATGTAAAAACTCTTTGAGCAGTGCTTGGCAAAGTAGAAACTTTCAGTCGGTAGTAGTCATTAGCCATTAGTAGCAGACATGAAGAATTTACAGTAGTATTCTGGCTTGATGTTGTGGCTTTTATTTAGAAAAAATATACTTTACTTTGTGATTTAAAACTTTTTTCTTTAAAAAATCACTTGTATTTATGACTTTCGGGGACATTTGGAAGGCATAACTTTAACATATCATTTAATTGGTAGCCTCCTCTTAAGTTATCATTAGGTGGGGTGGTAGGGTTATGGCATTCATAACCACCATTGGAAAGAAATTTTTTTTTAATTAAAAAAGTTAGTATGTATTTAGTGATACAGTTTTTTTTGTTGTTTGTGTATAAATTCTGAGAAATGTACGAATGCCTGTCTGGGTTATTTTATTATATTAGAGTGATAATTTATACTATTGATTGCCTTTAAAGTAAGGCTCCAGTGGATAAGTTGATAAGGCTTTTGAGAACAACTTGTTTTTACTAGTGTGTATATGCGATCATTTAATAGGTGTGGCAATCCAAAAGGATATATTTTTGGAGGACTGAGCTGTTGCGGTTGTATATGTTGTTCATATGTATATAAAATAGCATTTTAAAACATGTTTTGGCATGAAATTATTTTCTGGCATCAAGAACAAGAGAGAGAAGGGGCCTCAAACACTTTTTTTTTTTTTTTTTTTTCCTGTTAGTAGACATGAACCGTCCCTCTCTGGGACCTTCTGCTCAGCCAGCTGGATTAGACTTCTGAAAATATTTTCCAAATGTAAATATTACCCAAAGATTTAAAAAATAGCCTATCATTTACATGTAAAGCAAAATGATCTTACCTGTTTGGAGTTTACTCACGGAGGGGAAGGTGGCCATCGGTATACATTCTAATATTGTTTTCCAAAACAGGAGCACCATACTGGACCAACACAGAAAAGATGGAAAAGCGGCTCCATGCTGTGCCTGCAGCCAACACTGTCAAGTTTCGCTGCCCAGCCGGGGGGAACCCAACACCGACCATGCGGTGGCTGAAAAACGGGAAGGAGTTTAAGCAGGAGCATCGCATTGGAGGCTACAAGGTAGAATTAAGCTTTCAGAACATCACATTTCTTACATTTTTTTTGAGATGGAGTCTCACTGTGTCGCCCAGGCTGGAGTGCAGTGGTGCGATCTCGGTTCACTGCAACCTCCGCCTCCCAGGTTCAAGCGATTCTCCCGCCTCAGCCTCCCGAGTAGCTGGGACTACAGGCGTGTGTCACCATGCCTCGCTAATTTTTTGTATCTTTAGCAGAGACGGGGTTTCACCATGTTATCCAGGATGGTCTTGATCTCCTGACCTCGTGAGCCACCTGCCTCGGCCTCCCAAAGTGCTGGGATTACAGGCGTGAGCCACCATGCCCAGCCCTACATTTTTGTTTATTTTTTAAAGTGCTCAAAAGTTAGCAGGAATTAGAAGGAATACTTTAACAAGAATCAATAATTGTCACAATTGCCCATGTCAGGGTTTGATATTAAAAAAAAATATTATCCCGGACTTGCATGTAATTTTAAAGTACAATTCCCGTTTGTGTTGTTCTTCATATGAGGAGAGTTTAATAACAGAAGGGTCGAAAGTTGAGAGTCTGTTTTCTATATGCTTTATAGTGTATAAAACTAAAACGGGTGTGGAATTTGAGAAGCGTCAGTATGGTTTCCCTGTCAGAGCAGGATTGCATGAATAGTGAGGGGACTTGGATTAGAGACTGGAGTATGAAATATGATGCATTAAGGGAGAGTGCGTAGAGATGACAGTGGCAATCTGCTGTCCTCCTTGAAGGATGCTGGAGAGCACGTCACACAGTGCCATGGAATTTAGTCTCATCACTCCCTAGGGAGTTTGAAATTGGCAGCTGTATCCCTGCAGATGCCTGCACATGCTCCTCTAGCCTTTGTTCATCCACTTAGCAGACATTGATTGAGCACCCTGTGTGCCAGGCACCCTCCTGGGCTCTGGGGAGATGAGAGGGTGAGGCATGGCCCCAGCTCGGAGGGGCTCCTAGTCCAGTCCAGCAGGGGAGGCAGAGGAGAACTCTGGCAATGGGAGGGACACAGGTTTGGTTGAAGTTGCAGGAGCATGTTGCATCCCATGGATGTACATGGAAAGGTGATATTGGATTGGCTGTTTGGAAGAATAAGGAAAAAAGGAGGTCAGGAAAGGATTCAGGTCTGAGTTGGAAGGAAAGATGTCTCAGAAAGAGAGATGGAATTTCCAAATTATTTAGTATGAAAGGGGAGAACTGTAATAATTGAGCATATGAAAAGCACTGAAGGAAACCTTATGATGAAATTCTCTGATGCATTTGGAACATAAGTGGGCATATTAGTTACCTGTTGCTGCATAATAAATTGCCCCAAGGTATGGTAGCTTTAAGCAACATTTATTACCTCACTGTTTCCTGGATCAGGAATGAAGGTGTGGCTTAGCTGGGTCTTCCATCTCCAGCTGTCTCACAGGACTGTAAGCAAGGAAGGGTTGAGGCTGAGGTCTCATTGGAAGGGTTAATTGGAGGAAGGAACTGCTCATGTGGTTGCTGTTAGGATTCACTTCCTTGCAGAGGGCCTCAGTTCCTCACAGACTGTTGGCTGGGGGCTGCCCACTGTTCCATGCCACACGGGCCTCTTCATAGGGCAGCTGCTGTCATCAGGTTGAGCAAAGGAGGAGCCAGAGAGAGAGAGAGAGCAGGATCACAGAAGTCACAGCCTTTTGTAACCTAGTGTTGGAAGGGACAGCCACTACTTTTGCTTTTTTCTATTATTAAGCAAGACACTAGGGAGGAGGTTGCCCAAGGACCTGAATGCCAGGAGACAAGGGGATCTCCGGAACCCATCTGGGAAAACTGCCCTGTGGGAGGAATAGAAGATGCTCTTTAGCTCAGACCTCAGGTCCTTTAGGGCCAGGTGGGGAGGATTCCTCAGTAGCAGCAGTGGGGTGTCCAGGACTGTGTCTCACGTGTGTTTAACACACCAGCATCACTTTAGCTCCATCATTGCTGTAGGTAAATGAGCCTCCTTTCCACCTAAAAATGCCCTGCAGCCCTTTTCTGAAATTCCGTAGACAGTTATTCATCTTTAAAGGATTATTTTCTTCTGCAAAAGTTTTTGCCTTTTTCTTTTAACACTTAGAAATTAACATCTAGAGGCCAAAATTCAGAGGAAAATGGAGATAGCCTATGAGTAAGTTTCTAAGAACACATGGTGGGCAGTGAACATGTGAAACAGTTATGAGGCAGATCTGCTAGCAGGTGGGTACTGTTGAAGCTTGGAAGTAGAAATACTTTGGTTGTTTTCCACAACTCCTACTTGGTGGTGGAAGCAGGAGGCAGGGGGGTGATTTGTCCTTCTGTTCTTAGTTCAGTCCTTAGACCAGATACGATGAGATTGAAAGGTTGGCCCTTTTAAAAGAAATCTTTTTGAAAAAAAAAAAAGTTAAGGATTTCATGGGGGGATGCTGGTTAGAAAGGAAGAGTTAAGCCACTGAAATCACGGCCCCTGGGATTGTTTTTAACCACCAAATGCTTTCTGAAACTCATGTAATTGATGCAGTTCCAATGATTTATTTAAATACAATCTGAGTGTGAGAATGGTAGTCAAAATCCTGGTGGTTAACTAATTTCATCAATTAAGACAGCCTTGTAAATAAGTACAAAGAGGAGCTGATGAGGTTCCAGAGACCCCTGGGCTCAAAATAAATGGAACCGACATCATTATTATGGGGAAGGAGCTTTTTGCAAATCTGAATTAGTGATTACAAATATGCTAAGAGACTAAGAGGGCCTAATGAGAAAATGCTGCCTGATTTTTAACAGGTGCAGTTCAGTGTTAATTATTGATGCCAACATTCCGCTAGACGAAGAGCACCTATGTTCTAAAAGCAAAATGAGGACTCTCAGCAGAAAGCCTTTGGCCTGCCCCTGTGGAGTGCAGATGACCAAAGTGATTTTGTTGTGTCACGCTGAGCCATTTCTGGAGGGAAAAGGAAATGGAATTTCAGTGTGTGGGACAAAAACCTAAAATATATTTTGCTTTACCAAAAAAAAAGAAAAAAAGCCAAAAGCGGAAGAGGACCGCACCTTTGGATGCAGTGTGCTGGCGTGGTCCTCGCCCTTCTGGTTCTCTGCTGGAGAAAGGCTATGGCTGTGGGTGGGGCGACCTGGGAGGTTGGCCTGCTAGTTGCAGAGGTGGTCAGCCTAGGTTTATCAAGGGCTTTTCACAACAGCACTGGCATTGAACATTCATTTTGGAGATGCCTGAAACTCTTAGAAATTCCATTGAGTCCCAAGGGCTTCTGGGACTTGAAAAGGAAAGACACATTTCTCATCTCCTGGGAAGGTTCCTTTAGTTACCTAAGGCATCATCTTTGCTAATGATGTGTTAAGTCAACCCCAGGACCCGGAGTCACTGGAGCTCAAAGAGGCTCATTCCCACCTGTGGGCCTGCCCCATGGGGAGCTCCCTGGCTGGCTGTGGCCTGCGTTTGCCTCAGAGAGTCCTTGTTGGGGCCTGACCAGGGCAGACTTCGGGGAGAATGGTCCCTGGTGTTGGATTTTCCCTCTGATATTTTCTTCGTTACCTATATAAACTTAAAGAAATGTGCCTCTGGATTGGGTGCAGTGGCACTGTAATCCCAGTGCTTTGGGAGGCTGAGGCAAGAGGATCACTTGAGGTCAGGAGCATAAGACCAACTTAGGCAACATAGTGAGACCCCCATTTCTGCAAAAAATTTAAACCATTAGCTGGATGTGGTTGCGCTTACCTGTAGTCCCAGCTACTCAAGCAGCTGAGGTGGGAGGATCGCTTGGGCCCAGGAGTTTGGGGCTGCAGTGAGCCGTGATTGTGCCTCTGCAGTCCACCCTGGATGATAGAGCAGGACTCTGTCAAAAAAAAAAAAAAAAAGAAGAAAAAAAAGGTACCTAAAAGGTACCTTTGTACATTTGACTTCAGGGAACTATATTGTTATTTTCATTCCTCGGCACTTCCCCAAAAGCAAAGAGACCTAATTGAAACTCAGAGGGCCTGACATCTAACTGATCCATTCCTGACTCCTGTCCATTTGCCACTTTGCTTTATTTTATTTCTATTTTTTGAGACTGAGTTTTGCTCTTGTTGCCCAGGCTGGAGTGCAATAGCATGATCTCAGCACACTGCAACCTCCACCTCCCGGGTTCAAGCGATTTTCCTGCCTCAGCCTCCCAAGTAGCTGGGATTACAGGCGCCCACCACCATGGCCAGCTAACTTTGTATTTTTAGTGGAGATGGGGTTTCACCATGTTGGTCATGCTGGTCTCGAACTCCTGACCTCAAGTAGTCCACCCTCCTTGGCCTCACAGAGTGCTGGGATTACAGGCGTGAGCTACCGCACCCGGCCCATTTGCCAGTTTGTTTAATGAAGAAGCAAAATGTCAAGTTTTCCAAGATACATTTTTCTAGAAAGCAAATACCTGAAAAGCTTCTTCAAACAAATATGTGTTATTTCTGCAATTTTTGTTTTTCCTTTATAATTCTGTTCATTCCATAAACTATGATTGTGCTTTGGTGGCCTGTCCATCTCATTCTTTCTACCTGTTTATGGATCGGGCACCTAAAGTACATGAGCAAAGTCTTGCTGGATGTTATTAATATGTAATTGATATAATAGTAAAGGACCTAAATCATAACTCTGTCTCCCTAATCATACTTATTCCTGAGCTTTTACATCAGTCTTGACCGTGGGCAAGTTTTTTCAGCTCTCTGTGCCCCAGAATCCCCTGCCTTAAAATGAGAAGATTGGCTAAATAATCCTGATCCCTTCAGGCTCTGAGAACTGTAATTTAATAGCATCACCATCGTGTAGCATTAGCCATTTCTCTTCTTAAACAACAGCACAGATTTTTTTTTTTTTTTTTTTGTAATAAAGAGGTTACCTTCATGGCTAGATATTTCACAGGGCTCAGGACAGTTATTGCAATTTAATGCAGAAAAGCAAGAAGCTGGCTGAGATAATTAATAGACCACCTCAGTTCTCACCTCCTTCGTAGGTAATGATTTAGGCATAGGGGATTCTTAAAAACCATCTTTTATGCCACTTCGAAGTGCCTAAGAACATAGACCGAGAGAGATCGCAGGACAGAGGGCTCATTCAATGTGACTGTGAAATTGGCACAGAAGCCCTCAGCGTTGGGTATTACAGGGCTTCAGGTTCCCCTGGAGCCCCTCAGCAGAGAGTAAAGCATTATTGAGCATGAACCAAGTATATTTCAGATCTAAGAAAAGATGATTTTTAAAACTTTTGTTATAATCACTACTAAACTGGTTGTTTTGAAGCATAGGTTAATTAGATTTACATTTTCTAGGTTAGTTACTTAGATGTCATTTTAAAGACTTTTTGATGCAAATGTTATGCTTAATCCACAAGTATGTTTAGGGGGAGAAATGATGACTAATGTACTTATCAGCATGTTTATACTTTATAGAGAGTTTTTTCAGTGAAGACATTTCAGCTTTAATCGCACATCAAGCAGTCTTTGATGAGGACACAGGCATATGTTTGTATTAGCCAACATTTATGGACTGCTCCCCCCTGCATCGTGACTTCCCAGGTGCCTCCCATGGAGCTAGTTGCTCAGTCCTTCCACAGCCCAAAGAGGCAGACACTGTTATTTTGCCCTTTTACATTTGAGGGCTTGCCCTACACCTACCTCATAGGTGGCACAGCTGCCATTTGGACCTACGTGATTTTGCACCAGAATTTATGCTCTTGCTAAACTGCTTTCTTCAAATGTAGTTCCATGTTTTGTAAAAACCAAAACACTGTTGCTGTTGAATGAGAAACATGATGAAAGTAATGGCTCCCCAAAAGCATGCAAAGATCTAGCCCAAGGTGTACTGTTCAGAGCAAAGTTGGGGATATGATGCTGTTCTTTCAACTTCCAAGACCTCTGTGGGTTATTTATTTGTTAGTTTTTGAGACAGAGTCCCTCTGTATTGCCCAGGCTGGAGTGCAGTGGTACGAACATGGTTCAGTGCAGTCTTGACCTCCTGTGTTCCAGTGATCCTCCTGCCTCAGCCTCCTGGGTAGCTAGGACCACAGGTGCATGGCACCACATTTGGCTAATTTTTAAATTTTTTGCAGAGACGGGGTCTCACTTGTTTGCCCAGGCTGGCTTTGAACACGTATGCTCAAGTGATCCTCCCGCCTCAACCTCCCAAAGTATTGGAATTACAGGCTTGAGACACTGTGCCCAGCTGGTTATGAGGTTTTTACATTTATTGTGGTAATATATGCATAACATAAAATCTACCATTTAAGTCATTATCAAGTTTAGTAGGCATTAATTACATTCACGGTGTTGTACGACCATCACCACTATTTTCAAAACTTTTTCATCTCTCCAAACAGAAACTTTGTACCCATTAAGCAGTAAGTACTCGTTTCCCCTCCCCCACTGCACCTGGTAACCTCTAACCTACTTTTTGTCTTTATGAATTTGCCTATTCTGTGTACCTTATATAAGTGAAATCAGGATATTTTTCCTTTTGTGTCTGGCTTATTTCACTTAACAAAGGTCCATCCATATTGTAGCATGAATCAAAACTTCATTCCTTTTTATGGCTGAATTATATTCCATTGTATGGATATACCACTTTTTTTTTTTTGAGACAGAATTTCACTCTGTCGCCCAGGCTGGAGTGCAGTGGTGCAACCTTGGCTCACTGCAACCTCCACCTCCCAGGTTCAAGCGATTCTCCTGCCTCAGCCTCCAGAGTATGGGATTACAGGCACTCACCATCATGCCCGGCTAATTTTTGTATTTTTAATAGAGACAGGGTTTCACCATGTTGGTCAGGCGGTCTCGATCTCCTGCCCTTGTGATCCACACGCCTTGGCCTCCCAAAGTGCTGGGATTACAGGCATGAGCCACTGTGCCTGGCCCCACATTTTGTTTATCCATTCAACTGATGATGATCACTTGGGTTGCTTCTACCTTTTGGCTATTGTGAATAATGTAGCAATTGGTGTACAAGTATCTGTCCCAGTCCTTGCTGTAAGTTTCTCTGGTATATACCTAGGAGTGGAATTGCAGGACCATATGGCATTTGTCTATTTTGCAAAAGCAAAAATGGGGAAGATCGTAACATTTTTAAACAGCTAAGTTCAACAGGTGGTGGATGTCCTGCTGCAGCCACCTTTGTGAGCACCTACAAGCAACGGGCCTCTAAGAAAACATGGCATGTTGTAATTCACTTCCCACCTCCTCTGGAGAGATCCAATGGTTGTTTACCAAGCAGAGGGAAGAGTTTCTGCCACTGATCCCGAGGATCAGATCGCCCGGCCCTGTTCTCTGGACACCTCCTGAAAAGCAAACTTCTTGTATCAATGTTGGAGTTTAAGCATTAACAGGTGTTTGCCTCCACATCTGCGTGGTGGTGAGCAACAGCAGGTACCTCTGTCCTTGACATACAAGGTTAGTTGGCACAAATGCTTTCAGAAAGGATGCAAGTCCCCCAGGCACCTGCTGAAAGTGGGGGACTGGGATGGGAAAATTAGATTTTACGCATTTTTTGTTTTGTTTTGAGACAGTCTCACTCTGTCACCCAGGCTGGAGTACAGTGGCATGATCTCAGCTCACTGCAGCCTCTGTCTCCCAGGTTCAAGCGATTCTCTTGCCTCAGCCTCCTGAGTAGCTGGGATTACAGGCACCTGCTACCATGCCTGACTAATTTTTATATTTTTAGTAGAGACAGAGTTTCACCATGTTGGCCAGGCTGGCCTCGAATTCCTGTCCTCAAATGATCTGCCCGCCTCGGCCTCCCAAAGTGCTGGGATTGTAGGCGTGAGCCACCGCACCTGGCAGATTTTTTGCATTTTAATGGCAACTCACCTGTTGAATGAACTGATCTGTTCATGGGGTGGGTGCCTGTGTGAAGGCCAGGATTACAAGAGATTGCTGTCTTCCTGGGTAAATTGGGTGCTGATACTGGTGGGAGAAAGGCTTGGGACTATCTTTCTGATATCACATGGACACAGCGTTCTACCTGGCACAGAGTAAAACTTTCTATCACCTTCTGGATGTTTATTCTGCTTGTTATCGAACACCTGAGTATTTGGAAATGTCTGGATTTTTTTGCAATGTGGAAGGTAAATATCCAGGTGACAGCCTGGGTCTTTAACCTTTCACCCTTCACCTTTCACTGCGGTGTTTTGGTGTCAACAAACTAAATCTACATTCCCAGTTGTCACCTGAGGGTAGCCTGGGATTTAATAGGCATTTTGGGGGAATGAAGGTAACAGAAGAATTCCGAAAAACCTGTCTGGGCCACCTGGTGTCTTTGTGTGGATAGGGTGTGGAATGTTCATGGAATCCGCTTCTTGTATTATACTTGGGAGTTTAGGCCATTTTGCTTCAGTCTGCTTTGTTTCAATATTGAAATGTTATTTTAAAAAAGTCTTTAGTGAACATGGTTTTGAAGCCCGTGCTCTCGTATTCTGTTACTTGGCAGATGAAAAATAATGATGAATTCCACAAGGATTTGGCCATGAGCAGGAAAGAAAAAGAGTCGTGGTTGTGTTGGTTGGTGCAGAATTTCTTCTCTCTGGCTTTGTGTTTGTTTTGCCAGATCCATTGGTTCTGCAGGCGGTAGCTACTATTGAATGATTGTCTAAGGAGCTGTTTGATTATACTTTTTTGTTGTGTGTGTTGAGATTTCTGTTTGTTTGAAAGGTAGAAATAAGAAAAAAGTAAGCAATACCCATAATCCTGCTGCTAATTATATAAAGTACATTGCTAACAATTTGGTATATTTTCTTTCTAATTTTAGCTATGTTTATAGTCAGGCTTATACTTTCAGTTTTATATGCATCTTTAGGGTGGTAAATGTGTCTGCTTTTTTCTTTTTTTAAAAATAAATTGGAATCATGAATTAACTTTTTCATTTATCAATAACTGTTTAATGATAGCTTACCAGGTCTGGACAAAATACTTCATTCTTTTTATGACTATAGACTCTGCTGTTTGAATGAACTATCCCTTAGTTCATACAGGATGAACTATGCATTCTTAATGTCTCTCTCCTTGACAGTTTTTTGCTCTTACAAGCAGTGCTTGAAGCAGCAGTTTTGTTCATGTGCCTTGAAGTAATTGTGCTATTTTCTGTGGGCTAGCTTTCTAGAAGTAGAATTAACTGGGTCAAAAAAATGTGTGCTGCTAATTTTAATAGGTACCAGCAAGTTATTTTACACAAAGGTTTTTCTCAATTTATGTTCCCATTCTCAATTGGAATCTTTTATTTCCCTACATATTCACCAAGTACTGAATAACATTGATCCTTTTAATTTTTGTTAATCAGCTGGTGAATAACAGTGTCTCATTATTGTTTTAATTTGCATTTCCCGGATCGTTAATGAGGTTAAGCATCTTTTCATATGTTTATTGGGTATTTACATTCCCTCTTCTCTGAAAGCAAAGATGGTGTATGTGCATTTGGCCTAACTGGCAAAAGAATTGTAGCACTGAAAATCTGAGGAATTTAGAAACACGCGTTGTATATATTATGTCGGAAGAGTTGTTTCTTTAGGTTTATACTGAATCTCCATATGGAAATAGAGTAATGAAAAAAAAACCCCCAAAGTTTGTGCTTCTGTTTGCCATCTTTATAAAGTTACTATTGTAGTTTCTTAGCTTGCTATTAAGCAACTACTAATCAATGGTAGGATATCCCCTACAAAAGTGTCCAGCAGTCCCACTGTTGGTGGCATTTAAGAGCATCCATTTGGAAAATGCTACAGCTTATAAAATTTGGGTCAATAAATCAAATACTGGAGCAATGGTGTAAGAAAATAAATATTAACAGCACTGCATGGGGCAATATTGATCTAGTACCAAGATTTCTGGATGGACAGAAACACCCTGTTTGGTAATTGTGCTTCTCATTGTAAAAACATTTTATAAACGTTAACTTATTAATATTTGTAGTGCATCTCCAGGAAGTAAATATTCAGAGAGCACGTGCTCTTGAAGAGGGATCTTGTATGGAATGCCATGGCCCCAGTGAGAGACTTGAGCTGACCATATCCCCTGGGGTTAAAAAAAGGGAGCAGTGAGCCAAGCTGCATATGCCAAGATTTAATGTCTCAGCCGAGTCAGGCGATGTCCCCTCCCCGTGCAGTTCAGGTTCAGCTCCATTTGGAATACTCCATGTGCCAAATCTGGATCCAGGCACAAGAAAGACATTGACAGTTTGAATGGGGTCCAGAGACAGGCACTAGCCGTGATTAAGGGCTTATGGGCATGACATTTGAGTGGGGGCTCAAAGAACTGAATATTTACAGCAGGGATAAATGCTGGATTACATGGCTTGGCGACGTGGGGACCCGTGGCTACATCCCTAAGTTACCTGCCACATGACTGGTTCCCTGTAGGCAAAGAGAATCATTTCTGTTACCCCTGAGAGCTTAAGGTGAAGGGAGGGTCTCCTTTTGGGTCTGTGGACCTCAAGGAAAATCAAGGAGCTTATACCTACGTGTCCCATGCTCTCAGCATAACTACGCCATTGTAGCACCCAGGGATCCAGGATTTAGGTAGGGAATTCTCATTGCGCTGGAAGATTTAGCATCCATATCTCCTCCTCCTTCAGAAGACACATTCTGCATGGAAGGTGCTTATCTCTCCTAAGGGGAGGTGCACTAGCATCTTGTCTAGGTCCTGTTACAAGTCTACGGCTCAACCAAGAGCAGAAAGCGAGTCTTTGTTGTACAGTACAGACTCTCCACTGTCGATCAGATGCCCGTAGATTCATTTTTCTGCCAGACATTTTACCTGCGACAGTGAGGATCAGTTTCCCATCACCAGCTCCAGGCTGTTAGACTCTGAAACTACCTTCATAGTTGTCAGTGACTGCAGCAGCCCAGCAAAGTGACTGTCCAGAACTGTCTTAACTCACTGCTTGTACTCTGTTAAGGAGGAAGGAGGCCAACCTTCACCCAGTGATCCTTTCTAAGACTGTCAGTGATGAGCAGCGACCTGGTTTTAGAACTCAGCAGCAGTGCCTCCACCCTGCAGTCATGGCTTGCATAGAACTGAGTGGCTGACATGAAAACCGTGGCACTACAGCGTGCTCCTCGCATCTCTTAACTCTGTTGGCAGGCTAATCACTGGCGCTGCTTTGCAAAGTGGACAGCTGCTCTGCCCTCCTGTTTTTATAGTGGAGTGGTTACGAGATGATTTTCTTTATTCTCTAGTTTCTTATATCATTCATGTTTCATTCTAGTTTCTTATATCATTCTAGTTTCTTATATCATTCATGTGCTTGCAAATGCTCTGCCTGTATTTGTTTTTTACATGATTAACCCAAAAACACTTGGAATGCTCAGGGCATGGCTCAGGAGGTCAGTTGAAATTCCTGAAATGATAGCTAAGGTTAGTAGGCCTTGACTGTTTATTTTTTCATTTCATTTCACTGGAGTGCCTTGTCCAAAACACCTATAGAGAATGACTTGGATTCAGATAGAAATACTAAAGCCTCAAACCCTGAAGATACGAGATGTTGCATTTTGTGGTAAGGAAAACGCTCGCATGTTTGAAAATTTGAGTCTATGGAAATATTTGAAAAGCCGGGGGAGAACATTAGAATGGCGTCTCTTTGTGTATTGACGGTACCTTGGGTAGGAGTCACAATAGCTGATTTTCACATGTGCTGCTTATCTTTGAAAAGTCTCAAGAAGTTTGTGAACGGACTGATATACAACTTGAGTTTTGTAAGGATTCATTGCTCCCATATTTGGAATTCTGGGTATTTCTCTGAGGAACATGTATATCTATTCAGCCACCACCAGAGATGGGAAGGGCAGACTGATGTTCCCAGCTGAAACTTCTTGAGACATCCAGACAACATCTGAGAACTATGAGCTCCTTAGGAGAAATGAATTAGCTACGGCAGCACAGAGGGCTTGGAGCAGTGCCTGGCATATAGTAAATGCTCACTAGTGTTAGTTCTAGATGGTTCTGTGATGCCATAGAGGCTGAGGGTTCCCAGTGGGTGGGCAAACTGGTAGCTCGCCTGCCTGTGGCCATTGGTACCAGGCTGGCTGGTGTTCAGGCTCCCTGGCCAGTTGGCCTCTCCTAGAGGAACCCTCAAATCCATGATGGTAACAGACCCACGCTGTACACTGCCGAATACTCCTGCAGATCTGAATATGTCAATATTTGCTTCACAGGTGTTCACCATGATGATGATGGTTTTCATTTCTCACGATTCTTAGTGACAGTTATCAATTTAGAATTTAGGTGATTCTTCCATACCTTCCTTGCCTCCTTCAGCTTCTTTTTAAATCAAGAAAGCACAGTACTTGGTATTCTGTGCTAGGATTGTTAAATAACTGCCTTTGCTTTGATCTTTTCAGGTACGAAACCAGCACTGGAGCCTCATTATGGAAAGCGTGGTCCCATCTGACAAGGGAAATTATACCTGTGTGGTGGAGAATGAATACGGGTCCATCAATCACACGTACCACCTGGATGTTGTGGGTGAGTTTGCCTCTCCTCGCGTGGCGGCTGCATACCAGCCCATTCTTGCTTGACTCGTTTGAAAGCATGAATGTTAAGTCCTGTTTCTCCCATAAGTTTCAGGAGAATTGGTTCATTCTTATTCTTTCTACTATCATTTTACAAGGCTGCTTCTGTCATCTGACAATATTCTGTTTTCCAGGCAGCAAGGGTTTATGAGCTTTGCATGATCCTCATGGTTCCCAAGTGTCATCTGTGTAAAGTGGATGTGGTATGAAATGTCTGACATTTTGGAAGCTGAGATTGCTCTGAAAATGTTAACTGGGCAGGTGAAAAGGGTACAGTTGTGCTGTAGCAGACCTTTGGTTTTAAAAGAGAAGCATCATTTCCCCAACAGGGCAACTGTAGAAGGCCAGCTGAAGAGTAAAGGAAAAGGTCTGAGGACTGAGCCTGTGGCTGGCTGGAAAAAGGTGAATGTTGAGGGCCCTTCACTTCCATCACAAGAAAGTCATTAGACGGTACCAATTCAGTGTCTGTTCCTGGCAGCTATTTCCTCTGTGCAAAGGGAACCATGTATATGAGCTTATAAATACATTTTTGTCAGAGTGCACAGATAAGTAGGCCATTTTAATTAAACATTGAAGACCACCTAGCCTGTTGTCTTGGAAATTCAAATTTCTTCCCAGGTTTTGCCTGTGATGATGGGGCTTTGTTGTAACTAATGAAGAAAGGATGTTTCTGTGTCTTGGAGGATTGCTAACATATGGAACTCTACCCAAGACATACTTCATTGTTGCAGGATGGCAGGTTAAGATCCCTTCCATGTGGGGGCCATCTTTTCTCTTTCCTGTCATGTGCCTTGACTTTCAACCTGCCACCTTGAGCCCTTTCTTTTGGTTTGCCCTCCCCTAAATACAGGTTGCTGACTTCTGCTGTAGACTCAACTCAGTTCACACTCACATTTTGCCGTAATGTGACTGTTGGTAATTCCACAAGCCCACACCACCCACTGTGCCTCTGTAAACAAAGTGTCTCCTACATCATAGCCTGCGCGTGTGTGCCTAGTATCATCTCACGTGTGGGTCTCCTTCAATAAAATATCTTTGAAGAGGGAGACCCCGTTAGATATTGGAATTGCCCAAAAAAGCCACTAAAAAATAGTCCAAAAGCTTGATTAACCAAAGTGCAAAGATTTGGTTAATTAAAAATTTTAGGTTAACTGAAAAGTAAACAAAACTATTTTGATTTTCTGTCAAGTTAAACGGAATTGGATCTACAAGACGCTCTGCCTTAGAAAGCAAGATATAACCATTACTTCCATTTGCATATAAGCATTCAGGGAAAATAGTGTTTATTCAAAGATTTGAGTTTTGTTCTTCAGAAGCCTTCATGTGAAATTTGATGGGTCCTTGAATAGTGTTGATCCTATAGATATTCATAAAAGAGTGAGTTTTAGAGCTCTTTCCCCATAGAGATATTTGTGGCATGTTTCTTAGTGAGAATTGCCATGTTCAGATATTTTACAAAACAAACAAAAAGAGAAGTAACACTCAAATTTGAGAAGAAAATGATTAACATTTGTTTTGGCATTGATACACTGTAAATCCATTGATCAAAGAGCATATGACTTGGCCTTTACCTGGGTTCCTGTGTATACCGAATGTGACATAAAACTATTTCTATTTAGGGAAAGAGAGTTAGATTTTGGGCTAAATGTTCTAAATACCTAATTTTGAAATTAAGTAATTTATTGTGGGAAAAAATAATTGTGCTATAGCAGTCTTTTGGGATTATAGCTTTGCATAGGTCTACAAATCATTCATTAGGCTGGGCTGGGGCCATTCCAGGCATCGTGGAGTCAGATCTTGGCCACTCTGGTCTGGGCTTTTGCTTACAGCAAGTTTTAAGTTGAGTTGTTATGTAAAACATTCAAAAGCCCCTCACCCCATCTCCTCTTTGAGCTTTCTGGCAGCTCATCCCTGTGAAGCCCTGAAATCTCTCTTAGAGTTTAGGGTTGGGATTTGAATTGGGCTGCTGAATAATGGAATTGTGCTGTCTAATGTTAATCCCCTGGCAATCAGTCTTGTTGAAAAGAGCGTATGATTCAGTGGTGTAATGTAGAGAGAGCGTGGAGTGTATGGAGTAATGCAGAGAGAGGCCTGATTATGTCACAAATTTGGGAGATCGCCCAGCTAAACACAGGCCAATAATGACACAATGCTGGTTGGGAATATCCATTAAAGCTCAACTCCAATAATTTTCCAAGCCTTGAACCTTCTTTATAAATAGAAGCCAAAAGTCAGTGGAGTATAAGACATTTTCAGTAAAGATGGAAGTGTGAAATACTCTCATCTTTGCTCAAAACCCTAGTAATTGCTTTGCGAAGCACTAATAAAATAAGAATTGAGTCAGCTAAAGAGGCTCATGTAGACGTACAGGGTTGGCAGTCATTCTGAACATCTCAGCAAGTGGAAACAAAAAGGATTCAAGCTTAAGCAGTGAATTTCTGGTAGCCCACAGGCCCAAATGTGATACACTGCTGTGTGATAACAGCTTTTCAGCCACCTCTCTGTTTCACAGAAAATCAGAAACCCTTTCCCAGTGAAAGCGAAGTCCCGTTCTTGCCCACATTCTTTGGGGTTTTATTTTTGTTGCTATGATACATAGATTGTGGTTCAGATATTATGAAGCATCAAGATGGGTGAGATCTTTTTATTGAAATTCTCCCTTGGAAAGGCATTCCCATAAGCACTTTAATGTAAAAGCCGTGTAATTTAAGTGACATTCTTGTGTTCTGGAATTAAACGGCAAGCCATTGTTGTGTGTAAGGGAAATGCTTTCATTTATGGGAGCCCTTTTAGGAGCCTGGCTTGATCCTCATTAAAATTGACACCATTACTTTTCAGCTATTTACTGCAAGGGAAAATTAGTGTGACGCTCCACATTTTGGTAATTGTGGCAATAATAAAATGGGCTCCCCTAAAATAGCTGTGGCTCCGGGAGGTGGCGAGCCTTCACCATCGTTTATCATTGAGTGGTACCAGAGCCCTGGATTCTGACTGAGGTCCTGTCACTGTGAAGCTGCAACGCTGGGATGACTCATTTCACTTTCCTTGTGTCCAAAAATGAAGGAACTGGAACTCATGAATGTTAGAACAAAAAAAGCGGCTTGTGCCGTGGAATGAATAGCAGGTTTGTCAGTGGCCATACCTGGGGCCCCTAGTGAATTGGGACAAATTATTTAGCTTTTCTGAGGCTCTGTTTTATCATCAGTAAAATTGGAATGATGATACTTACCTCATTCCTATGATGGTTGTATTAGGTTTCCTAGGGTACCCCTAACAAATTACTATAAACTAACTGGCTTAAAACAAAAGAAATCTATTCTCTTACAGTTCTGGAGCCTAAAAGTCCAAAATGAAGGTGTTGGCAGGTTCCATGCCCCTCTCCCAGCTTCTGGTAGCTGTCCTTGGCTTTAGAGGCACTACTCCAATCTCTGCCTCCGTCTTCATGCGGTCGTGTTCTCATTGTGTGTCTTAAAATCTCCTTCTGTCTTCCTCTTGTGAGGACACCTGTCACTGGATTTAGGGCCCACCGTAAATCCAGGATGAGCTAACCTCGATATTTTTAACTTAATTACTTTTGCAAAGACCTTTTTCTTCAAATAAGGTCACATTCCTAGTTTCCAAGGCTTAGGACGTGGACGTACCTTCTCGAAGGTCACCCCTCAGCTCACTACATTAGTTATGAGGCATCAGTTGGGTTAGCAGATGAAAACATCAGACTGGCATGTAGGTGGCCAGCAACAAATGCTGGTTTCCTCCCTTCCAAACCAGGATTCTTTTGAGGGTTAGAGCGGATCTTTAATAGCTTTTATTAGTCTCAATCAGAAGTCTTATTAAACAAACAGAATGCCATTTTGGGGCTGGGTGTGGTGGCTCACACCTGTAACCTAGCACTTGGGGAGGCCGAGGCAGGCAGATCACCTAAGGTCAGGAGTTAGAGACCAGCCTGGCCAACATGGTGAAACCTCGTTTTTACTAAAAATACAAAAATTAGCCGGGTGTGGTGGTGGGCGCCTGTAATCCCAGCTACTCGGGAAGCTGAGGTAGGAGAATTGTTTTAACCTGGGAGGTGGAGGTTGCAGTGAGCCAAGATCATGCCATTGCACTCCAGCCTAGGCAGCAAGAGTGAAACTCCATCTCAAAAAAGAAAAAAGAAAGCCGGGCGCGGTGGCTCATGCCTGTAATCCCAGCAATTTGGGAGGCCGAGGCAGGCAGATCATGAGGGCAGGAGTTCAAGACCAGCCTGACCAACATGGTGAAACCCCATCTCTACTAAAAATACAAAAATTACCCGGGCGTGGTGGTGGGTACCTGTAATCCCAACTACTCAGGAGGCTGAGGCAGGAGAATCGCTTGAACCCTGGAGGCAGAGGTTGCAGTGAGCTGAGATTGTGCTATTGCACTCCAGCCTGGGCGACAGTGAGACTCCGTCTCAAAAAAATAAAAAATAAAAAATAAAAGCCATTTTGAGACTTACAGATGTGGCCAGAGGCTGACATTGACATTTCCTACTGAGGTTTCCACCTTTGATTAATGCTGTCATCAAGGCCATCCTGAGACTGGTTTGGCTGTTGGACTTGCAGAAGAGGCGTGTGGAGTTTGAGGACTTGAGTGAAGTTCATGGAGTTGGCCTCTTTATGCCCACACCTCCCCCTCCCCACTATACAGTGGAGGAAGTTCAGGTTCAGCTGGGTAAGTGATTTGCTAAGTGAGGGCTTGGAGCAGGCATTCTGGAGCTGGGGCCTCCATCTGGGTGTTCTCCACGCCTACCTATATGAATGCTCCTTGCTCTCTAGGCCGACTTCTTCATTTGATGTTCACTGTGGTGTGTTTCAGTAGTGACTGCCGCAGCCCGACTCTAAGGAGGTGCTGCTGTCACCCCACCCTGCTTTCAGCTCTTTGCTGCAGAAGACAGAATGTGCAGGAGAAAGATGGGACCTTAAAAGACTAGTTGCTCTTCCTCACTCATGTAGACGATTTGGCTTTGAATCATGAATTCTTGCTTTTTTTGGGCATTCCAGTTCTGCGTTTCCAGAGACCCTCAGGTACGTCAAGCTTTTTGCCTGGCATTTGATATTTTGGGGGCAAAGAACAGTGGAGGTGGAAATGGTGCCTCTGGTTTTGCCAAGGCCAGATATGTCTTCTCCCCACTCCTTGTTTTTTTTTTTTTTTTTTTTGAGACAGAGTCTTGCTTTGTTGCCCAGGCTGGAGTACAGTGGCATGATCTTGGCTCATTGAAACCTCTGCCTCCCAGGTTCAAGTGATTCTCCTGCCTCAGTCTCCTGAATAGTTGGGATTATAGGCATATGCCACCATGCCCAGCTAGTTTTTGTAGTTTTTAGTAGAGTTGGGGTTTCACCATGTTGGCCAGGCTGGTCTCGAACTCCTGGCCCGGAGTGATCCGCCCTCCTCGGCCTCCCAAACTGCCGAGATTACAGGCATGAGGCACCGTGCCTGGCCTTTATCAGTTTAACTTTACAGAAATTTGTTCCCCCTGCCCGTCCCCATCCCCTCAAATGAAAGCTGTAAGCAGCTGACAGTTGTTGTTTGGGGGCCCATCAGAGGCCGCATGTCACTTCTGGATGGGTCAGGCATCACTACCAGCCCCGACTTGATGGTGGCAGATCAGCATGGCACTGTCAACTAGCCCTTGACATAAATCTGTTGTAACTTAGCCCCAGACATGATAGGACACAGCCTGAAAGCACGCAGGAATCTGTACCAGAGCGAAGTCCCCCCTCAGGTGTGTGTTCAAGAATGAAGCGTCTTTTATTCCAAGCACTGACTGATAAGCTCGAATGTGGAGTTGACACCTGGAATGGAGTTTTGGGAGCTTTTGGCAGCCTGTCCCCAGTGGGAGAAGGAGGAATGGCTGAAATTGTTGACTGCTTGGGGCAGCCTCTGTCCCAGAAAGACAAAGGCTCCCGTGTGATAGCTGAGCTGGGGCCAGGGGACGGAGGCACGGCAGAGTCCCTCAAACCACAGCTGGAGTGTGAAGTTTGGACTCTCTCCTGGGTTTGGAACAAAGTAGTGGTTAAGTAAATGAAGAAGCGGTGGCCTAGTTAATTAATTAACTGGTTAATTCATTACTGAAGCTGTCAAGATTCAGTCATCCTGCTCACTTGCTCCTGATGGAAGGCTGCATCTCAGTCTCGGTTTCCATCACACTGTGGCTTCTGGATGGAATTTTTGTTTCTGTGTGTGATGAGGAGTGGCTGTGGTGGCATCATTTAAACGACGTGATTCTGCATGTCCAGAGATGTTAGGATATTGAAAGCCTGACCATTACCTTTTAGGTTGTCACGCTTGTACCTGTTCCTGGCACAAGGTCTCGGCTCCATAGAGCCCTGTGGGGTTCTGAACTTGAAGCCTCTCTTGACTTAGAGGCTGCCTGGCCAGGCCTCATTTGATTTTCCATACTCCTGGCTTTGCTGCCAGTGAATTCTTTTCCATTTCTTGCTCTGAGTGTAAGACTTGGTGTCCTACCCTGACACGGGCTCTGCATGCCAGCTCTAGAGTTGCAAAATCTCACCAGAGGGAGGCAGAAAGCCCCCCGCTGTTGAGAAGGGATTGGGATGGCGTGCCAGGTAATGGATCACAGCGACGGCCTTTCTAAGTGGGCTTATTTAGTTGACAGGAGATCACGGAACGGGAGCGGAGTTGAGGAGGAAGCACCTTCCTTTTGCTGCTTTTGTGTCTCCAGCAGCCATCTCATCCTGTTCTTACAAACCATTGCTGTCACAGACAACCCCTAAGGGTCTCTACTCTGTACCAGATGCCCTCTCTGGAGGTTCAGGTGGAAATTACATGGAGAGGGGTGTCAAGTTCTGTTTCCACCCTTGCTAACTCTATGACCTTGGAAAAGGCATGGAACCTCTGAGCCTCAGTTTCCTTGCCTGTAAAATGGGGTGATGACTGTTTCCTTGTAGCACTATGGGGAGGAGGAGGTGGTAGGAGAGGCAGTGCTTTTAAATAATAGTACCATGCAACTGTTAGTCAGTATTGTGCGTTGGTCCCATACTTCCTCTTGCATCTCCAGACAGAGCCGTGCACCCTGAGCCCATCCTGATGAAAGGAGGGGTCAGTCCTGTCCTTTCCTCCAGGATAGAGATTTCAAAACTTCCTTTGGTAGCTACTGTTTAATGAGCTTTTGATTGCTACAAAGCAGCTTTTCATTCCTGTTTCACAACAGGGATCCCGGGGGGCAAAGGCTGGTTAGTGGCAGCTAGATCACTCCAAACGTACTGACTGGCAAATACAGACTCTCCCGCAGAACTGACCCCAGCAAGAAGCCTTTGGGAGCAGGTGGTATTCTGCGGGTGCCAGCTTCCTGGGGTGGGAGCAGGCACACGCCAGCCTGGATGGGGCATGGTAGAACTGCGGTGTCAGCTTTTTTGTCACATTCTCTGCAGGCTACCCCTTGTCCTTTGCCCCCCCATTGAGGAAGGAAGCCTTATTGATTGCTTTCGATTCTTGCAAGGGGCCTGGATGAGGTGGCTGGAGAGAGGGCTAATATTTGGTCTGGCATTTAATCTTGGCATTTCATTTATGGTGTGGGCAAAGAGGATGTAGAAGTGTTAAAATCAAGTTAATATCTTACAGTTTTATGTAAGAAGAGGTTACCTGGAGAGTCAGGTGAGGATGGGGCAGAGAGAAAGCTGCTTCTGTCAGAGCTTGGGCAAATAAACTTGCCATGAAATGTCAATTTATTGATGGCAGTAAGAGTGTGCAGTAATGTGCTGGAACTTAGCAAGGTTTCTATCAGCGTGTGCTGAATTGAAATAATCAAAAAACAGTTTAATAAGTTGCTTATATTTGGAGTTTTCTGGTTCTTAACATTGCAAATTCTGAAGCAAGAAATTAGAGTTTCTCTCTTAAACTCACTTACTCATGTGGCTTTATCAATGGCTGCCTTTATAAACCAAGAGACCTCAGTTGGGAAGTTTTATGAGACAGAGTCTTGTTCTGTTGCACAGGCTAGAGGGCAGTGGCATGATCTTGGCCCACTGCAACCTCCGCCTCCTGGAAGTGATTCTCCTGCCTCAGCCTCCCGGTAGCTGGGATTACAGGCAGACACCATCACGCCTGGCTAATTTATGTATTTTTAGTAGAGATGGAGTTTCACCATGTTGCCCAGGCTGGTCTTGAACTCCTGACCTCAGATGATCTGCCCGCCCAGGCCTCCCAAAGTGCTGGGATTACAGGCATGAGCCACCGCACCTGGCCTGCCAACTCTTGTTAAGATGTGGGTGTGGAATGCTGTGTGTTCTTCCCCTTTTAAAAGATGTGTCTGTTGGTTTGCTTTCACGGATTCCCTCTCCCTTAGGAGACCCGGCTGTTGTATTCACGGTCTTCATGCTTGGTTTGTTTTCACAGTCAGAGAAGGTAGGATGCTGTAGGGTTCTACCTGCTGGTAGGATGTGCTCCCTACTTAGCGATTTGGAAGGGTGGTGTCAGAGAGCCACTGTGCGTCTTTCACGATAGCCAGTCAAATGTGGGTGTCTGTGGGGAATAGATGGCCGAGGGTGTCGGTGTTGCTGTAGGGAGGTTGTTCTGTTTCCTCTTCTGAGAAGAGACAGATGAGGCAATGGGAACCTCATTGCTTTGGCTTGGAGGGAGAAAATAGAGCAGAGCTCTCTAGCTGGGATTTTGTGTATTTGCTGAGTTGCAGTGGTTAATTCTCTATCTGTGATGCACGTGGTACGCTCATGCAGCCTGTATGTGGTCGAGAGGGTGACAGTCGCTTGAATGAGGCATAAGGCTTTGCCCTCATGGAGTTCCTCAGGTCACATTTTGAGGTCAAAGACCATAAATTGGGATGGAAATTTCTAGATCTTGATGGAACTCCAACTTTTTCTCTCTTTCTCAAAGCCTCTGGATTACAGGATTCTCTCAAACAAGGCTGGCAGGAATTCTGTCCATCCCAAATAAGTATGCAAATCTGCAGGTCAAATGGTGCCCCAGACATATTCCCTACTGGATCAGGGAGATTGTGGTGTTTTGAGAGACAAACATTGGATATTGTTCTAGTAGGATCTTTTGAAAATTGTGCTCTATTAGAAAAAGGAAGTTCTCATTTTACTGGTTCAGTGTACACTCTGGGCTGAAACTGAAAGGTAAAGGACTTAGTCCTTTAAATTTTACATTTTGGTCGGGCGTGCTGGCTCATGCCTGAAATCCCAGCACTTTGAGAGGCTGAGGCAGGTGGATCATTTGAGATCAGGAGTTCGAGACCAGCCTGGCCAACATGGTAAAACCCCATATCTACTAAAAAATACAAAAATTAGCCGGGCGTGGTGTTGTGTGCCTGTAATCCCAGCTACTTGGGAGGCTGAGGCAGGAGAATCACTTGAACCTGGGAGGCGGAGGTTGCAGTGAGCCGAGATTGTGCCACTGCACTCCAGCCTGGGTGACAGAGTGAGATTCCTTCTCAAAAACAAAAAAAAAAAATTAAAATATTAAAAATTAGCCAGGCATCATGGTGCACGCCTGTAGTCCCAGCTATTCTAGAGGCTGAGGCAGGAGAATTGCTTGTACCCGGGAGGCAGAGGTTGCCGTGAGCTGAGATTATGCCATTGCACTCCAGCCTGGGCAATAGAGTGAGACTCCATCTCAAAATAAATAAATACATTTTACATTTTAGATTGAAAAAACAAAACCATTCTGTATGTGAGATTCTCACCGAGTGTTCATAGGGAGGGACTGGGGCTGGGGCCTGACTTGAAGCTTCCCATCTGGCTTGAACAGTGAGAAGAGCAGTGGCATTTGGATTGAAGGTTTTGTGATCTGGGTGACAATTTTGAAGTTTCTCTTTAGGTCATGCTTACTTAGAAGTATCTAGAACCGTGATTATTTTCAGTTTCTGAGTTTCATCTCCAAGAAAACAAATGGGATTTATTGTTCAGCCTCTCATGTTATTCCTATCAAAGGGAGGCATTTCTTGTTTGCTCAGATGGGCTGAAAGCTTTTACTTCAGCTCAAACCGTCCTAGGAGCAAAACAAGGCATGTGAGAGAGATGAGCATGATAGATTTTCTAGACTTCTCTAGAAGAAAGGCTTTTTAGATGGTGAAAGTTGATGAAACCTGCCAGCATTTTTACAATGGACATCCCTCTATGTCTGCACATCTCAATCTCCTTCATTCTTACTAGTGGCCAATATGCTCTTCCTTCATGGATGTAGTACAATTTGTTTAATCATATTAAACAATATGATTGTTGTGCAGATCTTTTGTTTTCCAATAAAAAAACACTACAGCCCACTTTTTGATGGGGCTGCGCACATGTACCCTAAAACCTAAAGTATAATAAAAAAAAAAATTCATATTGTGAAAAAAAAAAAACCACTACAGCGACAGGCTTTGTCCACACTTATTTATTGGGCATCTGTGTGAATATTTTTCTAGGACAGATTTGTAAAGGTTGGTTAACTGGATCGTTTTTCATAGATTTCAGTCAAACGTTTTAAAGCTAAGGGGCCTCACTTGGAGTGGTTGCTGTCTTTGACGGAGGGCTCCCCTGTGGTTTGGTTTTTAGCTTCTTTGCAAATCATTTGAGAGAAGATACTCTAATTGGGAGTTCACCTATTGTAATAAGAGGGTATACCTAATTCCTGGACATTAAAAAAGAACAGACTTTTCCAGCTCGAAGGAAACATTTTCTTCCCCTGAAGGAAACCCAGCTATGCAGACACCAGCTGATAATCTTGCATTCCTGAAAGATGTTGCACCCCCTATGGCAAGTGGCGGCTGCTGAGGCTCTGATGTGACTCCCAGGCATGAATGCTCTCAGCTTTGTTTACCTCAGCTCCTCAGGAGGGAGCCTGGGAGACTGACGTCTGAGTTTTACATCAGTGTCAAAACCCAAGCACAACGTAGGGAGGGACCTCCTGCCTAGTGTGTGTGGGTCAGGAGATAGAAAAGCTCTCACTGAGTAAACTGGACAAGGTCAATATACCTCGCTGATTGAGAAGGTAGGTTTTCTGTGACCCTAGAAATTGATCTTGTTCACTCTGAGATATTGTCACCTTTGTTATGTCTCCTTTTTAAAAAAAATTGTGGTAAAATATACATAACATAAAATATACCTCTGTAACCATTTTTGAATGTGTAATTCAGTGACATTAAGTACATTCAGTTTGTTGTGCAACTATCACCATTGTTCATCTCCAGGACTTTTCCATCATCCCAAAACCATGACTCCTTTTAGCAAAAGAGACCAATTTCGAACCTAAATTTGGCATAATAACTCTCTGGTTACCAAAGAATCTTCAGTTCTGGTGAAACTTTTTGAAGGCAGAGAGCTCAGAGTATCTTAAACACTTGGGGTGTAAATAACACATAGCCCTACTCCTGTAATTCGCCCAAGAAGACCCAAATTGATACCCAGCTGGTAGAAGCCACTCAACCCCAAGCCAAATAATACAGCCTGTAACATTAATTAGGGAAGGTACTAATAATACAGCCTGTAACATTAATTAGGGAAGGTATTTTGCCTCCACCTGCTTTGGTCTTCCCAGGCCCTGAGCCCAGCCAGCACTTTACTCTCTTCTTCACTTCATCGAGCAAGCACAAAGGCATTAGTGGTGTTTTGCTTCTAGCATTTCACAGGGTGCAGCCTCCATAAGTCACTTTGTGACTTTAGTGCTGGAGGGAGGACACTTCATTTTTACCCAAACAAGTTTGTTCCGCAGACTTCACTCTCTCTGCAAAGAGACGTGTGTGTTTTAGAGGAAGTGGGAGCCCCAGCGGATTCTGCAAGACTTCCGAGAGTCAGATAGCCAGACAGAAGATGCGGACACCTGGGTGACCAGACAGCGAAGAGGAAAGAACAAAACGAGCATGTGCCAAGCCTGTGAGGGAGAAAGAGCAACAAACCAGTGACCTTCTACAAAAATGTGTTTAAACAAAACAAAACAAAACAGGTGACTGGGTGCCCAGCATCCCAGCCCACTCATCTATTCTAGGAGGTGACAAGCCAAAATACTGGCTGTGGGCACCTGGGCTCTTTCTGAAGGTGAAGTCTTCCTGGCCATCATAGCGTTCCCTTTTTCTGCTAATCATTTTTAGTTCTGACCTTCCTTTGTGCTGATCTTCAGAAGCTGGAGAAAGCTTCGTATTTCTGGGAAAACAAAACAAAACTCAGAACCCAACGAGATTTAGCCTGTCAGGCTTTGAGTGCATTAGGTGGAGTCTTGACAAGGCAATGAACTCATTCTACTAATTGTAATTAGCGCGGGGCCTTTAGCAAGTTCTGGGCTCCTCAGACTTCAGAGGGCTTTGATCGGCCTCCTCCTCCTCCTAATAACCATGCCTCATGCTAACTGGTTTAGTGCGTTTTTATGCAACAAAAGCAACCACCGCCTACTCTTTAGAAAAAAGCTAGGCAGGCTTTAGAAAAAGAATTCTCAGTTGTTTTCACTTGTCCTCCAAATCGCAGAATGTTCTTTCCCTTTTCAGCTCTTTGGCGTTGCTAAGAGACTGCCATTTTGGAGGAAAGGTAATTAAATTTTGATTTTAATTTAAAGACAGAGCAAGCGAGGTTATCCACGCTCCTTACATGAATGGAGGCCTAAGAGCAGGAGACTGGCTGTTTCCAGATCAATACTAGGAACTCCATGTGATTCGAGTCTCTTGGTGTTTGACTGCCGGAGAGAGGTGGCTTTGAAATGGCTCTTTGTGGCAAGTACTGCCTAACTTTTGGGGAGAAGTGCTCAGGAGACCAGTGTGAGCCGGGAAACCAGCCACTCTGTGCTTGATTAATTTATAGGTGTAATTTAAGAGCCTGGTTCTCCTTCTGATCCCTGGGATGCATGTTTACTGAGCCTGTAGACATGAGGCCTCTCGGCTCGGTGGACATTTTTTATGGCCTTTGCTATGTCAGAGCAAAAGTTGTAGATCTCTTATGAGCAAACATATTACTATGTCCAGAGGAGGACTGGCATGTTATAAAATTTCAATGGTCAATTAACAAAGATTTATTCTTTGTCACTCAGGTATTTTTTTCCTCTCTCTCTCTCCCTCAATAATGACCTCTTGGAAGGAAGCAGGCTGTGCTTTCCTGCTCCAGTCTTTAGGTGGGTTATGGCTCCCAGCTACAGAGCAGGGCTTGACAGAGCCCATCCTGATATTTCAATTCTTAGCAGCTGGGCTTTCTGCTTTAGTAGAGTGGACACTTGAAAAAAGGGGGCGAGACCCAGAGTGAGAGAGAGAGAACGCTGGGAGAGAATGTATTTTTTAAAGCACTTTAGCCTGTGTTTACTACGCGTTTATTTGGTGGAACCTCATTCCAGCAGTGCAGCCAACTGTCCCGGCAGCAGTGGCCGCACCCTTTGGACTGCTTTCCATTCCGTCTTAATTTGGAATCCACACAGGCACCTTCCAATCACTCTTTTGAAGGTTCTCATCTTGTTCCAGGTCTGTGCACTGTGCATTTGCAACCTGGTGAACCTCAGAACGTCTCTTCTTATATGTGTATATATATAATTAAAATTACAGTAAACAGAGGAGCTACTCATCAGCCTATTTTCCATGTGTTTATCTCACTCCCTTTGTAGAAAGGAAAATCTGTTTTATATAATATCTGAGAGTTAAACATGCTAGAAGAGAACTTTGCCTAAAACTGTAAATCCTTCCTGTCCTTTCTGGTGGAGAAGATGTGATTTTTGTTATAACATAGAAGGAAGAGATGAACTAGCACTGGGCTTTAGTCTCTCGCCCAGAGATAATTCATCAGGGGATTCTTTTTATATCAGTTTGTTGCAAAAAAGTTGCAAACTTGAGGGGTTTGGTTTGCCCAGGGACCGGGGAGGTTCCTGGTAGGGAGAACACATGAGCTCTTGGGGTCATTGTCCCCTTTGTCTCTGCCGTAGTGCCCATTGGGCCAGGCCACGAAGGGGGCCCCCACTCTGCCCAGCCTGCATCCTCGTCCGCCATCTGCACCCTCCCATCACCTCAGTTTTTCAGAAGTTAGGACAGGAGTCCAGGCGCTGTCATCCACTTACTGTTCACTGTTTCTGAGGTTCTTATGGATTCCGAGGGGTGGTGGATCGCTGAAGGGTTCGAGAGGAGGAGCGCAGGGTTCGGCAGATGCTGGCATCCTGGGCCCTTTTCCAAGACGTCCAGGCCTCCTTCTCCGACTTGTTTAAGGGCAGAGAATAAGGTTGCAAAGGAAATCAAAGCCTGATGTGGAGAAATGAAACATGAGACCTACTGACTTTTTAAAAACATTTTAAATAACATTCTCTAAGGTTTCATTTTATACTGAAGGCAGCTGTAATAAGTTTGGAAGACAGTGTAAGGTTTCTATTACAGAACAATCCTGCTTGCAGTTTTTCTACCAGAAGTGAGAAAGGGCGGAGGGAGAGTGGAGGTGGTTAAGAGGTTATTTTGTATAAGGTGAGAAAATTTGAAAAGATGAATTCAAGACTGCGAGTGTGTAACATTTGGTATGCTGTAATTTGCAAATGCAATAACATTAAACCATTGCAAACTTGGGGTGTGTATGTGTGTGTGTGTGTGTGTGTGTGTACATAGCCAGGATAGCATTGGAATAACTTAATAACTGGAGCTCAGCAGCACTTTGACCACAAGGAAAACAAGACTGCAGCTCTGTAGTGGGCCCTGCCAGTGTTGCCTCAGTGACTAAATTCCCTGCCGAAGCCTGGCGCAGGCCAGAGATGTCAGGCGGGATGAAAGCACTCATTGTTCACCAGGCATCGTTGTTTGGTGCTGCATACACAATGTTTACTTGTGAAACGATTTATTAGAAACAAATATGTTTAAGAAAGAGGACTTGGTTTGAAACTCAGTTGATCTGGCTTATGACATTAAGATTTTATTACCTTTGTTTCTAAGAATAGATATGTAGGCCCACTGTAAATATTTATCTTAAAACGCACCCACACTACACGCACGCATGCATGTGCAAGTACAAAACCGGAAAACGGAGCCGGGGCGTGCGTTGATACTAAAGATCACCTTTCTGTGTGAAGGAGTAAACCTTCTTACTATTTGCTAGGTGCATAGGAGCATAGTTTGTGACCTTGTCTGGCAGGATCTAGCCCAGAGGACAGCTTCCCCTCGTGCTGTGAAGTCTCTTGGTAGGAGGCCTGGTGAGGAGAGGAGAGTGTGTCTGTTTGTGCGCGGACTTAACTCTGCCCTTCCCACATGGATGAGGCCAGCTGGGATTAAACCAGACCTCGGTCACTACCCGCTGTGGACAGGTCCCTGGGGTGTCCAGCCAGCTGCTAGGCCTGACCAGGAGGCTTGCTGGGGCCCATCCCTGGGTCACTGTACGAGCCAGAGAGCAAGGGTTTCACCTGACGTCTGAAGGGACCCAGCTTTGAGATTTTCTGCCCACAAACACCAGAAGTCTTAACTTCGGGTTCTTTGCTCAGCCTACATGGGCAATATAGGGGCAAATGAATGATTTCTTTGCGGCTCCAGTATCCTTATCTTTATAATGTGAAAACATAGATGTCTGTAAAGTGATGGGAGATTCTGGAATGAAATGTGCTAAGAGTAACCACTAGCACTTTTTCTTTCTTTTTAAAGACCAGCAACAGACTTATGCAGTAAAATCAATTTGCACATGGTCTGGCTCTTGTCCAACAAATTCCACTAGATGATGTTTTAATCTGAAAGGCCCAATACAGGAAGATGTAGATATCTATTGTTCTGATTTGCTGTTTCCAGCCCAGTGCACGGGGATTCTCGGGTACAGTGCAGAGACATCCTTGGTGTGCTGAGCTGGCTGGGTTCTCCTCATTTCCCTCAGTTGTTTTTTAACACTGGAGGTTAGGGTAGTGGTACCCACACCTAGGGGAGGAAGAGAGGGAGGAGGCTGGTAAGTGCAGGCCTGTCAGGATGGAGTTGTATTCATGAATGGACACATGATTGTGTTTTGTGTGGCTTTTGACAGGTCTGTGTAGGAAGGTTCCAGTAAGTTTGTATGATAAGATCAGGTAGCAGTCTGGTGGTCTGGTGGTTATTTAATTCTTTTTATTTTATTTCATTTTATTGTTGCAAGAATGCTAAGCATGAGAACTACCATCTCACCTAAGTTTTTTTTTCTTTTCTAAGACGGGGTCTCACTCTGTTGCCCAGGCTGGAGTGCAATGGCATGATCGTGGCTCACTGCAGCCTCAACTTCCTGGGCTCAAGCCGTTCTCCCACCTCAGTCCCAAGTACCTGGGACTACAGGCGTGCGCCATCATGTCTGGCTAACTTTTGTATTATTTGTAGAGATAGGGGTCTTGCTATGTTGCCCAGGCTGGTCTCACACTCCTGGCCTCAAGCAATCCTCCTGCATCAGCCTTCAAAGTTCTGGGATTATGCTCAAAGGCATGAGCCACTGCGCCTGGTCTTCAACTAAGTTTTCAGTGTACAATACGTTGTTGTTGACTATAGGCACGATACTGTGTAGCAGGTCTCTAGAGTTTGCTCATCTTGCTTGACTGAAACTTTATGCCCCTTGATTGCAACTCACCATTTCCTTCCCTGTCCCAGCCCCTGGCAACCACTGTTCCACTCTTTGATTTTATGAATGCGATGAATTTGGATACTTCATATCAGTGGAGTCAGGCAGTATCTGTCTTTCTGTGACTATCCTGTTTCACTTAGCATCATGGCTTCCACATTGTCACATATCTCACCATTTCCTTCTTCATGGCTGAATAGTATTCCATTGTGTATATAGCCACATTGCAAAAATTAATCCGTTGGCAGACACTTAGATTGATTCCATTGCTTGGCTATTGTTAATGGTGCTGCAGTGAATATAGGAGTGCAGATCCTGATTGCAGTTCTTTTAGATAAATAGAGAAGTGGGATTGCAGGATCTTAGGGTAGTTCTGTTTTTAATTTTTTGAGGAACCTCCATATTGTTTTCCATGGTGGCTGCATCATTTTATATTCCCACCAACAGTGCGCAGGGGTTCCAGTGTCTCCACATCCTTGCCGACACTTGTCTTTTTTTTGTTTTCCTCCCATCCTGACAGGTGTCATGTGATAGCTCCTTGTGGTTTTGATTTGCGTTTCTCTAATGATTAGTAACATTGAGAAACTTTTCGTACACCTAGTGGCCATTTGTGTCTTGGAGAAATGCATAGTTAAGTCCTTAGCCCATTTTTCCATGGGTGTTACTTAACACTTGAGGAGTCTCATGTGTGGTTGCTAGCACCCCTTGGCTTGGTTGTCTCCACAAAAGTTCTGCAGAGACCGCCTCTTAGCTGGAGAGAAGCCTTTCCACGCTTAAGATGAGAGGGTGTATTCTTTATTGAGAACGTGTTCTCAAGGGAGAGAGAGGCAAGACAAGTGAAGCTAGGAAGTAATTTTGGGATACCATCTCTGCCCTTTTATAGGGCAGTCTAAAACATAGCCAGGAGTTGGAAACCAGCATCTCCTTATGTTTCATTCAGTGCCATATTGGAATAAGCTAAGAAACATCTACTTGTGCATTTAGTACCTGGCATAGATTAACACCTGATATTCATCAAAGAGCTAAATGGGTGAATAAAGAATGAGTGAATGGAGTGAATTCCACAATAAAGAGGTGAATCCCCTTATTAATCAAATCTGTTCATAACTTTGGGCTTTAGGCTTTAGTTTAATTTTTAAAACAAAGGTTGGAAGTCTTCTCAGAGCATCTTGGAAATGTATTGGAGCCGAGCGTGGTGGCTCATGTCTGTAATCCCAGCAATTTGGGAGGCCAAGGCAGGTGGATCGCTTGAGCACAGGAGTTTGAGACCAGCCCAGGTAACATGATAAATCCTCTCTCTATAAAAAATTTGAAAATCAGCTGGGCGTGGTGGCGGGTGCCTGTAGTCCCAGGTACTCAGGAGGCTGAGGTTGGAGAATCACCTGAGCCTGGGAGGCTGAGGCTGCAGTGAGCCGTGATTATGCCACTGCACTCCAGCCTGGGCAATGAAGTGAGACCCCATCTGAGAAAAGAAAAAAAAAATGTATTGGGAGACACATGTCTATTGAAACCATTTTTGGTATTCAGAGTGTCTTTAAAGTTAGTCTTGTCATTTGCCTGTGATGTTAAGCTTGTGGTTGAGGTGAGTCTTTGAGATTATCTCAAATAGGATAAGTGAAGAAGCTTCCCTCCCCTACCATTTGTCACTTAGATTGTCAGAGTAGAATCTCTTCCCGTATTCATTAGGTGGCCGTGGACAGCCAATAACCGGGGATGTAATAAGTTCTTTTCTCGATTTTCTAAATAAGTGTTCTTTTTACAAGGGTCACGCTCCAGCAGTCTCCTTTGAAGTCGTTTCTGTTATTCATGGGGCCACGGTGTTATTTCAAAGGTGTCAGCCAGCAGGCTTGAGGCTTTTCTGGCATGAGTTCACTGACAGCCCTCTGGACAACACAACTTATTTATTAGTCTCTCATTCTCCCATCCCCGCTCCTCTTTTCTTCCCTGTCTCCACCAGAGCGATCGCCTCACCGGCCCATCCTTCAAGCCGGACTGCCGGCAAATGCCTCCACAGTGGTCGGAGGAGACGTAGAGTTTGTCTGCAAGGTTTACAGTGATGCCCAGCCCCACATCCAGTGGATCAAGCACGTGGAAAAGAACGGCAGTAAATACGGGCCTGACGGGCTGCCCTACCTCAAGGTTCTCAAGGTGAGGACTTTCTGAATCTAAAGGTACCCACAACTGGGGTCTCCTTCATGGGTTTGGCCACAGGTTCTTTGATTTCCTGTAGGAGTTGAGAGAGGATGATTCTCTTTTTTGACTAGCCAGCAGAGGGTATGCTAAGGAATTAACAGATCGTTACGCTTGCTAGTAGAATTTCAGAAGGGAACTATGGAGTAGGGGAAGAACTACTAAACTTGGAGAGAGAATAGTTCAGCTATTTATCAGCCCTGAGATCACAGACATTTAGGCTTAGCTGCACCTCTATAAAAGTAGAGATCATGATACTGTCTCCCCGATAGGGCGGTTGTGCAGAATAAATGGGATGGAATGGATGGAAAGAGCTTTGTAGGCTCAAGGCATTGTGCCAATGTTGATTGTTACTCTGATGTTGCTTTCGATTAATAGGACATTAGGATCCAATTTTAGTAGCCACCTTTTAGAAACAATTTGGATTTTTTTTTTTTTAACAAAAACAAAACAAAACAAAACAAAACCCTGACCTTTGAAATCCATTCAGAGGTGATTTAGACAATAAACTCTAGGTCATGTTTCTGCACCAGTGAAATGTTGAACAAGGAAAATATCTTTCCCTCCTTATTTCTTGTTTGCAAGCCCCCCCATTTTCGTAGCATCTGCCTCTTTTTTAGATCTAGGTTTGCTCTTCAGGAGACTGAGGACGGGGGCAGCTAAGTCTGTACAGCTGGCTCTTAACTCCTTGCCTACCACAGCTCCCATGTCTAGTTGCTCATGGAGAATGAATGTCATTAAGAAGAACATTCTTCCAGTAGAACCATAGGTGACCCAGCTAAGAACTTTCAGCCCATGAAGTGTTCTCACCAGCTAATAATTCCAAGGATCAAAGGCATTGGGAAAAGATGACCAACCTGGGGACCCACCCGACCTATCCAGTTAGCTATCGGTCACACCCTCCTGCCCTTCTCTCCACCAGGTCTTTCCATTGTCCACCACTGGACTGATTTTGTTCTTTAAAATCCACAGCCCTTTAATGCCGCTGTTTAGATGTAATGGAGTTTGTTTTCATGCGGTGTGTTGGTGGTGGGACCATAGACAATGCTAAGACCTTCCTGGTTGGCCATTATATTGTTCTCCTGTGTCTGTTCTAGCACTCGGGGATAAATAGTTCCAATGCAGAAGTGCTGGCTCTGTTCAATGTGACCGAGGCGGATGCTGGGGAATATATATGTAAGGTCTCCAATTATATAGGGCAGGCCAACCAGTCTGCCTGGCTCACTGTCCTGCCAAAACAGCAAGGTAACAATGCTTTCATTTTTGTCTTTTTTTAAAAAGAAAGCTGGATATAGAAGCTGAAAAGACTTGGTGCTTTGGGAGACTGCAGGCAGCTTATAGGATAACTCTTGTGGCCTTGGTATATTTATAATAATCTTTCTTCGGTGATGCAGCTGGTATGATACCAGTAGCCATGGAAAAATGCCCACAACGTTCAAAGTGCTTGCTCCAATTTCTTCTAGAGATTAGCCTCCACCCCCACCCAGTTTTTAAGTTGTTCCTTCTGGTTGATCTTGTTTAGGCTGCACATTTCCCATCATTACTGCACATTAACACCATTTAAAACACACGCTTCCATGCCTGTTTAATACGGGGCATTTGAGTATCAGCAGAGTTTGTCTCCTTCTACTTCAAGTTTTTAGGGAAATATTGGCATGATGCAATTTGTTCAACAAAGCATCATTTGTTTGGTTGCATACTTGATCCTTATGAGTTGCTGTTCTTGACCTTGTTGCACCAAATTTGAGGGGAGCTCATCTTAATGAACGTACTACTGGATGCTACTAAAGGCAAAAGGTTGACTTTTTAGGTTTGTCATGACTCACATCCAAATGTTTATTAATAAAAAGAAAAAAAGCCCAGTTTTTTTGGTTACCAAGATGATGCTTCCTTCCATGTCTTTTTGTCAATGCTACGTAGGGCAAGATGGTATCACAGAAGTAAAAATAACCAGAGCTTGGTAACCAAGACAACCTTCCACCCCAATTGGTTCCCACAGGGCCAGGAGGATGGGTGAGGTGTCCATCTGGGCTTATGTGCAGTGTGTTGTCTTAAAACACAGCAATTTAGATAGAACTACCCTTTCCTCTTGGTGGGAGTCTGCAGCCAACAGGACCAGAACCAGCTTGGCCTTCTGGGCACCACACTTTTGGAAAACCACCCCTAAATGCAAACCAAAGCACAGGCCAAGAGAACGGACCTCTGTGGGTTGATTTTTTCCATGCGTTTGATTGCGTGCATGTGTAGGAGGTGAAGCCGGTGTGGTGACGGGCCTGTGGAGGTGAGCTGGTCAGTGTTGCTCCGTGTCTCTCGGTTGTGGGCTTTGTGGATGGGCTGCAGTCGGAATCTCCCAGTGGCCAGCACCCCCTGAAGCCCCCGGTGCGACGCCTTGTGGTTCCACAGCCCCCTCCACAATCATTCCTGTGTCGTCTAGCCTTTTCTCTTGCTTCCCTTGTTTTCTAGGCCGCCGGTGTTAACACCACGGACAAAGAGATTGAGGTTCTCTATATTCGGAATGTAACTTTTGAGGACGCTGGGGAATATACGTGCTTGGCGGGTAATTCTATTGGGATATCCTTTCACTCTGCATGGTTGACAGTTCTGCCAGGTATATACTGTTCTTTCTCTCTGGGTTTTTTTCCCTTTTCTTGGTTGATTGCTATAAAATTAACACAGCTTCTGTTATCAGAAATGGCCGCTTTTATCCTTGCATAAAGATATAAAAAATGTTAAAAATGATCCCTCAGGGATAAGAAAACTGCCTTGGAAATTCACACACAGTGAGATCCCACACGCACATTTATGATCAAGGGAAATTTCACCCTTAAAACCTGAAGGGATCTCATATTTTTAGCGAGTCATTGAGCCAATGTATAAATTAGCCCATCCCCCTTTCTCTTAAGGAAGAAGTTGAAATTACTTTGTAAAATTCAAAGTAATTTATTCTCATTTCAAATTCCATTTTGCTAAAATCCTGTATGTGTTTTTATTGCTTTCATCCCACTTTGTATTTTTAACGAGATGTAAATAGAGGGATGTGTATGGAGGAGCCTGGGGAGCGGCACCTCTGAATGTCAGGTGCACAGAAGCAGTGTGTTGCCTACCTTGGGGATCGGTGGCTTGCTGCATGTTGCAATAGAATGGACTTTCGGTTTGCTTTCATTGCAAAGCATGCTCCTGCCATCTTGGGCTTGATGTTATTTCTGCCTTACAGAGAAATAAACATCATTGCAGCCCTGTTGCCTAAACATTGCTGCTGTCTGAATCTTTAACCGACATCTCTATTCTAGTGAAACTTTCTTGAAATTAAACACTGTCCTCTCTGATGCATCTGCCTCTTTGTCATTTCCTTTGTGAAACTGCAGAGACTGTGGTTTGCTAGCTTATGATGTTCCACTCCAGTTATTAATTCCTTGTTTTTAGAGTACAATGCCTACCTGCATGCTTATTTTACATCTAGTAAAAATAAAATAGATCGTTTCATTTTTGTGCTGTTGCTGCTGAGAGTTTTGACTATCTTGCAAGTATTTTTCTGATTAAAATGTATAAGCTTTCAATAATACCGTTGCATCCATTTTTCCTTTTGTTGCGAATCTGCTCTGTGAATATTTGCTTTGAAACAAAGAGACGTCTCTTATGTTGAAGCTTGCTTTTATTTACAGTACTGCGTTCTGTGGTGCCTAATTGGCACTTCTTAACCAGTTTGCCTGACAGTGCTAGCACTTAACTAAGAATGCAGTTTGAGAAAAACACTGTTTGGAAATACACTGCTTGTAGATGGATCATCGGAGACTAAGAAGAAGGCAGACATTGGAAGTTGATATAAAAATATGCTTAATTAAGTAATTATATGTATACTCACACATAATACCTTTATGTTTTTTCTTTAAGAGAAAAGCTGTAGTGACATAACAGTATAACCAGATATGTATAAACTTAAAAGGTTATTAAGGAATATTATAAGCTTTATGTATTATGGATCTAATGGTTCTATATTATAAGCAATTCAATTTATATATTTAATGCATTGGTTTGTTTATGGACTAGATGGTATTAAGGAATTTACCAAAACTTTTTGGGACCGGCCTACTAGATGAACATCAGTTTCATATGGAATTGTGTTCATCCAGGTTAAATTATCCTGTGGAGTCTTCCTTTGGAAGAGCCTACCCGTGTAAGACTGAAGCATTGTCACTGTCTCCTTAGAAACAAAAGTGGGCATCGCTGATATTTCAGAATTTTTAATTTGGTTTGCATTCACAGACCATCATGAAAGATAATCCTTTCATTGTGGGTACAGTTGGTCGTCCTCCACTCAAATGTCTAACAGAATGTGGCCTCATAGCCTGCCCTGTGCAACTGGGTGTCAGCCACTGACTGGATTGCAGGTGCCCACTGAGGCTAGAGACAGTGACTACCTGGGTCCTGGTGGTCAAATGATGAACCCCTGGTTATTCATTTTCATTTGGGAGAGGCACTTGGCATGGCCCATGCCATTCTGCAGGATTGAGTTTTTGAGAAGCCCACCTTGCCTTGAGAATGGTCGTCGCCTTTTGGTTCCTTTGGTTGTGCTATGATGCATCAATCTGGTGTGCTAACCCTATGGCCTGCTTATCTGTTCCTCCTCCTGTGATCTGCAATCTAGCTCCTGGAAGAGAAAAGGAGATCACAGCTTCCCCAGACTACCTGGAGATAGCCATTTACTGCATAGGGGTCTTCTTAATCGCCTGTATGGTGGTAACAGTCATCCTGTGCCGAATGAAGAACACGACCAAGAAGCCAGACTTCAGCAGCCAGCCGGCTGTGCACAAGCTGACCAAGCGCATCCCCCTGCGGAGACAGGTAACAGAAAGTAGATAAAGAGTTTAAAGAAATTTAGTCCTCCCCTGTGACCCAGCCAGCTTGTGGATCTTGTCCTCTGCTTTGATGCCATCGACTTCTGTGAGCTTCCATGTGCGAGTGATTCTGGTGTGATGCTTGGCGGTCACCCAGTTAGTGTTTGGAGCTGGGAGAGTCTAGTCATGGTGCTTTGCTTGGATCAGTGGGGTCCAGCTCCAAGGGCAAGAAAGGACAATAGTGTCAGAATCAGAAAACTAATCAGCAGGACTGGAAATAACTGGAGGCAAATCCCTCTGTGTGTGTTTGATCAGACTCAAGTACAGCGGTCTCTTCGAAGCTTTGGCCACATTTGTGTCCTGTGATCTAATACCTTTTTTAAGATAAGCATGAACATTCGCTTGGAACTTATGCCACTAGTACGAAAGAGACTCTAAGTTCTCTGACTTATTTTTTAAAGTCAAGATCAGTATCTTATGCCCTGTGGGTGCATCTGAACTGTTTGATTTAAACTGGTGCACAATAACTTTCTACACAGAATTTTGGCTTAACCACTTTGCAACTTACAATAGAATTGTATGCATCTATTATGTCTCATTGTTAGTAGTTCACAGGTGTGGCTGTGGATTTATTGGTAGAATATTTGTGTGGAACCAGCAACAGATTGTTTTTAACCCCCAACTTGGTCTTTGGTGGTTGCTTTTTGCTTGTGTGTGCCTCCTGATTGGTTTAATTTTGCTTTGGGGGAGATGGGGCAAGATGGAGCCTCTGCTGTAAACCAAAGCCCTGCATAGGTAGGTGGGACAGGAAATGCTTCAGCTCTTTTCTGCTTGTTCACAGAGATGGAAGCGGAAGGCAGATGTAGATGCAGAACATTTACTAAAGCATTTGAAACTTGGTTCTGATAAAGGTTTCTTTTGAAATAGCAAGTAAAACAGCAAACTCATTGGCTCTATTTCAGTGTGTATTTTAGTAAAATATACGGGGTGCTTGTTAAAATTTCAGATTCCTTTGTCTCAGCCCCAGAGATTCTTGTTCAGTCATCTTGGATAGGGCCAGGAATCTGCATTTTACACAAGCCCTATGGTGATTTTAGAATGCACTTTGAGAAACTCCAGGTTAATCCCAGGCGTGCCTCTCCCGGGACTTCAGGTCGGAATGACATTTTCTGGACAAGGCATTAGGAAGGATTAGGAACCAGTTGGTCAGCAGTGGTTTTGGCATGGGTCTGGTTGTTCACAACCCAGCTTCAAACTCCTGGCTGAATGCGTCCTTGTTAACTTCTCTAAAGCCATGTTTCAAGCAGGTCTTTCTTTGTGGAGACGGAGGATAGAATTTAAAGTGTGTGTCAAGTGTAGGCGAATGACCAAATTGTGTTAAGAGCATGGAAAAAGGGGCCTATTGGGTCACATCTGCCACTAAGAACGCTGTTGTCATTTTGAGTGACATGATTATCTTTCTTGGGGCCAGGAAAGCAAAGATGAGGCCAGTTGGCCAACCAGTTTCTAGACGAGTCCAGTCCTGAGATAACTCTTAGGTGGTTTCTATTATTTTTTTTCTAGTAGGGAAAAATGCTAACTTCTGGAGGCAACTTGTAATTTGACATAGCTAGGCCCCTGCCCCTTAATTATCTCATCATCTTTTTTTCTGCAACTGTTACAATGCTTTTTTTTTTTTTACTTAATATAAAAGGGTAAGATGCCCTTAAAATCCCCCTGACTCAGCCACAGTCATTGTGTTTTCTTCCCCCAGTGCCAGCTGGCTTTTCTTCACTGTCTTTCTAAGAATACAGTTTCAGAAAAATAGTATTTGGAAATATACTGCTTGTGGATGTATCCTTGAGGACTAAGAAGAGGGCAGACATTGGAAGTTGACATAAGGATGTTCTAAATTAAGTAATTATATGTATACTCACATGCAGTACCATTTATATTTTTTCTTTAAGAGAATTCAGCCTGGCCGGGCATGGTGGCTCACGCCTGTAATCCCAGCACTTTGGGAGGCTGAGGCATGTGGATCACCCGAGGTCAGGAGTTCGAGACCATCCAGCCTGACTAACATGTTGAAACCTCGTCTCTACTAAAAGTACAAAAATTAGCTGGGTGTGGTGGTGCATGCCTGTAGTCCCAGCTGCTTGGGAGGCTGAGGCAGGAGAATCGCTTGAACCTGGGAGGTGGCGGTTGCAATGAGCCAAGATCACGCCATTGCACTCCAGCCTGGGCAACAAGAGTGAAACTCCGTCTTTTTTAAAAAAAAAAAAAAAAAGAGAATTCAGCCTAAGTTAGTCCTTTTTCCTCTCTTCTCTGTGTTACCAGAGGGAACATCAGAGTTCCTTCCTCTTTTTCTTCCCTCCTTCCTTTATTTATTCATCATAATTTACTAAGTGCTGGGTATAAACCAGGTTACATGTAAGACACAGCCTGTCACATTCACCAGTGGTTCCAGGGTTATTTGATGGTAAATGCCTGTAATCCTAGCTCCACAGGAGGCTGAAGCGGGAGGATCCTTTGAACCCAGGAGTTCAAGACCAGCCTGAGCAACACAGCGAGACCCCAACTCAAAAAAACAAAACAAAACCAAAACCCAAAGTGGAAAAAAAAAGAAAATGTAATTGCCTTGTGTTCAGTAGGGCCAAGGAGTATAACAGAAGCAGAGGAAATGGGGCAAATACCAGTTCCCTGGAAAAGTACATCTCTGCGAGATTAATTTATTTGGGGGGAATGTTGACACACCTCAGCTCCTTTTACATGTCCAAGTGGGGTACATTATTGGATCTTCACAAAGAATGTTTCATCAGTACGCATGGCCCCTTTGGTAGAGAAAGAGATGCTTATCGGGTATCTGGATAAAAGAGGGTTATTGGACTGGAGCTGGAATGAAAAGCCCCAGAAAGGCCTGCAGATACATTGATGACAGAGCAAATACCGCAGGGATGCCAAGCATGCCTTTACCTGGCGACAGGTGAGCCTCTAATCAGATGTGTCAAGGATGGGTTGTTTCTAGGCATTTATGAGGCCACTTTTTATTCTGTGTTGGCCAGTCTCCTCTAGGACACAGGGATCACTCAGTGTCTCCATGGCCCTGACTCTTTCCCTCTCCAACACCCATACACACACAGTGTCTCACTCAGGTCCCTCAGTCCATCCTTGTTCTCTTTTCAGAACAAGAAAAGTTGGGTTTTTTTCCTCCTGTGAGTTTTTCCTTCTTGGCATTTATTAATGTGCACTAGACTTACTGGTGTAACACAGACGTTTCAGTTTATGTTATTTTTTTGAGCAAAAATATTTTTTTCCAGTACCAAAGAAGAAATTCCTTGCAGTCATTTCCTAGTAAGCGTGAATTTTTTGAGACTTTGTATGCACATGGCTTGAAGAAGGAGAAGCAGCTTTTGGGTGGTGGGAGGTAGATGGCAGGTGGCATTTCCCTGTGTCCTTTGATGGAGGCTCATGTCACATTCAGTGTCAGGGCTTGGGCACCGTGCCAGACACTGCTCACCCACTCCCACTCCTTTGGCGCCCAGCAAGTTAAATGAGACCAACAACAGCCAGCCCAGAGAGGGGCATCTTTGTGAGCCTGTTGGTTCTGATACAGGTCTGCTGGACAGCCAGTGGCCAGTGTGAAGCAGCCTTTGTGAGTTAAAGGGGGCAGCATTACTTTCTGTGTTTTCCACACATCAATTGGGTGGTGGGGGAAGGTGTAGAGGTGGGTGGAGGATGGAGTGCAGAGGAAACTGAGGATGCCTGTTTAGGAGACGTGCAGTGTTGCTGGGTTTGCTGAATCAGTTTTACATCGAGCACATCAGTTTCTTTCTCTGGGGCTTGAAGCTTCCATAGGGTAGGATGGAGATTTAACTGTCTTATGGTTGGCTCCGTCCAGATAAATTCATCTCCTGTGCAGCTTACACCTTCTCTCACTGCCGTCAGCATGGTACAAGAGGCTGCAGGGTGGCTTTTTTTTTTGTTTTTTTCAGACTTTAGTTTCACCTTCTCAGCTGCTGATATAGGTAGGCTGAAAACCAGAGAAAAATCAAGAGCAGGCTGGGTGCCGTGGCTCATGCCTGTAATCCCAGCACTTTGGGAGACCAAGACAGGCAGATCACCTGCAGTCAGGAGTTCTAGACCAGCCCGGCCAACATATAGTGAAACCCCGTCTCCACTAAAAAATACAAAAATTAGCTGGCTGTGGTGGTACATGCCTGTAGTCTTGGGAAACTACTTGGGAAACTAAGGCAGGAGAATCACTAGAACCCAGGAGGTAGAGGTTGCAGTGAGCTGAGATGGCGCCACTGCACTCTAGCCTTGGTGACAGAGTGATACTGCGTCTCACACACACAATAAAATAAAAATAAAATAAAATAAATCAAGGGCAGTGAAGGCTACCTTTTGTAACAATACTTTTGAGGCAAATGGCATGTTCCTGGGGACGTTAGGAATAGGACCAAGATGAAGAGGGAGGAGCGGAGCGGGTGCCTCGGGGGAGGAATGTGTGACTCAGTAGCCAGTTCTCAGGTCCAGTGTTAGTGATCCTCAAACATATGCCAAATTCCAGGAAGGGGGATGGATGTTCTACTCCCAGAAGCTCGTTTACTGCCTGGCAGCTGAACATCATGATCTGGGAATATTCTCTGTATTTTGGTCAATCAGGTGGTCTAAACCTTACCGGCTCCAGAAAACATTTGGGTAATTAGAGTGGTCACGGATGACTTAACTGGAATCTGCCCTCTCATGTGGGCACCTCACCCTCCCTGCCACTATTTCGCTGCTCCCTTTTCTCCTCTCTCAGCCTCCAAAGGACATGACAGTTTGCCCAAGATCTGACCTGGGTCTTGGCTGATGCGATCTCTCGAGCAGAGCCAGCGCATCTGGGGCTGGTGCGTCATGGCTCTGATAGGTTTACTCACAGAGTCCCAGGGAAAGGCCTGCGGGGGGCAGAGACTCGCTACGGGAGAAAAGTGAGTGTCTGATGAACTGCCTTGCCTAATTACCTAAATTTTGTTATGGAGGAATGAAAAATGCAACTTCAGAAGCCTTTGAAGCTTTATCTCAGGCACCCAGCTTGCGGTGGTGAAAGCATTTTGTTTGGCCGTAGGGGAGTGGTGAGCAAGGCTTATATTAGAGCAGAAGTATGTTAATGCCAGCCTCGTGTTCTGGTGGGGGAAGGTGGTTTACAGCCTAAGAGTCACAGGGCCTGTTTGGCAGGCTGTGGTCCAAGTGTATTTGTCAGTCCTGGGGAATAAACACACAAGTATTAATTCATCTCTTCTCCCTGGAACATCTTTGCTTCTGCTTGCTGTGTTCTCTGAGAAATCCCCTCTAGATGGTAAATTTAATTCAGTATTAAGAGATAACACTGTTAGACCGGGCGCAGTGGCCCACACCTGTAATCCCAGCACTTTGGGAGGCCGACGTAGGTGGATCACCTGAGGTAAGGAGTTCGAGACCAGCCTGACCAGCGTGATGAAACCACGTGTCTACTAAAAATACAAAATTAGCTGGGCGTGGTGGTACATGCCTGTAATCCCAGCTACTTGGGAGGCTGAGGCAGGAGAATCACTTGAAGCTGGGAGGCAGGGATTGCAGTGAGCCAAGATCGTGCCTGGATAATGAGAGTGAAACTCTGTCTCAAACAAACAAAAGAAAAGAAAAGAAAAAGATAACACTGTTTCTTGGTGGCCCTTTAAAAAGAAAGGAAAAAAAACACTTCCTCACTTAATCTCCCATATGTACTATGGAAATGTACGAAAAGCACATTTACTTAAAAGCTTGACTTATGGCACATGCTAGAGAGATTCCGGAAAGTGAGGAAATGGAATTGGAGTCTGTGAAAATACATGCTTAAAAAAAAAAATGCCTGCCAAGATTCGGGAGTGGGAAAACAGTTTACTAGAGTGTTCGTGTTGATTGTTTATAAGTAACTCACTTATCACTAACAAGGGAATATATTAAAATTGGTTAGGAAGGAAACTCTGGAATTGAAGTTTCTAGGTAGGAATTGAAGAATAAGGAGGATTATGATTTTGTGCAAAAGAAAAGATAATTTAATAGTGCTGAAGAAGTAGAAGGATTTCAGAGATGAGCAGTGGGAGTTATTTGAGGGTCCTGATTCAGAGGAAAGACGCCCAGTAAAACATGGTGTCCCACAGGGGAATGGCCTGCCCGGGATCGGGCCAAGCACCCAACACAGGCTCCCTCTTGGAGTCGAAGGGAATGAAGAGAAAGTCAGCCGTATTTTATAGCTCCAGAGGGGATTTTAAAAGCATAGTAAAAATGCATGGAGGTGAAATTAAGACATACATCAGTAGACAGAGCAATCAAATTCTATAGTTTCTTAGTCTTTGCACGTTTTCTTACCCTTTTCCCCCGTTTCGTGTTTTTATAGAAGTATTTTCCAGGTTTGTAATTTTAATCTGAATCTCCGTACTTCATCTGAACAAAATTCCCATAAATCATCCTTCTTGTAAACCTCATTTTTAAAATTCTAATAATAGTGACAATAAAGTTGATAAAGGTTTTCTTATTTATTTATTTTTAGGCTTTCCGTTTGAAAAGCTGTCACATGAAAATCTTCTCTAGACAGTCTGTGTGGGGGATGGTGTAGATACATGTGAACTTTTGCCAAGGGTTTGTGGATACAGATTCCTTCGGGGTCATGGGTGAGCCATAGAGGGGCGAACTTCAGACTGAATGTTAAATTTTTCTCTTCTGAGGTAACCCCTAAGCCGTATTTGTCATTAGGACCCTCTTACTGTCCAGTTTTCCTCCTGCCCTGAGATGATTCCCTGACTCCTGGATTCTTCATCTCCTGCTTGCTAGAACCCCAGCCCATCCTGGCAGTGAGCAGAGGGCCTCATCTAGCAAATCAAACATGCCCACTAAGGCGTATCTTCTGCAGTCAGCCCTTAATGTCACTGGGTTATCTTCCTGGTTGCACACAGTTTGACAGCACAATCGTCCCTTGGTATGCGTTGGGGATTGGTTCTAACAACCCCGAATATACCAAAATCTGTGGACGCCCAAGACCTTTATTTAAAATGGTGTAGTATTTGCATATAAACTGTGTATATCCTCTCATATACTTAGTCATTTCTAGTGATACCTGTAATAACTAACGCGTTGTAAATGCTATGTAAATAGTTGTTATACTGTATTGTTTTTATTTGTATTTTAAAATTGTTGTATTGTTATTTTTTATTAATTATCTTTCAAATATTTTTGATCTGTGATTGGTTGAAGCCATGAACGCAGAACCCACAGATATGGAGGACTGACTGTATCTTACACACAGAACCACCCTAGGCTCCAAACGCTCCAAGTTACCCAGAGAGAAGTGCCTTTGTCTGTTCTGTCAGATCTGGGCAGCAAATGATTCTAAAGGGACTAAGAGAAAATATTGCAGTGTTGGTAGCAGACATTAACTGAGCTCTTAGTGCCAGGCCTAGCACTAAGCACTTCATCAGTTTTTTTTTCCCCCTCATTTTATCATCGCATTAATGCTGCACAGTTGGACCTGTTCCTGTCTCCTCTTTTATTTTTTGAGATGGGGTCTTGCTCTGTCGCCCAGACTGCAGTGCAGTGGCACCATCTCGGCTCACCGCAACCTCTGCCTCCCAGGTTCAAGCAATTCTCCTGCCTCAGCCTCCCCAGTAGCTGGGATTACAGGCACGTACCACCACGCCCGGCTAACTTTTCTATCTTTAGTAGAGACAGAGTTTCCCCATGTTGGTCAGGCTGGTCTCGAACTCCTGACCTCAGAAGATCTGCCCGCCTTGGCTTCCCAAAGTGCTGGGATTACAGGTGTGAGCCGCTGTGCCCGGCCCCTGTCTTGTTTTTAACAGATGAGGAAACCCAGGTCTAGAAAGGTTAAGAGATTTCCCAAAGCTCACACAGTGAGTGAGTGCTGAAACTGGGACGGGGACCCTGACAATCTGACTGCACAGTCCCATGTTGTTGCAGTTGGTCAGGTTGTAGCCTGCCTGATGCGGGGCTTCATGTTGTGAATGATGAGCACAGGAAGGGCAGCAACGGGATTGACTGCTGCCCACATCGAAGGATGCAGAGGTGCCACAAAACCTAGCCTGGTAGCAGAAGGAAGGGCTGAAAGCGGTGATCTTGTAACTTTTCACTCATTGTAGAAGACAGCATATTTCAAGCATATACCCTTCGTTTTCTTTTCCCTTGTTCATGCCTCAGCTCAGATCCTTATTATTCTAAAAAATATTTTTGTTAAATAAAGTACTTCTTCTAGAACATAAAAGAATTACATATACATGGTCATAAAATCCAAATGGTCTAGAAAGTTCTGAAATAAAATGTATTTTCTACCCCCTCTCTCAACTCCTAATCTCTCTCCCCAAAGGCGATCACTGCTAAGTCTCTTATATATCCTTCCAGAAACTTTTAAGTGCCCTTGTTCTCACACCTCGCTGTGGGACAGCTGCCTTCCCCACATCCTATTCTGTGAGCCTCGCTGATGAGAGTGGTGATTTTCAGGGAGGAGGCACAGAAGCCCAGCCATGCCTCTGCCTCTGCTGGGTGTTAACGTCATCCAGGACTGCGGTCCTCAGCAATTGCTTAATCAGTTCTCACTCCTCTGTTGATTGCAGCTCCCTACACACCCCATAGTGGAATCCTGGAAACAGGTATCCAGTGATGAGGGGCTACGCTGCAGGCCGTGCAGAGAGTGTTCTGGCTGCACAACCTGCCAGACCCTGGCCATTTGCGGAAATTGTCCCATTGCTAGGCCTCTTTTTTTTTTTTTTTTTTTTGAGACGGAGTCTTGCTCTGTTGCCCAGGCTGGAGTGCTGTGGTGCAATCTCAGCTCACTGCAACCTCTGCCTCCTGGGTTCAAGCGATTCTCCTGCCTCAGCCTCCGGAGTAACTGGGATTACAGGCACCTACCACCACAACCGACTCATTTTTTTATTTTTAGTAGAGATAGGGTTTCACCATGTTGGCCAGGCTGGTCTCAAACTCCTGACCTCAAGTGATCTGCCCGCTTCAGCCTCCCAAAGTGCTGAGATTACGGCATGAGCCACTGCGCCTGGCGGGCCGGTTCTTACTAGTTTGGCTGGAGCTTCTTGCCCATGATATCCTCAAGCATAAGGTCCCTCTGCAATGAGTGGTGATTTTTGCCTGTTCATGGGGAAGAACTTTCAGAAGACCTTCTTAGTTTTGAAAACACCTGCATACTTAAGCATCCACAGCACATGGCCCTGATGCAGAATGAATTAGGAGGACAGAAAGATTTGGGGAAGCATCACTGGCCGTTAAACCCGCTCCTAAATCTTTCTGAGCTCTGTAGATGGAGCTTGAGATGTTCCTGTGGACCAATGCAAACTGGAAGTCTTGATGTTCTCTGAAAGTTCCTGGCTTCTGATGTGTCTTGCAGACGAGGTCAGCTCACTACAGTGAGGTTGGATACCACATGGCGGGGACTTTAAAGTTGTCTGTTTCACCCAGGGTGGGGTTCATGCCTAGTCTGACCTCAGTGGGGAGCAGGATGGATTCCACGGGAGCACCCACATTTACCTTCTCGTCTTTTCCCGCTTGCTTCTGCCATTTGCTTGTGCAACCCAGACACTTGGGTGTGAGGGTCTCAGCTCCACAATTAATGATTCTTTAGTTCCCTCTTTTAAAACATTTTTACCATACAATGAATAAATGTTGCTCATACTATCTGCATAATGAAGTTTAGGAATAACTGCCCCCTGCCAAAAGATTGAATGGAAGGCTCAGGAAGTGCTCATGTACATTTTAAAAGATAATAGGAATTCTATGTGAAAAATGGCCCACTTCTTTATTTTAATACTGAAAACAACTTCCTAATCCTAAAATGATTTTCTTCCCCTAATCTATTCTTGGGCATCTTCTTGAATTTCTAGCCTGCTTTGAGGGAAGTCTGGGTTTACAAAGGCGAGATTCAAAGCTTTTCGAACAGGACAGGTCCTCTGGTTCTCTGTGAGAAGAGCCCAGGACCCACCCTGTGAAAGTTCATCTCACTAAATTTGTTCTTCTGGACTGGGTCTTTGCCAGTGTGATTGAAGGTGTTTGTAAGCACATCCAGGAATACTATCCACCCGGGCAGTCACACAGGAGACAGAGCCCAGGGTGGGCTAGTTGGCTGCTTAGAGATGGATCGTGGTTAACTTCACATTCTTGTTCTCTTGGGCCAAAGTCTTGTTCATGGTTTAGAATAAGACAGTGTTCAAGCAGCCTGTGGTCAGACTAAGATTGCGTAGTCATCCTCAGAAGTGGCCTTCCAGTGTGCGCTGCGTGAGTCTTTTTTTTCCATAGAAACCAGCCAAAGGACAATGATATATTTAAGAAATAATCATTTTATCAGACACACTGAAATGGATCAGGATAAACAAGAAAGTAACCCGGTGGAGCCTTGTGTACTGCCAGGTGGGAGAGGAGTTCTCTTGTGTGGTTATGGGAAAAGGTGTATTTTATTTCCATTGATGCTTCATCCCACGTGTTTAGTGCGCTGGTTTCTGAAACCGAAGACGAGAGGCAGCCCATTTCCACTGAACAGCCTGGCCATCAATAAGTTTCCAGAAGGACTGGGGAGAAACAAAGAATGGCCCCCAATGCTGGGGTCTTGGGTTATTTTGAGTTAAAGGGACTTGGAGCTACTGAATGTCTTCCACATTCAAGTCCTAGAACTCTTTCCTTGAGATATTCCACTTTACATTTCCAAAGACAGAGGAAATATGGAAGAGCCAATTTCCTTAAAGTTTTCATAGAATTTCATAAGCACAGCATTGATCCGTGATCTGGGTGGTCTGAGAGGAGATCCATTATCCAGGGCTCCAGTACAGGTGCAGGTACAACCGTAAAGGCACTAATGAAGCCAGAGAGGACTGTCTGCATGTCCTCAAGTGACTCTCTGGAGGAATTAGGACAGAAAGAAAACTTACATTGTGATCAGATGCTATAGGAAAATTTCATAGAAAAACCTGAACATAGGAACATACAATTTGGATGGAATCTAGTACTGCGTGGACTAGAGGGCAGAGGAGTTGGATTCCAGTGGTTTTCTAATTTGGTTTCTTACTTCTGCCAGCCCTCAACCCATTCCTTTCTAAGATTCGATACTCTGGCTGGGCTCTGGCTGACTTCCAGCCTTCTCAGGTGGAGCCAGGATTACATCTGTGTCTTTGCATTTTGTATCCAGGTTTCGGCTGAGTCCAGCTCCTCCATGAACTCCAATACCCCGCTGGTGAGGATAACAACACGCCTCTCTTCAACGGCAGACACCCCCATGCTGGCAGGGGTCTCCGAGTATGAACTTCCAGAGGACCCAAAATGGGAGTTTCCAAGAGATAAGTGAGTACTTCTCTTGGCCATGTCCCAGGATGGAGACTCAGCTATAAATGGGGATATTGGATTAACATTTTCTTTTTATGACCCTTAGCCACAAAGGTCTTGCTGTGATGATGTCAGCAGGAGTAAGATTGTGTTTCTAAATAACCAACTCCTGGAAAAGAAAAGAATGGATTTAAAAAAAAAATAGCTCCTTGAAAGCAGAGGTACTTGCCCCTGGCTGGTCCCCAAAGAAGATGACATCTGGTTATCATTTTTCAAGTGTCTGGGCAATTCAGACTCCGTCAAATGGAATAAAAGTAGAATTATCCAATTTATAAAACAGATCTGACATTCCAGCTTTTGGTTACTAGAACAAGACTGTTCTCTGTTCACTTCTGTGGAGAAATTAGATGCAGAATATAAATGGCCTTAAGGACCTCTACCCAGTGTTGCTGTTCTCATTGGTTGTTAATGTCATATTGGGCTGAAAAGCTTCAAATATGGTACCTGACATCTAATTTCTGTGGTCCATAATATTTTCCTTGTTGGATGATACAGAGGTGTGCCAATCAGATGTTTAGTCAAAATGTGGCCACCTGGGTGGTGTTGGGGCTATGTATCTCTTGGTCTTGCTTGAACTCCATGTACTGGAGCTCTGTTGGGCTGCATTTGAATCCTGGCTTTGCCAGACAGTGGCTGGGCAACCTCGGGTGAGGCACCTGATTCTCTGAAATTCATTCTCATAAAATGAGGGTGGTAGTTCAGACCTCCCAGGACTGAGCAGAGTTCTTGGCTTGTGCGAGTTTTCCTTTCATTTCCCTTCACGTGGTGGTAACCTGGGAGCTCTAAACCGCAAACCTCAGCAGGATCATTGTGTGGGGCATGGAGTCAGTGGGCAGAATTTGAGCTACTAGCCCTCATCCTCTAAGCAGGCACCGACCCTCAGATCGTCCTTCTGAAAGGAAGAGCAGTGGTCATTGGAGGGCTGTCCACTCACTTCTGGGGTACTTTTTGTAGTCACAGCTTGAGAGTATGGGAAGGTGGAAATGCTGACTACTTCTGCATCACAACACTGGAATAAGCTCTTGACTTGCTTATAAGCAGCTACCCTGGTTTGCCTTGACATCTTCAGTAGCTCCCGAGATTATATACACTTCTCATGTATACATATACACATTTGGAAATGCAAACATAAGCTTTTCCAGAGACTGATCTGATGAGCTCTATTTGGAAGGGAGAGGTAGCTTATGTGGCTGGCACTTCTGATTTTGATTCACGTGATGTCACATCAGTTTTGTTTCCCAACTGCCAATTTAGAGATGTGTACCGTTAGCTAGGACTGAATAATTGTATAGATATTATTTGGTTAGAGTGTTAATGGAAGTAATTTCCAGTTACTTTCCAATTAATGGAAGTAATTTCCAGTGAGTGAAAAGACCACTCACTCATTCACTTATTCATTCACTCGAGGCATGTTAATTGGACATTTACTGGTGGGGCACCCGAGAAAACACAAAGAATGGTTTCTTTACCTGTAGAATGTGGAGAAATGGATGTTTCTTGTGAACTCCGCCAGCCCTAGTCTGTGTGTGATTATATACACAGATAGGTTCATGTGCACATTCCTGTATATATGACTGAACTGGGGAGTTGTGATCACATTTTAAGAAATTGCAGCTTTCGGGTTTAGTCCATAGTTTTTGCCACCTGTGACACCAGTCAACAGTGGAAGTCTGTATGTGCCCAACTGTTACCTCCCACCCGGGGTACCCTGAGTGTGGAAAATCTGAGTGCTAAACATTTCAAAACAGTGTTTAGCGCAAACGTAGGTGGAACAGATTTCCAATGAATGAAGGCTATTTAGAAGCAGTTTATTAGATCGGAGGCAGAAGTTATACAAAGAAAGGATTGTTATGCTTGTAGTAGCAAGGCAGTGGGACATAAATTAGCCATTTTTCCAATGCAAATATTTATTTTCTGCCAAGATGTTAAATTTAATTTTAGTTCTGGGTAGAAACAAAATGACCTCAGCATAGCACACGCTGCCCTCAGTCTTTATGTTGAACTTCTGCAGACTATTGTGTACTTACCGTAAATACTGTTTACTAATGGCAGCTCCATGCTTTGCTGTGTTATGCTTAAGTTAGAAAGGGCCATATTCATAAGTATTCCAAAGACTTTTGCATTTTGTTGGTTTCTGGAATGCACAAGGACAATATATGGCTATTCATCCGATGTGCATAGACCTTGTAATCTTAGAAATTTAATTTGTGGTGTTCACTTTGGATTTTCTTCATTGTTAATTTTATGTAGTCATAAGGACTTTTAAACTTATGTCAAAAAAAAGTCCCCAATTTTTTAGAATTTTCTTTTGAGTAAAAAATTAGAGATTCATTGAAATGCTTTTAAGAGGCATATCCTGTAACTTGGCAAGGAATGTGACCATAAAATCCATTGGTATTTGAATAATAATTTTAAAGTCACCATTTTACAGGGACAAAAAAATAAGAACAGTCTTAACATTTTTTCTTTGAGCCATTCTAAATTACAAATATTTAATTGGCTCAAGATCAAAAGCTCTTCTCTGGCACTTAGGAAAGCTGACCACCGCACTAGCAAGGATACCTTCCCTAAAGAAAATAAACCGAGAATACCAATGTGAAATTTAATAGCTGTTCCACCAGTAATTGACATTCTCTAAAACGTCACTAGGAAAATACTCGGGCACGTGTGTACCCTAAGTCTCATTAGTTCCATATGATAAGCGCTCCATGCTTTAGCAAGCCGCTGAAAGATTTTTATACTTAGTTCTGGAATTTCCCTCACTACACCCCATCACCAGATGCTATGTGCTAATCCCCTATTTACACATTTAGGCTGACACTGGGCAAGCCCCTGGGAGAAGGTTGCTTTGGGCAAGTGGTCATGGCGGAAGCAGTGGGAATTGACAAAGACAAGCCCAAGGAGGCGGTCACCGTGGCCGTGAAGATGTTGAAAGGTGAGCGGGGAGGCGGCAGGCTCGGGGAGGGGCTGGGTGGAGAGTCTTATCAAGAAAGTTCCTTTTGTGGCATGTGAACTCTATCATGGCACGGGGTCAGAGAGCACATAGTTGACCTAGGGGTTGAGAAGTTTTCAGTATAAATCAGCATCTCGGACAGACTATTTATCTTGAGCTGTGTGTACTTATAAAGAAAAGCCAGTTTTGTTAGAAAGTGGTAGCCTCCTACATAGAGTTATTCTTTGACTCCTTCTTCGTGAACACGATTCTTCATTCTCTCTGTATTTTTATGTGCTTAGAGATTATCAACTCACATATAATTGGATTTATTAGCTAGGAGTTGGTGTGTTGGATTTGGGACTTAAACCTTAACTTTACAAGTACAAGGAAATTTGTGTTTTTGGAGGGAACAAAGAGACGTAAGGGAGCAGAAAGCCTTCTCTTTTGCGTGAGGAACGAAGCAGAAATGACACTGGTCTGGGAGAGTCACTTAGCTGAGAAGGAGCGAATAGGATCAGGGCTGGTGCAGAGCCTCCTGGAACACGTAAACAATTACCTTGAGATGTAAATGTCGTGTTGTGTTTGTGGGACTGTGAACACTTCTATGTTAACCTTCCAACCCTGCTTCATGCCCATGTCCAAATAACTTAAAGAACTTTTAACCATTAACTTGTTTGTCCTGCAGTATTCTTTTATGAGAAGAGTTATAGGGAACGGTCACGTTATAAATCCTCTTGTAGGGATCTCGGAAAGAAGATCCCACGCCGAGTGTTTCCCACGTTTCCAGGCAGAGGGGCCCGTCCTTGGGATATGGTGCCGGGCATGTCGCAGGTGCTCTGAAGTTAGGCTTTGTCTTTCTTTTGTGGGTTCTCATGGGATGGTCATCACGTCCCTCCCAAGGGGAAGTAGCAGGCTGCACTTTGTCAAAAAGATGTGCGTTTTGTTTTTTGGGTTTTTTAAAAGGCTGTTTATCTGAATGACTCCCAAGGAAAACTAGAGTGCTTTGAGATGTTCCCCACCTTGGAGCCTGATGCCGGGGAGGAACACTGTGCTTTCTTGCCCCAGGTGTCATGGCACCACTGACGGAGGCAGCCCCTGGCTGCGTACCAGGGCCAGGTGTGGGAAGGACCCAGGCTTCTCATCTCTTTTGGCGGAACTTCTGGTTTTGCTAATGGAGCTCAGAGTTACATGGGATATTGTAAAAAGGGAGGTCTGGGAGTTCTCTTTCTCTTGTGATGCCCAGGCTGGCAGTCTTCCCTTTAAGGACACAGAAGGGTATTAGTCCCCAAGCCATTGTGGCGTGTCCTTTCTTACAGCCCACAGCTGTGTCTCCCTCCCTCCTCGTGGCCCGTGGCTCCCTCCTTCACATACATCAGTGTAAATTTTACACACAGTCACTTGTATTGATCTTCCTTTTGTGAAGCTAAAAAACTGTTTGCAACATGGTTCTTATCCATGCCCATATTTCATTTTTTTTTTTAAAGGAAACCCAGATTTTTCCATACTGAATTAGCTTGAGGTGGAGGGCACATGGGAAAGTCTTGCCACTTAGGAGAATCTAAGAGAAGCTAACTGCGAGCCCGCGTATGTGGGACCTATGCTATTCTTGCTTGAAATTACAGAGTGGAAGTTTATATAACTTTTCTTAGGATGGGAACTACAGTGCCCTCTGAGAAGCCACTAGAAGTCACAGCCCTTTACCTGCTCAGAATGCACATGCATGCACATTTATGGCCCTGTTTATGGGGAACTCTCTGAACCCATCTCAGAATGCTCTAAGGGCCTCGAGGGGCTGGGTTAGGAATGCTTGGTCGGGAACAAGTCTGTAGTGATTTGAAATGGCCCTACCCTTGGTCTCTTCACTGGTTTCAGGCACTGTGAAGTTGGGTGTGGTTTTCTGAGACGCCTTAGATATGGCAGAGGATGAGGCTATCTCATGGTCTAGGCAAGAATTGGCATTAGTGTCAGAAGCCCCTGCCCTCGTCCTGACTCTTGGCCCCATTGGCCCCCCAGTGAGCTCTTTGACACAGAGTGAGGCAGTTCCCTGTGTAGGCCTTTGTCCCTTCCTCGATAAAATGAGGGAGATGATTTGGAAAATCTTTTCTGATTCTGAAATTCAATTTCATGCTGTTTCAACTGTTAGTTTCAACTGTTTCAACTGTTAGTCTTTGGCAACTAACAGTAGCTGCCCATGAGTTAGACGAAATGAACTGATTTGTGAATATGCCTACTGTTCATAGATGATGCCACAGAGAAAGACCTTTCTGATCTGGTGTCAGAGATGGAGATGATGAAGATGATTGGGAAACACAAGAATATCATAAATCTTCTTGGAGCCTGCACACAGGATGGTGAGTAGGACGAAAAACTGCATTTGCCCAAATACTCTGCAGTTTGATTGAATCATTTTAGAAACGGTTGGGCTTCTAGATCCTGCTCCCAGAGCACCCCGTGTGCATGTTTAAAGTTCTTTTTAAAATCCCCATTGGAAGATGTTCCTAGCCATGAACACAAAGAAGGGTCTGTGCCCGTACCTGGGGGCCAGTAGAAAGGAGGGTGCAGGGTGACTTTGGATTTGAGGGCCTAGAGGGCCGTGCTGTTTCTAGGTCATAACCTGGAGGGGGTTTTGGAAAAGGCAACCTCCTTATGTTTTTGTTTTGTAAGTGCTAAGAGAGATTTCTCAGAATAAGATCCTATGTTTTGGTTGAGAAGTTCTTCCCTTAAAACAGGGATTGAGGAATCCACATCTTGCTGTGGGTCACAGATGGCTGAGCTCCCAAGAATAGCTTAAAAGAGGAGAAAGCAGTATGAAGGAATACGTTATTTTCCCTGGGGGAGAGAGACCCTGGCTTCTTCCATTGAATGTTTACTGGCACTTTGAAATCAATTTGCTAAGTAATTAGTAAACTTGAAAACGCCTATCTTTGACTTAGCAATTTCTCTTGTAGGTCTGTACAGGAATTGGCGAACTTTTTCTGTAAAGGGAGGTTGTAGATATTTTAGACTTTTGTGGGCCGTATGGTCTTTGTCGCAACTTCTCGTGTCTGCCATAGTAGTGAGAAAGCGGTGCTAGAAGTACAGAAATGAATGGACCTGGCTGCATGCCAATAAAATTTAATTACCCAAACAGGCGGTAGGCAGGATTTGGCTTGCAGGCTGTAGTCTGCCAACCCCGAGTCTATACCATGGAGAAATTATTGCACACGTGTGTAAGGGAACATGTACGAAGATGTTCATTGCCTACTGTTTGTTATGGCTGAAACCTGGAAGCAAATGCCCATGCATATAAGGGAATGGATAAATAATGTGTGGTGTGTTTATATGATACAGTATATGCAGCTGTGAAAAGGAATGATCTAGTTTTATTTTTATAAGCCCAACAGGTTCCAAAAGGATAATATGTGGGGAAAAATGTTGCAAAGCTCTAAGAGCTTTATTATTCATTTATGTGATTAAAAATAATATATTACTTATTGAATAGTTAAAACGAACCAAAAGGATAGAATGGAGGGATCCATTGCTTTCCAAGAGGGCGCAGGTGACAGCATGAGAGTGACAGGGAAGAGCACGTCAACTGTGTCTCTGTTTCATTTCCTATAGCCTTTTGAGGCTATCATGACCAAGGGCTGATTTATCATTTTGGAGAGATTATAATGATATTTTTATGTGTGCTTTTCTGTATGTTAAAACTTTTTCTTTTTTCTTCTTCCTTTTTTTTTTTTTTTTTTTTGAGACAAAGTCTCGCTGTGTCGCCCAGGCTGGAGTGCAGTGGCATGATCTCGGCTCACTACAGCCTCCACCTCCTGGGTTTAAGCGATTCTCCTGCCTCAGCCTCTCGAGTAGCTGGGACTATAGGTGTGTGTCACCGCGCCCAGCTAATTTTTGTATTTTTAGTAGAGACAGGGTTTCGCCATGCTGGCCAGGCTGATCTTGAACTCCTGGCCTCAGGTGATCCACCTGCCTCGGCCTCCGTAAGGGCTGGGATTACAGATATGAGCCACCACGCCTGGCCTCTGTATGTTAAACTTTTAAAAAAAAAAAAAAAAAAAAAAAAAGCATGAGTTGTAATAACTAAAAATGTTTTGCTGAATTGCCCAAGGGCAGACCCTGGATTCTCTCTTTAGGGAGCTTCTCTTCTTCCTCAACAGGGCCTCTCTATGTCATAGTTGAGTATGCCTCTAAAGGCAACCTCCGAGAATACCTCCGAGCCCGGAGGCCACCCGGGATGGAGTACTCCTATGACATTAACCGTGTTCCTGAGGAGCAGATGACCTTCAAGGACTTGGTGTCATGCACCTACCAGCTGGCCAGAGGCATGGAATACTTGGCTTCCCAAAAAGTGAGTCTTTCACATTCTACTTGGTTGGGTGGAATCCAACTAAAAATGTCTTTAAAGAAAACAGGCAATTTGGACATGCTCATTTGCTAGATCAAGCCGTTGCATGTCTTGTACAACCTGGAAAATATTTATTGCGTTATTCACATTTGAGTTTAATGAACTCTTTAAAACCAAAGCAGCCTCATAAACCTATAGCATCGCTGCAGAGATGAGCAGAAAAGATACCTCTTCTTTGAGGCAGGACCATGTCTGATTTCCCTCGGAATTCAGCTCTCCAGGTGGGAAATGGATGGTTTTAAAGGCCCCCTTTAATTCGGATGATTTTCTTTCTTTTTTTTTTTTTTTTTTTTTTTTAGCTTCATTTATTTTGTGGTTACTGAGTTTTTGAACATAGACTTTAGGTGTTTAGTGTTTTGGGTTTGATATGGCATTAAATATTCTAAGAGTAAAGGTCAAACAAAGGGGTATTTTAGTAACCTTGCGTCCTGGAGCTCTGCGTTTATTTTGTCTTGTTTGGCGGGTGACCCTCTGTGGTTAGAAGTTGGCCAGGTCCCCTGAGGTGGACTGCCTGCATTCCAGGCATGCCACTTACCATGGAACTTGAAACATTTCAGTTATTCTGAAAGTAGTTAGACAGGTGCCCAGATGTCCTCGGAGGCATTTTGGATGACCCAAAACTCCCTTGTCAGCCCCACACATAGGGAAGCGGAGGGGCGGAGCTGCCTCCTGTGCAGAGGTGGGCCCTGCTCCTACCTGCAGTGCAGTTTATTGCAGTGCCAGGAATTCCTTGGGTCCCCAAAGAGGTGAGATCCTCTGGTGGGCGTGGACCCTCTGTCACTGGGGGTCTGGGTTGCCTGAAGGGTCACAAACTCAAGTCTCCATGGGGCCATGCCAGTCACACCACCAAGGCCTGCGGATCACTCAGAGTGCAGAGAGATTCGAGGGATGGCTGCACCTCAGCTCTACTCTCTGGCCACATAGGAACATGGCCCAGAGCTACCCCATGTTCTGGATGGTTTTTTCTTTCTTTCTTTCAAACAGGCTGGAGTGCAGTGGCATAATCACAGCTCACTGCAGCCTTGACCTCCTGGGTTCAGGTGAGCCTCCCACCTCAACCTCCTGAGTAGCTGGGAGTGCAGGGATGTGCCACCATGCCTGGCTAAGTTTTGTGTTTTTTGTTTTTTGGTTTTTTTTTTTGGTAGAGATGGGGTTTTGCCTTTTTTCTTTTTAATTTAAGAAAAACTTTAAAAACATTTTTAAGAGAGTTTAGAGTTTAAGACTTTTTCAGATGTTTTTTGTATAAAAATCTCCCAATATATAGGTTTTAGGAAACTAATTAAACACAGGTTTGACTTCTGTGATTGCGTTTGTGTACACGTGCGTGTGCGTGCATGTATGTAGGGGAGTTTGCCAATCAAAAAGTATTTGGCATCCAGAGACAATGAGACAGATCCAGAACATGGGACATTTGACAAGATATCACTTCAAAATGTCAGTGTCTCGAAAGATAAAAACTGCTGGGGAGACAGTTCCGGATTAAAGGGGGCCGATGAGACAATTCGTAAGTGTAAAAGTGGGATCCTGGACTGGATCCTGTGAGTCGGGGAGGGTGGCCAGTTCTTAGAAAGGACATTTGTGAGTGTCCTTTGAATATGGACTGTATAACATTACTGGTTATATTTGTTATCAGTGTTGAATTTCGGGGGGATGACAGTGGTATCTGTTGTAGGAGAAATACACTGAAGAATTGAGATTTGTGAAGTATCAGTGATGCCTGCAACTCAGTTTTAAGTGGTCCAGCCATAACATATAATCAATCCATTCACTATCCCAAGTGTGTATGTGTGTGGGGGCAGGTGGGGCAGGACGTGGAGACAGCAAGTGATTGAGTAGGTGTAACAAGCAAAGCCAGCAGCGGTGGGTACTCACTGTGCCATCCCTCCTTTTCTGCAGCTGTGAACTCTTCCTAAATAAGCCTGGGGAGGGTAGCCCATCTGTAGGCTGCCTATTTTGATATTCTGGTCTTGATCACTCCCTGCCCTACCTGTGTGGGAGATAGGGGAAGCAGTTTTGCACCCAGCAGGGCGGTGCTACTAGGAGAAATGTGGTAGGAGGGCTGGCCCGGTCATTTTATTAAAGCCTTCAACATCTACTCCTAGAGCATCCCCGATGTCTCATGCCCTTGGTCAGGCTCTCCAGCGAAGTGGCCAGAAGAGACATAGTCCTTGACCTCCTGGGGCAGGAACCATGGGTGACAGTAAGAGAAATTCACCGTAAATGTGGGAATGAAAATAAGGTTGTAAAAAAATATTGAAAAATATGCCATGGAGGAAACAGTGGGATAAGGCCTTACTCATGCCAGGACACTGCACTTTGCTGTCACTGCCATGGAAGCCTCTGAGGGGGAGGAAGAGGATCAGTTTGTGCTTCAAAGGTGACTCTCACTGCTGCTTGTGTGGTGAATGAGAAGGCTGAGCCCCTGTCAAAGGTGATGATAGTTTGGGCTAGCGTCTGTTGGGTCCGAAGACACTGAGAGAAGCTGGTGGGCTGATGTTGGACATAGTTTGCTCTTGGGATAGTGAATGGATTGATTAGATAGGAGGGAGAGAAAGAGAGGTCAAGGATGACTTCTGGATTTCCAGCTTGAAAAACCAGATGGTGGTGTAGCTTTCAAGTCTGGGAGGACTTGGGAATCAGGGTTGGGGCAAGGAGCATAGATTTGGGTGGAAAATCAGAGCTCGTCTTGAGTGTATCTGAGTCATCCAAGGGGAGATTATGAAGAAGCTGCAGGCAGCAGCTCAGCTCTGAGGGTGGGCTAACAGCTGGGAGGCAGCAAAGGGAGCTGTGAGTTCAAGCCATGGGCGTGGACAAACTCATCTGCGGAGAAGCTTGGAGGAGGAGAACAGAACCCTGAAGTCAGGTCCTGAGAAAATACTCAAATCTAGAGATTGACTGAAAGCACCAGAAACAGCAGCGGAGACCGAGGAGGCACAGCCTGAGCAGTAGGAAAATCAGGACACGGAGCGCAGAGGCCCCACACGGGAGCTTCAGGAAGGAGGGGGCAGGCAGTAGAGCCTCGGCGCTCAAACTGGTGAGAAGCACGGGTGTTCGGTCCTGGTCCTAGAGGCAGTGGTGGTACCCCTGCCCACCCTAGCCCTGAGGACTCGGAGCTCCTTCCTGTTTTGGAGCTGGCAGAGAGAAAACTAAGAGACGAACTTTGCTAAGCAGGGCAAATGAATCCATTTAATCGTGGAAGAACGGAAGTACCCATATTAAAGTGTTGTGATAATAGTAACTATCGTTATTATTAATTACTGACCACTCTGGGAAAAGCTAACCATCTTCCAGGCACCGTGGCAGAGCATTTGACATAAAGCATCTTATGTAGCCCTCAGAACAACCCAGAAATAGGCAGGATTTGGATCCCCATTGTATGGGGGAGGACGATGAGGAAGCAGCGTGAACGGTTTAAGACCAGATGTGTCAGGAGGACTCAGATGTCCTCACTTCTGAGAAGGGGACTTGTAGGTTCGAAGAATGGAGTGGCAGGTCCCAGACCTAGGTCTCCTGGTCCCCCACTCAGCTGTCTCCTGCTCTCATGAGGCCCCTAACTCTAAACTGAGGCAGGACCAATGAGATTCCGCCTGTGTGGGGCGGGGTTGGGGTGGGAGGGGTTGTTTAGTGCCCCAGTGTGGCCTCATTGTCTCTACATTGAATAACAGCCCAAGGTAAAAGGGATATTGTATGGGCCTTTAAGACATGGCATGGTTCCAAAGCCACTTACTGGAGGCCACACGCAGTTAAGGACCCAGAATAGGTTTCAACATGGAGGTAGATGAAGATGTTAAGCACGGTCCCCTTGTGAGGGCTTTGCTTCCAAAAATGGAGGGCTTATTCTTGAAGGTGGAGAATGAAGAACCAGGCAAAGGGTCCGGCCCTGGCTTTCCCACACCCATCCCCTCACAATGGGGAGTCATGGGCTTGTGAGAGACCTGCTTGCCTGAAGGAAGGGGCAAAAGAGAACTGTTGATTACATCGTTACTGATGTACTGGGTTCATCTGTGCTCAGCGCTGGGCCGATTGAGATGAACACACAGTGCCTGGACTCCAGCAGCTTTCATTTGTGTGTGTACATGTGCGTGTGTGTGTGTGTGAGTGTGTGAGTGTTGGGGTGGGGGTTGGGGACTGGAGACAGAGAAGTGAAAAAACACCATGGTGTATACAGCAATGCAATTAGGTAATAGGGTATTTGAGCCTTATACAATTTATAAAATCCTTACTATTTTTAGCTCAAATCACACTAATTTTACTTTTTTAACTGAATCCCAAACCCAGTTAACCCTCAAAGTGTTAAACCTGAGCAGTTTGTTTTTTGTTTTTGTTTTTGAGACAGGGTCTCACTCTGTCACCTGGCTGGAGTGCAGTGGCGTGATCTTGGCTCACTGTAGCCTTGGCCTCCTGGGTTCAAGTGATTCTCCCACCTCAGCCTCCTGAGTTGCTGGGACTACAGGCATGTACCACCACACCTGGCTATTTTTTGGTAGAGACGGGGTTTTACCATGTTGGCCAGGCTGGTCTTGAACTCCTGACCTCAAGTGATCTGCCCACCTCAGCCTCCCAAAGTGCTGGGATTACAGGCATGAGCCACTGCGCCTGGCCCTGAGCAGATTTTTTTGTTTTTTGTTGAGACAGAGTCTAGCTCTTTCGCCAAGGCTGGAGTTCAGTGGCGCTATCTTGGCTCACTGCAGCCTCCGCCTCCCGGGTTCTAGCGATTCTTCTGCCTCAGCCTCCCGAGTAGCTGGGACTATAGGCGCTTGCCACCACGCCCGGCTAATTTTTTGTGTTTTTAGTAGAGATGGGGTTTCACTGTGTTAGCCAGGGTGGTCTCCATCTCCTGACCTTGGGATCCACCTGCCTCGGCCTCCCAAAGTGCTGGGATTACAGGTGTGAACCACCACGCCCAGCCTGAGCAGTTTTTTTAGTGAAGCCCCAGCTTCCCCACCTGTAAAATGGGTATAACACTATGCATGTCATAGGTTGCCGCAGGAATTCGATGTCATCAGCCATACTGGGCACAGGGCATATTGTCTACATCGTAGGGATGTTGGTCTTCCCTCCCGTAGTGACCCACTGACCTTCACCTATGGAACACCAAACTGTCCCAGGGCCCTAATTGTGTAAAATGGTCAGCTCTCTGTGCTGGAGAACAGCTCACATTCCTGTGGATGACGGGGATTTGGCTTGCCTGTGATTACTTTCTTTTTCTCGGGTGTGGGTTCCAAGTCTCCTCTTACTCAACCCAGAGGCTGGGGTTTGATGTTTCCTAACCCCTGGGATGAGGGATGGCCACACTAGACTCTGGCTTTTGCTGAGAAGATGGTGGAGGGAGCCGTCAGCAGTGTCTCTGTGCAAGCTGAGCCCCAGTGCATGGTTGGAGCCCAGTGCGTGGGAAGCACATTCTTCTGACCACACAGCTTGCCAGACGCACAGAGCGCGTGTCGGCAGGAGCACACCACCGGGAGAGTTTGGCCCGGGGCTTGGAAGTTCAATTTGAAGAGGCCTCCAAAACTGGGAACAGGGCTGCAACCCCAGACGAATCTCCAGGCAGCTTCTGTGAGCTCTCACGTTTCCTGCTTCCAACCTGGCCAGGGATTGCAAGCTTGCGTGGCTTTCCTGCTTTCCCGCTTCTGGGCTTAGGCTACACGGGGGGCCCAGAAGTGTGTGAACACAAGGAATAGCTGCGGGTCGGGGTGGAATCAAACAGTTCCTTATTTATATTTCAGGGATCACTTAGCTTGCCCCTTTTTTAATTGTCCATTTCGTGAAGTGCCTAAGATCGGCCCCATTTCAGCCTTGTTGAATGGACTGATAAGACTTTCTGCTTCGTATGATAGTTAACCTTTGCCAGTAACCAGTGTAAAAGCCTTCGGTGGTGATATTTGCTTCTTTATGTCTTATCTCTTCCCAAAATAGAAGGTGATGATTGGGGACCCTAATTACCTTGTATTCTGTGGAAATCTTGCCATATGAAAGTGTAACAAAAATGCAGCAGCTCACAATAGCGTATCATTTGTAGAAAGGAAAAATCATAGGCCGGGCGTGGTGGCTCACGCCTATAATCCCAGTACTTTGGGAGGCCGAGACGGGTGGATCGCTTGAGGTCAGGAGTTTGAGACCAGCCTGACCAACATGGTGAAACCCCATCTTTACCAAAAATACAAAATTAGCCTGGTGTGGTGGCGGGCACCTGCAATCCCAGCTACTTGGGAGGCTGAGGGCAGGAGAATCACTTGAACCTGGAAGGCAGAGGTTGCACTGAGCCAAGATCGTGCCACTGCACTCCAGCCTGGGAAACAAGAGTGAAACTCCGTCGTCTCAAAAAAAAAAAAAAAAGGAAGGAAAAGTCGTAATAGCTAGATCTTTCTGAGACTCAAGAGTTAGTGTCAAGACAATAAATTAGCTGTTCTGTAGCAAGTATTTAATGTTTCATTGTTTAGATTCAGTGTATGTGGCACATTCAGGCCGAGGCCAGGTGTTAGGAGAAACTGGACTGAGAATGTGGATGGACGGGCATTGGCTGTGGTAAAGGCCAAGAAAGGACATGACTAGTCATTTCAGGAACCTTAGTCATGGGACATGGAGGAGGTACAACAGGGCTAAGTTTGGAAGCGTAGAGACCCGCTAGACGGGCAGTGTGGAAGTCTCAGGGGGAGGGGGCAGACAGTGAAGACGGCCTGGACTCAGGGATTAGCAGTGGGAAAGGCATGGTATGGACACATGGGAAGGCATTTTGGAGTTGAAATCAACAGGACTTGGGAGGAATGTGTAAAGAATACCGGTGTATAGCTCTCCGATTAAGAGAGACAAAGCATTGGAGGAGTTGAAACCTTGAATTTGAGATGTCAAGGGAATATCAGTGGGCAGGTGTCCCACAGACAGTTGAAAATGAGAACATGGGTCTCAGGAGGAAGATCAGGATGGAGGTACGAACTTGCGCATGTTTTGTATGTGTTTAGAATTAATGCCGTGAGGATATATGGAAATACGTAATGGAACAATTCCTCTATTTGAAGGGACAGAAAAAGAGAAGAGCCAGCCGGAGATTCTGAGAGGGCAGGGAGAGACAGAGAGCCAGCTGAGGGAAGGGGACGGGATAAAACTAAACAGAGGGGCCGGGTGCAGTAGCTCACACCTGTAATCCTAGCACTTTGGGAGGCCGAGGCGGGTGGCTCACCTGAGGTCAGGAGTTCGAGACCAGCCTGACCGACATGGTGAAACCCCATCTCTACTAAAAATACAAAATATTAGCCGGGTGTGGTGGCAGGCACCTCTAATCTCAGCTACTCGGGAGGCTGGGACAGGAGAATCTCTTGAACCCAGGGGGCGGAGGTTGCAGTGAGCCGAGATCGCACCATTGCACTCCAGCCTGGGTGACAAGAATAAGACTCCATGTTAAAACAAAAAACAAAAAAAAACCTAAACAGAGGGACCGTTTTAAAAAACAAGCAAGAAATCAGTAGCATCTGACGCCACAGAGGAGGAACAACTGAGGAGTTGGAGGACGTCATTTGCGTCTAACAATTCAGAGGTTCTTCATAAGCTTCAGGAGAGGCAAGAGTAGAACACAGATTAGAATGTTTGAGAAGTGACGGGGAGTGAAGGAGACGCGATGTTGGATTTTAATCAACGCTTCTGAAAATTCAGGTGTGAAGGGCAGGAGAGCAAGTGTTGAGAGAAAAGATTTTAGGATGATTAGATACAGATCTATAAGCAGCTGAAAGGAAGACACCGGTGTGGCTGGACAACTGGAGATAGAAGAGAATATGGTTATTTAGTCTACCTTCGCTCTTCAGAATGATCATTCTGTTTATTTGTAATTCCAAAACAAATATATGTCGTATTCGAGGCTCTCGGATGATCCCAGTTGACCTGTCTTCTTAATCTTAGAGCCACACTGCGTTTTCTTTTCTTTTCTTTTCTTTTCTTTTCTTTTTTTTTTTTTTTTGAGACAGAGTCTTACTCTTACTCTGTCACCCAGGCTGGAGTGCAATGGCGTGATCTCAGCTCACTGCAACCTCTGTCTCCCGGGTTCAAGTGATTCTTGTGCCTCAGCCTCCTGAGTAGCTGGGACTACAGGTACACACCACCACACTCGGCTAATTTTTGTAGTTTTAGCAGAGATGGGGTTTTGCCATGTTGGCCAGGCTGGTCTCGAACTCCTGACCTCAAGTGATCCGCCCACTTTGACCTCCCAAAGTGCTGGTATTACAGGCATGAGCCACCACACCCGGCCACACTGTATTTCTTATAGTATACCACAACTGGTTTTTAACATCAGCTATATTCCTATCTGCATTTTAAGAAATGAACATATTTCCTTTTTGTTCTGGCGGTGTTTTGAAATTAGTTATTTCTCTTGCTTCTTTCTTGATTTCAGTGTATTCATCGAGACTTAGCAGCCAGAAATGTTTTGGTAACAGAAAACAATGTGATGAAAATAGCAGACTTTGGACTTGCCAGAGATATCAACAATATAGACTATTACAAAAAGACCACCAATGTAAGTCGATGGCAGCAACACAGTGGGCAGGGGCGGGGGTGGGACTCAGAATGTTCCAGGAAGAAAGGCCGTCAATGTTGAGAGCTGGGTGGGATGGATGGGGACCCATTCCCCTGCCCTGATTCCCGTTCTTTTGCCTTACTATTCACAAACTTTCAATATGCAAATTTAGCCTCTATTTATGTCAATTTTAGTAAATGTGAAACACTTATATACAGAATAATCAGCAGCCGCTAGGATTTTCTTATGGTTCTCATCAAGAACTTTCATAGCAAAAACTATAGCTTGGAAGTTACTGGTTTAATTTTTGCCTAATAACTGGTCAAGGAGCATCTGTGTGCTAGGGAGATAAAAGATAGAATCCAAGGAGATGGCATTTTATTAATGGCCCAAACCTGTGCATCTCACACATTGTGTATGGTCCTCATTGGGACTGATTTCTGCTCTATTGACTGACTAGTAAAAACCATGAGAATATCAGCTTTTAAACAGGGCATAGCCCTATTGAGCCTGCTAAGATAAATTCTTTTAAATATATTTAGTTTTTACATTTTCCTCTACATTTGCAGGGGCGACTTCCAGTCAAGTGGATGGCTCCAGAAGCCCTGTTTGATAGAGTATACACTCATCAGAGTGATGTGTGAGTAACTCTCTTTTCTCTGGCTTCTTCCTGGGCTTGAGCTGCAAAAATACTGTACGTACTTCACCTTTCTTCCTTCTTTAGTGGCTGCTGCATTTCACACATTCGTAGAAGGTGCAGGAGCTGGCCTTAGAAAGGACGGATTTTATGGTAGGCTGATAACCAATGCTCTGTTACTAATCTGCCTGGCTTCAAAGAGCACAGGAGGTGGAACCGCTGACCTCCCCCTGCCAGAGCGGAAGTCCTTCCCTTGAGCATGTTCATGGATGTGCAACTACAAAGCAGTTATCTAATTCGCCAAGCTCTTGGCATGTTCTTCACTCCATTAAAGGAGTAATCCTGGAGCTTTTCCCACTTAAGAGTAGTTTGTCATATTTCCCTTTAACCCAGATTTGTCCTTAAAGAGTGGAGCTGAGTGAGATGTGGTCCAGGCTGGGGACCTCCACAGGGTCTACTGTCTATGTTTATCCCTCAACAAAAAGGTCTGATCTTGCTTTGGCATCCTTGATAGCATTCTAGAAACACAGTAGAATATTTCTATTATGATATACTGACAAAACCAATGGGGCCAGGCTCCAACTGATATTTTAGATTTGAAAATTCAGTTGAAGGCTGGGTGCAGTGACTCATACCTGTAATCAATCCCAGCACTTTGGGAGGCCAAGGCGGGTGGATCACGAGGTCAGGAGATCACGGCCATCCTGGCCAACATGGTGAAACCCCGTCTCTACTAAAACTACAAAAATTAGCTGGGCGTAGTGATGTGTGTCTGTAATCTCTGCTACTTGGGAGGCTGAGGCAGGAGAATCACTTGAACCTGGGAGTCAGAGGTTGCAGTGAGCTGAGATTGTGCCACTGCACTCCAGCCTGGCAACAGAGCGAGACTCTTGTCTGGGGAAAAAAAAAAAAATCACTTGAACTATTTTTTATTTGTATGAGCAGGAAGAGTTCTGGGTAGGCATTAATTCTGTGCTACCATAGTTGGTCCTCTCAACAATCCTAAAAAAAGAAGACATGACGATCCCATTTTTGCTGTGAGCAACTGAGGCACAGAGGCTGTTCTGCCTGTCCTGTGCTGCTGCTTTTGCTCTGTAGAAAACTGCGGAGTGAAACTCACCACCATCGAGTACAGAAGGTTGTTTCCAGAGTGACCATGACATAGCTAAACCTGGCTCTCTCAGCTTGCTCATCCCAGAGATTGAGCCTCCTGAACTTGGCACAGGAAGTCCACATCTCTAAAGAGTCAAGTGTAAAATTGTGGCCTGTGAGATGTGTTCAGTTTTGTTGTGTGCAACTCATCTGGGGCATGTGATTCCTCATCCTAACCCCAGCCCTGTGCTGATTGCCTTTGCAGTCTTAGTGAGTTCCAGAGCCTCTGTGCAGCAGATGTTCCACCGGCCACAGAGGGCAGCTGTGATCCTGCGGAGCTGGCTTGCTGGCCTTATTCTATCAACTGCCCATCCTAGTAGATCACAACCCTTGGGTCAGGCACATAGGGAGTTGGAAAGGAACGTAAAGGCTTTGAAACTGAGAAGCTGAGATCCTTGCATTGCTAACACCACATTTAAGACAAGCAGCTCTATTCCAGAGTGATGGCAGTTTGCCTTTTTGTCTATTGATGGAAAATTCCGTCAGCACATCCCTGTGTCATCATCATTTGGGGATGCTCTTGCAGGGCAGGAAAGAGCACATAGGATGAACTGCAGGAGGGCCCATTTGTCTTTGAACTTCAGAAGTGAGGAGGTGTTTATGTCTCAGCTGGGCATGTTTAGGTTTTGGCAACGCGGATGGGTTAGTAATGCCGTGCTTTCTCCTTTTGTTGCAGCTGGTCCTTCGGGGTGTTAATGTGGGAGATCTTCACTTTAGGGGGCTCGCCCTACCCAGGGATTCCCGTGGAGGAACTTTTTAAGCTGCTGAAGGAAGGACACAGAATGGATAAACCAGCCAACTGCACCAACGAACTGTAAGGGCTGTTGTCTTTCCTGCTGGTACCACAGTGGACTTGCCACACCAGTAATACCTCTCCTGATGTATCTCATTTTTGAAGGCCCCTGGTTTCCTAAACATGCTCTAAGAAGAATGGCTGAAGCTCTCTGGGCTCAATCCAGAACTGGGATACATAGCGACACCGACAACCATTACTTGTCTGAGAGAAAGAACATTATTCTGAGTATGGAGAGGGCTTTGGATCAGAGGGTGTCTGGCTGCCTGGCTGAGGGCTCCTGACTTTGCAGAGCCAGCGGGAGTGGTCTTCCTGGGCCACTGTGCTGCGCCTTCTGCAGTCTCCCGTGGAGTGACAGGAAGACTCACGGGTCAGGAAACAAGCTAGAAAGCTGCGGGGCCGCCCTGCAGGGTGTAGGATTAAGGAACCAACACAACCTTTCCCTGATGGTTGTGCCTGGCCCCCGCCTGGCCCCATCGTGGCCAGTGGAGAATCGGTGTTTCCGGAACTTCTTGAACCATTGAAAATTGCCATTACAGATTGACGCCAACCACATTTCCTCAGAGTGAAGGAACTCGTGTTTGGTTACCTAGGTCTCACTTGTGTTTTAGTGCAGAGAATTAAAAATGTGTCCAGGCGCTCTCCTTAGAGTACCAGATCTGCCTATAAAACCATGAGCTGGTTTCTAGCAAAACCTGCCTCACACTTTAAGTGGAGTTATGTTGTGTTTGTGACGTGTGCCTGGTGCAGTAGAATCAGTGCTTTGAAAGGAGTCTCTCTGCCTCTTGCCTCAACCCCTCCAGGATTAACTAAGAAGAGTGATTGTCCCAGAAACTGCGGTCTATTGTGTATCATTTCATGGGGATTTTATATCAGTAATCCCGGGAGTGCTTTCGGTGTACCGTGGATGTCTGATGAATGGCCACATTTTATAGCATATTATATAAAGGCACTTATTGTGCTCTTTGTCATTCCTATTGTTTTTTTTTTTTTTTTTTTTTTAATGTAGAGGATCTGTTGAAACCCATAATCAAGATAAGACCTGGGAAGCTAAGCCTATCTAAGAGTTAATCAGGAAGTTAGTGTGCAGCCCAGTGGTGGCAGATTAATTCATCAAAAACTTGAAGTTGTAGTTTTCAAATTTTATTTTATTTTTTTTTTAACTCAGGAAGCTTTGTCAACTAGAATCATTAAGACCCAAAGCACTGGGCAGATAAATAGTACAGCTGCTTTGGTGCAGGGCAGGGTGTCAGGGGAGGGAAGACTGGAGACCAGCCCATAGAAATACGCGTTTTCCTTCAGCCTCCAAAGCATCTTTAGGGTGTGATGCCATTGTGAGATGTCACTGTGGCCCAGGGATACCAGGGAAAACACATAGATGTATCTTTCTTGATGGCTTAGATGCCTTTCTAACATGTTTTGGGTTACGTGCTGTTTTTGTAAGTCAAAGTGCCTTTTGGAGGAACTGGCAGGGAAGCTTTTGGGAAAGTGATTCACGACCTCCTAATCTAGTTGCTTGGAAAGTTCCTAATTTACAACACATCCCCATATTGCCTATTAAAACTGACTATAACCACGTACCCAGTGCATATGAAATTAATTCAAGGAAATCCATTTTTCCCAGGTACATGATGATGAGGGACTGTTGGCATGCAGTGCCCTCCCAGAGACCAACGTTCAAGCAGTTGGTAGAAGACTTGGATCGAATTCTCACTCTCACAACCAATGAGGTAAGAACCTCCTTCCAAGAAGCCCCTTGTCCTTGGTTGTCTTGTGAGACATGCGTAGCATTTTACACACACACTCCCCTGTTGGCTGTTGGTTGGAGTCTGTGGTCTTGTTTATTCTTTTTCCATAGGGTCAGATAGTTCAACTATGGGTTCCTCTCAAATCATGATTTTTCTCAGAACTTCATTTTGTGAGTTCTGACTCATGAAACCAAAGACAGAGGGACATCCCCGAGGCCGCGCTCAGTGTAGCTGCTGGTGGAGCAGTCCGGGGCGTGTGGGAGAGTGGGAAGGGGAAGCAGTATTCACTTGCATTTTTGTGTGCATGGGAAAAAGCTTGGATTCCTGTGCAAGTTTGGTTCTGTGCTTTGGTCATTCGTGGGTGAACTGATAACGTTCGTCATCATTTGCTTGATGGAATACAATGAAGTTTTGCAACACCAGCTTCTGTTATCCACAGTACTATCCTATGTGATCCTGTCGGTAATGCTATATGCCTTGCAGCCTCTTTCTAAGTGTATGTAAACGTACACTGTTTTCTACAATGAGCAACTTACATGATTTTTACATAAAAACATGTACCTTTTGTTAAAATATTTATTTTCCCTAAAATATTTATGCTCTCGCCTGTAATCCCAGCATTTTGGGAAGCCGAGGAGGGCAGATCGCTTGAGGTCAGGAGTTCGAGACCAGCCTGGCCAACATGGCGAAACCCTGTCTCTACTAAAAATACAAAAATTAGTTGGATGTGGTGGTGTGTGCCTGTAATCCCAGCTACTTAGGAGGCGAGGTACGGGAATCGCTTGAACCCAGGGGGTGAAGGTTGCAGTGACTGAGATTGCGCCATTGCGCTCCAGTCTGGGAGACAGAGCGAGACTTCATCTCAAAATAATAATAATAATAATAATTTATGATCTTTGCCAACAAAATAAACACTCGTCTGTCTCTCATTGTGCAAATTTAGCCACGTCAGTGGCTCCTTCAATATGCAGAGAGAGTGCTTTTTATAATTATGGAAAGCATATGCTCTGAGCAGAAAAGATGATAAACCCATCAAGTCTAGTCAAATCTTAAGATAGAGAAATTGTTAATGAATGTATTTTGAGATATTTAATGAGGATGCACAATAGTGTTCTTTTACACAGGAAACTAACTCCAAACCATGCAATTGTCTCAACAAGAAAAAAGTTAAGGTTCCCCAAATATTTTAGAAGGAAAATAATACATTTAATTTCTGATTTAGAAAATAGTTTTAGAGTGATTTTTTTAAAAATAATAATCAAATGTAGTGATATGAAGTCTTAGCTCAGCAGGTTTATCTTATGCGTCTGACTGTGGCGTGTGCTGGATAAAGGAAGAGATTGCACTTAAATGAATACAGCTGACCTTCAGAAGTCGAAAGGAACGGTTCAAGGGGGAAAAGAAACCAACTTTCTTCTTCTGCCAAAATTGTTGTTTCTAGTATAAGTTCCTTTAACTGTAGACTTGGAATCTACTGATATCCCTATTTTTTTCCTATCAGATCTGAAAGTTTATGGCTTCATTTAGAAACTGGGAAAAGTTGGCCAGGCGCAGTGGCTCACGCCTGTAATCCCAGCACTTTGGGAGGCCGAGGCAGGCGGATCATGAGGTCAGGAGTTCCAGACCAGCCTGGCCAACATGGTGAAACCCTGTCTCTACTAAAGATATAAAAAATTAGCTGGGTGTGTTGGTGTGCGCCTGTAAAACCAGCTACTCTGGGAGGCTGAGGCAGGAGAGTCACTTGAACCGGGGAGGCGGAGGTTGCAGTGAGCCGAGATCATGCCATTGCATTCCAGCCTGGGCGACAGAGCGAGACTCTGTCTCAAAAAAAAAAAGAAACTGGGAAAAGCACTAAAGTTCTATTTTAATGATCTCATGTCTATGCTCAAAGTGATTTATTTATATATTTACATGTAGAGTGGGTCCGTTCATACTGAAATTTGTATCTAGTACCCTAAAATAAAAAAGCAGAATGCCATATTGTCTGGCGGATATAAAAATCGAAGTTTCTTTCCTTCTGAAAATCATTACCATATGCTCAAGAAAAATGGTTCCATTTAGGACAAAATTTCATTTTTATCATTGTAAGCAAAAAGTTCTCTTTTGATGTGGTGGGCGTGTTTGTTTCCAGTTGTGTGGTTAATGCTGATGTTGTTGCAACTGACACATTCCCCTTCTGGGATGGGGACTCTTTCTTTTGCCAACCCTGGTGATGAATTATAGGGTTGTGTGTGTGTGTGTGTGTGTGTGTGTGTGTGTGTGTGTGTGTGTCTTTAAAAATGTCTAGTTGCCAACATTCCATGGGCTCTTTTCTGATAACACTGAGGCTGTTCGTGCTGTGGTCTGCACTTTTTGCCCCCTCTCAGCAAAACCACATGTCATAGAATAGTTGTTGGCTTCTGGATGTGTGAGCAGAACTGCCCCACTGTGCCAGCCCAGTGGAGGCAGAGAGTCCCACAAGCTCCCAATTTAGAAAGCTTTTCATAGCTTCAGAACAGGGGTCAGCAACTGCTTTCTGTAAAGGGCCAGGGAGTAAATATTTTCAGCTTCGCTGGCCCTGTGGTCTCTGTCGCAACTTTGCCACTGTAGCCTCAAAGTAGCCACAGACAATATGTAAATAGATGTGTTCTAGTAGATGTATTCTAGTCTGTCTTCTAGTAAAATTTTATGGATCCTGAAATTGGATTTTATGTAATTGTATATAAATTTTATTCATTTTAATCCTATATTATTCTTCTTTTGATTTTTTTTTTCAACCACTTACCAATGTTAAAGACCATCTTTAGCCCTCAGGCCATACAAAGCCGTCTATGGGCACCCAAGTCGGAGGAAGTATCACCCTGGGGTGATCCAGAGGGCTTTTTGCAGCACCAGCACTGGATGCCTTGGGGGAGCAGAGGACACTTTCTGAATCTCAAACCTTCAAAACTTTGAAACTTAACCTGTATTTTCCTAAAGTTTCCTTTAACAGCGCATTATGGATTTAACATACACGAATATATCTAAGCCTTTTTTGAACCTGTTTACATTTTCAACTCAGAGAACTTCTGAGAGTAATCAGTTACATCTGTTAAATTACCCGCCGAATGAAGAAATATTCCCCTTCAATTATCCCAGAAACTACAATAGTAAAATGTAATTCAGAAAATAAATATTCATGGTCTCAACTACTTGAAGGGGGTCTGGGGACCCACAACGTGTTACCGGTTTTCATTTTGCTGGGGCTCGCATTTGAAGCAAGGGCTCTAGTGAGGAGGTGGTGTAGACTCAGCGGGTCATTTAGGTCCGTGTGAAGTCGAGTTGCCTGCCCAGCACCTATAGCTCAACTAGGTTTTATTGTTCTCTACCTGCCAATAGTTGATTTATGATGGATTCCAAGAGAAAAGCTAAGGGCAGCCTGGAGTACATCAGACGTGGTCTCAGGGAGGTCTTCGTGGAAGTCAGGTGGGCTGGGTCTCTGTTCACCTTCTAGGGGTCTCCTGTCCTGTCCTGCGTCCAATACCCACATCTCAAGAGCTTGTGTTTGAAATAAAACTCTTCTCTTCCCTTCTTTCAGGAATACTTGGACCTCAGTCAGCCTCTCGAACCGTATTCACCTTGTTATCCCGACCCAAGATGAAATAAAACGTCTCTCTTCCCTTCTTTCAGGAATACTTGGACCTCAGCCAACCTCTCGAACAGTATTCACCTAGTTACCCTGACACAAGAAGTTCTTGTTCTTCAGGAGATGATTCTGTTTTTTCTCCAGACCCCATGCCTTACGAACCATGCCTTCCTCAGTATCCACACATAAACGGCAGTGTTAAAACATGAATGACTGTGTCTGCCTGTCCCCAAACAGGACAGCACTGGGAACCTAGCTACACTGAGCAGGGAGACCATGCCTCCCAGAGCTTGTTGTCTCCGCTTGTATATATGGATCAGAGGAGTAAATAATTGGAAAAGTAATCAGCATACGTGTAAAGATTTATACAGTTGAAAACTTGTAATCTTCACCAGGAGGAGAAGAAGGTTTCTGGAGCAGTGGACTGCCACAAGCCACCACGTAACCCCTCTCACCTGCCGCGCATACTGGCTGTGGACCAGTAGGACTCAAGGTGGACATGCGTTCTGCCTTCCTTGTTAATTTTGTAATAATTGGAGAAGATTTATGTCAGCACACACTTACAGAGCACAAATGCAGTATATAGGTGCTGGATGTATGTAAATATATTCAAATTATGTATAAATATATATTATATATTTACAAGGAATTATTTTTTGTATTGATTTTAAATGGATGTCCCAATGCACCTAGGAAATTGGTCTCTCTTTTTTTAATAGTTATTTGCTAAATGCTGTTCTTACACAGAATTTCTTAATTTTCACCGAGCAGAGGTGGAAAAATACTTTTGCTTTCAGGGAAAATGGTATAACATTAATTTATTAATGAATTGGTAATATACAAAACAATTAATCATTTATAGTTTTTTTTGTAATTTAAGTGGCATTTCTATGCAGGCAGCACAGCAGACTAGTTAATCTATTGCTTGGACTTAACTAGTTATCAGATCCTTTGAAAAGAGAATATTTACAATATATGACTAATTTGGGGAAAATGAAGTTTTGATTTATTTGTGTTTAAATGCTGCTGTCAGACGGTTGTTCTTAGACCTCCTAAATGCCCCATATTAAAAGAACTCATTCATAGGAAGGTGTTTCATTTTGGTGTGCAACCCTGTCATTACGTCAACGCAACGTCTAACTGGACTTCCCAAGACAAATGGTACCAGCGTCCTCTTAAAAGATGCCTTAATCCATTCCTTGAGGACAGACCTCAGTTGAAATGATAGCAGAATGTGCTTCTCTCTGGCAGCTGGCCTTCTGCTTCTGAGTTGCACATTAATCAGATTAGCCTGTATTCTCTTCAGTGAATTTTGATAATGGCTTCCAGACTCTTTGGCGTTAGAGACGCCTCTTAGGATCTTCAAGTCCCATCATAGAAAATTGAAACACAGAGCTGTTCTGCTGATAGTTTTGGGGATATGTCCGTATTTTTAAGGGATTGCTTTCATCTAATTCTGGCAGGACCTCACCAAAAGATCCAGCCTCATACCTACATCAGACAAAATATCGCCGTTGTTCCTTCTGTACTAAAGTATTGTGTTTTGCTTTGGAAACACCCACTCACTTTGCAATAGCCGTGCAAGATGAATGCAGATTACACTGATCTTATGTGTTACAAAATTGGAGAAAGTATTTAATAAAACCTGTTAATTTTTATACTGACAATAAAAATGTTTCTACAGATATTAATGTTAACAAGACAAAATAAATGTCACGCAACTTATTTTTTTAATACTCGTGTCTTACCAAATGGTTTCCTGTGCTTGAAGGTGCTGACTGAGTGCTGTTGTGAAGGCAGGAAGGGCAGGGCTGCCAAGGGTCTTATGTGCTACGCACGGGGGTGACTTGCCAGAGGGGTTGACTGAGACCAACAGTACCTGTGACAGGTTGAGTTGATCCGGTGGAAAATCTGAATCGGTTGGTTGGAGCCCTGGCTCGGTTGCTTACTGGCGCCTCAATGGAATCATCGTTCCTTTCTGAGCCCTACCAGTTCCCCAGAGGAGCAAACAAAGAGCCACATGGTAGAGAGCTTTGCAAACTGGGAGGTGACCTAAGGATGACAGGTTTTGAGTAGGGAAGACGTTCAGAACATCTGAATCCTGGGGACTTAAAAACCTTTTAGGCTGTTTTCTTCATGATGTGTGGAGAGAAGGATTTGCTTCAAATTTTCCAAAAGAAAACTTGGACAAATTTGTGAATAATTATTTATTTTCATACCACCAACGATCTGAAGAGGGAAATGGAGTTTTGCCTGTCAGTTAACAAATGCAAATCTATGACTCTTAAGGGTCTGTTATATCTACCTGCCAGCCTCATCAGCATCAGGAAAGGGAATTGAACACAGACCAACTTCTCCTGCACTTCAGCCAGGCTCTTAGAACCTTACAGGGCCATTGGTAAAGAGTGTTGTCTTTGGGGTCTTCTCTGTGTTTGAGGCCATTCATGGTGGAGCAAGGTGTCACCAGCCATCAGGGGAGTAGCCTAGGGTCCTGGTTCTGCATTTCCCAAACCTCTGTCCTTCTGTTTCTTACAGGATAACAGCGTTCTTGGGAATGTGATTTTAAAAATAAGGTGCATGAAAGCCACTTAAGAAAATTGTCACCTGTTAGACACAAGTGTACAGGGTGATGTTCTGTACCCCTGGGGACATTTCCACGGTGAGATGTCCTTGGCAAAGGTGAGGATGGACTTGCTGGGGTCTACGCTGTTTCCTCTGTGCAGCTCTCTGGTGCATATGCTGTACTTTAGACGCTGAAAGGCAGTTTATAGCCTTCACAGTGTAGATTATAATGGCAGTAAGAACTGCTGTATTTCTTGCCTGTTTCATGGAGATGGGTGGGCAAGAATCCTAATTGGTCTTTTGGCCATTTTGATTTTAGAATTATTTTTAAAGAGACACTTGTCATGAAGGGCAAGAAGGCAGTGTGGTCCATGAGAATGACAGGTAATACAGTACCTTTTTTTTTTTTTTTTTTTTTTTTGAGACCTGTCCCAAATGAGCATACACAGGCAGGATTTGATAAGAATCCTGGAGCTTATGGCTCTCCTCCCCCAAGAACCTAAGGAGAGCGTCGGAAATTAGTTGAAACCACATGTGATGGTCACCTAATCATGAGATGAGTTCATTTGTGAAGAACCAAAAGATCGCAGGCATCTTGGATGTGTAGTGCCCGGTCTGCTGTTCCTAACTGGGAAAGGCATATCCAAGAGGCTGCCTCAAAACGTCTAGCTGATGGTAGCCTCTGGCAGGATGGGGAGCCAGAGAAAGCGGGTGTAAGAGTAGCATCTTCACGGGAGTTCTGTGCATTCCCAGGGGATGGGGTACCCCGCATCCACCACACAGCCTCTCCATCCCTCCTCAGGGAGCTTCTCTGCATCTGATCTTGTGGGGAGTTCCTTAACCCCACACATGGGAACATAGGAAATTAAGACATGCATTTATAGTAAAACGTCTGACCAACTTGAGCTGCTATGAACTGAGGACTCCACCTCCAGTTTTGAAAACAAGAAATGGGGCTGCTACATTATACTGCATCATTGAAGATTGCTTGCAGGGCCGGGTCCAGAGGGCTCAGCTAGGACAGAGGAGGAAGCTGAGGCTCCGCTTGAGGTCCCTGATGGTCACCTGGCTGGGATGCGGTCTAAGGAACAAGACTGCAGCCGCGCTCAGTGCAGGAGAAAGACAGTGGACTGTGGGCTTGGACAGAATTGATTGGGTTTGTTTCTTACAGCTGGGTGATGGTGCGCAAATCCCAGCTTCTGTCCGGATGTTTGTCTCTAGGTGAACCTGGTCCTCACCAGCCTCTCGACTTGCCATGAGGATTTGCTGTAGGGCTTAGCTGTGGGAGACAGTACTCAATAAATGTTCGTTTTCTACTTCCTGAGAATTCTTTTCTACATTTCGGTGATTTTAGTATATCCACATTGTGTAACCATCACCACTATCTAATTCCAAAACGTTTTCATCACTCCATAAAGCCAACAAATTCCCATTGTTAGCCACTTGCATTTCCCCCTCCCCCAGCCCTTGGCAACCCCCAATCTACTCTCTGTCTATGGATTTGCCTACTCTAGACATTACGTGTAAATGGAATCATACGCTATGTGACCTTTTTTGTCCAACTTCTTTCACTTAATGTTTTCAAGATTTGTTCATATGGTAGCCTGTAACAGCACTTCATTTTTATTGCCACATCCTATTCCATGATATAAATATACTACATTTTGTTTATCCATTTGTCGATTGATGGACATTTAGATTGTACTTTCCAGTTATGAACAGTGCTGTTATGAACATTCATGTACTGGGTTAGTTTTTGTGTGGTCAGGTTTTCATTTCTCTTGGGCATATATGTAGGAGTGGAATTGCGGGATCATATGGTAACTGCTAGACTGTTTTCCAAGGTGGCTGCACTATTTTACATTCCCACCAGCAGTGCATGAGCATTCCAGTTTTTCCACATCCTTGCCAACACTTGTTATTATCCATATTTTTTATTATAGCCAACCTAGTGGATATGAAGTATCTTCCTAAGAATTTCGTAGCTGAGGAGATAGGATGCAGATCATTGAATAAAGATACATAATGCTTTCCTGGTTTTTCCAGAAAAAGATACTTCAATTAATCAGCTTGGTTTCCACACTGATGAAATGGCCAAGGTAGCTAAGATGCCTCAGTGGATCTTCATGAAATGGAGATGCTGAGAAACCAATCAATTCCCTGTCTTCCCTCTTGGCTGAGAGAGGAAGGAAACACTGCTAAGCGGTGCAAGGATGCAGGATCTTTCCGGCTGGAATGCTTGAGTGTATCTCTACTCACATCCGCAGTTTTATATTAAGTAAAGTCACACAAGCTTGAGCAGTCCATGGGGACTAATGAATGCACCATTACTTATGTATGCGGGTCCATTGGGTTCCTCCTTACCCAGCCTGCATTTTGATGTTATTTATTTTTTTATGGTTTTAAAGATGAAAGCAAAGTTTATCTTCTCTCACATTTCATCCCCAGGAGCCTTGAAATGACTTGGCTGTCGACCCTGGGCAGGGACAGCAGAAGCCGTCCACGTCTTAAGTGACATTCTGGAGTAGGGCCCTTCTTGTGCCCTTTTTTTCTGCCGGGTGTCTGGGGTTTTTGAATGGGCTCCTCCAAATTGCCTTGAAGTCCTGTTTCAGAGGGTCACATGAGGTGCTGTAGATGTCAGTGGATGGGAGGGCATTCAATGTCCGTCACTGGGGAACCATCCACTCCGGACCTTTGAAATACAATTTACAAAGGGATACCTCAGCACATGAAGCTGTTCAGTGACCGAAGTTAGCTTACCGTGCACATATGGGTAGGTGATTTTTCCTTCTGCAGCTCAGAACACTGCCTCCTTTTGGGCTGCACTCCTTTTATGTTTCTTTTCCTCTTCTAATTCTTTTTTTAGGCTGGAGTGCAATGGCATGATCTAGGCTCACTGCAACTTCCGCCTCCTGGGTTCAAGCCATTCCACTGCTCCCAGCCTCTAATTCTCTTTTGAGGACACTTAACTGACGCTTGCTGGTGTCTCTTACTAGTTAAAATCCATAGCATGAGGTTCTTTGAAAGGGACAGAGGACACTTACAGATTTATAAATTAAGAATCAAGCAGCTGGGCGCGGTGGCTCATGCCTATAATCCCAGCACTTTGGGAGGCCGCGGTAGGCAGATCACCGGAGGTCAGGAGTTCAAGACCAGCCTGACTAACATGGTGAAATCCCGTCTCTACTAAAAATACAAAAATTAGCCGGGTGTGGTGGCTAATGCCTGTAATTCCAGCTACTCAGGAGGCTGAGGCGGGAGAATTGCTTGAACCCGGGAAGTGGAAGTTGCAGTAAGCCAAGATCACGCCGTTGCACTCCAGCCTGGGTGACAAGAGCTAAACTCCGTCTCAAAAAAAAAAAAAAAAAAAAAAAAAAAGAAGCAGCAAGAAAAGTTTTCTTGGTCTGTAAGTGGGATGACAAATGATTCTACGTCAAAGGATTGTTGAGTTAAATGAGGTTGTACCTGGGAAGCATGAAACAATACCTGCTACATATTAACCACTATCAACACTCAGGTATTAGCTGCTATTTCCATCTGTCTATCTATAGCTATTTGACACAGATGTACTTACTGAGACAAATATGAAGATAAAATATAAGTGTATGTGTATATATATAAAATTGTCATTGCTGAAGAAATTTATTTGTGAAATTGCTAATCTATTACAAACACAAGTGTCCACTCTACACACAATTTTTAACAAAAAACATTTAGTAAGTTTTTGGGTTTTTTTTATTTTTTATTTTTTGTTTTTTTAATTTTTTGAGACAGGGTCTTGCTCTGTTGCCCAGGCTAGAGAGCAGTGGCACAATCATGGCTCACTGCAGACTTGACCTTCTGGGCTCAAGCCATCCTCCCACCTCAGCTTCCCTAGTAGCTGGGACTACAGGCATGCACCACCATGCCTAGCTAATTTCTGTATGTTTTTCGTAGAACTGGGGTTATGCCATGTTGCCCAGGCTGGTCTTGAACTCCTGAGCTCAAGCGATCCACCTGCCTGGGCCTCCCAAAGTGCTGCAATTACAGGCGTGAGCCACTGCGCCCAGGTTAATAAGTTTTAAATCAGTGAAAATAATGATCAAAATTTTCAAAAACTTATGAAGTCGTATTGACAACATTCAACCTGTTATGGTTCCCTTTTTAAACAAGCATTCACTTTACAAATACTAAATAGGCAATGAATGTTTAATATGATTTTTAAGGGACAATTAAACACTTTTAGAAGTGCACAGACCAGGCTGGGCGCGGTGGTACACACCTCTAATCCCAGCACTTTGGGAGGCCGAAGCGGGTGGATCACCTGAGGTCAGGAGTTTGAGACCAGCCTGGCCAACGTAGTGAAACCCCATCTCTACTAAAAATACAAAAATTAGCCTGGCATGGTGGCGGCATGCCTGTAATCCCAGCTACTCGGGACGCTGAGGCAGGAGAATCGATTGAACCTGGGAGGCGGAGGTTGCAGTGAGCCAAGATTGCACCACTGCACTCCAGCCTGGGCAACACAGCAAGACTCCATCTCCAAAAAAAAAAAAAAAAAAAAAATTAAGAAGTGCGCAGACCAAGCCGGTGAATGGTGAAGTACCATGGTCTCAAAGGCAGACCAGAACAGGAGCAGCTGAGGATGGTTTTTGCACGGCAAGCTCTCTCTGGCTCCAGGTTTGGTGTTGTCACAAGCAAATTGAAATGGGTGGTGTTACAAAGGGAAATATCACATGGGAAAAACGGAGGAAGCCTGGGGCTCTCGAAGTTTAGGATTGTGTATGGTTCAGGGGCCGTGGAAATTCTGGGAATTGTAAAATTAGCATCGTTCACCTGACAGGGTTGGAGAGGCTGAAATAAACTTTCCGTTGTGTGGGGAAGTCCATTAGATGTTCTTAATCATTTCTACAGGCGTGTACTGCAGAGGTCAAGTGGGAGAAGATGGCTGGAACGTGAACACGGGCTCAGGGCTGCCCTTTCAGATTGTTCTGTGACTTGACTTGCTGCCTCTTCTGGGAAGAGGCTGTGTATATCTTTGTACACGTGATCAGAGCAGGAGAGGAAATCGGAAGCCTCCTCTTCTTCCTGGCCTGGTCTTGACTCCCCATGAGACTGGCCCTTTCGTTGCCTCTTGCTGGATTTAGGTTTCACCAAAATGCAGAAATTCCTTGTTGATGGCTGGCTCTCACCTAGCAGCAGCCAGAGCTGTGAATGAAAAAGGCGAAGTCAAAACTTCAAACCTGGGCTGAGGGGTGTAGGGGGTGGGAGGGCTTGTTCTGCCGTTGCTTATTTCAGCACCTGACAAATGGAGGCCCACAGACCAAACCCAGCTCACTGCCCGCCTTTGTACTGCTTATGAGCTAAGAAATATTTTTAAATGGTTGAAAGTATTTTTAAAAATATATATTTTGGCTCATGCCTGTAATCCCAGCACTTTGGGAGGCTGAGGTGGGTGGATCACGAGGTCAGGAGATCGAGATCATCCTGGCTAACATGGTGAAACCCCATCTCTACTAAAAATACAAAAAATTAGTCAGGCATGGTGGTGGGCGCTACTGGGGAGGCTGAGGCAGGAGAATGGCATGAACCTGGGAGGCAGAGCTTGCAGTGAGCCGAGATCGCACCACTGCACTCCAGCCTGGGCAACAGAGTGACTCCATCTCAAAAAAAGAAAAAGAAAAAAAAAAGTATATATATATAGATAGATAGATAGATAGATATCGATGTGCAAATTATATAAAGCTCCAGTTTCAGTGTCCATAAATATTTACTGGGACACAGCCACACCCATTCATGTACACAATGTCTATGGCTGCTTTCCCACAACAGCAGCAGAGTGAAATGGTGGCAACAGGGATTACCCACAAAGGTGAAGATATTTACTACCCATGGCTCTTTATGAAAAAGTTTGATGACCCCTGGCTTAGAGCTACAATGTGCTAGTTGGTTGCCAGACCCAGGCAGGTGGAATCCTTCCCATGCCTTGTGGGGAAAGACAATAGCAGTTAACAAGGGCCTGAAAGTGGGTATTGCTTTCAAGAATAGGGGTCCAAACTGGGTGTGGTGGTGCAGGCCTGTAGTCCCAGCTACTGAAGAGGCTGTTGAGGGAGGATTGCTTGAGCCCAGGAATTCGAGGCCACCCTGGGCACATAGTGAAATCTCAACTCAAAAAAAAAAAAAAGAAAAAGAAAAAAAAGAGGCGGGTGCAGTAGCTCACGCCTGTAATTCTAGCACTTTGGGAAGCTGAGACGGGTGGGTCATGAGGTCAAGAGATCGAGACCATCCTGGCCAACGTGGTGAAATCCCATCTGTACTAAAAATACAAAAATTAGCCAGGCATGGTGGAGCACACCTATAGTCTCAGCTACTCGGGAGGCTGAGGCAGGAGAATTCCTTGAACCTGGGAGGCAGAGGTTGCAGTGAGCTGAGATTGCGCCACTACACTCCAGCCTGGTGAAACAGCGAGACTCTTTCTAAAAAAAAAAAAAAAAAAAAAAAAAAAAAAAAAAAAAAAAAGCCAGGCGTGGTGGCTCACCCCTGTAATCCCAGCACTTTGGGAGGCTGAGGTGGGCAGATCACGGGGTCAGGAGATCGAGACCATCCTGGCCAACATGGTGAAACCCCGTCTCTACTAAAATACAAAAATTTAGCCGGGCATGGTGGCACGCACCTGTAGTCCCAGCTACTTGGGAGGCTGAGGCAGGGGAATAGCTTGAACCCGGGAAGCAGCGGTTGCAGTGAGCCGAGATGGCACCACTGCACTCCAGCCTGGTGACAGAGCAAGACTCTGTCTAAAAAACAAAAACAAAAAACAGAATTGGGGCCCATTTGAGAGATCCCCACTGAGGGTGGGGAAGAAAGTCATGAAAACTGCCCTTTGGCCAAGTGGGAAGTTCTAAGATCGTCTGGAGACAGTCAGTGGCCAACGCGCTGTGTCTAAACCAGCCTTCTGGGTACCGTTTTGCCCCTGTAGCAACATGCCCACTGCTCTTCCTAACAAGCTTGCCACAGAGATCCACAAACCAAAGGCTAAATAAACAATGTGGTTCTTCCAGAAGGAAGGAAGGTAAGAGGCTGACATTCCGATTTGAATGCCGCTTGTTTGGTAGGAAGTAAACCTGGTCTCTTCCAGCGAGGGAGCACCTTTGTACCGTAACACTGTATTCCTTGCTTGGGCTGGAACACCAAGTTCAGGGGCCAGGGTGGCCCTCTACACAACCTTGTTGGCCGGGTTTTCTTTTCCATCACCCCGGTGTCCTTGCACGCATTAAGCTTTCCATGGATGCAATGACAGGCACGCACTCTTGTCAGAGTCTGAACACAAAGGCAATCCCAGGACAGACTAGTGTTGGAACCGCCTTAGTTTGCCTGGACACAACGTAACTGAAACTTCTTTTTCTTCCCCTTAGCTGGAGTTTAAAAAGCGTCTCTACAGCTGTGATGGCTGAAGGCTTGAAATGACAGAGCCACTTGCCCCATAAATCAGCACGCAACACCCCCTACGTAAACAGATCCGGGAAAAAAAAATCTATATATGCAATAAATGTGTACAGGTACTGGAGACTGGTAATAAAAATGCTTGGATCTGCTTTCAGTTTTTCCCTTGTCTTCTAAATGAGGCTGAAAGGAAATCGAGCACTAAGCCTTTATTTTTCTGATCTGAAAGCAGGTGGATGTGGTCAAGAGCAGGAGATATGCAGATGAAGAGGGGACCCCTAATAGTGGAAACCTGGGTGTTCATAGCCTCTTTGGGGGAAGCAAAGCCTTGGACAGATCCCCAGGGTGAAAGCCTAGACTCTTTTTAAAGACTGGGTGGGAGGGAGGGAGCAGGTGAGGCTGGAGCCCACATTGTTGGGCTGCTCTGACTTACATGGCACCTGTAGACCCAGGGAGAACCTGAGAAGGGGCTCCTGGGCCGGGGGCCAGGCAGGTATTTGTGGGTGTGTGTGTGTGTGCATGCCACGCACTGTTGTAGACCAGGGTTTCACAGCTTTTAAGAACAATAAAAACATTCAGAATTCTTCTAGTGGCCCCACGATGTAGGGCCTTCCGGTTATTTAAGATCTCCAACATGCCCCAAGAGCATCTTAGGAGGGGAGCCCAGATCATCCCTACAGCTGCAGAAGAGCACAGCAGCTAGTAAGAAAGAAGGGTAGTGGGGGAGCAGGCTGTGGGGGAACATGGATGGTTCCAGAATTTCTTCAGAGGATTAGTTGAGGGTCTGAAGTTGGCATGAAACGGGGTTTGAGGAACTGGGGAGTTGACTGGGAGCTGCTTTTGCAGAGCAAACACACTGCTTTAATGTAAATCAAGTAGTTTTGTTCATTTAATTTAGGAGGCTGGAGTATGATATGGTTTGGCTCTGTATCCCCACCCAAATCTCATCGCGAATTGTGATCCCCACATGTTGAGGGAGGTACCTGTAATCCCTACGTGTTGAGGGGAGGAGGTGATTGGATCGTGGGGGTGGTTTCCCCCATGCTGTTCTCATGATGGTGAGTGAGTTCTCCTGACATCTGATGGTTTTATAAGTGTTTGATAGTTCCTCCTACACACATTCTCTCTCGCACCTGCCACAGTGTAAGATGTGCCTTCTTCAACTTTGGCCGTGACTGTAAGTTTCCTGAGACCTCCCCCACCATGTGGAACTGTGAGTCAATGAAGCCTCTTTTCTTTATAAATTACCCAGTGACGGGTATATCTTTATAGCAGTGTGAAAACAGACTAATGTAGAGTTTAAAAGTCTCCCCAAGCTACCCCACCCTGGCCTGCCACTTCCAAAAGGTCTAGTTAGCCTGAACAGTTTCATTTCTAAGCCCTTCTCTCAATCTGCCAGACCAAAGTTCCAGCCACCCCAGGGGTGCCTGCTCCCCATCCTTGCAGGTAAGAAGGAACATGAGTATTTTCCCGCTCCCCCACACTCCTTTAAGCAGTCATGCCTCGCCTGTTGGCTGCTTGGTGTGCCTGCCTGATGGATGCAGCTCCAAAGATGAAACGCCGTCAGAGTTTGTGTGAAGGGAGTTGGGGTGGAGTGGTTAACTTAGTTCCCATGAGGCACGTGCTTTGACCCAAGGGGCATGGTACATTCTAGAAATGTGTAGCCACACCCTGTTTCCGGGGGAGAATAGGCTGTTTGGGTAGAGCTGGCATCACGAGGGGAGAAACGACGCTGGCACCTTCAGAGCTGGCTCTTTAAGCCTGGCCCAAAGCATGTGTGTGAAGTTGCTGTCTGAGGAGACCTCTGGAACAATTTCTGGGCTTATTCTGCCCTCCCCAGCAAGCCAGCAAGTCACAGGTACTGTGGGCCCAGCACTGCACTGGGGATGGGAAGTCATATTAGTTATTAATCATCCTTGAAATAGCCCTAAGGGTGTTCTATTAGTTTTCTAAGGCTGCTTTAAGAAACTACCACAGACTCGGTGGCTTAACACAACAGAAATTTATTCTGTCACAGTTCTGGAGGCCAGAAGTGTGAGATCAAGGTGTCGGCAGGGCCATGCTCCTTCTGAAGCCTCTCGGAGAGAATTCTTTACCTCTTCTGGCTTCTGGTGGCACCAAGTGTTCCTTGGTTTGTGACTGCATCACCCCAGTCTGTCTCTGTCTTCCCATGACCTTCTCCTCTTGGTGTGTGTCTGTCCTCTGTGTGTCTCTTAGGATGCTTGTCGTTGGATTTAGGGCCCACCCACGTAACACAGGATGATCTCATCTTGAAATCCTTAACTTATTTATGTCTGCAAAGACCCTGTTTTCAAAAAAGGCCACGTTTAAAAGTTCTGGTGGTTAGGACATGGGCATATCTTTTGGGGGCCACTATTCAACCCATTGCAGAAGTAGAGGGTGGGAGATTTGAGGCTTGGTGGCCCTCTCCAAGAATTTTACAATCACGTTAGTGGAGAACAAGGCTGGTACTCAGGAAATAATTTGCTGGGTAACTTATATTTTATCCAAGGGGCTGCTGTGGTGCCAGAGACTGCCTAGAGAGGCCAGGCCCATTCCCTGCCTCACCCTGCCAAGAAGGAAACTTGCTTGGGATGGGTCTTCCCAGCATCTTTTCTCATTTCATCCTCATGACAGTGGCGTGAGATAGGCACTGAGAGGTCAGTTAACACCTACACAATCATGTGGTTGCCACATGGGAGAGGTGGGATGCAAATTTGTGTGGGCCGATTCTGGATCTGGGGATCTAAATACTGGTAACCCTGACAGCTGCCAGCAGGCCCTCCCTGATGGGGGAGCTTCAAGGGAGGTGGGGACCCACACTTGACCTTCCTGGAGGCTAGAACAGGAGACAGAAAGTGAGTGAGCTTACCTAGGCCAGAGGAAGGCTTGAGGGTCATTCTTGGGTGGACAACAGCTATAGGAATAAGCCCTGCACAGGAGGGGAACAATAAGAGAAGACTCTTAAAAAAGACTCTTTAGGCTGGGTGCAGTGGCTCACACTGGTAATCCCAGCACTTTGGGAGGCCAAGGCAGACAAATCGCCTAAGGTCGGGAGTTCGAGGCCAGCCTGGCCAACATGGTGAAACCCTGTCTCTCCTAAAATTACAAAACAATTAGCCAGGTGTGGTGGTGCACGCCTGTAATCCCAGCTACTTGGGATGCTGAGGTGGGAAGATCACTTGAACCTGGTAGGCAGGGGCTGCAGTGAGCTGAGATCATGCCACTGCACTCTAGCCTGGGCTACCGATCAAGATTCTGTTTCCAAAAAAAAAAAAAAAAAAGACTCTGTAAAGACTTCCCTTCACATCTGCCCATGTGAAGGGAACTCTTTAAAGAAAAAATGATTGTCTGAGCTCACTGGGGCAAGCCTCAGCCCAGGTCTCCATGGAATGGAAATAGTATCCCTTGTGGCTTCCTGAGGAGGGAAAAGATTTTAGGGGGATGGTGTTAGGCAGAGAAACTGGGGGGGGGGATGGGGTGACATGATGCCCCCTGGGTGGTAGCTGGCCGCTGTGAGGTAGATCTGTTCTTTCTCCCTCTTCTTCTGAGTTTGTCCTTGACTTAGCTCTGGCTGCCATAACAAAATACCCCAGACTGGGTGCCTTAAACAACACATTTATTCTCGTACAGTTCTGGAGGCTGGAAGTTCGAGATCAGGGTACCAGGACGGTTGGGTTCTTAGTGAAGGCCCTCTTCCTGGCTTGCAGATGGCCACCCTCTCACTCTGTGCCCACACAGCATTTTCTTGGTGCAACGGCATGGAGAGATTAAGCGATATCTCCCGCTCTCTTCCTCTTCTTATCAGCCCACCGATCCTATTAGACCAGGACCCCATTCTTATAACCTCATGTAATATTCAATTACCTCCTAACTCCATCTCTTAGTCACATTAGAGGGTCAGGGCTTCAACATATGAATTTTGGGGCGGGGGGCCCAATTCAGTCCATAGTAGCCCTCTTCCCTCCCTGCCCCCCTCCCCTCTTTTAGCCCTGGTCTCATGTCCAGCCCCCAGACAGCATCCACGGGAGCTACAAGACTGTGGGCATTGACCCTTTTCTTCCCCAGCCAGCGGGGTGGCTTCTGAGTAGCCACTGGCTTCAAAGCCAGCACCAGCATCTCCTCCTGGCCTCACTGTTCAGACCACAGGGAATCCCCTCAGCCTTCAAGTGAGGGTGAGAAGGGGCGGCGGGTGGCCAGGCAGCCCAGCCCAGGGAAGGCCAGAAGCCGGACTTAAACCCGGCTCAGCTCTCACCCTCCAGATGGCCCTGACAAATCACGTAGTCCCTTTGAGCCTCAGTTTCTCTTCTATAACCTAGGGTGGTATTAAACCCCCTGGCCCTGCCTCCCTGACACAGCTGTTGTCAGATAACATTGGCAAAGGGCTACAAAGAGGCAAAACGTGGTGGAGTTCTGAAGAGAAACCACAAGTGTGTGTAAATAAGAAGTCGTCATCCCTGGGCCACGAGGAAGATGGCTCTGCCCACATCCATTCGTATCTAGGCTTCAGCATGAGGGCGTGAGTCCTGGGACCCGGCACGCACGCCGTGGGCAGGAGAGGCTCTCCTCTGGGTGCCGCTGCTCCAAGCACATGTCCCACGGTCAGGGAGCTGCTGTTCTCTCAGGGGACGGGGGAACTGCATCTCTCTGGAGATGGAGACCTGTTTGTTGTCCCCACTGATGTCAGGAGGTCCTAGAGATGAGGGTGGCCTGCTACCCACGGATGCCAAACAGACACCCACAGCCTTTCTCTTTCAGAACCACATTAGGGGTTCTGAAAGAGAATGCCGTCGAAGAGAAAGGAGAAAACCCATGTCCTTTCCAGGAGATGAGTCCAATTTGTTTTCAACTGAGTTATGTAGAAGGAGTGTGGACTTTTTGGTGGAAGAAAGTCCTTTAAAACAGAAATGTGGTCCAGGATGAGGTGGCCATTGTTAAGTCAGGTCGAAGGCAGAGCTACCCATGGCCGTCTTCACGTGCCTCTGGAGGGTCACAAAAGGGGCAGAACAAGAGAAAATGCTGAGAATGGCCCATTTCTAACAGAGATTCTTGCTCTTCTTGCAGAATTTTGGTTTTTATCGCCTAGAAATGGGTGGTTTTTCCTCACAGAGAGCAGCCTTGGTTTCCCTAGCCTCCTCTTGGCCTCCCGATTGCTGGGTGACCTTGGGGTAAGATGCTTGCCCCTTCTGAGCCTCTATTTCCTAATTTCCGAAATGCAGACAGAGGTATTGACAGGTGTCCCTGCCTGTCAGGCTTCTGGTGAGGATAAGAATTGTGGATAGAGCTGGGAGTTTCCACGCCTATGCAAATGCATGGGTGGCTTCAGCATGTTACCAGTTCCCTCTCCTTCCAGAGGCTGGAGAGATTCCTCACAAAAAATCTCCTGACTCCTGTGGAGTGGTAGAGAAGGCTTTACCCACCTGAATTCACCAGTAGCTCCAGGTTGCCTCTGCTTTCCAAAGAATACCCCTTCCTTGTTTGTTGTTCTATTGGCTGAGGGTGTAGAATCCTGGGTTGTGGTGGGTGAGCTCTTAGGGTTCCCCTTGACCTGCTCCTTTTCACAGATGAGAGGATGGAGGCCCAGAGAAGGGGCCAGGCAGCCACGCAGATGACATGCAGAGGAGTTGGTAAAGGAGCTGGGACAGGAACCCATGTCTCCCGACTGCAGTATCCTGATGCTGCCCGAAGAAAGGGTCCTTTCTTTTTGCTCCTTCCCTTGACCTGTTGAAATTCTGCCTTGATGATGTTTAGAGGCAGCAGAGCTCAGATCTCAAATGGTGCCAGTGAGCTGTGCTTTGTTTGGCCTGTGTTATGGCTAAAATATTTTGGAATTGGTTCTCCATGTTAAAATTCAGAGGACTTCGCAGAAGCATGCATATTTCAAGTGCTCTTCATAGAAATGCAGATGTTGCCGACATTGGCTCACTCTGCCGCATGGCCATAGTCCCTAGAGGGAATTAGCATTTGTTCATTTTAGACGGGGCACTTGAGCGCCACCTGATCAGCTCCCACCTGGCCAGTTTCACTCCGTGATGTGTCTGCCTGGTCTGCGTGGACACTCATGCCCGTGACTCCTGAGTAGAGCTGGTTGCCCGGCATCATTAATTCTCCCCATCTCACAGATGACACATCTGGACCACAGGTGATTCCTGTTTTGCTACTTTCTGATTCTCGAAACCAGTTAACTGGGCTTCGGGTAAAATTGAAGGCAATAAGACATCCCATTCCATAATGGAGTTATTTTCCTAATGTCCATTTGAAAACGCAAACTTTCCAGAAAAAAAATTACTTTCTGTCCCAGTTGACCTAGTTGCAAAGGAAAGTCTTATTTTCTTAAGGGGCTGAGATCTTGCTGGTGTGGTATGTGGAGAGGCTGGTCAGCATTTCCATTAGGAACACTTTCCTGGGCTTTCAAACCCAGCCATAAAGATGTGTTTTGGATGAATATTGGTCCTTCCCCAGTAGAACCTGGGAATCTTTATTTCAAGGACTCTTTCAAAAGATCTTTCACTCTTGAAGTGCAAATATATGTGGTTTGTGGCTTACTAGACCACGTTTGGGGTTTGGGATTTTGCTGCATGACATTTTCTCAACCTTTAATTTTAAAGCCATCATCTCCTATATTTATTTCCATGGTTAAAATAGGTATTTTCTCTCTCTCTCTCTCTCTTTTTTTTTTCTGAGGAGAGTGTTGCATAAAAGGGAACTTTGTCCATTGTTCCCAGCTGGGGTACAGGCTGACATGGGGTCTTGGCAGAATCCTCATGTGGATGTCTCTTAAGTGTGTTAATTTATGTTAGTGGACAAAATTAAGTGGGCATGATTCAATTATGTAATGCAATTAAGAGAGGTTTGCATTTACAGCAGTGTTTTGCTTGTTACTCTTGTTTTGATCCTTGCCTGGCAGTCACAGGTTTTTAAAATTATCTGGATTTAATTATTGGAAAACAGAGCTTTTGGCCTGATATGATTACTCTCAGGAAAAATTTTGAAAATCTACTGTGTATAATCTACCCACTTTTTTCCAAGATTGGCTGGACATTTTAAGTGTGAAGGGGTGGCCTACGTCTGTAATGCAAACTTAACTCACCAAATACGCACCCATTTGCTCCATCCATGCCCACCTGCCCAAGTCTGTGCCTCTTCCCATGTTCCCTAACTTAGTCAAGACCATCCATGCAGCCTCCCAAGCCAGAGACTCTAGACTCGGCCTGGACTCCTCCCTTCCTCTCCTCTCTAATATCTGGTGAGCCACCACTTTCTGTCCGTTGTCTTGACAAGAGTATCCCGAATCTATCCTGCTTCTCATTTCCCAAGACTTCATCTCTTGCCTGGGCTCAGCTTCCTCACCGGCCCAGCTATACCAGTCTCTCCCATCCAGGCCACCCTTTACCCTGCTACCAACCCATTATAGTCCTAAAAAAGTCGTATTTCATCCCATTCCATTCTCTTGCTTAAAAACCTCTGTTGGTTCCTGCGGCTTGCAGATAAAATCCAAAGTCTGCAGCATCATGTTCTAACCACCTTACCGGGGCCTGATATACGCCACTCCCTCCTCAGGAACCTTATGCTCCTGTTGCTCTGAAACCATTGCTCCATGGATTTGCAGGCCCTTTCATGACATAAGCATTCTGTTCTCTATATCTAGAGTGGCTTCCCTCAGACAGTTTTCATTGGCAAACTCATTCAAGGCCCGGATCTAACATCATGTCCCTTGGAAGGCCTTCCTGGTCACTTCCAGATAGAGTCAGCACTTTATTCAAAGCTCAGTGACAGCATGTATCATGATGTATTGTGGTTTATCTTTCTTTGGGTCTTATCTTCTCCTAGACTATGAACACTGTGAAGGCAAATTTTCAGATCTTTATTGCTATGAATTTCTGTCCCCTAATACGGTGACTCATCGCCAGAGGATGCTTCATTAATGTCTGATGAATTGAATAATGCCTGAATAATCACACCTAATATTTATAAAGGGCTTGTCATGCACCGGGTGATATTTCAAGTGCTTTACATATTTTAATTTTTACAACCACGTTTGTAGTATAAGCACACTTAGAATTTGATTTGCTCCCGAGAAAACAGAGGCACAGAAAGGTAATGTGAGTTATCCAAGGTCACATAGCCTGGACTGAATTCAGGCCATCTGAGCACAGAGCCTGCCGGCTGGCTGAATCCTCACATTATTCTGTTTCCCAGTAAATGAGTCCCAAGTGCCCAGATAATTTATGGGTAGATTTGAGGCAAGAGTCATAGTAGGGCCTTAAACCCAAGATCCATTCCTGGCCCTGAGTTTTGCATCTCAGACTATGGACCAAAAACTAGATCTCTGTGGTCTTCATCTCCTTGGCTCATAGGTCTGGGTGATCCACAGGGGGCTCAGGTAGGAAGGTTGATAAACTGCTGGTCTGCCTTTCTGAGCAAATCATTTATAACATGAAATCCTGATCTGAACAAACCCCTAATAGGGAAGGTCAAGGCCTCAGAGAAAAAGGAAGGGACGCATTAGCCCCTTCATCATCATCATTGTCATCATCATCATCTCATCACTTTCATTACCTGGGAGTTGCTTTGAGGTCAGAAATAGACTTCACACAAGAATGAGTTATAGTTGTCTGTACATTTGCTGCAGAGCACAGGGATATAGATGAATGACACGGTGTTGCTGAAGTTCCCTCAGGAACACCACTCAGGAGAACCCAGGTAATTACCTCCTTCCTAGAAGATTTGGCTGGAATTCATCTGCCTGGAATGGTTTAGGTACTACCTTCCCTGGAGGCAGGGACCTGAACTAGGTCTCTTCCCAAATTTCTTTCACAGGAGCGTAAGTTCAGCAAACAACACCCAGAGTTGACATCTCAAACAGAGGCTCTACGTGGAAATTGGCCAGGCTTGCTAGAGACAGGGCCTGGAGGAGCGAGCCTCACCTGGCTCAGGTGCTGCTCTGCCACTGAGACAGGCACTTGCTGCTTGTCTCTCCAGCATAATTCCTCCCTTACTCTTTCCTAATCCGGACTCCCTGTTTCGATGATTCAACTGGTTAGGGGGAAGCTGATTCATCTCCTGGCTCCAGGGATGGAGTCAGTACCTGGGCCAGGCCAATGAGCAGGCTCTGGCCTGGTCGGAAATGGGCATGTACCCTAAGCCAGTCCAATCAGAGGACTTTTTGCTGGGGATACAGGACAATGAGTGAGACTGTTCCCCATGGAATGTACCCCCGAATCCTATAGCCCTGAAGGCTTGTTAGAAATGCAAATTCTTAGTTCTTGCCCCAGATCCTCTGAATCAGAATTTCTGTGCCAGGGCCCAGGCAACAAGCTTTCCAGATGATTCTGATGAGCACTCAAGTTTGAGAACCAATTCTCTATTCAGTTTACAGATAAAAAACAGGTGCAAAGACTTACCCAAAGTCACACAGCTGGGGGGGGGAGCCACTCCAGGCCTAGAACTTGGCTTTGCTTCCACTCACACCTTCTAAGAGCCATCTCTTTGTTTTCATTACATTGTAAAACTATTCCAACGACAGAAATCTCACCTTTTGAAGTTCCTCCCTTACCCAGGCCCTTTACTCCAGGCCTAAAAATAAACGACACGTGCTCTGAGGTTACACGGGGCGAAGCCTCCCTCTTATTCCCAGGCTCATGTGCCGTATCACAGGCTCCACGGAGGCTGCATTTAGGAGAATTTGGAGTCAGCGAGGACCACACAGTGTCTGCAGGGACAGGTCCATGTTTGGCCCAAGAACCAGGGCATGCCAGGAGAAGGCTGGTTGCCATCATTCTTGGGGGCAAGCTCCTAGTCTCTCAGCTGGTTCCTGCTGATGGATCTGAACACTCAGTTTGGGTTGCCACCCCGAGGCTCTGCTCCACGCGTATGTGAGGGTAGGTTTGTTTTTTTTTTTTGGGAGGTCTGTGGGGGGGACACAGCTGGTTCCTGGCCAGAGCTGTGGCTCCAGTCTGAAAGTCCAGGCATACCTAAGTCGTCTCCCGTGGCTCCCCAATGCCATATTAGGCTGCCCCCTCTGAAGGGCGGAATCTCTGACTCATCCTCCCTCCCCAACACCCCCTCACTCCTGCCAGTTTTGGCCAAGATTAGAATTCACTCAAATCTGTGGGTTCTAAGGTTTATGTGCTATTTCAGTTTGGCAAATGACTCCTTCTTGTTTCAAGTTCGAAAAAGAATCCCTTCCCGAAAGGGGCTTTGAAAGGCTTTTCTTGGCGACACAGTGTTTTGGGCAACCCAAAAGCAACGTGGTGATTTCAGTGCCCTGAGTCAGGAGGAAGCCAATTGCATTTCTCAATATATCCTGGGGTTAATGGATGAGAAGCAAGGAGGATTTCGAATGAGAAGGGCAACAACAACCCCCTCCTGCCATTCTTGAGCACACCGCAGGTTTCCAGTGCTGAGCTAGACACTCTGTGCAGTTTATTAACCCACACCAGTTGTTACCCAGTCCCAACAGGTAGGCAAACTTTTTCCCATTTTAAAGGTGAGGAAACTGAGATTCAGAGACATCCCAAGCCTAAGGCTGAGCAGCTGAGAAGTGAGTGAGATGGGAGCTCGGGTCCTGCCCGTGGCTATGCCCCTTGGTGGGCCTGGTTCTTGGGAAGAGGCACGGGGTGTGCTCTGCTACCCCAAGGTGACTGGAGGTGTGTGTTCTTTATACCACCACACCCTGGGATTTGGAAGATGAATCAGTTAGGGCTTTTTGTTGTGGGTAACAGGATAGGAAGTTGAAAATGAGGGGGCAGCTTGAGAATCAGAGAGAAAGCAGGAGGGGGGAGCACAGAGGACGAGAACCCAGGAGCTCTGAGGGTTTCTTGGCAGAGCTGATGGAAGGTCTCCGACGGTGCTGGTCATGGAACAGAGGCCTCAGCCATGTCCCCCCGCTGTTGTCTCTCTGCTCATGATCCCGATTCCAGGGGGAGCAGGTGCAGTGGGCTCTGCTGGGGTCTGGCGCCCATCTCCTGGCTTGGGGAGGGCAGGTGTCTTGAATGAAAATCCCATCAGACTGTATCAAAGTGGGAAAGAGGTCATTCCCCAGGAAGAAATCAGGACGTTGTTACTAACAGAAAGGGGGAGGAGAATAGGTGTTGTGTTGAGTGGCCAGAAAGCCTGAAACGTGCATGATCCTGGGTGTTGGGTGGAAAAGCTAGAAGTTCTCCCATCCTCTGGCTGTGGGGTGAGACTTTCCTCTCTCTTACATCTGAGAACCAGAGATGCATTTGTAAGTGCAGCAGACCTGAAGACATTGCTCTGTTGCAGGCTGACTGGTCATTCTGAAAGGTGGCTTTGAGTGACGGGCCAGTTGTGATAACGAGGCTGATAAATGAAAACCGCACAGAGCTGGGGCCCCTCCTTCAGAACATAGCCCCTCGCCACCCACTCCAGGCTTAGGATCCCAGCCTCTGCAGTTCCCAGCTTTGCTAACCTGAAGCCTGTGGGATCTGCAGGGCCAGCCACGGGGAGCTGTTCTCAATCATGACAACTCCCTTACTGGCTCCCCAAATTTTGAAGCTCTGGGGCAGAAAAGGCTGGCAGATAATGAATGGGAGCTGAACAAGCTATTCTCCCTCAGCCCGAGATGCCCGTGTGATGAAGTGGAATAAAGAAAGCCCAAGAAATCTCGTGTGTCTGAGCTAAGCTAGGTCTTAGAGATGACCCAAGCCAACTGTTTTACTTTAGAGAGGGAAACTGAGGCTGAAGAGGGGCAGGCAGTACCCAAGGTTCCATGATCAATTGATGACCGAATGGGGAGGGGACCCGGGGTCTCCAGACTTTCTGACCTGCCCAAGGGTGTGCCACCCACCGACTCAGGGTCTTCTCCAGCCACTGCTCTGGGCAACTTCCCTTCCAACTACCATTTATTATGTACCAACTGCCATTTATTAAGTATCTACTGTGTGCACAGCTACCAACTGCCATTTATTAAGCACCTACTATGTGCACAGCTCTATGGGCATACCAGGACTCATGAAACCCACTGCCTGCTCTCAGGGGGTTTACAGCTAATTGGGAAGAAACAAGGAAACAGCTGCAGAAACAGGCTGCAGGCGAAGGGCTTGCTGCAGGGACTTGGGCAGGTGCCACTTTCCCTCTCTGGTTTCGGGTGGACCCAAGCTTTTGCATCTGCGTGTGTGTGCAGGTATATGCTGAGTCTCAGGTCGGACCCTATTTCTTTTTGCTTCCCCTTTTGGGGGGTTGCTGGGAGCTGGGTTACTGGTGATGAGTCTGCAGAGTGGGGTAAGGGTGGGCATGTTTACAGTGCTTTCTGGGATCACATGTGTTCTCATCTTCTCGGCTTGGCCAAAGTTTTTAAGAATGAAGAATGTAAAAATTCCCTAGCAACAGCATTCCCACCTGGGCCTTGGCTGCTTCTCCTGGCCAGCGGCTCCATTACCTTTCTTTATGCCTGTCCTAACCCTCGTCCTAATTCTCCAAGTCCCAGCTCAAAGAGCCTGCCCACACCTCTCCTGGTGAAGACTTTCCCTGTCCCAGGAGTCCTTTCTCTGCAGATAGAAAGTGTCCGGGGCCAGTGATAGAGTTTGGATGTGTGTCCACTCCAAACCTGGTATTGAAATGTGATCCCCAGCATTGCAGGCGGGGCCTAATGGGAGGTGTTTGGGTCATGGGAGCAGATCCCTCATGAATGGCTTGGTGCCCTCCCTGTGGTTATGAGTTACCTTGAGATCTGATTGTTTAAAAAAAAAAGCCTGGCACGTCCTGATTCTCTCTCTCTCACTTTCTGTCTTGCCATGTGATGTGCCTGCTCCCCCTTTGCCTTCTGCCATGATTGAAAGCTTCCTGAGGCCTTACAAGAAGCAGATGCCGGCACTGTGCTTCTTGTACAGCCTGTAGAACCATGAGCCAACATAAACCTTTCTTATCAATTACCCAGCCTCAGATATTCCTTAATAGCAACACAAAAAAGGCTAACCTAGGCAGCTCAGGTATTTGGCTTTGTACACAGTGAGGACCCAACGAGCTCTTGATAAAGAATGAATCTCCTCCCTCTCTCCACGGGACCTGTGGTGTTTACCAACTTGCATTCTCTTTCTAGGATAACTCCCTGTCTTAGCCCATTTTCTGTTGCTATAACTGAATGTCTGAGACTGGGTAATTTGTAAATAAACTTAGAAATTTTCTAGATGCTGGGAAGTCTAAGGTTTAGGGGCCACATTCGGTGAGAGCCTTCTTGCCACATGTTACATGGCGGAAGGTATCACATGGTGAGACAGCAGGAGTGTGTGTATCAGCTCAGGTCCCTCTTCCTCTTCTCATAAAGCCATAGTCCCATCATGGGGGCTCTACCTTGGTGACCTTACCTAATCCCAAGTACCTCCCAGAGGTCCTACCTCCAATCAACATATGAATTTGGGGATTAAGTTTTCAACTTGTAAAATTTGGGGGACACACTCGAACCAAAGCACCAAAACGGCAACTGTCCAGAAATGCTTTATACACTCGCTGAACAAGCATCTTGGCTCTATCCTAGACTCATAAAATCATCAAAAATAGGAATTATGCTTCAGGCAAGTGGAATTTGGCAAGGACATAGCAGCAATAGCAACATGGTAGGTTTGAACTTGAAATTCAGTCCTCAACTCTCCCATCTAAAGGCTGTGGGACATTGGACTAGCACTGGACTTCTCTAAGCTTTAGTTGACTTATCTGTAAAATGAATAGAACACTGATGCCTATCTCTCCAGAAGGGCGTGAGAATCAAATAAAAGAGTGTATCTATAAAAGCACTGGCTGAGCCTCACAGTAGTGGACAAATGCTAGCTATTATGATTACATGGCCCCTTGATATGATCTATTTGCAAAAAGATAGAATAATTCAGATCTTAATGCTTGGGCCTAATCTTTATGATAAAAAGAAAAAAAGGCCAGGTACGGTGGCTTACGCTTATAATCCCAGCACTTTGGGAGGCTGAGGAGGGTGGATCAGCTAAGGTCAGGAGTTTGAGACCAGCCTGGCCAACATGGCGAAACCCATCTCTACTAAAAATCTCTACAATAAAGTAGCCGGGTGGGGTTGCGGGTGCCCGTAATCTCAGCTACTCAGGAGGCTGAGGCAGGAGAATCGCTTGAACCTGGGAGACGGAAGTTGCAGTGAGCTGAGATGGCACCATTGCACTCCAGCCTGGGCAATAAGAGCAAAACTCCATCTCAAAAAAAAAAAAAAAAAAAAGGAAAGGAAAAGGAATCTAGTAATCTGTAGTCTTGTGGTTTTCTCTTAAAAATGAAGTTCCAATTCAAGACGAAAGGCCTGGGGAACTTGAACTAATTAGATAATTCTCCTAGGGGATCTGCAGTCCCTTTCGAGGAGGGTTCCTTATCGCAGGTCTCAAACAAAGCAAGTGTTGACCTTTCTAAGTGAGTGTTCCCCCACCCAGAGAAAAGCCTTTTTATGTCATAGCTGATGTGAGTGGTTGCTGGGCTGATGTTATCTTCAGGGTGTGCCTGCTGTTAGGGAGAGAAGCAGAGACACCATCCACGTCCAGATCAGCAGAGGCAGAAACAGCTCAGGCAGACATGCGGAGGCTGGCCAGGATGTGCCAGGAACTTTGCCTGCCTTTAAAGAAACTTGCACATTCCAAGAGCAGGATGGGGCATTAAAAAAATTAGCCCTAGCCTGACTTTTCTACAGAGAATATGATAATGCTTTTCAAGTATGTGAAAGGGGAATGTCACAAAGAAAGGAACAGCCCAGTTCTCTCTGGTCCAAGGACGGAGCAACCCTAGACCTGATGTGATGAGGTTGTGGTAGGCACAGCTGTCCTCAGGGAGAAAGGAGGTACCGACCCAGAGGCCACAAGGCCACCAGGAAGGAGAAGGGAGGATGGGAGCTGCAGAGAGTATTTCCCCATTAAATGAGAAGGTGTGGGGTAGAGGGGTATTTAGACTTGGATTTTTCAGTGTCTTCAAGATTTGAGCTTTGGGCTTAAAATCCTAATAGCACCTTATTCTCCACTGCCTTGTGAGACTTGGGATCTTAGCATCTCCATGTGCTCTGAGTTCCTCTCATACAGGTCTTGCACAATTATTAGTTGAAAGATCAATAAACGACTGGAGTCCAGTGGTTATGGGTGTAAGATCTGTGGACAGAGAGCTTGGATTCAAATCATGGCCCTACCTCCTGCTACTTGTGTGACCTTGGGAAAATTATTAACTTAATTAAACTTCTCTGTGCCTTGTAGCTTTCATTTGTAAGGTGAGGATATAAACACACACTAACTCATAGGTTGCTGTGGGGTTCAAATTAGGTGATACATGCAAACTGCTTAGCACAATGTCCCCTGTAGAGTAAGAACCCAAAGAAAGCAAGGAGATTGCGTCTTGGACTTTTGGCTAAGAGCAAGCAAAGGTTAGCATGGAGGCCATTAAGACATGGTACCTGGGACAATTGCACTTACCCCCACCCCCCCCGCCGATGAAGTTCAGTAGGGCCTTATGTCTTGCTCTCACCAGTAAAATGTATGTAGCAGTCATATGTGGAGCTTTGTAGGTAAGAAGCTTTGGCTTGCCTGTGTGTGTCCTTACCCTTCAGAGGTACCCGTGAAGGCACAGTTTGAGATGGCGCCTGGGTCCCTGAGCGACTATGAGCAGAGTCCCCTTGCACTGGAGATGTAATGGGAGCAAGAAATAAACTTCTTTGGAGGTTAAGCTCTAAAATGTTTGGTTTGTTTGTTACTGCATCATAGCCTAACTTCTCCTGGCTAATTCAGGCACCCAGGGAGAATTCTTTTTATGCCGGATTCCCATCTTTCTTTTCTGGGAAGAGGCAGCATGATAAAATGGCCAGAGCCCAGGCTTTTGTACAATAGGCCTGGATTTGAATCCTGTCTGGCCACTTTACAGGCCACTTTATAGCTCAGCGTTCATTATGGGTCTTTTTGTTTGTTTTTGTTTCTGTTTGTTTTGTATTGTTTTGTTTTGTGGAGACAGCATCTCACTTTGTCACCCATGCTAGAGTGCAGTGGTGTGATCTCAGCTCACTGCAACCTCCACCTCCTGGTTTAAGCAATTCTTGTGCCTCAGCCTCCCAAATAGCTGGGATTACAGGTGTGTACCATCATGCCCCGCTAATTTTTGTATTTTTAGTAGAGACGGGGTTTCTCCATGTTGGCCAGGCTGGTTTCAAACTCCTGACCTCAAGTGATCCACCCACCTTGACCTTCCAAAGTGCTGGGATTACAGGTGTGAGCCACCACACCTGGCCTTATCATTACCTGTTGACCAAGGGTCCCTGCTCCTCTCCAGTTGGCCCTACCACACGAGGCTCCCCTGAGAGCAGTAACTGCGCCCTCCTTCACTCCATCAGGCCTGGGGGTGGCAAAGGCTCTGCTGCTGTTAGCCCTGTGTTCCTGTACTGTCCTGCCTCACACTGCCCACAACCAACTTGGCTTATTCTATCTTCAACGTGCCATCTTGTTTCTGCTTGGGCCCAGTGACAACACAGTCTTGCTTCCCTGGGCCATTAGCCTCCTCTGCTCATAGCAGAGTAGCTTGGTCACTTTTTCATGCCTCATCTTTCCAGTTGTGTTATAGGTAAGCTCTTAAAAGCAGGAACTCTCTGTTCTTTCCTGGGTGCCCAGAGTGGACTGGTGCGTTCTCCTCTGGTTGCACATCTGGAGCCATTTACATTGCATACAGATGCCCAGGCTCTGATCTGTATTCAGGTCTCTGGGTGGGGTGTAGGGTTGAGTGAGCAGAGAGGGTCGAAAAGCAGCAGAAAAGATGGTTGGTAACCATGTGTTTATGAGGCTGTGAGGTACCAAGGTCCTATTAATTATATTATAATCACATGAGAAGCTTGACTTTGGATGTGATCACTTCCATGCATACATACTCAGTATGGACATGTGTGCATGACTGTGCATGGGTGTGTACAAGTGTGCACCTGAGCAGGCTTACTGGTCTGCCCTACAGAAAGACTCTGCTCCCTGCTTCTTCCGAGCCTTCATTCATACTGATCTCTCAGACAGAAGAATAATACCCTCCCCTTCTGCCCTTATCACTCTCCCCATCTCTCAGGGCTCACAATTTCAGCCCTAAACCATTGCGTGTAACACACAGAGGGGGATAAAGACGCTTTGTTTATTTTCTGTTAGTTCATGCACAACACTACAACCTTTCTCTCTAGATACACATTTTGAGAGCTGGGACTATGTTTTAAGCTTCCTCTTTCTTCTTCTTTCTTCTCTTTTACTGTTTATCAATGGCTTCATCTACACCAGGGATCTTGCAGGGTGCTTTTTTATATGTCAGGTCATTAATCTTTGCAACCACCCCATGAGATAAACAGTATTATCACCATTTTACAGATAAACAAGGCTCGGGGGAGGGAGGGTTAAAAAACTAGTCCCAGTGGCAGCCCTGGGTTTTCAAGTTAGGTCTGTTTAACTCCAAATCCTTTGCTGTAAGTCGGCGGTTTTCAAACTTTGGTGTCAAGACTCATTTAAACTCTTGAAAATTATTGGAGATTCCTAAAAGCTTTTGGAATGTGCATTATATCTGTTAATATTTATTATATTGGAAATTAAAACTGAGGAAAACTTAAAAGTATTATTTCACATAAAATAGCAATAATGAGAACACATGGACACAGGGAGGGGAACATCACACACCGGGGCCTGTCGGTGGGTGGGGGCTAGGGGAGGGATAGCATTAAGAGAAATACCTAATGTAGGTGACAGGTTGATGGGTGTAGCAAACCACCATGGCACGTGTATACCTATGTAACAAAACTGCATGTTCTGCACACGTACCCCAGAACTTAAAGTATTATAAAAAATAGCAATAATCAACCCATCACATATTAACATATATAACTTTTAGAGTAAAAATTAAGTATATTTTCCCAAAGAAAAGAGAAAAGTGGCATTTTTAATTTTTTTTTTACATATTGCAATATTCTTTATTGTCTGCCTTAATAGAAAACAGCTGGATTCTTATATCTGCTTATGCATTTGATCTCTTGTGGTACTACATATCATGTAGACTCTGGAAAACTCTACTGTACACTTTTGAGATAATGAGAGTGAAAAAAGCAAAGAACTTAGTGTTGTTATAAAAATTGTTTTGTGCTCATAAACTCCTGTAAGGGTTTCAGGGTCCTCCAGCTTTGCCCAGGCAATACTTTGGGAACCACTGCTGTATGTTTCTAAGCTCTGTCTTCTCTTTGCATTTTCCTATTGTTTCCCAGTATTCTTTCTTTATTTTTATTTTTTATTTTTATTTTTATTTTTTGAGACAGAGCCTCACTCTGTCACACAGGCTGGAGTGCAGTGGCACGATCGTGGCTCACTGCAACCTCTGCCTACTGGGTTCAAGTGATTCTCATGCCTCAGCCTCCTGAGTAGCTGGGATTACAGGCATGCACCACCAGCCTGGCTAATTTTTTATTTTTTTATTTTTATTTTTTGTATTTTTAGTAGAGATGGAGTTTCGCCATGTTGGTCAGGCTGGTCTCGAACTCCTGACCACAAGTGATCTGCCCGTCTTGGCCTCCTAAAATGCTGGGATTCCAGGCATGAGCCACAGCACCCATTTCTTGTCTGTTCTCTTGGGTGCAGTCTGGACTTCATGTGTGCCTGTTCATTGGCTAGTAGATGAGGGTTCCATGGCTCTGCCACAGGATCCTGGAGGGAGGCTGCCTGATGTTACAGTGACTATCCTATGTTTTCTATACTATTTAAGGGACATGGGTGTACCGGATGTTCCTAACCTTTCCTCATGAGACTTTGTGAACTCAGCTTTGTGATGAACCAATGGTCCTAATAAATCAACATCATTTATTTTCAGGGGAAAAAAGAGAAAACGATATAAATTTCTCTAGTAAATAGGAGATAAATACCCCTTCCAGTTTGGGGAGAGGGAGGGATGACTAGGTGGAGCATGGGGGATTTTTAGGGCAGTGAAACTATTCGGTGTGATTCTGCAATGACGGATACACATCATTAGATATTTGTTGAAACCCACAGAATGTGTCACATTCTATTAACATTTAGTTAATAGCAATGAAGCAATATTGGCATATCAGTTGTAACAAATGTACCACACTAATGCAAGTTTTAATAATAGGGGGAAATGAGGGCATGCAAGCAAGGGAGTGTATGGGAATTCTCTGTATTTTCCAATCATTTTTCTCCAAACCAAAAACAGCTCTTAAAAACCCCCAGAAGTCACTGCATCCAAAAAAAAAAAAGTTCCCCTTGCCAATCTGGGCCTTAGCCAGAGACCTTTTGTGGTTTGGGATGGTCCAGTGGAAACCTCTGAACTCTTAACCTACCTGAACAGCTCTACTGGGAGACCATATATACATGCACAGTCATTACCCCAGACAAGATGTTTTCTTGGGATTTTTCTCCCATCAACTTTAGCTCCCAAAACTCTACAGCAGCACAAACTAGGATTTGGAGGGTGTAATTCTGTAGGAAGACTAGTAATTAGAGGATTGTTTAAAAGACTGCCAGCGTTGTTTAATGAGTTGAGAACTATCAGCCCATCATCACAGGGATAATGGGCCCTCTAACGCACAATGGAGCAGGAACAATGTGTGTCACTTTCTGCAGCTGGAGAATCTGCTGGAGTGAGATCTGGGAGGGGGCCCAGCCCTTCTGTCTAGACCACTGGGGACTTCCTTTGGCTGTGAACTCAAGAGGACAGTGTTTGGTGATGGTGGGTTGGGTGGGAAGATGTGGCAGGCTGCCGTATGTGGACTATTAGTTCATGGCCAACTCCCGCAGACAAGCTTCGGCTTGTGCTGTAACCCCTCCCCACCGACCGGTTGTATTTTAAATGCAGCCAAGCTGGAGGAATGGAACCTGTTATTGCTATGCTTGGGGAATTGTAAACCACAAGGCTGGGGCTAGGTGCAGCAAGAGAGGCACCTAGACCATCCATCTCAGATACTTAGAGGCAGGCCCAGGCAAGTGCAGAATTTGCACCTGAGAATGGTAGCAGTTTGCAGTCAAGGTGCCCCCCTCTCCTCACCCAAAGCACACCCTAGCCATGGTCCTGTTGTCTAATATGCCTTACCCTAATAGCTATTTTGTCACCCGTCTTCACCACCCCTGGCTTATACACACTCTGAATAATTCCCAGCGTGGCTCCTGCATTTCTTTACCCAGTGCACAGCCTCTTCCTCAACCCCTTTGGGACTGGCAGGCTCAAGAAATGTGCTTGACTCTGGAAGGTTTCTCCACAGCCCGGTGAGCACACGGACTCTCAGATAAAAATGAGCTTAGGAGACAATAAGTAGTTGTTCTGAGACTGAAAGTGGAGACCCTAGTGACAAGGCGTGGGGGAGCTTTCCTTAGGTGCTTTCATGAGACTCCACATTCAGGTGGGGAGTGGCGGCAGTGCTATTTGTGAGGACAGGCATTGCGGTGACCCTCCTAAAGGATTTGTGTTTTTTTTTTCCCCCTCTTTGCTCAAACTTAATTGGTAATATTATAACTTTCAATTTAATCATTGACCTAAATGAGTTGTATTTTTATCTCTGCAGGAGCCTGGCTGGGCTGCACGAAAGAGTGGCGGCAGCTGAGTGAGGGAGAAACTTACTAGAATATTTGGGCTGGCAAGTGACACCACTTCTGCTCCAAGACAAGATGGAGACTTTTTCAAGCTACACTTTAAAATTGTAAAACCCCAGATCTCCTGCTGGAGATGAGCTGTAGGTGTGTCTGGAGCATCTGAGAGCTGTGAGGGAGGAGAGTCATACCAGAATTACTGAGATGATTGCTGAAACCAAGATTATAAGTCATTAAGGGTTTGAAAGTTTTCTGCAGGTGCACAATAGACTACTCAGTATCTTGGATTCTTGAGCTGGGGTCAGGTTAACTATTAAAAGAGGACAAAAGTCTTGCTAACAAAACCTGAAGTTAAAACATACACTGTTCCCGCTGCCTTGGCCATTCTTGCTTTAAGCCTTAGCTCTCTTTTCCTGGCTTTCAGGATCCACTGTTGATTTACTTCTATGCTTAGATTAGTAGCAGTTTCCTTCATGGTGATATTAAATTAGCTAGTTCGTTTTCCACCATGAGAGTGGGTATCCCTCACTGCAGTGTCCACTGTAGTAAAAAAAGACACATCCATAGGATATGTGGGGGCCTACAATTGTTGCATTTCTTCTCCAACTGATGACTCCCTCTGCTAGAACTGAACACCAGGCTTGCACAGGAGATTCTTGCTCCCTTTCTTTCTCAGACAGAACAGATTGCATTTTTTCATTGTAGAAGCACAGATGCCATAACCTTTATGTGCCTAAAATCTTCTTTTATAGGCATCCCGTTTCAGTATCTTTGATCTGGAGGATGCAATCACATTTTCCTTGAAGATACGAATCATCTAGAAAAACACAGAGGAGGAGAAAACACCCTTAAATAAATCCTCAAAACAAATTTAAAACCCACTTTGGTTTGAATTATTCCATAATTCTCCCTCTCCTATCTTCCACTCTCATCTGGTCTTTGAACGGGAGGATTTGGAGCCATAAAGGGTCTTAGCATTATCTGGGCTGGCCACTCTGAGTCTCAGATGAGATACTTCCTTCACAAAGGGAAACTTTCTTATAGTTAAATTGGTATGGGGTGACTTTTTCAGGATTAGAGGATTTAAATCTGCTTTTAGGTTTTGTTTTGTTTTGCTTTTTTAAACCAGAAGAGACCGGGTGTGGTGGCTCACACCTGTAATCCCAGCACTTTGGGAGGCCAAGGTGGGCGGATCCTTGAGGTCAGGAGTTCAAGACCAACCTGGTCAACATAGTGAAACCCTGACTCTACTCAAAATACAAAAATTAGCTAGGCGTGGTGGCATATACCAGTAGTCCCAGCTGCTAGGGAGGCTGAGGCAGGAGAATAGCCTCAACCTGGGAGGCGGAAGTTGCAGTGAGCTGAGATCACACCACTGCACTTCAGCCTGGGTGACAGAGTGAGACTCCATCTTAAAAAAAAAAAAAAAAAAAACCAGAAGAAATCCTAGCAATCATTTAATCAAATTTCCACCATGGTAGTCGGGATTCCTTGTGTTACAGGTGCCAGCAACTCTGCCCAAGAACAGGGCAGGTCGGGGGGCCCGGGACTGAAGGGTGGACTCCTGGGGCCAAGCAGCTCCAGGATCGTGGGAGCCTGTGCTGGAGCAGAGGCTCTGCTGACTCAAGCTGCCTGTGGCCTCTCTTGGCAACTGTGGAAGCTTATCCACCTGGGATTTCCAGGGCTGCTGGTACCTTTAAGGTTGCAACTTTGTAGCTAAAAAAAAAAAAAAAAAAAAAAAGAAGTTTCTGGTGGAAGGATGTTGGTTTGCTCAGTTTGGGTCATGGGCTCAACTCAGCACAGGACTGCTACTAGAGGAACTGGGGGGTGTGCTGCAAAACACCAGCCAGGGCACTCCCTTCTTCTGGATGAGAAACTGACATCCAAATTCATCTAAGTGACGATCCCTCAGGGGAGTGGCAGAGTCACCTTCATACTTCCTGATGCCCCAGGTGAGGGCATTTGCCCCATCGTGCAGGGTTACTTCATCCTCTACGTGCCAAAATGCTCCCAGTCATTCTTTCTCTCAGAAGAAATGAGCTCAGACTAAAACAGTGAAGCCATGAGCAGCTGGGACCCTCAATTAACCAGAAATCTGTTTTTCATTCAACTTTGGAGGAAAATAGAAGAAAGTCTCCGGTTTATTCCACCGTCTTACTCTTAGGGTGTGTTTCAGGGGGCATATATAGATGGCTTAATCTCCTACTGTTTTCAAATATCTTTTTTATGCTTTTAAAAATTGTGATAAAATATACACAATGTGAAATGTACCATTTTGACCATTTTAAAGTGTATGATTCAGTGACATTAGGTACATTCCCAACATTGTATACCTTTCACCACGATGCATTTCCAGAACTTTTTCATCATCCTAAATAGAAACTCTATACCAATTGAATAATAATTTCCCATTCCCCTCCCCCAGCCCCTAGCGACCACTATTCTCTTTTTTTTTTTTTTTTTTTTTTTTGAAACAGAGTCTTGCTCTGTCACCCAGGCTGGAGTGCAGTGGCATGGTCTCAGCTCACTGCAAGCTCCACCTCCCAGGTTCATGCGATTCTCCTGCCTCAGCCTCCCATGTAGCTTGGGACTACAGGCGCCCACCACCATGCCCGGCTAATTTGTTTTGTATTTTTAGTGGAGACGGGGTTTCACCGTGTTAGTCAGGATGGTCTCAATCTCCTGACCTGGTGATCCGCCCGCCTCAGTCTCCCAAAGTGCTGGGATTACAGGCGTGAGCCACCGGGCCCGGCCCAGTATTCTTTCTGTCTGTATGAATTTGCTTATTCTAGGTAGCTCCTATAAGTGGAATCATACAATATTTGTTCTTTTGTGTCTGGCTTATTTCACTTAGTATAATATTTTCCATGTTCATCTATATTGTAGCGTGCATCAGAATTTCTTTCTTTTTTTCTTGATGAATAATATTCCATTGTGTGGATATGCTACATTTTGTTTATCCATTTATCTGTTGACGTGTACTTATTTCCACATTTTGGCTATTATAATAATGCAGCTATGAACACCGATGTGCACCAAATGTCTTTTGGCCGTGCTAAATATTCATCATCATAAAAATGATACTAAGGTATCCCCATTGACCATACCAAAAAAAAAAAATTAAGTTTCCCATCAAATGGAGGCTTTGTGGGATCATGGAGAAAGCATGCGCTCCAGAGTTCTATAGCACATTCATTAATGCTGGGCATACCATGTCCTAGTTTGTGGCACTGGGCAGATGAACCTCTCTGAGCTTTCATTTTCTCATCTCATCTAACAAATGGCCGACAAAAAAGGCTGAAGTTGATATTTCTGGGCTGCTTTGAAAATTTGGTGATTCCCGGCTGGGCACAGTGGCTCATGCCTGTAATCCTAGCATTTTGGGAGGCCAAGGCAGGTGGATCACTTGAGGTCAAGAGTTCAAGACCAGCCTGGCCAATATGGTGAAACCCCATCTCCACTAAAAATACAAAAATTAGCCGGGCATGGTGGCAGGTGCCTGTAATCCCAGCTACTTGGGAGGCTGAGGCAGGAGAATCACTGGAACCCAGGGGCTGGAGGTTGCAGTGAGCCCAGATTGCGCCACTGAACTCCAGCCTGAACAACAGAGCAAGACTCTCTCAAAAAAAAAAAAAAAAAAAAAAAAAAGAAAAAGAAAAAAAAAATTGGTGCTTCCCAAATTCAGTTAGTAATCAACAGTGCTTTGTGAGGCTTTAGGAAAACAGATTCCTGAGTCCCGCTCCACAACTCCTGATTTAGAATATATAGGAGTGAGGCCTGGAAATCTGCATCTTTACCAAAACCTTCAGGAGATGCGGATGTGAAACTTAGGAAGCCAAGTGCACACTCAGAACCTGCCTCACAGATGGAACTTGATAAATGCTGGCTCTTCCCTCTTGCCCTTCTTCATGCTTTACATATGAAGAAAGAGCAGAGGACAATTGCATTTTGAGGAAACACTTGCAGCAATGACCATGTCAGGTCACAGCAACAAAAATTCTAATAATGGATTGTTTTCCACTCTGAGCAACTAATCATTGGTAAATGATGTTGGCAGTTAAGGGTATAAAACCAGTCACTTTATTCATTTGCGGTTTTGATCATGCATTTGGATATGATTGCAAGTGCAATACAAATCTGCCAATAAGGATGGTGGAGTAAAGGGGGGCTGGTGGAAGGCACCCTGTTATGTTATGTAGAAGAGAGAACTCCTTGGAGATAATCGTGCAAACCTGAGACTTCCATGCAGAGAAGGAATCAGTGAATTTATATCAAAGAAGCCAGATTGATATTCTTTTCTTCTTTTTTTGGGTTCCTTTCAAATTATAAAAGGAGTGGACAAAGGGAATGTTGTAGATGTAATTTGTTCCAGGCTCGAATAAAGCGTATTTGTGTCTTATGAAGTTTTACGAGAAAAATGTAATTCAAATTGGCTTGGAGATGAGAGCTGTCAAATAGATTGAAAGCTGGATTATAAACCAAGACTAATGAGAGCCTGCTATGAGCACAAAGTTAGGGACGGAGTCCAAGAGAATCTCTGCAAGGTCTTACAGGGGAGGTAAACAGCCTATTAATTAAGGTAGCAGATGGTAGTAAATTGGGAGATGTTTCAGATTCCAAGGACAGAAAAAGAAATGAAAGCATGGGATCTGTATTGGGTAGTTAGAAACCTCAGCACGAAGTCAATGACAGGAAAGTAATAAGAGCTGCAGGTAGTCTTGGAAGCCAGCAGGATTTGGAATACCAAGGGGTTAGAAAGAGACTAGAAATGTTAGTGGAATGGCTAAGAAGCTACTGGAGAAAGTGGTTCACGCTGCAAGGCAAAGTTTTAGGGACCCAGAGGGCCGGCTTGGGCATGTACGCTCAAGCTGAAAGAAACACATTTCTGGGTGGGTGCAGTCTTAAGATCTCCCCCAGCGGGTATTTGCAGATAAAGAAGCTGCCTGAGTAGAAGGGACTCAATTGGATGTAAACTGAAGAAATAAATTAGCACAGGAGGAAAAAAGCAGGTGAGCTGAGATAATCAGTGTGATTTGGCTAGAGGTGGAAGACAGAGTGATGAGGTGGATAGAAAGTGGGCTTTGGGTCTCAGGTTTTTGGCCACCACTGCATCTTCCAGTTGACTGGGGGTTGACTATTAATATTTAGCCTTTCTGAGCCTCAGTTTCCCCACCTTCTATAAAACGAAGACATGATTTCTTACCTTTTATAAATATTATAAATTTGGATGAGATTTGCATATAGATTACTGGGACATGGTAAGTTTTGAACACGTGCAGACTTGTCCCGTGTACCTGTGTAACGAACGTGATCAGCACATACTTGCGGTAGGGGAAAGTGAGGGATGCTTGTGGGAACTTCAGGCAGCACCTACACAGCTATCCCCATTTCTTTTTGTTTGTTTTTGAGATGGAGTTTCACTCTTGTTCGATCTTGGCTCACTGCAACCTCTGCCTCCTGGGTTCAAGTGATCCTCCTGTCTCAGCCTCCTGAGTAGTTGGGATTACAGGTGTCCACCACCAAGCCTGGCTAATTTTTTGTATTTTCAGTAGAGATGGGGTTTCACCATGTTGACCAGGCTGGTCTCAAACTCCTGACCTTAGGTGATCCACCCACCTCAGCCTACCAAAGTGCTGGGATTACAGGCGTGAGCCACTGTGCCCCACCAACTGTCCCCATTTCTTAGTTCTCATTTCCTACACAAGGAAGTCAGCTGTACCCTGTTTTTATTACAGTGGAGTCATATTTAACTCAGAGGCTGGAGTGTAAAGCCATCACACAATGTGAGTGTCACATATGGTCAAAATTATCCTTAAAAATTCTTCAAATCACCCATAAAATACAGTACTATGTAGTCTCTCAAAAAGTTCTTTTCAGCCAGTTTTTCCTCCGGTGTTGGAACCGATCACAGTTTTATGTTTGTGTGTGGTTGTTTTTTTTTTTTTTTAGTTGAGCACCAGGCAAAGTAGTTGGCTTACATTTATGGGTCATGCTATATGAAAATGCTTATTATTATTATTATTATTATTATTGGAGACAGATTCTTGCTCTGTCACCCAGGCTGGAGTGCAGTGACACCATCTTGACTCACTGCAACCTCCGCCTCCTGGGTTCAAGCAATTCTTCTGCCTCAGCCTCCCGGGTAGCTGGGACTACAGGCATGAGCCACCACGTCTGGCTAATTTTTGTATTTTTGGTGGAGACGGGGTGTCACCATATTGGTTAGGCTGATCTCGAACTCCTAGATCTCGTGATCCGCCCACCTTGGCCTCCCAAAGTGCTGGGATTACAGGCATGGGCCACTGTGCCCGGCCTATTACTATTATTTTTTGAGACAGAGCCTTGCTCTGTTGCCTGGGCTGGAGTGCAGTGGTGCAATCTCCGCTCATTGCAACCTCCGCCTCCTGGGTTTAAGTGATTCTTATGCCCCAGCCTACCGAGTAGCTGGGATTACAGGCCATCATGCCTGGCTAAGTTTTGCATTTTTAGTAGAGAAGGAGTTTCGCCATGTTGGCCAGGCTGGTCTTAAACTCCTGGCCTCCCAAAGTGCTGGAATTACAGGTGTGAGTCACTGCACTTGGCCCGAAAATGCTTATTTTTTAACACTGAAATGGCAATTGGCATGGTGAAATGCTTACACCATAGGGGCACCCAGTTCAAGCTGACTCCATGCTTGTGCTGGGCAGGTAGAGCTGTGAATCTTTTTGTTCTCTCTCCCTCTTCTTAGTCAGTTTGGGCTGCTATAACAAGATACCATAGATTGAGTGTCTTAAATGACAGAAATTTATTTTTCACTAGAGTCTAGAAGTCCACGATCAGGGTGCCAGCAGATTTGGTGTCTGTTGAGGGCTCTCTTCCTGGTTTGCAGACGGCTGCCTTCTGATTGTGTCCTCCCACAAGACAGAGCAAACTCTAGTCTCTTCCTTATCCCATTATTGGGGCTCCACCCTCATGACCTCCTCTAAACCTAATTACCTCCCAAAGGCCCCACCTCCTAATATCACTGGGGGTTAGGGTTTCCCTATGTGAACTTTAGGGGATACTAACATGCCATCCATAGCAGAAGTGGATATGCAATTCCCTTGAACTGAAGCAACTGCCATGGATCAGACTGGCTGGCTGGGGGCCTGTGAGCTCAGCTTTGGTTGTGGGGAAAATGGACATAATAGGACTCCATACTGATCAGCTTCCCTGGGCCCCCTGCTCAGCTTGTTATGACAGGGCACAAAGGAGGTGGCTGTGCCAGAGGACGTGAGCCCTAGCCAGAAGCTGCCTGCACTTGGCCCAGTATGACTGGGGTGAATGGGGGCAGCCTAACTGCTTTTGCACTCTGCATAAACAAGGCCTGATGGCAATCACTTACTGAACAGCTACGTGGCCTTTGGACAAGGGGGTGTTCATCCCCTGAGTCTAGAGATGGCTTGGTTATGGTTCTGTTTCTCTGCTTTTCCTCCAGAGGGATACACTTTATTAAAATATGGTCAATTAATGCATTAAGAACTCCATTGATGATAACATGTACACCCTTTGTTTTGCAGTGGTGTACTTGCTTTTTTTTTTTTCTTTTTTTTCTTAAAAATATATCCTGGGAATTATTCCTATTGGTACACAAAGAACTTCCTGATCTTTTTAAAATTTAGGCAAAAGTTACTATAACATAAAATTCACAGTTCTAACTATTTTAAAGTATACAATTCTGTGGCTTCCAGTACATTCACAGTGTTGTGCAACCATTACCACTATCTAATTGCAGAACATTTCCATCATCTCAAGAAGAAACTCTGTAGCCACTAAGCAGTCAGGGGTTTTAATTTGCAGTTCCCCAATGACTAATGATATTGAGCATCTTTTCATATGTTTATTGGCTGTATCTTTTCTTTGGAGAAGTTGTCTATTCAGATTCTTTGCCCTTTTTTTTAATTGAGTTTTTGTTTTGCTTTTGTTGTTGTTGTTGAGTCGTAAGAGTTATTTACATATTGTAGATCCTAGACTATTATCAGATATATTATTTGCACATATTTTCCTCTCTTCTGTGGTCTGTCTTTTCACTTTCTTGACAGTATTCTTTGATGCACAAAAGTTTTTAATTTTGATGAAGTCCAATTGATCTTTTTTAAAAATTTTTGTGGCTTATGCTTTTGCTGTCATATCTAAGAATCCATTGCCAAAACCAATATAATGCAAAATTACTCCTATGTTTTCTTTTAAGAGATTTATATTTTTAGCTTTTAAATTCAGGCCTTTGATTCATTTTGAGATAATTTTTGTATATAATATAAGGTAAGGGTACAATTTAATTCTTTTGCACAGGCCATCTTTTTTTACATCCGTGTAGCATTGTGTTCCATACTTTGTTTAACCAGCTTTTTGTTTTTTTTTTTTTTGAGATGGAGTCTCACTCCATTGCCCAGGCTGAAGTGCAGTGGCGTGATCTCGGCTCACTGCAACCTCTGCCTCCTGGGTTTAAGTGATTCTCCTGCCTCAGCCTCCCAAGTAGCTGGGACTACAGGCGTGTGCCACCATGCCTGACTAATTTTTTTTGTATTTTTAGTAGAGACGGGGTTTAACCGTATTAGGCAGGATGGTCTCGATCTCCTGACCTCATGATCTGCCCACCTTGGCCTCTCAATGTGCTGGGATTACAGGTGTGAGCCACCACACCCAGCCCTAACCAGTTTTATACTCTATTCTATGACTTGGGTTACCACTAAACTTCTACTATTAAAACCAATGATACAATACATATTCTTGTATATAAGCACTCCCTACATATCTGCACATATTTGTAGTCTGAATTCCTAAAAGTAGAATTGCACGATCAAATACTGATTGCCTAATTGCTCTCCCTGGAGGCTGAGTGGATGTACATGACCTCCATCCACTGGTTAAGAATGTGTTTCCCCACACTCTTGTAGATCCTTGTAGGTTTTTGGCAACCAGATGGGGAGTTTTAATTTGGAACTTTCTTATTATGAGCAATGGTGTACACCTTTTAATATACTTTAAAAGACTGTTATAATTTCTTTGCTATGAGCTTTTCATAGCCTTTGCCTATATTTTCTGTTGGCCTTTGTTTCGTAGGAGATACTTATAAAGCAAGTGAAGTCTGTTTGTGATGTTTATCATTTACCCATTAGCTTTATTAATAGCATTGTTTTCCTTCCCAGGAAAGAAAATAATGTATTCAAGTGCTCCAGTTTTTCTTTCTAAGACTTTTAAGTTAAGTGATTACTTATAACAGTCTTCCCCATTCCAATATTATAATACTATTTTTCTTGTATTTTTATGATTTCAATGTATCATTTAATCTTTGATACAGCTGGAATTTATTTGGTCATGTGGTGTGAGGTAGGGGTGCATTTTCTCCCCTAGATAATTGAGGTATTAATAGTTACTTTTGAGGTCAGATATCCGTTTCCCACAGAAAATAAAGCAGTAAAAGTTCAGTCCTAACCTAAGGGAAGCCCAAACCCACTTCATTGCTTGGTCGAGGCTGGGAAGGGCATCTCTGCACGGGAACCAGAGGATGGCCTGTTCTTGGCCTTTCCCAGATGAGGAAGCATAGAGCAGTGGTTAAGAGCAAGAGTCCAGAGGCAGGTGGATGGCGTGAAAGTGCTTCTCTTTCAATACCTAGTTGTATGACCCTGGTCAAATGTTCTTACCTCTTTAATGTGCTTTCTCCTCATCTGCAAAACAGGGATAATATCAGTACCTACATAATAAAATGGTGGTGAGAAGCAAACAAAGTCCTGAATGTGAACTGCACGGCACAGTGCTTGGCAAGGGAACACAGGGGAGCTGCTGCCATTATCATTGTCACCATTATCCTCACCACCACTATTTGGACCCTTGGTGATGGCTCCAACCTCAGGCCTGCCATTTACTGATGTAGAAGTGACTGGAAAGTGCTGGCTTCCTTTCCTCCTTCCCAGGATAGAAAGCTGACCTTGGGCTCCTCCACCTGGCCTGGCTCCATCATTCAGACAGTCTTCTTCCAGGGCAGCAAATGACCTCAGATATTTGCCCTGGGCCACCCTAGGGCAATTTTGGGCTTTTTTTGTGTTCCATCAATTTCTCAGTCTTTTCAATTAAGTGAAATCAAGTAAAAACACAAATCAAGTGATCCCTGAAGGGAGATGAGATCTCACCAAGGTTTGGCACCAGGAAGTCCTAGAGAACTACAACCAAAGTAGCTTGGCATGTTGCAGGTGGTAAATGGAGGTTCAGAGTGTGAAAGTGAATATATAACCCCAAATTAATGATTTTATGGTAGACCAGGACCCCCTGGGCCCTGATTCTTTGAGCAGAGCTTCATCTTTGCAACCATGGCTCCCAGCCCCACTCTTTCATCAGGTTGCAGTGTCAAGGGGAAAGGAGCCCTGGGTCCTCCTTTTTTAAATTTTTTTTTAGATGGCTCATAAAGCCACCTCCTTTTTTGAGGAAGGGGTATGAATCTCAGGGAGGGTTCCTGCCACAAGGCCACTTGGTATCACTCTTGGCTCTGCTCGGAGCAGCCTCCAGGCAGTGACATTTCGGTTGCTGCAAGTCTGGAGCTGTATTATGCCGTGTGTATCAGGAGAGTAATTGGATAAATTGGCCCTGGAGGGGTTCTGGTAACAATTACTTTCAGCTATTTTTTGATCCCCCCCATGGGGGAAGAGTGGGTCCTTTTCTTTGACTGCAACATGAAGTAGGATGTATGCAGTCCCATCACCTATCTCGGCTGCAGAGCAGATCCACTGGCCTTAGGGGACCAAAAGCTGGGGAGGGGCTGGGTGTTGTACCTTTGCTCTCTCCTTTCTGCTGCAGGTGAACCCTGTACCACTTAAGCCTGGTGTCCGTGGCTGTTCTCAGCAACTTCCAATCATTACTTTCAGTTATTTTGTGACCTTTGATGAGGCGGCTACTTCTTTCTCCTCCCAGCCTCAGATAAGGGATGACACAATTCAGAGAACAAGAGAGTCAAATGCTTGTCGTTTGGGCTTAAAAGGAGAACTAGATGAAGAGTTAGGTTATGGGGTCCCCATGCTCTCAGGACTGGGGAGATGCCCCAGAGAAGCAAGAGAGTTTGGGCTTAGCTGGGTCCTCCAGAGGGGACTGTGCATCCTGCCCGTGACCTGGGGAAATGGTGGTAAAACCAGAAACCCCAGGCAGGTGGCAGGGAACTGCGATCCAGGGCATCCACACCTCCCATCGCCCGGGGTCTGTGGTTCTGGAGTAGAATGATCTGTCCAGTGATCTTAGGGAGGCTGACCTGAGGCTGCTTTACAGGAGGTCTCTGAATCCAGAGGTGAATTTAATTGTTAGGGGGCTTAAGGTTTAAACAATTTGAGACCCTCTTTAGAAAACAAAATTAGAAATGATAAATTTCAAATGAGATATAGGCAGTCTCTCTTTTGGGGGTGACGAAATGTTCTGGAATTTGTGTGATCATTGGACACGTCTGCAAATATACTATAAAATACCGAATTGTCCACTTTAAAAGGGTGAATTTTATGCCATGTGAATTAGTTATAATTAAAAAAATATATTGTTAAAAAAAAATCAGGTAAGGGTTCTAGAAGGGGCCCAACCCGAGAGGGCCTGCAGCAAAGCTTTGCCCACTTCACGGTGCAAACTCTGCAGCCCAGTGTGGCTAAGAGTGGTGTGCACAGAGGGCCAGAGGCAGGAGAGTCCTGCTAGTAGCTGCTGTGTGGACAGATGGCCCCCTTGAGGATCAGATCCTTCCCCTTCTCTGGCCTACCTCCCACATCCAGGCCCGAGTGAGCCTCCAGGAACTTCCATGCAATCTTGGAGGAAACAGAGTGGGAATTAACGGGGATGAGGCTTCAGCTTTGTGGGATGAGACTAGGAAAACAAAGAAGCCACATGTCTTGTACTCCTGATTTTGACCCAGCCTGTGTATACAAGCTCTGGCTTTGAGGGGCTCAATGACCAGGCCTCTCTCTGGCCCTGCAGGTGACGAGGAAGCCGGGAAGGCTGACCAGAGGAACCCTGCTTCTACCCCTGTGAGGTTTTATTTTGTTTTTTTGGGTTTTTTTTTTTTTTTTTGGATGGAGAAAACGCCTGCAGTCTGGGCAAACAGACGAGGCTCTTTGGAGGCCAGGGATATGCCACTGTCATATTTATAATATAATGCTTGTTTATCTTGAATCGGACCTGGCTCTCTGCATAACTTCTGTTCCTCACATTTTGAAGATTTGGGCCCAAAACACATTTCAGGGAATAAGGAGAAAGCCCTTGTTTGAAAATGAACCAGCAAAATAAATCATTGTGTTTCTGACACAATGCCCACTGCATACTTTTCAATTCTTAGCTTTGGCAGCAACGTTTTTAAAAAGCACACACACAAAACCTATCACATAATTCTTTCTGAAAGGCTCATTCAGCAAGACTGCCTTTCAGTTCCCAGCCCCCTCTTTCTTTTTCTTCTCTCTTTTTTTCCTCTATTTTAAACCAGCCCTTCTGGTGAGAGGGCAAGTGTACATACAGCCTTCCATTGTGTTTGTAAAACAGAGCCATATCAGTTGAGAAGTAATGATAACATTTGTAGTTATGCAAGCGGAGATAACAGTAATCAGATCTCTGCTCGGGGCAAAAAATCCTAGTGGCCAGAACCTAACAATGGGTTAGGGTGTTATGTTGAAAGGTGAGGGAATTGTGTATGTGTGTTTTTGTTTTAGCAAAGCACCAAGCCCTTTGTTTTTCCTGCTGGAGGATCTCCTAGTTAAAGCCCTTCCGAAGCTGACCAGTTAAGGAGACCCTTCCCTAAATGGAGATCTGAGGTTCTCCTGCTCACTGGCTATTTTTTCTGGCATCAAGTGATTTAGGGTTTCCTCTGCTTTCCAGCAGGTAATTTGACCTCTCCAGATTAGAAGGAGCTGAGGCTAATGTATTCGCTCAAGCAGAGGCCAGTGGAATGATAGCATCAGTTTGCACTGCCATTTGGGTTTTTTAAAAAGAAAGGTGTTGTTCTGGAGTTGCCCTTATTCTTTCCAAATCTGATTCCCCTGTGGCGGTTTCTGTTGCATTTTTCCCCAAACAACATGCAAATATATTGATACCTGGGAGTTTAAACAGTGGCAAGAACTGGAAGGTGCAATTTCCAAGGGATGCCAGGCCCAAAACAGCACCCAGGCGTGTCTGGATTCGACATAATGGAGACCAAGGTTCTCAAAATGTGAGCTGTATTTAGATATCACGAAGTTAACTCCTGATTAGGTGTTGGATATCTGAGTTCCTCTGCTAGTTGGTTTCTCTGATTTCATTTTGGGATTGCCATTTACTTATTTTGGTTGGGGGAAGTAGTAGCCTTGGGTTCTCCAGATGTAGCAAAGAATATCTTAGTGTAGACCAATTGCCCCATCATAGAATGGCTGTCAAGAGACATATCCTGATTCTTATTCGACTTAGGCAGAACGTTGGATCCACAATAACTGTAATTCTCAATAAAATGGAGGCCCAAGTATTTTTGTCTTCTGCTCTGAAGCGTTCCTAATTACATTAGAGATAAAATGCAGGTTTTTCTACTTTTCTTCTGGACACCTGAAGAAATGCTCCATTTTGCTCTCCTTTCCTACTCATATTTACTCAGAAAAGAAACTGGAAAAAATATGAATGTAGACATGGAATTGCGAAAAGCAGCCACATAATCCATGAATTGCTTCGGGGTGGGGGCTGGGGGGGCAGGATGACTTGTATGAAGAAATCTAGTTCTGTTTTATTTTTCAAAGATACATTTTCTTCCCTGTCTCCAGACATAAGTTTTTGAATTAAAAATTATACTTTGAATGATGTGCAGATGTTGGCATCTTAAAACCAAATACTGTTGTCCTGTGGGTTGCTAAGCAACCTGTGCAACCAAATCAGCTCGGGTTTGAAAATGGAAACAATTTCAAGAGATAAGAAAATGAAGCCCCATCCTTGAGTGTGAGGCGGAGGGCTGGGGTAGGATGGACTCTTCCCATTGCCTGCCCTGGTTAGAAGTGTGGCTTTTCTGGCTTTTGTGGCTTGAACATGCATTTTCATTTCATTGTGTCAATTCTCATTATCTGTCTATATGGAATCCCCTTTTTGGTTTTCAGAAATAATTAAGTAAAAAGCCCTTTCACTCACTGCATTTTTTGGCATTGATAAAGGCATTTGAGTTATTTCAGACAATGCGGGAGTGAGTATCAGAGCAAGTCTTTGAAGATGTTCTTTAAAGACGGCCCTGACAAACAGTGGCAAACAGACCAATTAACCCCAGAATCTAAGTCCTGGCTGCTTTAAACTCCCTTCAAAAGAAATTAGCTCTAATGTTAATAAAGTGGGTGTTAGACCATTTTGGAACATCAACTTCAACAGACTGAGTCAATTGGAATGGAATTATTACATCGTCTTGCCAAAAGAGGAGCCCAGGGCTGGCGTGAATTTTTGTTACAGTTGCTGTCTGAAAATTAGAAAAAAAATTCCAAACTTTAGTTGGAACAAAAACCCCCAAGTGGGAAAACACAGGTTTATTTGATATTTTTTTAAATATTAGCTTTAAGAAACAAAAAGACTCAGGAAAGGTAGAAAAGAAAGTACCCGGAAGTGTGTCCTCGAATGTTGGGATTTGTGGTTAGAATGAGGATTGCATTTAGGCCCTGGCCCCGCAGTGACACAGCTCACCGCTACTTGGTCGCTTGCCCAGGAAGGCCTGGAGCTCAAGTTGTGACTCCTTGCTGATTTTTCAGATCCCAGGAGAGGAAGACCAAGAGTGGCAGGCTCCCCAGGCAGTGCCAACGAATGGCCGTGGCCTGGGTGCATATCATCTTGCTTTGATGATTTCTTACAGAAGAAAAAGGAAACAAAAAAGTTTTGCTGGGGGGATAGTTTTCATCCACTGGGACCCCATAGTTCGATTTTGCATCGTTTTGGTTAAATGTCCATTTCCAAGGGTTGTGTCTCACTCCTATAATCGCTTTCTTTGAAGAAAGACATAGACCTTTTAATCAATGCAATTGCTGAGAAAAGATAAGGTTTGTAGTGTTTGTCGTGCCAGCATAACTGTTTCACAACAAAAGGTAGGAAGAAAAACGAGATCACGACTCCTGGGTGGCTGGGAAGGGTGGCCGAAGGGAACGGCATTCTGTGTGGCAAGAAGCTGGGAGCACTGGCCTTATTGTCAGATGTGGGAGGAGGGATGTGCCTGGGACCACACAACAAACTCCTCTTCAGCTGTGGAGTGTGAGCTGCCGGGGCCTGGGTGTCAGAAATCCAGTCAGAACTCAGCTTTAAGGAGCTACGTGGATAATCTTCATTGAACCTTGTTGCTCTCTTGCCACCTTCCCTAGCCAGAAGTGACCCAGGAAGGAAAACAAGGCTGGGAGGCGAAGTCACTTGCCCAGAGTCACGTGAATGATGTGTGCAGAATCCCAGTCCTCCTGTCTTAGCTGGTCCCATATTCTTCCTCCTGCACAGGGAGTGAGTGTCCCTGAGGTGTCACCTGCTCAGGGCTTTGAAGCTGGCAATGGTGGGGTCAGCCTCTTGCATTTGTGAACAGGGCTTTTGCTCACCCTCTGCACAACACCCCGTTCTCAGACTGGCTGTGGGCTAGAGGCTGGGGTCCCTCCTGGTTGGAGGACCTGGGTGGGAAGTAAGACTCTTACCACTGTGGCTGAGGCCATCTTCCTCCATGTCCTCCACCTCTGCCTTGTCCAACCATGGTCTCTGACACCCAATAAATATGAAGCACTGACTTGGTAAGAAGAGGAAAAACCATTAATGCTAAGCATTGACTCTCCCTGTAGCTTTGAGAGGCTTTAAGGTAGTTTGTCTTTGTTTTGTTTTGTTTTTTGAGATGGAGTCTTGCTCTGTCACCAGGCTGGAGTGCAGTGGCGTGATCTTGGCTCACTGCAACCTCCACCTCCCAGGTTCAAGCGATTACCTTACCTCAGCCTCCTGAGTCACTGGGACTACAGACGCCCACCACGACGCCTGGCTAATTTTTTGTATTTTAGTAGAGATGGGTTTCACCATGTTGGCCAGGATGGTCTTGATCTCCTGATCTCATGATCTGCCCACCTTGGCCTCCCAAAGTGCTGGGATTACAGGTGTGTGTCACCACGCCTGACCTGGTTTTCTTTTTTAATCTAGGGAAAATGAAGATCCTGGTTTGGATTCACTTGGGAGAGCTCTGCCATCTCAGTCTCATTTTGGCATCCTTGCCCTTTCTTTGCCTGCTCTGTGGGGGATGCTCAGTCCTCTGTAGAGTGGTTCGTCAATTCAAGTGTCCCAAAAAGTGGATTCCTTTATTTAGCTAAATTCTCAATTTAATGTCTATTTTGAACTTCAGGATGGCAGAAATCAATTCTTTGTCAATTGAGAGAAACGTTCCTCTGTTTCTGGGGTTGGGTCTGAAAATACAGGAGCTTATAAGGTCACGGGGCCAGGCCCTTAAGAGCGACCTATTCATGCTGACATCTACCGAGTTGTCCATTGCCCCTTCTGGTCCATGAAGGTTACAGCTCAGCTGGCCTCTTTCCCTTTCGTAAGTCTCCCCCAGGGGTGAAGGTTTTCTGTGCCATGTCATGGTGCCGCGGAAACATCTGCTGCTCTCACACCTAAGGAGCCACGGCTCTGTCTGCCCAGACAAAGTATAGTCATCTTTTTGAAGTTTGGCCACATTCTTGGGTACTCCACCCAGGACACGGTGTGTCGGTTCTTCCACCCAGGGTTCCAATAATCATTCTTAGATTTTCTCATCTTTCCTCTACACTCATTTCTTAGAGTATGTGTGTATGGGAGTGTGGTTTGGGATTCCTCCTTAAAGACCCACAATTGTCTTAGTTAACTTGCCTTCTAACTCCCTTTTGCCCAACCTGGGAATCTTTATCCAGTATCAAGGGCACTCAAACTCCTTGTTCATGCCCCAGTCTGGTCCTCTCAGGTATAAGCTTTTGAGGTTCCCTTTCCTTCTGCTTTCTGACCTAAAAAATTATTACACACACTGGATGCAGTGGCTCACACCTGTAATCCCAGCACTTTGGGAGGCCGAGGTGGGTGGATCACCTGAGGTTAGGAGTTCGAGACCAGCCTGACCAACATGGTGAGAAACCCCATCTGTACTAAAAAATACAAAAATTAGCCGGGCATGGTGGCAGGTGCCTGTAATCCCAGGTACTTGGGAGGCTGAGGCAGGAGAATTGCTTGAACCCTGGAGGTGGAGGTTGCAGTGAGCCGAGATTGCACCATTGCACTCCAGCCTGGGCAACAGAGCAAGACTCCGTCTCAGAAAAAAAGAAAAAAAAAGGTCGGGTATGGTGGCTCACGCCTGTAATCCCAGCACTTTGGGAGGCCCAGGCCGGGGGATCTTGAGGTCAGGAGATCGAGACCATCCTGGCTAACATGGTGAAACCCCCTCTCTACTAAAAATACACAAAAATTAGCCAGGCATGGTGGCGGGCACCATAGTCCCAGCTACTTGGGAGGCTGAGGCAGGAGAATGGCTGGGAGGTAGAGCTTGCAATGAGCTGAGATCGCGCCACTGCACTCCAGCCTGGGTGACAGAGCGAGTCTCCTAAGTGTCTCAAAAAAAAAAAAAAAAAAAAAGAAAAAAAAATTATACACACACACTGTTACTAAGATATAGTTTACATATCAAATAATTCACCCATTGTAAATATACAGTTTGATGAGTATTCATAAATTTATAAGTTGTGCAGCCATTAGCACAATCCAGGTTTATAACATTCCCATAACCCTCAAAAGTTTCCTGGGTCCATTATCTGTCAATTCCACTCTCCTATGGCCCCAGCCAACCACTGATCTGCTTTTTGTTTCTATAATGTTGCCCTTTCTAGAAATTCCATGTAAATAGTATTATATAGAATACGTAGTCTTAGGTATCAGGCTTCTTTCTCTTCTGCTCAGGAAACAAGAGTTCCCATTTAAGAAGTCTGGCTTGGCTGGGCGCAGTGGCTCATGCCTGTAATTCCAGCACTTTGGGAGGCCGAGGCGGGAGGATCACCTGAGGTCAGGAGTCCGAGACCAGCCTGACCAACATGGCAAAACCCCGTCTCTACTAAAAATACAAAAAAATTAGCTGGGCATGGTGGTGGGCGCCTGTAATCCCAGCTACTCGGGAGGCTGAGGCAGGAGAATCACTTGAACCCAGGAGGCAGAGGTTGCAGTGAGCCGAGATTGCGCCATTGCACTCCAGCCTGGGCAACAAGACCGAGACTCTGTCTTTAAAAAAAAAAAAAAAGAAGTCTGGCCATGAGGGAGGCTACAAATATGATAGTGGCTGGCAGTGGCAAGGGAGGGAGGGAAGAGTTTAAGATGTGAGATACTTGAGTGACTTAAATGCTGACAAAAACACTCATTAGAGAAAGGGAGGTTGAGGATCCACGGTGAGGACGCAGATGCAGGTATAGGGTGATGAACTGACAGCAAGGGTCTTCTAAGATGGGGAGGGGTCGGCTCTAGAACTTGGGTGAAGATGTTCCCCTTGGACAGGAGGACTGGGCCGTCTCTCTTTTGGTAGGAGGGAAGGGGTGAAGAATGGGCAGCTTTGGAGATGTGGTGGACATTTGGGACATTTCCCTCCAACAAAAGATACTCGTTTCTCCGTTACCTGCTGAAAATGAGGAGGGTGGAGAGTAGGGAGGATGTTTGAACACAATGCAAGTTAGAAATTATTATTATGGAGAATGGAAAGTTGAACTGACCAAGGAGATACATACAATTGGAGTGCCAGGCAGAATGAAAGGCCCAGGTGGTGTTTGTGGATGTGACTGCAGGGTGACACTGATCTGTTTGAATGTGGCCTTTACTCAACGATACTGGGTGCACGTGGCGAAGATGAACCATTGAGTAGATGCGGTATTCAAGTTCACCTAGTGACAGCCACGGAAGAAAAATGGGCAAGGAATTTAGGATGTTGGTAGGAGAAAGTTTGAATAAACCCATGTCGAATATGGAAAGTAAAGATAGGGAGGGAGGGGGAGAGTGAACAGAAAACAGGACAAGTAAGTGGAGTATTGGGAGTCACTGAAAGACCAAGCCAGAGGGAAGAGAGGCAGTGATCTGAAAGACAAATCTGAATCTGTGATTTCAGAGGTGGGGCACTCTGCAGTGAAGGCCACGGGATAGCTGAATGGGAGTGTAGAATCAGGTCAGTGGAAATGGGTGGTCAAGGATTGGAGCAAGCAGTTGTAGGAGTAGATGTTTGTCCCCTGCAAATCTCATCGTGACATGTGAGCCCCAATGTTGGAGGTGGGGCTTAGTGGGAGGTGCCTGGGTCATGGGGGTGGATCCCTCATGAATGGCTTGGTGCCATCCTTGTGGTAATGAGTGACTTTATTTGTTCACATGGGAGCTGGTTGTTTAAAAGAGCCTGGCAGCTCTCTCACTCCTCTCTCCATGTGATGTGCCTGCTCTCCCTTCCCCTTCCACCATGAGTAAAGAATTCCTGAGGCCTCATCAGAAGCTGAGCAGATGCTGGTACCATGCTTGTACAATTTGCAGAATTGTGAGCCCAATAAATATCTTTCCTTTGTAAATTACCCAGCCTCAGGTATTCCTTTATAGCAACACAAAACAGACTAACACAAGGAGGCTGGTCCCCATGCAGAGAAAGCTGCTTACAAGGGCATAGTGGGGCTGAGGGCAGAGAGGAGGAGAGGTGGAATGACCTCATGGGCAGCCTGGGACAGAAATAGGTGGGGGCAAAGGGTGGAACAAACCCATTTACCTGACGGTGCGGGGGATGGTGGTCTGGAAATTTTGAGAGGGTCAAGATGTCCCTGAAAAAGCTGCATAAGGTGCAGAAGGCACAGTTTTCATTTGACATGAAGCTATAATGAGGTTATAGGTGTCACTGGAGTCAGATTCCAGATAGGGCCAACAGATCAAAGCTGGGGATAAGTAGGAGCTTGCAGGCACCTCCTCCTGACTGGTTCGGGTAAACTGGGGTTGAAGAGCAAAAGTCAATCCCAGGTGTAAATTCCCTTCAAAAGGCTGGGCACGATATAATCCTAGCACTTTGGGAGGCCAAGGTGGATTGCCTGAGGTCAGGAGTTCGAGACCAGCCTGGCCAACATAGTGAAACCCCATCTCTACTAAAAATACAAAAATTAGCTGGGTGTAGTGGTGGGCACCTATAATCCCAGCTACTCGGGAAACTGAGGCAAGAGAATCACTTGAACCCAGGAGGCAGAGATTGCAGTGAGCTGAGATCACCCCACTTCATTCCAGCCTGGGTGAAAAGAGTGAGACTCTGTATCAAAAAAAAAAAAAAAAAAAAAATCCCTTCAAAAATTTCTCTAAAGTTGTCAGGTCAGCCACACTTTAGAGCCTGGGGGAGTTGCCTGGTTCTACAGCTGCTGTTCAGAAAAGAATCTTTGGTGTTGCTTTACTGTTCAGTTCTGCCTTCTGCTATTGAAACTTCCTCTTTGTTGCCCTGAATATCTGCAGTGGGTGCTGCTGCCTGGAGGACAGGCAGGTTTAGACAGGACTGCCTTCAGCCAGGCAAAATGGGCTTTTCATTGTCACAACTGTTTGTATAGAGTCATTGGCTGTGATGACTTGTTCTGACAGATGATACAGAATCACTATTGGAAATTCTTCATGAAAGACTAAACAATAAAAAAAAGCTCTTTGTTTTGTGGAGGATAAATGCTTCACGGCATCCACCTAAATGATCTTTGCTTTTGAAGGTTTAGCGCTATTTAACACTTCTGTTTGTCCTTCTTAGGTCAAAGAGCCTTAATCTTTTAAATATGTTTCATAACCTCCCAGCATCTGAAAACACCACATTATCTGCAACTTCTGGGCAAGGGAGAAAGGGCTATGTCTACCACCTTTTGTCCAATGGATCCATGTCCCAAAGTGACTTTGCAATGGAAGGTGAGAACCTGCTCGTCCCCACCTGGCTGCCATCCCTGCTCAGCTCTCTTAATGGGGCATCCCATGCTGAGTGAGATGACAAAGCTTAGAGGTAGGTACATATTTGGACTAAATATGATGTTTATTTTACACTCTGACTTTGAAACCCAAATATTATATGCAAATCCATTCCAATTTTCCTGGAGTCACACAGATTCCATTGATCCTTCCCATGTCTTATAGAGGTACACGAATGAGGCTGTTGTATGTTAAAGGAAAGAATATAGGACCCTTCATTGAGTCTCTACTCTGGGACCAAGGTGACATTGATGGGATTTTCTTCCTGATGTCCCTCTCCCTCATTATCCTGGGGACACCTCCCATCCCACATCTACATAGCTACTGCATGAGCTAACATGTTCTTATTTAACCTGCACTGCTGGTCAGCTTGGTATTGGGTGGCCTCTGACCCAAGCTGGACCAATCAGTCCTTACCTTTGAATGTGAGAACACAGTAGGATGACCAACTTCTCCCAGTTTGCCCAGGACTGGTCCCAATTTTAGCACTAAAAGTTTCATGTCCTGGGAAACCTGCCAGTCCCTAGCAAAGGGAGGTCATTGGCTACTCTTGGCTGGAGAGGACATCAAAGCCAGTTTCTTTCTGGTGATTGCAGCTCTGAGCTAGTTTGTAGTGAGGGAAAATGTGCTGATGTAGAAACCTTGGTAGAGACTGGAGACCAGGAGAGAGATTCTAGCTTCATCTCTGCACTTCCCGTGCTCCACGCATGACTCTTCAAAGTCCACCAATCAGTGCATTTCGCTTGTGGCCTGATTTACGTTAAATGGAGCTTCCTCACCTCAACCAAAAGAAGCCTGGTGAGTGGAGCACTCTTCCTGGAGCTGTGCTGAACCTTCCTTCTCATTTCATCTAACAGCCTGGGAGCTGGACAGCAGTGTGAAACTTTACAAAGAAATGAGGAATCAAATATTTTGAAGGACAGGGTCAAGGCCAGCATGCTACAAAGATAGAGAACTGGGAGTCACACCCAGGTCCAGAGACTCCAAGTTTATGGTCTTATTGTCACACTGCAGCTGCTACCTGAATCTGTTAATATTGGCAAGGTATTGGTCAGCCTGGCATCTTATTCTAAAGACATCAGAAAAGGTCAGTAGACCACCTTATGGTCACTTCTTCAAGTCCTATTTCCTCCTTTTGCTGGGGGAAATTCTTAGCAAAAGCAAATGGTTCTCTCACATTTGCCATGGATCAGCATCTTATGTATATGAACTTACTTAATCTTCACAGCAGTCCTACAGGGTATGGACTATTACAGCCTTACTTTACAGGCAAGAAAACCAAGGTCCAAAGAAGTTCAGCCATTTTCTAATAAGCAGCAGAGTTGGGGTTGTGAGTCCTGGCTCAGGTCCCTGCACTCCATCACTTCAGAACCTTGAATGATGTTCCCAGAACCAGGCTGGAAATCAAGATGCACCTCACTTTCTCCTGCACTAGCTACTGACTGCTGTGGGATTTTGGGAGGTTTTTCACCAATTTGACTTTCTCCTTTTTTTCCCCATCTGTGAGGATTAAACGAGAGTCATGTAGATTGCCAATTTGTGGTCCTGGCTCATGGTGAGTGCTCAATATATGGGGGTGGATCTAGTTCAGGCCTTCTCTAGATGTATCGTTCAAGTTTCAGTTACAGAGAACAGAATCAACTCACATTGTTTAAGCAAGTAGGGTTTTATTTAGATTTTTTTTCCCCAAAGTGGCAAATGGCTTATAGAATTGTTTTGAGGCTGAAGGAAGAGACTCAGGCTGACCATTCAAGAAGAAATCCCAAATCTAGAGTGCAGAACTGACCACCCGGGAACATGTGGGCTCTTCTGTGACAAGGAAACCACTGGCTCCTGAAGTCCAGAAGGCACCCTGGGCAGGAGGCCACTGCTGCTTCCACCAGCTCCAGAACAAGCCCACATCCGCTATGATCCACACCAGCAAAATGGGTGCCCTGATCACTGACACTCACGAAGGCGGACACTAACACCTGCTGCTGAGAGGCTAAATGCTCCAAGCCCATTCTTATCAGTAGGGAGAGTCAACAGAATCATTACTTCAGCCTTACTTCCGCTTTCCTCATCACACATGCTTGCATCTGATTGGCTGAGATGAAATCGCAGCCATACTGAGATGCAGGGGAGTCTGGGAAATGTAGTTTTTAGCTTTCTAGCCTCTGCAACTCACATAGGCATGCAAGAGAGACGGAGAATTGTTGTTGGGTACCAATGGACATTGGGCACCAATCCATCAATCTAGGGTTGTCCCCTAGCCCAGGCAATCTACAGGATGCTGAATGGTACTTCTGGATAGAACTGCTAATATTCCTGATGAGGCTATTGGGTGCTCGTGGGCATGGCAGGAAGCCAATCTCCATGATCCTCCTCTGCCTGCATGGAACTATGAGTATAGCTGCTGTGCAACACACTCCCCTGGGACACATCCTTCTTTGTACTTCACGTGACAGGTGGAGTGAGCAATATGTGTGGTGCGAGGTGCTCTGGACCAAGGTTCTGGTTGCCCTTGTTCACCAACAAGATGTGACACTGAGCGTGCTTCCTCCTTTGTAAACCAGCGGGCTGGATGTGACTCCTCATCACACTTAGCAAGCTCTAAACTTATAAGAAACAGATTCATATGTGGTAACTTTTTTCCAGAGGAACATTGAAGGAATAAGGTATTTCTTTTCAGTATCAACAATGTCAAAACCACAGTATCTGGGTCTGCGTGGTTTCTGGTAACACAGAGGCTGTTAAAACTCTGTCAGTGCAAACGTGGCCGTAAATAGATAATAAATCTTGATAGGTATATAGGACTGCTATATTTGGACTCAAACTTGTTAACCCTCACAAGATAAAATTCAGTTTGATGGCTCAGCTCTCCAAACTGGGCAAAGGTTCAGAAATGGAAGGTTTGTGGATTTCATTCCTAAGAAAACAGTAGAAGTAGCAATCTAGAATGTCAATATTGAAGCTGAATTTTACTGCTGGAGCACAGGCCAAAGTTGGGCCCTTAGTTTTTGGCTCTGTGGAGATCAGACGTGAATTCCTGGATTCTGTTTGCCTGACATTTTAAGGGACTAGAGCCATTTTAAAATGATGAATATGCGTGCAAAAACTAACATGTAAAAGCTAGCATTTAGACTCTGTTAAAAACTTCTAGGAGCCTGGGTGACCTTCCTAGGCAGAGGTCACCTGTGTAAGAAATCCCAAATTCAGAAAAGCCTGATTGGTGAGCTAATACAAGATTATTTCCCTGGCAAAATCCCAAGCATCTTAGCAGCTAGTTTCGTCCTGAATTTTACATAAATAAATCTCTTTTGGCTCTCTGGAAATTCATCCTTGATGGGGCATGAAGCCCTCCATACCAAGGCAAAACTTTTCTCTAGGAATGTACATTTTCATGGTTGCCTGTGGCATTCGTGGTTTTATTTTCTTAGGAGGGTTAAGAGGCCCTGAGGGCTAGAGAGACCTTTTAGTTCACTCAGCTTAGCTCCCCAGTTGCGGGGACAGGTGAGGAATGAAGTCGGCATGAGAAAGTCTAAGTCGGGGGAGCAAGTCTCGACTGTCATCTGTCAGTCCTATTCGACCCCTTTCCTGTCCTCAGCTGACAACGTGTCCAGCAGACATTGAGGTTCTGTGAGTCAGTCAACTTCTCCCAATTCCCATCTCACCCTCCATTTTTTTTCTTGCTTTCTTGAGCAATCTATGTTGTGTTTTCTCATTTTTGTAGCTGGCAGAATCCTTTCAAGATTTACCCAGCGACCAGTATCTTGGACATTTTACTCAATTGGCTTTGACATTGTCCAGCTTAGCTTCATTTCTGAGTCTGATTAGTTCCCAAATATTGATCTGTCAATGACCAAATCCCCTCCCCTCTTCCCTCTACCCTCCTTCCACACCAAATCATGACAATGAATGACTCTTGGCTAGACTGGGGGGCCTGGGTTACTGTGAGTAGCTTCTCTCCAGTAGCACCAAGGATGCCCATGGGAGCTAGTAGTGAGGGGCATAAAGCAGGAACCTGTAGATCCCCAAACCAAAGGAGCCACCACCAGATATTTAAGGCAGGAGACTAGACAATGAGAATATAAGAGAGCAAACTTGAATGCATGAGTTAGGGGCTTGCCTACAACAGGATTGTTTTTTTGTGTTAACCAGAGTGAGTAATAGATGGTCAGCTCGGTTTACAGGCCAGCATCCACCATGATCTTAGCACTGTGTGTGTATGTGTGTGCTTGTACGTGCAGGAACCTATGAGCAATAGGAAGCATGAGATATAGTCCTTAGTGACGGTTTACAATCCATTTGAAAATATGCAATGGACCCATGCAACATAGCAGGCCATGGATTAACTGCTAAATAACAGTGGACAGAGAACGAAACTGGTAATGAGGATGCCAATTCCAACCCTCTCTGCTTTTTAAACTTGGCTGTGTGGGTCTCAGTTTGCCCTTTTGCAATGTGAACGTATCTTAGCTTGGGCTGCCGTAACAAAATACAACATACTGGGTGGCTTGGACAACAGAAGTGTATTTTTTCACAGTTCTGTGGGCTGAAAAGTCCAAGATCAGGTCCAGCAAGATTTGGTTTCTGGTAAAGGCTCCTCTCTCTCTTCTTGGCTTGTAGACAGCTGCTTTGCCCTCACATAACATTTCCTCTGAGCATGCACACACCCAGAGAGAAAGCTCTCTGGCGTTTCTTCATATAAGGGCACTAAGTCTGCAGGATCAGGGCTCTGCTCTCATTTAACCTTAATTACCTCCTAAATGCCTGCTGTGCTCCAAATGTTTGTGTCCCACCAAAATTCAAATGTTAAAACCAGATCCCCAATGCAATAGTATTCAAAAGTGGGGCCTTTAGAGAGGGCAGAGCCCTCATGAATCAGATTAGTGCCCTTATAAAAGAGGCCTAAGGGAGCCTGTTTGTCTCTTCCACCCTGGGAGGATGCAGCCAGGTGCCATCTATGAAGCAGAGAGTAAGCCCTCCAGAGGCTGACTGCTGGCTTCTTGACCTTGAACTTCCCAGCCTCCAGAACCATGAGAAAATAAGTTTCTGTTGTTTATAAGTGACCTAGTATAAAGTATTTTGTTATAGGAGCCTGAATGGGCTAAAACAAAGCCCTGTCTCTAAATACAATCAAACTGGGCGTTAGGGCTTCAACTGATGCATTTTGGGGAGACACAATTCAATCCATAGCAGAAGGGATGGGACTAAACAATTCTTAAAAAAAAAAAAAAACTTTAAAAAATAACATGGATATGGGAATGTGCACAGAGCATGTGATTCTCTACAAAGCAAACACTGGGGTCTTTGGGTATCGATACCACCCACATCGAGAAATAGAATGATGCCCGTACCCAGGAGCCCTTTGATTGCCCTCCTAGTTGTCCTCCTTTTCTTTCCAGGGGACAACCAATGTGGTATATATAGTTTTTGAAATCTATATTGGACAGAAGATTCCCACAGCCCTGGGCCAGAGCTGTTAAAAAACTAAAATTCTATGTTATCTAAGCTCTGTAAATCATCTAACAACAGCAGTGAGTACTTAGGGCCCAGATTGTTCTTTTGGCCTTCAGAACTCTAATATTTTTTAACAACTGAGGATGATCAACTGTGTTTCCATATCTTCTTTCTCTGCTGAGTACTTGGCACGGTGGTTCTGAGGTTGTTCTGTGGGTCAGAAAATTCCTGCTTTCATCCCAAAGCTCAGTGCCAAGCTACAGAGCTATTTTTTTCTGGTGGTGCAAAATTGAGCTGGGTGGGTACATCATGGTGCTAAGCTGTTTCTCAGGGCTGCCAAACTGGGACTTGGCTTGTGTACTTATGCCCCTAAAAGGTTGCCACAAACATAGAAAAAGGCTAAGTATTGTGATTTCTGTCACACACACACACACACACAAACACACACACACACACACACACACACACACACAGCACTGCCTCCAGATCCGGAACCACATAATATGCACATGATGCATCCATTCAAATGATGTTTGCAAAAGGAAATGGGTTTGAAAATTCTTTGAATGGAAAAAATGGGTCCTGGATACTGTTCAGAGACAAATGAGTACATGAGGTTTTACTAAAAAGCTGGTTTCCAGCAAGGCTTAGAATCATTTCGCTGTGGCTTTCAGCGTATTAGAGGTTTCTAAACCTTGTTCAGTTGGTGACGCAGTTGGAGGAACTTCTGGTGATTCACTGGGGGAGTGAGTGACCTTTTCTTGTCTCTTTTCATCTACCCATCAGCTCAGTCCTGTTGGATCATGCCTGCCACATGCTCCCTGCCTAAGTGCCCAAGCACATTCACTCACGTATACACATGTGCATGCACGTACACACACCCGAGCTGCCCTTACCGTCTCTGCATCCCAGCTATCGCCCTTCTGCCTACCGGTTGGACATGAGGTCATAGCTGGCCTGATCCACAACTTGCAAGTTGGAAAAATGTTGAAGAAGATGGTCCTATGGATTTCCTCCTGACCCCTGAGCCTGAAGGAATGGTGGCTGTGTTGAGCTGAGTGCCCACTCTGCTGTTTCTTCCCCTCTAGGATTTAAATAATTCTCACCATATGACATCTTCTGCTGGGCAGACCGCACATGGAGCTGGAGCAGGTGTTCACTTAGGGTGCATGGGTAGAGGCATGGGCAAGTCCCCGGCTCCTCAGTTTCCCTCTTTTTCTCCATTTCACCTGCCTGTCCAGTGACCAGAGTCCACCTGCTGAAACCCATTCCTGGGCTGTGGAGGCCTTTTGGTCATCAGGAGTTTCTCATTAAGAGGCATGCGCTCACGCCTTCATGGGCTCATACCTAGTAGAGATTAGGTAACACCAGTGAGCAATATGTGGAGAGGGGTCACAGGGGGCAGAACGCGGGAGAGGAGGGCCTTTGGGAGAGGGGCAGCAGAGGGCCAAAGACCACTTTGCTTCTTAACAGCTATGGGGAAGACTCAACATCAGAACTTCAGCAGGCAAAAGGAGACATTCTGCTTTTAGATAAGCACTGGTCACATCAAAATGGCCCAACAGGCTGAGAGTTTGAGGATTCACTAGTAGAGAGGACTGAGGCCTCTGGTTACATGAGGCACAAATGAAGTGTTAAGGACAATCAGGTTAGCAGCTAACTCAGCTCTGACCTCCTGCTTGTTAATTACTTGGTGCTTCTATTTCTTTGCGGTGAAAATGGACACCTGACATTCTGCATTGGCTTAGCCCCAGGTGTAGACTCCAAGTTTAGGAACACACAAAAGCTTGCTCAGTGCCCTTTATTTGCACAAAGGAGCGTGCCTGCCTAACACCAAAACAGAGTCACAGAGGCCGGGAATTCATCACACAGTGGAGCCTCCTGATGTGCATGAGGCAAGCCCTTATAAAAACTTGGGACTGTTGTGGGGTGAGGGAAGGGGGGAGGGATAGCATTAGGAGCTATACCTAATGCTAAATGACGAGTTAGTGGGTGCAGCACACCAACATGGCACATGTATACATACGTAACAAACCTGCACGTTGTGCACATGTACCCTAAAACGTAAAGTATAATAATAATAATAATAATAATAATAATAATAATAAAACTTGGAGGTTTTTAAGAGACATAAAAGTAAAGTAGTTCTTGAATGTGAGTCCATGCAAGAACTGCAAATGAAAACAGAGTGAAACTTGATCAAACCTGATGTTCCCCTCACAGGCTACCTCGGGGCGAAGGAGATTGCTATAGACTGGAAAATGTAATTTCAAGGGGGTCTGGAGAGAAACAGCAATAAAGACCAGTGTGTTTTATTGCACATTTTGAGGCAAAAGGCTTAGGAAGTGCCTTAATGGATGAAATGAGAGATGGTTCTAGAAGACGGAGCTTGATAAAAGGTGGGCGGCCCAAGCTCTCGACAGGAGAGATCATGCTTTTTTAATTTGTAGAAATTCATGGAAGTTTTACTGTACTTGCCACAAGGTAAAAATTATGGGCTGTTTGAGTTTCCATTTATGGTTGTTGATGAAGCAGAGGTGAAAAAAAGCTGCAGCTAGTTGTCAAATAAACTGGTGTGCTGGTAAGTGCTAACAACAGGCTCTGGGGGTGGAGGAAGGGGTGGAGGTGGGGTAGGGTGGGAGAAATCCTGACCTGTTGTGCTTGCTGATTTCCATGGTGTAAATACTCACACTGTGACTAACTTCAAGCTATAAAAGAGGTGTCACTGAACACAAAGTTGGGAAGAAATCTGCACAGTGTGTGTTCTTGTGAGCTAGTGAGAGCCAGGTCCACACAGCCCTTCTTAAACAACCCAGCTAGTTGTTTCTTTGGCTTTGATGTGGGGAACAGTGGGAGGGGAGAGCAGCTGGTTGTCCTTCCTCAGATGAGACTTGACAGCCGGCTTCAGGATGGCAGGCCAAGCTGTTTTAGGTGGCACAAGACTGGGGCTGGGGAGGAGAGCCAGATACAGGCCACTCTGTCCTGAAGCCGTTATTTGAAATTCTAATGTTTTAAAATTATTCCCGAGGAATCTGAAATGCTTCAGAGAAATTCCAGTAAGCCCAGAGGATTCTGAATAACATATGATGCTAATGGCAAAAGAACATTGGGTCTTTAGGGGAAAGTGCCCATTATTTGAAACGGACTCTTTTTAATGATATGTGAGCTGACCTTGGGTAACAGGATCAACAGGGGTCGTGGGGTCATCCCTCTTGTAGCTGGTGAAGATTACTTAGACGGGAATGGCTGCTACTTCCCTCGGAGCTCCTTACGCATGCTCCATGTGTTTAGCATTTTTGAAAAGACTAGACCTGAATTAAAATATCACCTCTCAAAGTACAGTCATATCTGCCAGACCAAGCGAACAATGCTTATTCCTGTAAGGTTGGTCATCTCCCGAATGAGGCACCTTTTCTTTGAATGTAGGGTTTCAATTCTTTGGTCCTAAGAGTATTGAAGAGCAGTCCCTCTCCTCTTGCCAGAAGCTGCAGGGAAGGGGATGCCGAGGGAATGTCCCTTGACCCCTCTGTAGAGCAGCCCTGCATTTTGGATGTCCGAGTTAGACTTTGACTGAAGAAAGGTTTCTGTAGCTAATGAACAAAACAAGCAGTTAAAAAACTAAAATGCAAATACCTACTCACCAAAACAAAACACAAAACTATACAAGGAAACATCTGCTATTTAATGGCTTATTCCTGCTTGCTTTTTTTTTTCTTTTTTTTTTTTCCATCGAGCTTATCCCATGCTTACTAGATACTTATGTCTTTTACATTTAAAGACTGGAAAGCCAGGAAACCCATTATACAATTTGATCTATGAATATTTATTACTAAGTGCTAAAGAAATAAGTAAGACCTGGTTTCCCTCTACTCAAGACACTCGTTATTTAATAAGGAACACAGTGACTTGTAGGAGTTACAGCCTCATTCGGGAGGCTGTGGGAAGCCATGGTCAGCTTGTGACCAGGGCAGGATCCAGTCAGAGCTGTGTTTTTAGAAGGCAGTGTGGGAAAGGAGGGTTGGGAAGAGAGACCATGAGGTATGTAACATGGTCCATGCAGGTAGAGATAGTGGGAAGGGAAGAGGAGATGGGTGTGGGGTCACTAGTTTCAGGAAGAGAAACACAAACATTAAGAGAAACTGTTATAAGGGCGAGATGGTGACCCTATTTGAACTCTTAGGCTTGAGAGGAGACAGGAAGAAATTGATGTGTTCTCCATGGGTCACTGGTGTTGCTTCACATCTTGTGAGCAAAGGCATAGGTAGCCTTTGTTGTAGATTGCCTTTTCAAGGATGTTTGTGTAGTGAACACCCTTGGATGACAGTGTTTTTCCATGGGCTAGAAAGTAAGTTTGCTTGTTGTCCCATAAAATAAATGTAATATCTCAAAGGTCACACATGCTTATTTGGAGCCCACTATAAAAAGGAAGCTCATGCTGCCTGCTGTACTGAGAGCAATGAAATCTTTGGTCTCTGACCCACGAGTCTTGTGTCTTCTAACATTCATGAGACTGAGGTCAGGAATACAGGCCAGCAATGACAATGCCCTCATGTGAAAATGTATAGGAATTAACTTCTGGCTTTTGAGTAATAGTCAACATGCACTGAGCTCTTACAGCTTGCCAGTGACTGTCCTAAGCATTGCATGTGTATTATCTCACATGAGGCTCCAATGACTCACCCAGGGGTGATCAGCTCATATTTGAAAGATTATTCCAAAGGGCACTCTTGAGAGGTAGCTACTGCAAGGCATTAACTATTTTTACAATCAAAACCAGAGATTTTTGCTAATAGCATAACAGATGGGAAAAATTTCTTTCTATTGATAAACTGTATGTTTAATGTGTGTGTTGGCCTGTGATATTATACAGGCATCTTTCTGCTGCATGAGCAGGTAGAAGAATCTATAGGGAGCCCAGTAGTTCTACCCTTTGGAATGATGCCCCAGGCTTGATTCTGAACTGACTCAGTCTAGCTAATGTTTTGGAGGATTCTTGCTGCCTGTGTCCAAAGCTTTAATATTTTGACATTGACCTTGAGTGAGTGACATTTTCATGCAAGTGCAATTGAAGCATCTGAAAGGACAGCTAAGAGTTTGTCAAGTTTACTGAATAGGTTGTGTTTTTCTGCTAGCTTGTTAATAATGTGTATATCTGGGGTGGAATCTATCTAGAAGGGAGGTTGTGGGAAACAGACTATAGCCCCATCTGCAACTAATTGTTGCAGACTACAAATATTTACTCAAAAGGACATACTAATTGAAAATAACCAAATTGACTTGTGTCAGGCTCCCACTTTCACATAGGAGGTGAATATTATTAATATCTTCATATTACAGATGAGAAAACTGAGGCACAGGGAAGAAGACTGTCTCCCCAAGGCCACACAGCTAGGAAATGCTAGCTCCAAGATTCAAAATGTCACCTTTACTTGTTCTGCTAAAGCAAAATGTAGCTGTCATTCTTTCCTCATCATGAAAAATTAATTCGCAGCAAGGAAGAAGTGGAGATTATATATGTGAAGTTTGCTATTTAAACTAGATGACTGTCAGAGGTCTGTATTTTTAGAATTCATTGCCAGAGGCAGATAAAGTTGTGCATGGACCAGGCCCAGCCTTCCAGCTTTTGCTTGTCTCTTCTAGCTCTAGGGGATCCAAATATAGTTTTTAACATGGGTGCCTTTCCCTCGGGTTCATTCTGATCTTATTTTAAGGGCAAAGAACACTGAGCTTGGCTTGGGTAAAATTGGAATTCACCTGCCTGGTGATTTTTCTTCTTATAAATGTCCTGCTTCCAAGAAGGTAGGTTAACAAGACTTCTGTGGGAGATGCCTTCCCAGAGCTATTCTCTCTTCTTCCTTGATAAGGTTTCAAACACTTAAGTTTGGTCTAAGCCAGCCATGGAAAGTCCATCCTTCTGTGCTGGTGAGTTGTTTATAAGGGACCCTATAACTCAGTCCTGGCCAATGATGGGGAGTAAGTGAGCAATTTTGGACATGACTTTCCTTCTGATAAAAGGTAGAGGGCATTATGAGGAGAAGCCCCTTTTGCTTCCACCCTCTTCCTTTCTGCTTGGGTGGGACACTGTCATGTGAGTACTCGATGTCCAGTGCTGCAGTAGTCATCTTGTAACCAAGAAGGGAGACTCACCAACACGTGAGGGTGGCAGAGCAGAAGGAGAAAAAGAGCCGAGGTCTTTGGTGGCATTGTTGAGCTGCCTAACCAACCTCCAGATGGCCAACCTCCAGCTCAACTCTTATGGGAGACTAACAGTATAAGCTACCTTCAGTTGCGCATTCCATTACTTGTAGCTGAAAGCATTCCTAATCATATAAGTGTTAATTAGTAAAGAACAAAACAAGGGAAGAGTGGTTAACTCTCTGAAAAAAGAGTCCACTCTGATGTTCAAGAAACATGTGCCCTGAGACCTTGATTAATCCCATAGTCATAAATCAATGATAAGCCCATAAAATGCAAGAAAGTGTTACTAAAAAAAAAAAAAAAAGGAAGAGACTTTTTGTTCTAATCAAGGACATTTTGGTTGTGAGTGAAAAATTAACAAAAGGAATGAAAGTATTAGCCTAGTAAGTGAAAGGTGGAAACATAAGCTTCAGATACAGCTCGATCCAGGACTCAAATTTTGTTATTAAGTCTTGATCCGTCTTGCATCACTTAGTTCTGATCTTCTTTGAGTTGACTTCATGTTCCAGCTCTGAGTGATAGCAAAAGGCTGCCATCAGCTTTGGGGTCACAGCCTTTATTGTCAAGTCCAGCAGTAAAAGAGCAAGTTCCCCTAAAGGTCCCAGCAAGACTCATTATTTCCGTAGCTGTGCTTGGGCTCCATGTCCCCAGGGGAATGTGATGCTTTGGTTCAGACCTTAGTCACCTGCCTTGCCTTGCCTTGGCACATGGTAGAGTCAACTTCACCTGAAAGTCCATAGACTGAGGATAGGGAAATAACTTCCTTTCTGGAAGAAATCAGGGACTGTTATTGGAAAGTGGATGAATGTTTGGTTGCAAAATTGGAGGTGTTCACTCTGTTCCCTTAGAACAGACTTAAAAAGTCTGTTTTCTGCTTAAAAACCATCTCTTTATTCAAAATTCCTTTTTTTTTTTTTTTTTTTGTTTGATAGAGACAGGTTCTTGTTCTGTTGCCCAGGCTGGAGCACAGTGGCGTGATTATAGCTGACTACAGCCTCAAACTCCTGGGCTCAAGCGATCCTCCTGACTCCAATCTGATGCCTTCCCACCTCTGCCATTACCACTTCCCACATCCCTTCCAGTGGCTGAGACTGTGGGCACACACCACCACACCATGCTAACTTTTTGATTTTTAGTAGAGACAAGGTCTTACCGTGTTATCCAGGCTGGTCTCAAACTCCTGGGCTCAAGACAACCTCCCGTCTTGGCCTCCAAAAGCTCTGGGATTTCAAGCATGAGCCGCTGTGCCTGGCCTTTATTCAACATTCAACATCCATGCACACACCCACATTTTTAACTTCCATCACAAGCATTAGCAATCAGTTGCCTTTTCAGAATCATTTTTCTAGGAGTTTTTACATACAATGCACAGAGAACACAAGCCACATAGTTATTAATGCAGAGATGTCTACCGAGACCGTTGCCAGACTTACAGTATACATGATTTAAATTCATGCCTTGGAAACTTACAAATTGGTGCAGGGCATACAGCTTCTGGTTTTACTCTCAAGTGGCTGGAAGGACAAGTTGGTGACCTGGCAAAGAACTACAGTGATGAACATTTTATCAAGAGTGACGAAGGGCCTCAGCAGAGAAGAAAGCTGGTGGCCTGACCCCATTTGTGATTTCATTTGCCACTCATTCATTGCAGAAAACAAGGAATGCCTCCTTCCTTGACAGCTGTAACAAGGCATAGGATGTGTCTGGGAGGGGCCGCTCCCCATACACATTTGTCCTCAGGGAGTTGCCACTAAAGACCCTCCCACGAAGCACTGAAGGCAATGGTGTCATTACATACTGCAGTGTCTTCCAGAATGTGGGACTCACACTAGGGGATAAATACTTTATGGCATTAGGGACAACACAGATAAGCACTTCTTCACTTGAATAGCTATTCACGTATTCCTTTGTTTAGATTTATAAGAACTCCACATGGCTAGCACCCCACACTCTGATTTTAGTGCTGTTGTTGCTGAAGGCAAGGCTGAAGCAAATAGCTTTCTGGTATCTGTCTCATGCAGACCTCATTAATCACTGGTGCAGTGCTCAGGTAGAAGGTAGACACAGTGGAAGTTGCAAAGAAAGACTGCAAAAGGCAGAAGTTTGGGAAACATGACTCTTCAAAATGCTTTTACATTAAAAATGTTGTTTGCCTTTCTATTAGTTTTCTGCCACTGCATAACAAATGACTACAACTTTGATAGCTTGAAACAATATACATTTGTTCTCTCACAGTTTTTCCGTGGGTTAGGAACTAGACCTGGCTTTGCAAGTCCTCTGATCAGGCTCTCACAAGGCTGCAGTCCTGTCCTTGTGCAGGCTCATCCTCTTCCTGAGCTCAGCATCCTCTTCCATGCTCATGTGGTTATTGGCAGAATTCAGCTCCTTGTGGTTGTAGGGCTGAGGTCGCTGCTTCTTGCTGGATGTCAGCTGGGGGCTATTCCCAGATCCCAAAGGCCACCCACAGTGCTTGCCATGTGGCCCCTGCAGAGGTCCCCTTTCTAACATGGCAGCTAATTTCTTCAAGGCCAGCAAAGTAGTCTCCCTCCAGTCTGCTAAGATGAATCTTAAATAGACTAACGTAATAGTAGGAGTGACTATCCCATCCTTTTTACTATGTAGTGTAAGCTAATCAAAAGAGTGACTCTCTCATTACATTCACTGTTCTCACACTTAAGGGACAGGGCTATGCAGGGGATGTATGCCAGGGGTAGGAATCTGGGGCCATCTTGGAACTCTGTCTACTGCAGCATTTAATTTCTCCCTGTGATAGTTAATTTTATGTGCCAACTTGACTGGACCATGGGGTGCCCAGATATTTAGTTAAACATTATGTCTGAGAATGTTTGTGAAGCTGTCTCTGGATGAGATTAGCATTTGAATTGGTAGACTGAGTAAGCAAATTGCCCTCCTGAATGTATAGATGGGCCTCATCCTATCTGTTGAGAGCCTGAATTGAATAAAATGTTGAATAGGAAAGGATTCTTTCTGCCTGCCTGCCTGTCTTCAAGCTAAGGCATCAGCTTGAGTCTTTTCCTGTGTTTGGACTTGAACTGGGACTATACCATCAGCTCTCCTGGGTCTGGACTTGTCAGCCTCTGTAATCACATGAGTCAATTCCTTATAATAAATGTCTTTATCTATATCTACCTACACACACACACATACACACACACACACAATGCACATACACACCATACACACACACACACAAACACCGTGCACACATCCTATTCTGTTTCTCTGGAGAACCCTAATACTTTCCTATTCCTTTTGTTCATTCATCAAATATCCCTTTAGTGTTGCATATGCCACACACCATGCTAGGTACTAGATATACAGTAGTGATGACAGAGACCTAGTTCCTACATTTATGAAGTTTACATTCAATCAGAAGATAGTCCCCAAGTGAGGTTTGTATGCTGGGCCCTCCACACAGGGTCTGCAACAAAGAGGATGAGCGAACTCTCAGTGCTGCCCCCCAAGCACCTTACTGTGGCTAACATGTAGGGCAGTAGTTGATGTGTGCTATGGATGGGCTGTGTGTCTATTGTGTACATGGAGAACTGGGTGCTGGAGGTAACTTTCTGTTGAGGTTATGGTGGGAAGGTAGGGGTTTGAGCTGGCAGACACCTCCAGTATGTCAATGCAGGAGGCGGTCTCAGTGAAAGGACCATGGGGACTAGTCTTGATGTATACCCAAAGCAATTTTATGTAGCACATGCATAAGAAGAGCATCGCTTGAGAAAAATGTCAGTTGTGTGTCTCAAAGCTCGAGAGCTGCACGAGGAGAGGCTGGTCTGGGTACAGGTAGAGATGCTGGTGGGCAGGGGCCCCTGTGTGTGTCCTCATAGCCCTGCCATGGAGCTGGCTTTTAGAGGAGGTAGTAGTTTGATGGGGACAGAGGTCTGGAGAGAGGCCTGAAGGAAAATACAGTTCATCACTTTCCTAGTTTTCTACCTCTCCAAGTCATAATTTGTGTATTACAAAGTGAGACAAAGTCCATTTGGAGAATTTAAAATATACAACTCATACATTGATGTCAGTTCAAATTTGAAAATGTTAATTCTTTGGAAAGGTATATGGTTGTGACCAGAATGGTGGCACTGATTTTGGGCCAAGGCAGAGAAAAAGAGGAGGCAGTAGAGGAGGGTGGCCCCCAGTCATCCTGGCTGGGAACAGTGGGGGTGAGTGGAGGGAGGGACACGGCTTACTTCTCTCTGATCCCTGGAACCTGTCCTCCTTCCTGTGGTTCCTGCCTGGGCTGGCAGGGGCCTGCTGCGCCTGGGGACCAGGGCCCTGATTATGTCCCTTCACCCCAGGCACCTTTCTGTCTCCTCCCCGGTGTTTGTCAGTAGGGTGCTCCAGCTCATTTCTTGATGACATTTAAAACCCAAGCAAGAGAGAGATGCACAGACCCCTCTTGTTTACTTGGCCCCAAAGGGAAGCCTGGCTGGGCACTTGCCCCTCTGGGGGATTTGGAGCTTGAAGTTTGGGCACACCAGATAGCCAGTGGGGGTGACTGGAAGGAGAAAAGTTACTAGTGCCAGAATGATCAGAATTCAGATTCCAGCTCTGTTACTTGCTAATGTCTTGGTAACCTTGGTTACCTGTGTTGAGCCTCTGCATCTTCACCTGCCCAAAGGTGGTGGTTTTGAAGAGCTGATGAGGCAGGGAACCCAATTGACCAGGGTATTGTCAGCTGCATTATATGTACTCGCTGAATGTCAGTCCTCGCTCCCTCTTCTCCACTGGGTTAGGATATTTTAGATCTTTTAAGCAGTAGCATCCGTACTGTACACTTAACTAACACCCTTCATGCAGCTATGAGTTATCATTTCATCTTAGGTTCAGAAAGTTCTTCAGCATCTTATAGTCTCTTTTGCTAGAGGTGGAGGAAGGAGGTCATTGGTGGGAGATGACGGGGGTCCTGGTTAGTAGAACATAGAATGCCTGAGAGCAGACAGTCTGCAGTGCCTGGGACTTTGTGGCTTGAGTACATGTGGTTCTGTGGCTGTTTGTGACACATGTGCAAACCTGTGTGCAAGACAAGTGATGTGGTCTGGCTGTGTCCCCCCGACATCTCACCTTGAATTGTAATAATCCCCACATGTCAAGGGCAGGGCCAGGTGGAGATAATTGAATCATGGGGGTGAGTTTTTCCTACGCTGTTCTCCTGATAGGGAATAAGTCTCACGAGATCTGATAGTTCTTAAAGGGGAGTTCCCCTCCACATGCCCTCTTGCCCGCTGCCATGTAAAAAGTTTCTTTGCTCTTCCTTCGTCTTCCACCATGATTGTGAGACCTCCCCAGCCATGTGGAACTGTGAGTCCATTAAACCTCTTTCCTTTATAAATTACCCAGACTTGGGTATGTCTTTATTAGCAGGATGAGAACAGAAACAACAAGTGTTTCCCATTGGCGTGTGGGCTGTGGGTTGCCTCTCAAGCGCCTAGCTCAGGATGGTTGGGGCAGAGCTGGTTTGCGGTCAGAGGTTTGCTCTGACTCCCTGTTGACTGTGCCCATTTAATTTTACTCTTTATCTTACACCATAAAGTTTTTTTCCTATTGCTTTCCTCTCCTGGTCCTTAAACATGAGGTTTGGTTTTGCTTGTTTGCTGCCTCTGGGAGGTGGGGCTTCTGATTGAGCAGCAGCAGCTGGCAGGAAAAAGCTCTCTGGCCCTTGGCCTTTAGCCACTGCATTTATATCTGAGCCTTTTCTTGAGAGCTTGTTTGGAGGTTCTAGCAGGGGAGCATAGCACTCGTATACCCTTGACTGAAGATTGGTCCTCCTCTATCAGGGATGGTCTTCCTCTTGGAGCACACAGCTTCGGGAGGGATGCATATAGAGCAGTGAGGGAGGAAGGGGACACCTGCCTATCCAGTTCGATTGGCCGAATCAACCCTGGAGATCAATGGGGTGACAGATGTTGCAGCCAGATCACCCTCACATCCCTTGAGCCTTTTCTTGAACTTGAAACTGTAGATCAAAATGTTTGGTCTCAAGAATAGCCCAGAGAATGTTGAAACAGGCAGGTCCAGTGATTTTTCGGTAAAAACTCTTGGTGTAGAAGCAGGAGATCAAATTATGCAGGTGTCAGGCAAATGGCACTTCATGCAGCACACTGGGCAGGACGGAAAGTGTAGAATCAGGCGGCTTCGCAGGCCTGTGACCTGTGCAGCTGCCTGGGGCCACGAGAAAAGTGAGGAAATGTGTAAAGTAGAATGAGCGTTTTTATCACCTGAAAGTTGAGCACCTGTCTATGATGGCAGAGACTCCTGGAGTGGTTTCGTGGGTTTGGGGACTCATCATTGAGGTTTCCTGCCCAGGATTGCTAATTTTGGGTGAAGCAAAGGGAACTCACTATGTACCAAACGCTGTGCTGAGGATAAATAGATGAGTAGGACCAAGAAGTCCGTGGCCCAGTGGGGAATGCAGACTCCTAAAGAGAAGAGTATAATATAAAGCAGTGTGTTGTCAGGCGCAGTGGCTCACACCTGTAATCCCAGCACTTTGGGAGGCTGAGGCGGGCAGATCACCTGAGGTCCGGAGTTTGAGACCAGCCTGACCAACATGGAGAAAGCCTGTCTCTACTAAAAATATAAAATTAGCCAGGCGGTGGTGGTGCATGCCTGTAGTCCCAGCTGCTGGGAAGGCTGAGGCAGGAGAACCCAGGAGGTGGAGGTTGCAGTGAGCCAAGATCGTGCCATTACACTCCAGCCTGGGCAACAAGAGCAAAACTCTATCCAAAAACAAAACAAAACAAAGCAACGTGTTGAGCACAGGAGTTATGGGGTAGTGCAGAGGTGATCTCCAACCTTCTAGGTAAGGGGGTGGAAGAGTAGTTACGGGGGACTTCTGGAGGAGTTGATGCCAGAACCAGGTCTTAAAGGACTGACAGAGGTTAGCTCAGTAAACGGTAGTAATGTAGGTGACTGTGTGTGGGTGTGAGTGTGGGTGTGGGTGTTGGTGTGCATATGCTGTGGGTAGGGATAATATTCTAGACAAATGTAACCATGTGAACAGAAGCATAGAGGTAAGAAAGCATGGTGCATGAGGGAATCTATAAGCATTTTGTAACTGCTGTAGCAGAAGGAATTTGGTGGCAGCTAATGCTGCTGGAAGGACTGACTATGGAGACCTTTGCAGCTCTGTTTTGTTGATTAGGGCGTTGCTCTGTAGGTGGTAGGGAGTTGTCCACATTATACAGCAAGGTAGACTGACTCTCAGAGAGGTTTGCTAACCTGCCCAAGTATGCATAGCTAATTAGCAGTAGAATTGGCATACAAGTCCAGGCCTGGCTGCCTCCCAACCAGGGTTGCCAGATTTAGCAAATAAAAATACAGGATGCCAAGTTAAATTTGAATTTCAGACAAACAACAAATATACGTATTTTAAGCATAAGTATATACAAAGCATTATTTGGGACATACTTATACTTTAGAAAATTATTTGTTGTAATCCTAGCTACTTAGGAGGCTGGGTTGGAAGGATCACTTAAGGCCAGGAGTTCAAGGCTGCAGTGAGCTATGATTGTACCACTGCACTCCAGCCTGGGTGACACACCCTATGTCTAAAAAGAAAATAAAGAAAATTATTTGTTGCATATATAAAATTCAAATTTAACTGGGGATCCTGTGTGTTTGTTAAATCCGGCAACCTGTCTTCTGAAGCCTTTTGCTCTTTCTTCTGTCCCACAATGGTCCTAATGCTCTCCATCCCAGGAAGTCTTCACAGAAAAGGTGAGGTTTGGCACAAACTGAGGGATGAAGGGGAAAGGAACGTCCAGAATATGCAGAGTTGCAATTTAAATAGATATTAAAAAATAAGTCTTTCATGGTTGCCTGTGTCAGTGAGATGGGATTTAATGTGACAAGTGCTATTGCTCCACTACCCATTGCCTCCCGAACACTAAGTGGAGGATTCTCCAATTTCACACACAAATGAGGAGGCAAAGAAATAGATTCTTTGGCAACTGGGATTATTTTGTCTTTTCTCATTCATTATGTTTCAGGAGCTTTAAAATCTTTCAAGACAACTTTGGGGGGCAAACGGGGATGTCACTTATACTTTTAAGTGTTTTCTACGCTGTGGGAGAAAAAGAGGAATTCCCAATACGGAAGATTGTATTCTCCAGTGCTCTAGCCACTTTAAATACTCTTCAAAGATGTGCCAACAAGAACAAAAATGAATAGTTTTTAAGTCTCCCTTATTATGTTCTTGCCTTCTTAAGATCTTAACGTGCTTGTGTCAGATCCAAGAAGCTTTTTACTATCATCTTGAAACAGAATCATGAGACATTTACTCTAGAAAAATGTGGACTCTTTTTTCTTTTTCTCTAAGTAGAAATAACACATTATGGTTAGCACATGTGTCTCTCCCTTTTATGTGCTCCTTTTGATTATGTGTCCTGTCTCTCCAGGTCTTTGCAGTTGAAAAGGTGAGGCTTTCCTTATAAACGCTGGAGTCCCGCAGAAATGGCTTGGAAGGCATTCCCCCAGAAGCGTGTCTGTGGCGCTGCCTGGCTTAGAGTGGTCAGTGCTGTGGCATCAGGGCAGGTGTCTCCAGCGCTCTCACCTCCAGGCTATGGCCCATCCATCCATCCCTGCTGTATTGCGGTGTGTCTTTTTCCTTTGTTTGGAATTGTTTTCTACTAGGGCCAGAAAGCAATGACTCTGATTTTTGTTCCTGGTGGTGTCAACTTGAGTGACATTCTTGGCTGTTTTCAGCCCACCTGTCTTCATCTGTAAGTCACGTGTATTACTACCTACCTCTCAGGGTGGTTTTGGGGCCTGAACTCCAAATGCATGTACAGCCTGTATTCATTTCCAGGGGCCTCCAGAACAGATTGCTACAAACTTGGCTTTGAACAACAAACATTTATTCTCTCACAATTCCAGAGGCTAGAAGTCTAAAGTCAAGGTGTTGGCAGAGCCACGCTCCTCTGAATGCTCTAGGGAGGAATGCTTCCTTGCCTCTTCTAGCTTCTGCAAGCTCCAGGTGTTCCTTGGCTTGTGGCAGCCCCAGTTCCAGTGCCTCTGACTTTGCATGGCTTCTCTCTGTGTCTCTGGTGTCCTGTTTTGTCTCTTCTAAGGACAGGCTCATCGGCTTTAGGAAGTACCCTAATCCAGTAGGATCTCATCTTGATCCTTAATTACCTCTGCAAAGACTCTACTTCCAAATAAGGCCACATTCTGAGTTTCTGGATGGACCACACAGGTCATAGTGCCATGCTGGTCTTTCACATAATGAAGTTCCCTGTGCCACCTCTGCCATCCGGGTGCATGTTAACTTAGCCAGGATTTTATGTAACCGTCTCGATCCCCTCTAAAGAATAGGCTATTTACTCAAGGCCTCAGAAAACATCTTGGAGACTCCCTTGCCAGGTGGTTCCTGCCAGGTGATCTGTGCCAGATGCTAGGAGCCAGGGGCTAGAAGACAGTAGTCCCAGCTCCGCAGGAGCCCATGGTCTAATGGAGGAGAGTGACACGTAAACAAGTAATTACAATACCCCTATTTATTAGGCTGGTGTGCGCCCAGGACTCCATCCAGAACAGTGCTTCCAGCGTGGTTCAAGGAGCCAGTCCTGCCCTGGCGGTGGCTGCCTGCTTCTCGGGCCTCACCCTGCTGGCCTCGGCAGCCAGGGTTGGCAGGTAACTCACAGGTTAATCTCTGTCATCACCCTCATCTCGATTCTTGTCTCCTCTGTTTCTGGCCTCTATCTTTATTGGAAGCATCTCAGCTGGCTAACTGCTACTTAATTTTTTTTTTCCCTGGTGATAGATTTCTACACCCCTTTTCAAAAGACAAAACAAATTGTTTGTTTAACCTCCCCAGGAATAAGTGGGGTAGAGGTGGCGTGGGAAGGGAAACACACTTATTATTCTTGTGGGCAGACCTTCCTGGGTATTTCCAAAGAGATTCCTGACTGACTCACCTTTTATTTTATTTTCCCCACGTATTGAAAAAGAACTTATCTCTCTAATTCTTCCTTATCCATCTCCCTTTCTTCTCTTTCTTATTTTCTGCATCCCCACACACTTTCACTATAGAATGCGGCCAACTTACAGATTTATATGGCTTATTTTTGTATTTTTAGAGAGATCGGTGCATGGGACACAGTAGGTGTGAAAGATGACATTTGTTGATCACTGAGTGAATGTCTTGTTGGTTGAATGGGTTCAAGGGCTATGTTAGAAGCTTGGGCCTGTTTGGCAAGGCTGGGAAGAACCAATCTTGGAAACAAACTCCTAAGGTTTGCAAAACCAGTGAGTACCTTGGAATCACATGGGTGGAAGATACTTCCTCGAACTGGAAATGCTCAGTGCCTCCTGAAGCTTCTGATTCCTCAAGTCTTGGGGGAGGGCTCAGCAATGGTCCTTCTCAGAAGCGCCCCAAGTACCTGACACTTTAGCAGGCTTGAAATTCTGATGCCCAGGCTATACCCCAGACCAATCCAATCAATCAATTAAATCAGAATCTCTGGGGTGAGACTCAGGTGTTACTGTTTGGGGTTTTAAATCTCCACAGGCAAAACCAATGAGTAGTCAAGGGCTGGGAGACCACTGCCCATGTCCTGGCTCATCCCGACTCTGATTCAGCAGGTCTGCATTTGAGGTCTGAAGACGTACATTTCTAACAAGTGTTCAGATGCTGCTGCTGCTTGTCTGAGAGGACACTTTGGGATTCATGGCCCGTCAGCAGAGTGACTTTCCCCTAGGTAACTTGCGGCTCTCGTTTTCTTTGTCTACTCTTTCACTGTCACCACCCTCTCCTTTCACCTCAGTCCTTTCTCCTGAACCTGGGACCCTGGCATTTCTTCTCAGTCCCCTTAGCAAGGGTTTGTCCACTAGCCTTTCTGCTGCCAGCTGACATCTGAATCAAGGGGATGTGTAGCTGGATCTGCAGGGGAAGAGAGACCTGCATTCACAGCTTGACTTGCGTTGGTTTTCTTTTTCTGACTATCACCCTGGGTACAGGTGCAATGAGTTTCCATGGAGCCAGATTCCCCCTTCCCATGGACTCCTCCTTTCTCCTGGAGAAGGCTGGATGGGGCTGGCCTAAGCCCCTAGGCCCCAATGAAGGTACTGTTAGCACAGCTCAGAGGTCCAATGTGGACATGTGCCAGGAAGCACTCACTGAGCCTAGACAGCTGTGGAGTGCTGACTGCTGGGGAGCTGGGGTAGGTTGGCTCTGGGCTGCATAGTCCAGAAATCTGGAGCTTTAGGAAATCAGGAGCACAGGGGCCTACCACTTGTGGATGTTCTCCAGGTTTTAAGAGAGACATATGGTGATACAATCTGGAAAAGAGAAGGGGACATGGAGAAGGGCTCTCTGTCTCTCTTTTGTCTTTCTCCTCCCAGGGTTATGAGTTCACTCGGGGCAGACAATTTGCCATCCAAATCTGTGGCCCAGAAGCCACTTAGTTTAAAGGACGTGATCTTGTAGTAATCATAGAGGCTTCTAGTGTCCAACCCACTTTTAGCCTGTACAAAAGCAGTGAATGTCAAAGGCTGTGCTCCTGGTGGAGCATAAGGCCCTCTTTGTTAGGTGCCGGCTTATCTGGGAGCACTTTACAATCTGAGGCAACACGCCCACTGCTCCTGCCTGTTTTTCTTGGGCCAGGCAAGCCTCAGCCCTGGAAACCTCTGTTCAGGAGTTGGGCCCTGTTTGAGGGGACGCCAAGATGAGCTGCTGTCCCAAAGAGGTCGGAGAGGACACTTGGAATGTCTCAAGGCTCCCAGGCCATGGGATGTCTTGCTCAGGTATCTTTTCTTATGGGGTCTCCGTATCCCTTAAGGCCTCCACAACCAGCATATGGCACCCTTGTGTTGGCCTGCCCAGGGGATCTGGCTTTACTGCAGCAGAGTCCATCTGTCCTGAAGAAGCAGTGAGGATAACTTTTCTGAAAAACAGTTTGTCCTCCAGGAGGGCTGGAACTCAGGGGAAATAGCTTCAAAGAGTGTACCTTCTTTAAGAGAAGAGGGTTCTCCCCTCTTCAAAAACACTTCCCCAGCCAGTGAAACAGACAAATGATTGAACTGCTGTGTGTTTCCTTCCAGTCACTCTGCAGATGCCTGCTGCAGACCTGCTGTGCATTCAGTGTTGGGTTGGGTGCTGCTGATGCCAAGAAAGAAGAAGACAGGATCTCTATCCCCCAGGGCAGCAGTTCTCAAACTTTTTAGTTTGAAGACCCTTTTTAACTCTTAAAATTGAGGACTCCTAAGAGCTTTCATTTGATGGTATTTATCAGTATTTATCACATTAGAAATAAAAACTGGGAAATGTTTACCCCTATTTTTCTTTCTAAGCAACTTTATTGTGTTATAATTGATATAACAAATTATCCACATTAAAAGTATATAATTTCACTTTGAGAGGCCAAGGCGGGCAGGTTGCCTGAGCTCAGGAGTTCGAGAGCAGCCTGGGCAACATGGTGAAACCCCGTCTCTACTAAAATAAAAAAAAAATTAGCCGGGCATGGCAGCGTGCACCTGTAGCCCCAACTACTCAGGAGGCTGAGGCAGGAGAATTGCTTGAACCAGGGAGGCGGAAGTTGCAGTGAGCCAAGATTGCACCACTGCACTCCAGCCTGGGTGACAGAGCGAGACTCTGCCACCCCCCCAAAAAAAAAAAAAAAAGTATATAATTTGATGTCTAGTAGCATATATACCCTTAAAATCATCACAACAAATCCACCGCTTCAAGAAGCTTCCTAATGCCCCTTTGAACCCCTTCCTTCAGTCCCTCCATGCTCCCATACCCCTACCAATAACCATAGATCTACTTTCTGTTGCTATAGTTTGTATTTTACAAGGTTTTATATAAATGGAATCATGTAGCATGGTGACTTTTTGCTTCTTTCACTCAGGGTAATTATTTAAGAGTCACTAGTGTTTTTGTGTATATCAGTAATTAATTTGGTTCTATTGCTGAGTAGTCTTCCCTTCTATGGATACACCAGAATTTGTTTATGCATTTGTGTTCTGACAAACACTTAGGCTGTTCCCAATTTAGGGGTTTACAAACAAAGCTGTTGTAAATATTCACTACGAGTCTTCATATAGACATAAACTTTTCTTTTTGGTAAAAATCTAGGAGCGGAATAGTTGATCACACAGTAGACATATGTTTAACTTTTTAGGAAACTGCCAAACTGTTTTCCAAAGTAGTTGCACCATTTTGCATTTCCATCCGTAGAATGTGTGAGTTCTAGTTCTTGCCTGTGCCTGCCAATACTTGGTATGGTTCGTGTTGGTATGTCCCAGCCATTCTAATAGGTAGTTGTTTCTTATTGTGGATTTAAGTTGCAGTTATCTAATAATATTGTGCATCTTTTATGTAGATTTCATGTATATCATCTTTAAAGTGTCTAAGTCTTTTGCTTGTTTAAAAAAATTTGGCTGCTTGTTTTCTTGAGTTTTGAGAGTTTTGGGGTTTTTAAATATATATATATATTTATATACATACACATACACGTATTTTCTGGATACAAGTCCTTTATCACATATATGTTTTGTACAGTTTTTCTCCCAGTTTGTGGCTTGTCTTTCATTCTATTAATAGTGTCTTAAAGCTGAAGTTTTATTTTTGATGAAGTCCAATATATATGTTTTGTTATTTTTTGGATTGTGCTTTTTGCTGTCCAAGTTTACAAATGTTTGCCTAATTCGAGGTGCAGTGGACTGAATGTTTGTTTATTCTGAACTCATGTGTTGAAATCCTAACTGTTAAAGTGATGGTGTTAGGAGGTGGGGCCTTTGGGAGGTGATTAGGTCATGGGGTGGAGCCCTCATAAATGGAATTAATGCCCTTATAAAAGAAACCCCAGAGAGATCCCTCAGCCCTTCCTACTTGTGAGGTCACAGTGAGAAGATGGTTATTTAGGAAGAAGGTCCTCACCAGATACCGACTCTGCCAGCACCTTGATCTAGGACTTTTCAGGCTCCAGAACTGTGAGAAATAAATTTCTGCTATTTATAAGTCACTCATTTTATGGTATTTTGTTATACTGAGTAGACTAAGAGACAAGATGACAAGATTTTCTTCTGTTTTGGAAGTTGTATTGTTTTAGGTTTTACATTTAGGCCTATGATCTATTTTTATTTAAGCTTTTAAGTTAAACTTTTTATTTTGAGATAATTGTAGGATCATATACAATTGTAAGAAATAATGCAGAGAAATTCCTTATACCATTTACCCAATTTTCCTCAATGGTAACATCTTGCAAAGCTAAGAATACCGGCTGAGTGTGGTGGCTAATGCGTGTAATCCCAGCACTTTGGGAGGTCGAAGTGGGTGGATCACGAGATCAAGAGATCGAGACCATCCTGGCCAACATGGTGAAACCCTGTCTCTACTAAAAATACAAAAATTAGCTGGGCATGATGGCACATGCCTATAGTCCCATCTACTCGGGAGGCTGAGGCAGAAGAATCACTTCAACTCAGGAGGCAGAGGTTGCAGTGAGCCGAGATTGTGCCACTGCACTCCAACCTGGCAACAGAGTGAGACTCTGTCTCAAAATAAATAAATAAATAAATAAATAATATCACATCAAAGATATTGACATTGATACAATCAAAATACATGTTAAAAGAAAAACTTTAGTTGAATTGAATTTAACAGAGTTTAACTGAGCAAAGAAAATTTGCAAATTGGGCAGCCTCCAGAGCCAGAGGAGACTCAGAGACTCCACTGAAGCCACGTGGTGCAAGAAGATTTATAGTGAGAAAAAGGAAAGGTACAGAAAATGGAAGTGAGGTACAGAAACAGCTGGATTGGTTATAGTTTGGCGTTTGCCTTATTTGAACATGGTTTGAACAGTTGGCCTCTTTTGACTGGCCAAAACTTGGTAATTGGCACAAGAGTAGGCTACACTCTGTTTACAACTCCATTTAGGTTATAGTTCACAATGTACAGAGAAACCTCTAGGCTGGACTTAAAATATGTAAGGAGGCAGCTTTAGGATAAACTTCATTCAACACACGGGACACTTCCATCACCACCAGGATCTGTCCTGTTCCCTTTTATAGCCACATCCATCTCCATCTCTCTGCCTCCCACCTTAAAACCACGAATGTGTTCTTCATTGGTATAATTTTGTCTTTGCAAGTATGTTACATAAATGGACTTATGCAGTATATAACCTTCAGGAACTGGGCTTTTATTACATACCATAATTCCCTAGAAATTCATTTAAGTAATTGTGTAGTGTATATCAATAGTTAGTCCCTTTTTCTTGCTAAGTAATATTCCATGGGATGGGTGGATCACTATTCATCTGCTGAAGGATATATGGGTCATTTCAGTTTTTGTGAAAAAATGTTATAAATAATGCTGCTATGAACATTTATTTGGATGTAGGTTTTTGTGTGAATGTGACTTTTTGTTTTTCTGAGATAGTTGCCCAAGAGTGTAATTGCTAGGCCACATGGCAGTTGCATGTTTAGTTTTATAAAAACTGAAAACTGCTTTCCAGAGTGGCTGTACCCTTTTGTTTTCCTACCAGCAATGTATGTATGATCCAGTTTCTCCATGTCCTTTCCAGCATTTGGTGCTGTCACTATTTTAGCCATTCTGGTAGGTGTGTAGTGATATCTCATTCTATTTTAATTTGTCATAGATCCTAAAGATTTTTTCCCTATGTTGTTTTCTAAAAGTTCTATAGTTTTGTTTCATCTTGAAGTTCATGTTTCATTTTGTGTTAATTTTTGGATGAGGTGTGAAGTTTAGGTTATTCACAGCTCATTTTTTTGGCCTATGTATGTCCAATTGCTCCAGCACCATTTGTTGTAAAGGTTATTCTTCCTCCATTGAATTACTTTTGACTTTGGTCAAAAATCAGGCGAACATGTTTCTATGGTTTATTTTTGGATTTTTCTATTCTGCTCCATTGATCTACATGTCTGTTGCCCACACTGTCTTGATTATTGTAGCTGTATAGTAGGATAAAGTGCTTCTTCCCACTTTTCTTTTTCAAGACTGTTTTTAGCAAATTTAGGATCTGTTACTCTTCATATAAATTTTAAAATAAGTTTGTCTGACAGACACATGAAAAAATGCTCATCATCACTGGCCATCACAGAAATGCAAATCAAAACTACAACGAGATACCACCTCACACCAGTTAGAATGGCAATCATTGAAAAGTCAGGAATCAACAGGTGTTGGAGAGGATGTGGAGAAATAGGAACACTTTTACACTATTGGTGGGACTGTAAACTAGTTCAACCATTGTGGAAGACAGTGTGGCGATTCCTCAGGGATCTAGAACTAGAAATACCATTTGACCCAGCCATCCCATTACTGGGTATATACCCAAAGGATTATAAATCATGCAGCTATAAAGACACATGCACACGTATGTTTATTGCGGCACTATTCACAATAGCAAAGACTTGGAACCAACCCAAATGTCCAGCAATGATAGACTGGATTAAGAAAATGTGGCACATATACACCATGGAATGCTATGCAGCCATAAAAAAGGATGAGTTCATGTCCTTTGTAGGGACATGGATGAAGCTGGAAACCATCATTCTGAGCAAACAATCGCAAGAACAGAAAACCAAACACCGCATATTCTCGCTCGTAGGTGGGAATTGAACAATGAGAACACTTTGACACAGGGTGGGGAACATCACACACCGGGGCCTGTCGTGTGGTGGGGGGAGGGATAGCATTAGAAGATATACCTAATGTAAATGACGAATTAATGGGTGCAGCACACCAACATGGCACATGTATACATATGTAACAAACCTGCCCATTTTGCACATGTACCCTAGAACTTAAAGTATAATAGAAAAAAAAAAGTTTGTAGTATCTACAAAAAACTTGCTAGGATTTTAATAGGAAATATACTAAACGTATCAATCAACTTGGGGAAAATTGTCATCTTTACTATGTTGAGTCTTCCAATCCATGAACACATGGTATGTCTTTTCATGTGTTGATTTCTTTTGTCAGCATTTTAGACTTTCCTGCACACAGATCCTATACATGTTTTGTTAAGTTTATACTTAGTATTACATATTCTTTGGAGTTATTTTAAGTGGTATCGTTTTTAATTTTGGTGTCCACATGTTCATTGTTATATATAAAAATGCAGTTGATTTTTATGTGTTGATTTGTATCCTGCAATCTTGCTGAACTCTTGTATTAGTTCTAGTAGTCTTTTCTGTAGATTCTTTGGGATTGTCTCCATAGATAACATCATGTGCAAAGGCACAGTTTTATTTCTTCCTTTCCAACCTGTATGCGTTTTATTTCCTTTTCTTGACTTACTGCTATGACTAGTACTATGTTGAATAAATGTGGTAAGAGCCTACATCCTTGCATTGTTTCCAATTTTAGAGAGAAAGCATCTTTCACCATTAAGTATGATATTAGCTGTAAGTTATTTTTGTAAATTCTCTTATGAAGTTGAGGGAATTTCCCTGTATTTCTAGTTTGCTCAGAGTTTTTTCATAAATGGGTGTTGATTTTATCAAATTCTTTAATTGTATCAACAGATATAATCATATGGTTTTTCTTTTAGCCCACTGATAGGGTGAAATATATTGATTTTTTGTTTGAATGCTTAACTGGCCTTGCATACTTAAAATAAATCCCATTCAGTCCTAGTGTACAATTCTTTTTATACACTGCTAAATTTGATTTGTTAACATTTTGTTGAGGATTTTTGCATCTAAGTTCATGAGAGAGATTAGTCTATAATTTTCTTTTTTTGTACTGTCTTTGTCTGGTTTTGGTATCAGGGTAATAATGAGGTCTCCTAAAATGAGGTATGTATTCCTTCCTCTTTTTCTTGGAAGAGTTAAATTGTATTAAGTTGTTATTAATTTTAGAAAAATGCTTGGTACAATTATTCTCGAGTGAAATCATCTGGGCTTGTAGATTTCTTTTTTTGGAGCTTTGTAAATTACAAATTCAATTTTAAAAATGATTGTATGGGCCGGGTGCAGTGGCTTACGCCTGTAATCCCAGCACTTTGGGAGGCAGAGGCGGGCAGATCCCGAGGTCAAGAGTTTGAGAGCAGTCTGGCCAACATAGTGAAAAGCCCCATCTCTACTAAAAATACAAAAAATTCGCCAGGTGCAGTGGTGTGCGCCTGTAATCCCAGCTCCTCGGGAGGCTGAGGCAGGAGAATTGCATAAATCCGGGAGGCGGAGGTTGCAGTGAGCCGAGATAATGCCATTGCACTCCAGCCTGGGTGACAGTGCGACACTCCCTCTCAAAAAAAAAAAGATTGTAGGACTATTCAGGTTGTCTATTTCATCCTGATTAACTTGTAGTTTGTGATTTTCAAGGAATTGCTCCATTTCTTCTAAGTTGTCAAATTTATAAAGTTTGTCGTAGTTTTTCTTATTTTCCTTTTATTGAATCTGCAGTGATATCACCTGTTTTGTTTCAGATATGATCATTTGTATTTTCTGCCTTTTAATCTTTGTCAGTCTTGCTAGAGGTTAATCACTTTTTATTGACTATATTTATATATATACACACATATATGTGTATATATGTATATATGTGTATATGTACATATATACACATATATACACATATATAGGTATATATGTGTGTATATATGTGTATATATGTGTGTATATGTGTGTATATGTATATGTGTATATATATGTATATATATGTGTGTATATATATGTATATATATATGTGTGTATATATATGTATATATATATGTGTGTATATATATGTGTATATATATATTTTTTAGACGGAGTTTCGCTCTGTCGCCCAGGCTGGAGTGCAGCCGTGTGATCTCAGCTCACTGCAAGCTCCACCTCCCGGGTTCACACCATTCTCCTGCCTCAGCCTCCCAAGTAGCTGGGACTACAGGCGCCCACCACCACGGCCAGCTAATTTTTTGTATTTTTTAGTAGAGACGGGGTTTCACTGTGTTAGCCAGGATGGTCTCAATCTCCTGATCTCGTGATCCACCTGCCTCGGCCTGCCAAAGCGCTGGGATTACAGGCATGAGCCACCACGCCCGGCCGACTATATTTTTAAGAATTAGCTTTTTGTTCCATTTGATTTTCTTATTTTCAATCTTATTGATTTCTGTACTTCGTTCTTTCCTTCCTAATGATTGCTTCATGCTTGGTTTGCTCTTTTTCTTTCTAGTAAGAGTTATGAAAAGGATGTTTTACTTGTAAGAAAGAGGACCTGGGAGGAATGGGTATGTTCTATCTTGGTGGAACCAGAAGTCGGTTGTCTTTTAAAGAGATTTAAATAATAATAAAATCTTACATATTTATACATGTAATAACCATTTATGATCACCCAAATTCCTTCTGCCTAAAAGATATCTTTTAGCTTATATTGTGGAGCTGTCAGTAATAAGTTCTTTCAGCTTTTGTAGATCTGACCATGTCTTTATTTTGCATTCATTTTGTTTTTAATTTTAGAATAATTTTAGTCTGACAGGAAACGTGCAAAGAGTTATGGGGTTTTAGAGAGGAAAACCACACAGGTTAAGTGTCACTTTTATCACATTATATAAAAGTTTCTGATATGGTTTCAATCTGTGTCCCCACCCAAATCGGGCCAAGCTGAACTGTAATCCCCAGTGTTGAAGGCAGGGTCTGATGGGAAGTATTTGGATCATAGGGGTGGGTTTCTCATGAGTGGTTAACACCATCCCCTTGGTGCTGTTTTTGTGATAGTGAGTGAATTCTTGTGAGATCTGGTCATTTAAAAGTGTGTAGCACTTCTACCCGCCCCTTGTTCCTGCTCCTGCCATGTAAGCCATGGCTGCTTCTCCTTTGTCTTCTGTGATGATTGCAAGCTTCCTGAGGCCTCCCCACCCATGCCTCCTGTACAGCCTGCAGGACCTTGGGCCAATTAAACCACTTTTCTTCATAAATTACCCAGTCTCGGGCATTTCTTTATAGCAATGCAAGAACAGACTAACAGTTGCATACTATCCATATGACTTATTACTACTGATGCTGACCTTAATCACCTGCCTGAGGTAATTTGTCAGGTTTCTCCATTGTAAAGTTGCTCCCCTCTTCTGTTTCCTTCCATACTGTATCTGTGAAAGGAAATTTCTTCGTGAAGTTCACACGTAAGGGGTGGAGATTTATGTCTCATCTCCTCGAGGGAGCAGTCTTTAAGTCTTTACACAAATTATTTGGAATTCTTCTGTTTGGGAGATTTGTCTATTATCCCTCATTTATTCAATTATTTATATCAATATAGATTCATGGATTTTTTTTTTTTTTGAGATGGAGTCTTACTCTGTTACCCAGGCTGGAGTGCAATGGCACAATCTTGGCTCACTGCAACCTCTGCCGCCCGGGTTCAAGCAATTCTCCTGCCTCAGCCTCCCGAGTAGCTGGGACTACACGCGTGTGCCACCACACCTGACTAATTTTTTTGTATTTTTAGTAGAGACAGGGTTTCACTGTGTTAGCCAGGATGGTCTCGATCTCCTGACCTCATGATCCGCCCACCTTGGCCTCCCAAAGTGCTGGGATTAAAGGCGTGAGCCACTGTACCCAGCTGGATATTTGTTTTATGCACTGATTTGTAGCCCAGTTCTATATTATTTATTTTGTTGACACCTTCATTTTGAAAGACTTATTGCCAAATATAGAATTCTGTATTGACATTTTCTTTTAGTACTTTAAGGATGTTGCTCTACCGTCTTCTGGCTTGCACTGTTTCAAATGGTGAATCTTATGCCATTTTATTTTTTGTTCCTCTATACATAACATGTCTTTGTCTTTGGTTCTTTTTAAGCTTTTTCTCTTATTGGTTTTAATCAATCTGGTTGTGATACATCTTAGTGTAGTTTTCTTCATGTTTGAGATTTGAGATTTGTTGAGCTTCTTGGATTGTGGGTTCATAATGTTTATTAAGTTTGAAAAGTTTGTTATTCAAATATTTTTCTGTTACTCACTCTGTGTCATCTCCTTTAGGGACTTATGTGGTATGAAATTGTCCCAGAGCATACTGATGTGCTTTGTAAAAAAAAAAAAAAAAAAAAAAAAAAATTCTTTTTTTTTTTTTTTTTTTTAACAACAGTGTTTCATTTTGGATGGTTTCTGTTGTTATACCTTCAAGTTTATTAATTTTTTGTCTGTTGTGTCTAATCTACCATTAATCCCACTCAGTGTAATTTTCACCTTTTAAATGCTTAATTTGGGACCTTAAAAAATCTTGTATGTCTCCATTTTATTTCATATGCTTAAAAAGTTATAATAACTGATTTAATGTGCTTCTCTGATAATTCTAATATCGGTGTCAGTTTCAATTGATTGATTATTCTCTTCATAATGGATCATGTTTTCCTTCCTCTCTGCATGTGTGGTAATCTTTGGATGCTAGCCATTGTAAGTTTACCTTGTTGGGTGCTATTTTTGTGTTACTATAAATATTATTGAGTTTTGTTCTGGAATGCAGTTAACTTACTTGGAACATGTTTCATCTGTTTGAGTCCTATGTTTTTTATTTATTTATTTTGAGACGGAGTCTTGCACTGTTGCCCAGGCTGGAATGCAGTGGCACGATCTCGGCTCACTGTAAGCTCTGCCTCCTGGGTTCATGACATTCTCCTGCCTCAGCCTCCCAAGTAGCTGGGACTACAGGCGCCCACTACCACGCCCGGCTAATTTTTTGCTTTTTTAGTAGAGATGGGGTTTCACCATGTTAGCCAGAATGGTCTCGATCTCCTGACCTTGTGAACAGCCTGCCTCGGCCTCCCAAAGTGCTGGGATTACAGGCGTGAGCCACTGCGCCTGGCCGAGTCTTATGTTTATGATTTGTTAGGTTGGTCCAGAGCATGGCTCATTCCAGGGCTAATTATTCCTTACTACTGAGGCAAGACTTTCCAGAGTACTCTGCACAATGCCTCATGAATTACGAGTTGTTTTCAGTCTGACTGGAGGGAGCTAGCACTATCCTTAGTCCTGTGTGAATACCAGGTGTTGTTTTCTCTAATCCTTTTTATTGTGCTTTCCCTTGTCTTGAGTAGTTTTCTTACACCCATGCGCTGATTAGTCCTCTGCCGAATCCTTGAGGACCCTCCACAGATCTCTGGGCTTTTCTTTCTATGCAGCTCACTTCTCTCTGTCCTATGATCTCTAGCTGCCTTGGTCTTCCTGGGCTGTCAGCCTTGTATCCTCAGCTCAGGATTTCAACTTCATGATGGCTGACTAGGGATATCACATGTCAGTTCTCCTCAGAAGGAAGATCAAAGTTACTGATGGATGGCCAAATTTTGAGAGGAAAATGGAGGGAGGAGAGCCAGGACCTGTCACAGCATTCATGTGGAGAAGCTGGGGTACACAGAAAAACAAAGCAGCAAAAATCAGGCTGGGATTGACCATGAGGAGCTCAGAGCCCTGCAGAAAGGGCAGATGAGAGTGCTTCTCTGGGTCCTCACTCCTCTGACAATCTGCTGAGTGTATCCTCAACTCAGGGAGTCTGTGAACCTCTGCCTCAGTTTCCCTTCTTGGTGCCACATCCTGTGGATTCTCTCAAGGCAACTGCAGGGCTCTCCTTGTTTGTTTCCTGTCTCTCGGGGATCATGGTTTTCTGTTGCCTCATGTCTGGTGTCATGAAAACTGTTGTTTCCTGTATTTTTGCCTGGGTGTTTGTTTCAGATGCGAGAGTAAATCCACTCCTGTTACTCTATCTTGATTGGAAAATCTGTAGAACTTTAATACACACACACACAACACACATGCATATATATGTATATGTATATATATGTGTGTGTGTGTGTATATACATCGTCAGATCTCAGTCTTGGGGATTCTGAATCACTAGTAGCTCTGAGGTGAGTGGTGAATACACCCAGGTTTCTGAGTTTAAAAAACAAAAAATCATAACAACAGTAACCAGCATTGGTGATTCTTATGCACTGGCCAGACTCCTCTGCCGCAGCAACTGAGAACTCTGACTATAGCATGATAATAATTGTTATTACTTACTAGACATTTCCCTTGCAGCACGCCCTGTGCTAGCTATTTTACATGATTTGTGTAATTTAATTTTTGTAACAAACCATTGGTCAAGCTATTCTTATCAGCGTATCGCAGAAGAGAAAACTGAGACAGAGGATACAGAAAACAACCAAAACAAAGATAGCCTTTAGTTACCTAGGGCCAGTTATTTTGAGCCTTGCTGAAGTGTCCAAAATATCACCCATCTGCAAAGCCCTCACTCTCTGATATTTGAACAAAGCAGGCAGCTGCTTTCAGAATTATTTTTATTCATTATAATAATTTACTGGGTTTTACTAACTCTGTCCTTGTGCAATTACTTTAGCATTTAGGGGTATCTTTGCCTTTCTTGATTATGATATTTTTGTTGTTTCAGTCCTCTTAAAGAAAAATTTAAAAATCAAATAGTAAACACAAACAAAAGAACATTTGTTGGACATGTAGGAAATAAAGACCGTCTGTGTAGGACACAGTGTAGGAAGTAAAGACTGTTGCACGTGTAGGAAATAAAGACCCACTAGCCAGCTTACAAAAGAGTTGAATGCCTTTTTACAGCCATTTCAGGTGAGACTGAGACTGAGGTGCTTTGATTCAGTGCACAGACCTCAAACCACACCATCCCAGGCCTCCAGTTTTTCTCATCTTTGTTCTGAGCAAGCTCTCCAAAATGTTTTATTTGATAAGGTTTGGAGATCAAGGCCCCTTGTGAACAGGGCATGCTACCTCACATATTCCAGGGACCAGATGCTCTCAGAGGAATCATTTAACTGTTTGCGAAAGAATGGGGGCACTTCTGGCTGTCACATTGCAAGATGCATAGTTAATACTAATGGAATTATCTCTTCGGGAAGAATGGAGCATATGTTACAGTCTCATGGTAGCAATAACTCAGTTTCTAGACCAAAAAATCAGAAACTATTTTGGAATTGCATCAGGTACTTCGTTCCAGTGTTCTAGTCAAAAGTGAAACTGTCCTTGACCGCCACCTTGCTCACAGAAGGGAATGTGTGGCATGTTTTATTTTTCTCTCCAAAGAAAGTTACCTGCAGGCATCATAAGCAGAGCTACAGGTGTGTTAGTTTGAGGATGGCACCCTTTTCCCAAACTCAGCGGTGAATTTTCTACCTATGTGCGGTCACTGCACCATCCTGGAGATGGTGATGGAGAGTCTTGGGGTATAAAGAATCTTTGAATTCATACACACCTCAAACCCCTGCATACACAATACCACTAGTTGTTCAGTATGTGTAGGTGCTTTCAGGATTGAAAGCGTGAATCAACACAGTTTCTGAATTAATAAGTGTTACGTGTGTGTGTGTGTACATATAATTTTTTTTCAATTAAGAGATAAAATGCTATTATAGGCTGGGCGTGGTGGCTCATGCCTATAATCCCAGCACTTCAGGAGGCCAAGGCTGGCAGATCACTTGAGGTCAGGAGTTCAAGACCAGCCTGACCAACATGGTGAAACCCCGTCTCTACTAAAAATATAAAAATTAGCTGGGTATGGTGACACGCGCCTGTAATCCCAGCTACTCAGGAGGCTGAGGCAGGAGAATCACTTGAAGCCAGGAGGCGGAGGTTGCAGTGAGCTAAGATCATGCCACTGCACTCCAGCCTGGGTGACAGAGCAAGACTCCATCTCAAAAAAAAAAAAAAAAAAAAAAGCTACCATAAAGGGCATTTGTGAGGTTTTCTGACATTAACATGGGTCCTCGCTTAGACTTGAGAACCATTGACGATATCATCTAGTTTTGCTTCCTGCTTGAATTCTCATGATTCTGTGACTTTTGGGTAAGTCTACTATATGTCCTGGGCTTTTCATGTTTTCAGTGCTAAGGAATCTATCTCGTGTAAAAATCTGTTGATTTTTTTGTATTTTGAGAAGAGTATGTCCATGGATTGTAAGCAAAGGAGCTTTCTCGAAGCTCACAGTTGGTCTTTGTTGAAGCTCTCAAGCCATTTTTGAACCCCCCTTGGGTATTTCTGTGCTCAATGCTCCACTCATCGCTTTCATAATCTCCTAATTCCCCGACTGCAGGATTATATCCAGCCTGCTTCAGTTCATCCAGTGATCTCTGAACCAAAATTATTACACTCATTTATCGTCTCATATTAACACTCCTATGTCCTTAGTCCAAACAATCTCAATTAGCTAGGGCTTGGGGGAATGCAATCTGATTTAATTAAGTTATACAAATCCAGGAGTGACAGTGACATTTATGTTCTCCTCCCTTGGTTCACCCTCTCACCCTGACTCCCTCTCTTCTTGCACTTCAAAACGCTGTAAGTTTTCACAGGTGTCAATATTTTTCACAGTACATAGTTTTCACAGTGTGCAGCTCACAAATCAAGGAGGGCAGAGGAAGAAGAGAAAAGCTGTAGGTTGTTGACACTAGCTGATTTTTTAATAAGACAATTTGCTTGTGAAAGTCTAGGATCCCTTATTGGGATGGGGAAGAATCACAATGATTGCTTATAATCATATAAGTTAATACTGAAAGATGGCTATGGTTTATATTATTACATAGTTGTGTTAATAATTATAATTGTATTAATTCGGGAGTTTTCTGGAGCTCTTTCCTACTCTATGAAAACAGTGAACCAGGTAGAATTGGTAACAGAGCCTGATTCCTAGATAGTGTTTATCTATCCAGTTGGGGGGTTGCATGGCTAGAAGTGGGAGGCAGTGGGGAGATGTGAGAGCTCCTCTGCAGCAGGGGGCCAATCCAGAGAGGCAGGGGTGCCCAACATCTCGAATCCTTGCCTACAAAACAGGGTGCAGCTTCCACCTGAGGCATGAGGCCTGGATTCTAGTCCCTGGGCAGTGGATGGAGCATTGCAAGCCAGACTCCTTGTATTAGTAAAATATGGCTTAGAAACTGGAGAAGCTTGGGCTAAGGAGCAAAGTCAAGGCTCTGTGATTAGGATGAAGAAGCTATGGAGGGATTGGGGACAGGGATATTGGAAGCCCAAGCATTAGAACTGGAGTCTGTATCCTGGGTCGGCCTAATGGGAAGCATGACCCCAATGCAAGCCCTTGTGCATGACTGGCTCGAAAACAAAGGTACTTTCTGTTGCAACTCAGGTTTGGTTTGATGAGACTCTTGGTCTCCGTGGAGCTTAGAAATCTATTTGGGCAGCCAGCAGTATAAACAGATATTCAGAATGCAACATGGTAAAAAGTGCTAGAGCATCATTGCCAACTACATTTGGAAAGTGGTGGGAGACCAGGAAAAGATAAGGCTAACTCTGCCTAGAGGCTGTTGGGAGAGGTTTTCTTGGGGGAAAATACTCCAGGAATTGAAAGAACAAAAGAGAGCAGGTGAAGGAAAAGACATTTTAGATCAAGACAGGGGAAGGATGAGGAGCAAGTTTCGGAGCAGCCGGGTTTGACTGTGGATGGGCTGAATTTCCTGAGGTGAAAGGTTATAGCTCTTTTATTGACTTTATTGATTTAGGAATTTGTGTCCTTTCCTACTCTATGGGAGACCATGAGGAGGATGAATTTAAGCAATAAAACATGTTTGTACAGAAAACTCATGTTGGAAGCATCTTGACCAGCACACAATATCAAAAAACTTTGATGTGAATAATTTTTAATTATAAAAATTAAAGTGCAGGGTGTGCAGTGGTGCAAATGCAAACTCCTAGGCTCAAGCAATTCACCCAAGTAGCTGGAACTGTGCCACCATGCACCGTTTGAGCTGCAATACCAAAATGCCTTACACTGGAGAACTTATATACAATAGAAATTTATTTCTCACAGTTCTGGAGGCTGGGAAGTCCAAGATCAAGGTGCTGGCAGTGTCTGGCGAGGGCTCATTCCTCACAGATGGCACCTTTATATTGTTTGCTCATATTGTGGAATGGGGTCACATAGTTCTCTGGGGTCTCTTTTATAAGGGCACTAATCCCTTTCATGAGGGAACAGACCTCATGACCTAATCACTTCCCCAAGGCCCCATCTTCTAATATCAGCTTGAGGATTAGGTTCCAATGTATGAATTTGGTGAGGGGTGGAGGGGGGCACAAACATTCAGATCATAGCATCTTATAAGTGGAATAATACAGTATTTATCCTTTTGTGACTGGCTTACTTTATTTAGCATAATGCCTTCAAATTCATCCATGTAGCATGGGGCAGGATTTCCCTCTGCTTTAATCCTGAATTATATTCCATTTTCTGTATATACCACATTTTGTTTATCTATTCATCCACTGATGAAGCCTTGGGTTGCTTCTACTTTTTGGCTACTGTGAATATACTGCCATGAACATGGGTGTACACATATCTGGTCAAGTCCCTGTTTTGGTTATATACTCAGAAGTGGAATTGCTGGATTATATGGTAATTCTATTTTTAGTTTTTTGAGGAACCACCATACCAAAAGCCCTATTCATTTTTAATGTAGGGTTTTGTTGTTGTTGTTGTTAAATTTTAAGATGTTGAATTAATTTTAGGCTTCCAGCAAAGTTGCAAAAATAGTACGGAGAGTTTTCATATACCTCTCACCCAGTTTTTCCTATTGTTAACATCTTACATAACCACAGTGCAATGAATGAAACCAGGAAATTAACATAGGAACAATGCAATAAACAGAACTGTAGACTTTATTGGAATTTTACATTTTTCCACTAATATCCTTTTCTGTTCCAGGATCCTATTCAGGATCCCACGTTTTTTTTTTTTTTTTCTTCCAACTTTTATTTTAGGTTTAGGGAGTATATGTGCAGATACGTTATATGCGTAAATTGTGTGTTGCGGGAATTTGGTGTACAAATGATTTTGTCACCCAGGTAGTGAGCATAGTACCCAATAGGTAGTTTTTCTGTCCTCATTTTCTGCCCACCTTCAAGTAAGCCCCAGTGTCTATTGTTTCCCTCTTTGTGTCCGTGGGTACTCAATGTTTAGTTCCTGCTTAAAAGTGAGAACAGGTGGTATTTGGTTTTCTTTTCCTGCATTAATTCACTTAGAATAATGTTCTCTAGCTGCATTCATGTTGCTGCAAAGGACATGATTTCATTTTTTATAGTTGCATAGTATTCCATAGACTATGTGTACCACATTTTATTATCCAGTCCACCATTGACGGGCGTCTGGGTCGATTCCATCTCTTTCTAATGTGAAAAGTGCTGCAATGAATATATATGTGCATGTATCTTTATGGTAGAATGATTTATATTTCTTTGAGTTTATACCCAGTAATGGGATTGCTGGGTTGAATGGTGGTAGTTCTGTTTTAAGTTCTTTGAGGAATTTCCCAAGCTGCTTTCCACAGAGGCCGAACTAATTTACATTCCCACCAGCAGCGTATAAGTGTTCTGTTTGCTTTGCAACCTTGGCAACATCTGTTATTTGTTTTTACTTTTTAATAATAGCCATTCTGACTGGTATAAGATGGTATCTCATTGTGGTTTTGACATGCATTTCTCTAGTGATTAGTGATGTTGAGCATTTTTTCATATGCTTGTTGGCCACGTATTTGTCTTCTTTTGAGAAACATCTATTTGTGTTATTTGCCCATTTTTTAAATGGAGTTGTTTGTTTTTTGCTTGTTGATTTAGTTCCTTATAGATTCTGGATATTAGACTTTGGTTAGATGCAAAGTTTGCAAATATTTTCTCCCATTCTGAAGGTTTACTCTGTTGATAGTTTCTTTTGCTGTGCAGAAGCTCTTTAATTAGGTCTCACTTGTCAATTTTTGTTGTTGTTGTTGCAATTGCTTTTGAAATCTTCACGAAATCTTTGCCAAGAGCCATGCCCATAATAGTATTTCCTAGGTTTTCTTCTATGGTGTTCATAGTTCCGGAGTTTGTTTAGATCTTTAATGCATCTTGAGTTGATATTTGTATATGGTAAAAGGAAGGGTTCCACTTTCAATCTTCATATGGCTAGCCAGTCATCCTAGCACCATTTATTGAATAAAGAACAGTTTTCCCATTGCTTGTTACTATTGACTTTGTTGAAGATCAGATGGTTGTAGGCATGTGGCTTTATTTCTGAGTTCTCTAACCTGTTCCATCGGTCTATGTGTCTGTTTTGGTACCAGTACCATGTGTTTTGGCTACTGCAACCTTGTAGTATAGTCTGAAGTTGAGTAGTGTGATGCCTCTGGCTTTGTTCTTTTTGCTTAGGAATTCTTTGGCTATTCAGGCTCCTTTTGGTTCCATATGAATTTTAGAATAGTTTTTTTTTTAATTCTGTGAAAAATGACATTAGTAGTTAGGAATAGCATTTAATTTATAAATTTCTTTGGGCAGTACAGCTATTTTTAACAATATTGAGTCTTCCTATCCATGAGCATGGAATGTTTTTCCATTTGTTTGTGTCATCTTTGATTTCTTTTAGCAGTGTTTTGTAATTCTAATTGTAGAGATCTTTAAACTCCCTAGTTAGCTGTATTCCTAGGGATTTTATTCTTTTTGTTGCAAATGGGATTGCATCCTTGATTTAGCTCTCATCTTGGACATTATTGATTCTACAAGTGTTATTGATTTCGTACATTGATTTTTGTATCCTGAAACTTTGCTAAAGTTGTTTATCAGATCAAGTCTCTGCTTTGGGGCAGAGACTATGGGGTTTTCTACACATAGAATTATATGATCTATGAAGAGAGTGAGTTTGACTTCATCTCTTCCTATTTGAATGCCTTTTACTTCTTCCTCTTGCCTGATTGCTCTGGCTAGATTTCCAGTACTATGTTGAATAGGAGTGGTGAGAACACACACCCTTATATTGTTCTCATTCTCAAGGAAGGATCCTATGTTTTATCCAGTTGTTATTTCTCTTAATCTCCTCCAATCCATGACAGTGTCTCACTCTTTCCTTTCTGCCATGACCTTGATACTTTTGAAGAGTACTGATCAGTTATTTGGTAGAAGGTCCCTTAATACGGGTTTGTCTGATATTTTCTAATAGTTACAAAGCCATGTATTTTTGGAGCAAATACCAAGAGATGCTGCTGTGTCCTTCTAAGCACATCCTATCAACGCATCCTGATGTCAATATGTGTTGTTACTGGTCATACTAACTTTGATCACTTGGTGAAGGTGGTGTCTGCCAGGTTATTCCACTTTGAAGTTACCATCCTTTTTGTAGTTGGTAAGTATTTTGGAGTGATTCTTTGAGATAAGGCAAATATAGATTTTCCTTAAACTTTCACTTGCTAATTTTAGCATTCATAAGTGCATCTTACCTGTCACAATTTTTGCTGTGATGTTTGTCTAATGGCAATTTTCTGTTTCCCTCTTTTCTTCTGTATTTATTAGAATTATTCTGTAAGGAAGAGCTGTCCCTTCTCCTTCATTTATTTGATTACTAATATCACTATAGACACATGCATTATCTTATGGGTTAAAATCTAATACTGTATTTTTTATTTTGCTCAAATTTTTCCAGCTTTGGCCATTAGGCCCTCTTTCAGGTTGTCTCTTGTTTTTTTTTTTTTGTTTTTTTTTTTTGACAAGTCACTGTCTTTTTCTTTGAGTACATCCTTATTTTCTGATATTCCAAGCTCATCTCATACATCTCTTCCCTCAATCCTGGAATCAATTACTTCTCTAAGGAGCCCTGGTTTATTTCACTGGAAAATGATGTTTAGAAACCAATATCTGGGTGCTAAGTGTGCTCATTGCTACTAGAGTGTCTTTGCTTCTGGGCCTCTAAACAGAGCTGGGAAGTATATGTATGCTAACCTATGCATATACATGCATCTGTTCTTCTGTATTTATGTGTCTTTGTATACATAAAATAGTCTCAGCTTACTAATACCTCTGATACCATTCTAACAACATGAGGTCTATTCTAACTTTTCATTTTTCCTTACTTGTAATTTTTTTCTCCAGCAATGATAAACCTGCCTTTCATCTACTATTTGCTTATTTATTTGCTCAATTCTAACATACACATAAAACAATTTGAAGTTGCTAACCCATGCGTCTCTGAGAAACACATTCACCAACTAGATTGTAGTATTTCTGTACAGTTTTGTCTTTAGCCTTATAGTTTCTTTTTTTTCCTTTTTTTTTTGACGGAGTCTCGCTCTGTCACCCAGGCTGGAGTGCAGTGGTGCCATCTTGACTCACTGCAAGCTCTGCCTCCCGGGTTCACGCCATTCTCCTGCCTTAGCCTCCCGAGTAGCTGGGACTACAGGTGCCCGCCACAATGCCCGGCTAATTTTTTGTATTTTTAGTAGAGATGGGGTTTCACTGTGTTAGCCAGGATGGTCTCAATCTCCTGACCTCACGATCCGCCCGTCTCGGCCTCCCAAAGTGCTGGGATTACAAGCATGAGCCACCGCACCTGGCCTAGCCTTATAGTTTCTAATCAAGATACTGTTTTCCAAAATTATTCAGGGTAGTTTTCTTCTTGCCTAGCAGCATGGTTATGTAACACATATTTGTAATATAGCTAGGATCATTTGTTACTGTTTATATTCAGTTTTGGATTCCTTGTACATCTTGGCTGGTTTTAATTGTTTATTTTTTTCAGCAGGAGGAGGCCATTTGAAAGTACTGTGGTTCTCAGATTAAGTGCTATATCAAAACAAAACAAAAACAAAATCCAGAAATTTCACTTCTTCCTCATTCCTGGCAAACCATCCCCTTGACCTCTTTTTTCATACTCCTCTCTCATCACTGGTTACCAGGCTCTTTGGCTTTTGGTTTAAACCCCTCTTGCTTACTATTACTTTTTTTTTTTTTTAAAAAAACAAATGAGCAGATGCATTAGCAGCTATTTTCTTACAGTCTCGTTTATGGGTTGAATTGTGTCTCCCTCCCCATTCATATTTTGAACTCCTAGTCGCCAGTACCTTAGAATATGACCTTATTTGGAAATAGGGTCATTGCAGATGTAAGTAGTTAAGACACTAGAGTAGGCCTTAATCTAATATGAATAGTGTCCTCATAAAAAAAGGGGAAATTTGGGGCCAGGGTGTGGTGGCTCATGCCTGTAATCCCAGCACTTTGGGATGCTGAGGCGGGTGGATCACCTGAGGTCAGGAGTTCAAGACCAGCCTGACTAACACGGTGGAACCCCATCTCTACTAAAAATACAAAAAATTAGCTGGGCGTGGTGGAGGACGCCTGTAATCCCAGCAACTCTGGAGGTTGGGGCAGGAGAATTGCTTAAACCTGGGAGGCAGAGGTTGCAGTGAGCTGAGATTGTGCCATTGCATTTCAGCCTGGGTGACAAGAATGAGACTCCATCTCAAAAAAAAAAAAAAAAGGTGGGGGGCGGGGAAATTTGGACACAGAGACATGTACACAGGAAGAACACCATGTGAAGATGAAGGCAAAATCCAGAAATTTCACTTCTTCCTCATTCCTGGCAAACCATCCCCTTGACCTCTTTTTCTCCTACCCCTTTCTCATCCCTGGTTACCCTGGTTTTGAGCTTGAAACTGACCTAATAGTCTTATAGACAGTACTTTGAGCTAAACATAGAAATTGACCCTTCTGTTTTTTTAAAGCTGGAAACTTGTTTTATTTGAGTTCCTTCCTTAGGAAAGGACCCTCAGTTCTCTCAAAAAGTATCAAAAGACTGAAACTCACCGGGTTACTGCATCCTGACTGTCAGACACCAGACTCCTCATTTTTGTCCTTCACCCCTCCCGAGTTCCTGTTTTCCCACACATTGTTGCATTTCCTCCCTGCTATAAACCCCTAAGTTTAGCCTGTCAGGGAAATGGATTTGAGACAAATCTCCCATCTCTTTGGCTGCAGCACCCGATAAAGCCGCCTTCTTTGGCAAAAATCATTGTCTCGGTCATTGGCTTTCTGTGCAGCGAGCAGCAGGACCTAGATTGAACCCCTGATACTTTGGTAACAAGATCAGAGTGACACCTCTGCAAGCCAAGGAATGCCACACATTGCCAGTACACCACCAGAAGTCAGGAGAAAGGCATGGAACAGGTTCTCTCTCACAGCCCTCAGAAGGAACCAACACCTTGATTTCTGACTTCTGGCCTCCCAAACTGTGAGCCAGCAAAGCTTCATTTATATTTTACAGCCACTCCCCATCCCTCGTATTACTGCTTGAGCTCTGCTTCCTGTCAGATCAGTGGTGGCATTAGATTATTTATTTGTGATTTTGTTTGCAAATACAATTCTCATAGAAGCATTAGATACTCATAGGAGTGCAAACCCTATTGTGAATTTCGCATGCAAGGGATCTAGGTTGTGTGCTCCTTATGAGAATCTAATGCCTGATGATCTGTCACTGTCTCCCATGATCCCAGATGGGCCTGCGTAGTTGCAGGGAAATGATCTCAGGGCTCCCACTGATTCTACATTATGGGGAGTTATATAATTATTTCATTATATATCGGAATGTAATAATAATAGAAATAAAATAATAAATGTAATGCACTTGAATCATCCTGAAACCATCTTCCCTGTCCCCAGTCTGTGGAAAAATGGTCTTCCATGAAACTGGTCTCTGGTGTCAAAAAGGTTGGGGACTGCTGGTTTAAACCACCTGGTCTGCAATATTTTGTTATAGTAGTGTGTCCGGAATTGGTGGGTTCTTGGTCTCACTGACTTCAAGAATGAAGCCGCGGACCCTCGCGGTGTTACAGTTCTTAAAGGCGGCGTGTCCAGAGTTTGTTCCTTCTGATGTTCGGATGTGTTCAGAGTTTCTTCCTTCTGGTGGGTTTGTGGTCTCGCTGGCTCAGGAGGGAAGCTGCGGACCTTCGCGGTGGGTGTTACAGCTCTTAAGGGGGCGCGTCTGGAGTTGTTCGTTCCTCCCAGTGGGTTCGTGGTCTCGCTGGCTTCAGGAATGAAGCTGCAGACCTTCGTGGTGAGTGTTACAGCTCATAAAGGCAGTGTGGACCCAAAGAGGGAACAGCAGCAAGATTTATTGCAAAGAGCTAAAGAACAAAGCTTCCACGGTGTGGAAGGGGACCTGAGGGTTGCCACTGCTGGCTCTGACAGCCTGCTTTTACTCTCTTATCTGGCCCCACCCACATCCTGCTGATTGGTAGAGCCCAGTGGTCTGTTTTGACAGGGCACTGACTGGTGCGTTTACAATCCCTGAGCTAGACACAAAGGTTCTCCACATCCCCACCAGATTAGCTAGATACAGAGTGTGGACACAAAGGTTCTCCAAGTCCCCACCAGAGTAGCTAGATACAGAGTGTCAATTGGTGCATTCACAAACCCTGAGCTAGACACAGGGTGCTGATTGGTGTGCTTACAAACCCTGAGCTAGACACAGAGTGCCTATTGGTGTATTTACAATCCCTGGGCTAGACACAAAGGTTCTCCACGTCCCCACCAGGCTCAGGAGCCCAGCTGGCTTCACCCAGTGGATCCCGCACTGGGGCTGCAGGTGGAGCTGCCTGCCAGTCCCGGCCGTGCACCTGCACTCTTCAGCCCTTGGGCAGGCAGCACAGGAGCCCACAGAGTGGGGGGAGAGGGGGAAGGCTCAGGCATGGCGGGCTGCAGGTCCCGAGCACTGCCCCGCGGGAAGGCAGCTAAGGCCCAGCGAGAAATTGAGCACAGCAGGTGCTGGCCTAGGTGCTAAACCCCTCACTGCCTGGGGTCGGTGGGGCCAGCCTGCCGCTCTGAGCGCTGGGTCCCCGAGTCCACGCCCACCCGGAACTCGAGTTGGGCCGCAAGCACCGCATGCAGCCCCGGTTCCCGCCGGCGCCTCTTCTTCCACACCTCCCCTCAAGCTGAGGGCGCCGGCTCCGGCCTTGGCCAGCCCAGAAAGGGGCTTCCACGGTGCAGCAGCGGGCTGAAGGGCTCCTCAAATGCTGCCAGAGTGGGAGCCCAGACAGAGGAGGCGCGGAGAGCGAATGAGTGCTGTGAGGACTGCCAGCGCGCTGTCACCTCTCAGTAGTTATAGCAAAAATGATACCCACCTTTTCTCTCTTTTTTTTTTTGTATGATGGGTAACATGTTATGGGTACTTTTTTGCTTTTTGCTTTTTTCTACTTGACAGTATGTCCTGGAAATCATTCTGTATATAGAGATCTTTAAAAAAATAGCTGCGTAGTACGCCACTGTACGGATGTACCATAGTTCATCCAGCCACTCTTTTGTGTATAAACATTTAGGTTGTTCCCAATATTTTGCAATTACGAAACATGCTGCAATAAATGATCTCACGCATATGTACTTTCAGATTGTTGAAAGTGTGTCTGTCTTCAAGGTAGCTTTCTAGAAGTGGGATTGCTGGGTAGAAAGGTAAATATCTATGTTGCTTTATTAGGAATTGCCAAATTTCTCTCCAGATGGGTTGTACGAATTTGTACTCCCACCAGAAATGTACAAGGAGGCCTCTTTCCCCACAGACTGACCAAAAGGATATGTTGTCATTATTAGAAATTTTTGTCAGTCCGATAGGTGAGAAATGGTGCCTAAGAATGTTTTAACTTGATTTTTTCTAATTATAGGTGAGTTTGAACATTTTAAAAATTTGTTCGAGGGTCAATGTTAGAACTGTATGTGCCTGAATTGTCCATGGTTTTTCTTTCCCTTTTTTTTTTTCCTATTGGATTCTAGACCTTTGCCCACAAATTCAAAGAGAGACGTCTTCATATATTAGAGATATTAGTCCTTTGTCCATGGTATATTTTGTGAATATTTTCTCCCAGTTTGTCAGTTGACTTTACATAACAAATATACCCTAAACAATTTTTTAAACTTTTATGTATCCAACTCTGTGAAGCTTTTCTTTTATTGCCTCTTGATTGGAATCATAGGTAGAAAGCTTTTCCCCATACCAAGATTAGCCCTGTTTAACCTTGGTTTAGATTTCCAGATAGGCTATCAACAGTCTGGATTAGGTCATTGATTAGGAAATGGATTGTACCTCTCACTGTTTCATGGGATTGATGAGTGGTCTGGCCAGCCAGGTGAAGCACACACCAGTTGTTTATAACCAAATTTTATGACAATCTCCTATTTGCATACCCAGTGCACAACTGCATATGATCCACAATTGCTCACTCAAGAGGCTCCAACACGTTGCATGAAAACCCAAGGGAGCACAATTGCTTGAATTAAAAGGCACCTTTGGATTTTGATGTTAGAACATGTTCCTAGAGAGTGGATAAATGTGTTCTCTTCCATGCAGATGAGAAACTGAGGCAAAGGGAAGATTAGTTGACTTGAAACAGGGAGAATACAAGGATTTTTTTTTTAAACTTTTAGTCTTTAAGTCTGGGTTCATAACTCTAAGAATATAGGTTGGGCTTTCCTTAATAAAAAAAAAAAAAAAAAAAGGAATTTGATCTTGGCACTTGAAAGCCAGTGTTCTTTAAAGCCCGTTTCAATCCTCTAACCATTTTCTGCTTCCTCCTTCATCAAATTAGGGAACCCAGGCAGAGTTTCAGTGATTGTATTGAGTGCATGAGGTCATTTGTGCAGTTCATTCAGCCATCCTTATCAGGACTCACTGATTCACCTCATTCACATCCAGTAAAAATCTCTAGGGATGGAGCCCAGATATCAATATGAAACAACTGCCACCAAAACTTCCAGATGATTCTCATGTTCCCAGATTCTAATGTGTCTACAGATCACGCAGGGATCCTGCCAACATGCAGATTAAACCTTGATAGGTCTGGGGGAAGACTTGAGATTCTGCTTGTCTAACAGGCTTTCAATGGAGGCAGGTGCTGCTGGTCCATATACTGCATTTTGAGTAGCACGGCTAGACTTAGACCATACTGCAAGGCAAGTTCGTGGATGTGTTTGTTGAATGGTTTCAGTTGTTAGGACTGACAGAGTGGTTGACCTGAGGTGAGAGGACTTGTTCCCTGGAGCCATGCCTTTTTGTGTGTGTGTGTGTGTGTGTGTGTGTGTTGAGACAGAGTCTCGCCTTGTTGCCCAGGCTGGAGTGCAATGGTGTGATCTCAGCTCACTGCAGCCTCTGCCTCCCGGGTTCAAGTGATTCTCTTGCCTCAGCCTCCTGAGTAGCTGGGATTACAGGTGTGCACCACCACACCTGGCTAATTTTTTTGTATCTTTAATAGAGATGGGGTTTCACCATGTTGGCCAGGCTGATCTCGAACTCCTGACCTCATGATCCGCCTGCCTTGGCCTCCCAAAGTGCTTGGATTACAGGCATAAGCCACCACGCCCAGCCTTCCACTGTGTTTTATTTTATTTTGTATTTCAAAAGCTGAGGAAGGCCATGCCCATGAGGTCTGGTGCTATGGCACGAATCCTTGAGATCCAACTCCATAGCAAGGTGTAGCTCAACTGTGTAATACACACTGGTGCTTCAGCATGTGCTTTTCATGAATGATAGATACCCTGTTCCCTTTTGTTGTCTCTCTGCAGAATGTGCCCTGTGATAAGCCATGTAATTGCAGGTTGGAAGGTACCTTAAGTTATCCAGCCCACAGAACAGAGCACACGCTTAGACCCTCTGCAACACCCTGCATCCCCCTCATCAGCAACAAAAACAATGGAGGTTTCAACATGAAACAAACCTGGGGCTGCCCTGTTTGATTTTTCAGGATAACACAATGGCAGCCCCTTCAAACAGCTGGGGAGCTGTTCTGCTAGTTTTGATCCAAGGGGTGATTAGTGGTTAATGGGCCCTGAAAGACATCTTTCTTTATTACTGTTGCAGATCACTGTTGTCTTGATATTGATCTTTTCCAATTTTCTATTTTTTCCTTTGAAATGCTCAGAACACAGCCTGGCAACGCATCGCCTGCAGCATTCACTTTGTTTAAAACTCATTTCCTTTTGCAATTAATGCAGGGTATATTTCATTGTTGTTATTTGGTTTGCTTTTCTTTTAGGCCAGAGGCCTGAAATAAATGAGAACATGTCATTTTAAAGGCAGGTGGCAGATAGATGAGAACTTAGTTTGAAAATAAGTTCAAAACTTCTTGATAAGATATCAGTACCAGGCTCAACCGTATATTTACCAAGAAGTTGTCATTCTTGATATGGTGACACAGGAGAAAAAAAAAGAAATGTCAGATTTGGGAGCTTTAGAAAGTTGATGTAACCAACCAGGTGAATGATAATTTTGTTGATGGGAATGTATATAATCTAAAGTATTTTTAGGAGGTCTGTATTTATGTTCAAACAGGATGAGGTAAGTAATGTCATAGTTTGTTCAATGGATAGTGTTCATACCTTTGATCGCTTTGCTTGCCTTGAGGCACCCACTGTTACTACTTATGCACTTTGAATGTGCTGGGAGCTGACAGATGGGTGAATGAGAGGTCCCTGGGTTCTGGGGACTCAAGGTGTAGGGCAGGAGCCTCCTGGTTAAGAAAGGAAGCCACGTGTCAGAAGTGGGGGAGGTTCTGAGGTTAGATCACAGGCAGTTGCCTAAAATCAAAACATGACAGAGCTCAATGTCTTTGCAACAGGACCTGCCCAGCCCATGATGACTCCGGCACCAGAATACATGGCCTGTCTTCCATTTATTTACACTCCAGCTAGAGAAGTTGTCTTGTGTTTGGGGCCATGCTGTTCCAAAGGTACATGTGTTGGAACTCTAGAATTATTCCCAGAGAGGGAAGGTGCCCACAGGAAAAGGGTATGGGAGTGGCAGATGCGTGCGTCTCCCCTAATGCTCCCTCTGAGGCCTGTTTGCAGCAATTGAACTGGCAGGAGGAATTTCCTGCAATATTTCATTGTTCTTTTTCTCCTGAGTGAGTATACATACATTTTGTTTGTTGCCCAGAGGGAGAGGTAAGTTATTTGATTTCTGTTGTGATTCTGCTGCAAAGCCAGGCAGGCTTTGTAGATACACAAAGAAAGGTGTACCAAAGGGTTAGAAGAGTTTAGGGAAGGAGGAGGAGAGATTCAGCCCCACCAGAAGGGGTTGGGGCAAGTCTTTTTGAGACAGTGGGCATGGGGATTGGGCCTTGGAGGACAAGTATGGCTTGGACAGGTAGTGTGTGGGGAACTTGAGAACTAGGTGGAACAGCTTGAGAAGAGGAACCAAGGATGCTAAAGCTAGGCTCTGGGAAGTGGACGCAGAAAGTATGGGTGCATGCAGAAGGTGACACCGTGTGACTTTCCAAAGGTCTTCCTGCCATCTTGGGCAGTTTCCACTTTACTCCGGAGGCCGTATTAGAGTGAGAACACAGAATGATGGGATTCTGTTGGAGCAGTAGAGATGGGGTGGGCTGTGAATTGTGAGGCTGCTGTGGTGCACAATAGTACAGAATGGATACCGTGGGTGTTCAAAACAGTGTATTCAATACTATATCATTTGATATTTGAAAACCTCCCCCCAAAATAGATTGTTTTAATTATATGAACAACAGGAAGTAAAATGCTTATGCCCTTTTGGGGCTGGGAGAGGGAAAGGGGGAGGAGCATGTCCTCCTGGCTGGGCAAAAAGGCTCTGCTGAGGGAACGGGGCTAAGTTTTGAGATCAGAGAGAGGACCAGAGAGAAACGCTGTGTGGCTGTACCAGAGACTCCAGTGGGGCTGAAGACGAATGCAGAGAGATGGCTGCTGCCTATGCAGCTGAGGTTGCACCCTAGGTCTGTTTGGTGGGGAGTTCTTAACCTGTATTTGTGTCATGGACCCCCTTAGCAGCCTCAGAATAATGTTCTTAAGTGCATGAAATAAAGTGCATAAGGTGACATGAGAAACTGATTATATCCAAACAAAATTACCAAAAAAAATTAAAAGCACAATATGTGGGGCCGCGCGCGGTGGTTCACGCCTGTAATCTCAGCACTTTGGGAGGCTGAGGTGGGCGGATTGCCTGAGGTCAGGAGTTCAAGACCAGCCTGGCCAACATGGTGAAACCCTGTCTCTGCTAAAAATATATAAAAAAAATTAGCCGAGTGTGGTGGCACATGCCTGTAATCCCAGCTACTCAGGAGGCCAAGGCAGGAGAATCACTTGAACCCGGGAAGCAGAGTTTGCAGTGAGCAGAGACCGCACCACTCTGCATTCCAGCCTAGGCGGCAGAGTGAGACTTCATCTAAAAAAAAAAACAAACAAACCACAATATATGTCATTTTATTGAAGACATTAAATAAGAGCTAGAGGCAGGTCAACTCATTCATGTAATTTTGGAATAGTGATGAGTACAAATGAAACGTGGATATTTGCAACAACTGTCATGTGATATGAAGTAATTTAGATAGCTAATCTTACTAATATTGTCGTGATTTGCTGCTTATTTTCATAATGCAGGAGATGCCAATTTTCTGTTAGGCATTAGGGAAGATACAAATGTAATATTTTTGTCATCCAAGTTCATGGACCCTCTGAATTCTGTGAACTCAGGTTAAGATCCCCTGGAATCCCTTAGCCAGCCCATGCCTTTTCTAGACTTTGGAGGTTGGGAACAGGGACAGAAAAACAGTGATCCGTGATCCCTGCTGACGGCATTACTCAGTTAAATCAAGAGCAGTACTCAGACTCTTCTGGTCCATTATAAATCATGGGAAGATGGATTCAGCTGAAGTTTGTGTGGGAGTGAGGGGAGGACCTGAGGGAGAAAGCTCTAGGTGACGAAAGGAACTAGAGTTTAGGCAACGCATGGCAACCCCATAGACCCTAATGGCTGTGGGACAAGAAGATGAGTAGGTATGCCCTAATGCATGTAAAGTACGCCGTAAGGCATATGCATTTATTATAAGGCTTCTCATAACATTTGCTATAGAGAAATAGTATCGGTGAAGCGTTGCATCTCTGGATTTTTGAGATGTCATTGAAATATCGTTCGATGACAATGTTCTCATTTAGAAACCTCCCCCACAGTCTATTTTGGATGAAAAAACATCGTCCACAGCTTGAATGTAGTTAAAGTTTCTCCCGCTTAATAACCTGGCACTTCATTAAGGATATGAGAATATGTCAAGAAGACACTAGTTTTAGAAGTGTTTAGACTATAAAACTGTAATCTCTGCTGTTATGACAGGCGACCGTGGTCACCAGAGCCCTTTTCTGTTGACACAGGATGGTCCTATGAGGCCTTATTCCAAGTGAGAATGATAATGGTCATTTCCTTGATAACCTAGGCACCAAACACAGTAGAGCCTGGGGCGACTTTAGCTGTTTTCTTAGGAGAGAATTTCAAGTGGGCCACATGGTTGGGCCACGAAATCAGACTCATTTTACTTGTTTTTTTCTGACAGCTTGAAGCTCAGCACAAGGTAGTGACATTTAAATGTGAATTTGCTGGAATTCAAAGGCTATCTGAAAGTATTGCGACTATGACTAAAGATGTCAGAATGTAGTGTGAGGAAAATGTGTCACGGTGCTTAAAAATAATTGTATTTGCCCCCTTTTGGTCTGGAGAGGAGATGGCATGAAAGATCCATGTGCATTGGTACTGCATCTTAGCAGACAGCCTCATAAATCAGACTCTTCCTATGGCTGTTGTCTAGCCCTTGAAAACAGAGCCCTAAACGATACCAAATTGTAACTGTCTTGTGCAGAAATTGCAAGTTCTTTGTGAACCGCACCCTTTCTATTGTGTTCTCCCTCCTCTTTGAGAATCTAAAGAGCAGAATTACTGGCATTCTTGTTAAGAACCAGCTGGGACCTAAATTGTTGAGCTGGATGCTGCTTTCAGTGGTTGTCTGCAGGATTTCGTGATGAAACTTAGAAAGTTCCTGCACCCTGAGATAGTTGAGTGTTTGCTTCCTGACGTGGCTGCAACAAATTTCCACAAACTTGGTGGCGTAACACAATGTAATTTTATGTCTCACGGTTTTGGAAAAGACCATAAGTCTGAAATTAAGGTGTTGGCAGGGTTGGTTCTTTCTGGAGGATCTGAGGGAGAATCCATTCCTGGCCTCCCTCGTGGATTCTGGTGTTTTTTGGCTTGTGGCAACTTAACTCCAATCTCTGCGTCCACTATCATGTCATTCTTTACGTGGCCTTCTCCCCTGTGTCTGTCTGTGTGGGACAGTCTTCCTCTCCTTTTGTTTATAGGGCCACTAGTGTCTGCATTTAGGATTCACCTAAATCTAGGATGATCTTATCTAGATATCCTTAATTAGAGCTGCAAAGACTGATTTCCAAATAAGGTCATATTCATAGGTACCAGAGGTTACTAGGGGTTAGGTCTTGAACACATTTTGGTGGGGTGGGGGGATACTATTGAACCCACTTATAAGCATCCCACAAAGAAGAGGCAGTAAGCTATGGGGCAAGGAGCACGGATTTGGAATTAGAGCAACTGATTTGAATCCTAGCTCTGCCACTGTGAGGCTCTGCGAATTATTTACCCTTCCCAGCTACCATGTTTTCATCTATGACTCAAAGATAGGAGGCTGAACCTATAGGTTTTTGTATGATTAAGGAAGAAGAGGTAAAGCATGCACCTAGTACAGAGCCTGGGACATAAGGGAGCCCAATAAATGGTAGCTAGTCTTACTGTTTTCAAGGCCAGATACAGTGTGGGGCAGCCAGGGTTTGGTCTTCTCTGTCCTCATGTGAAGGTACTGTGTTTTGACTTGATATGGCTACGATTTGGGTGTGTCCAGTAGGTTACAAAATGGAACCACTTTGTGTCATCTGGATGAGGAGACTCCTTCCCTCTCTGTTATTGCTGTCCCTTCTGGTGCCTTAGGGGTGGAGTTGACCTCGATCTTGCTCTGTCCTCGGCCACAGCAGTGCCTGAGGCTTGTGCTGATCTAGACCTAAGTCTGGAGATGGTCACATGTATGCGCGCGCGCACACACACACACACACACACACACACACACACACACACACACACACAACATGTACTCTAAGGTACAGGCAGGAAGGTACAGGTCAGTGTCAGTATGCTAAAACTCAAATCATCAGTTTTGGCCAACTTTCTATAGTATCCTCATGGGTAAAATACTAAAGTTCCAGTCAACAGTTTAACCTATTTAGTTATAGTTCAGGGTGGATGGAAGGGATGAGTGATTTTGTAGTTATCATCCTGAGAGGATCAATGAGATTTTGCCAGCATTACCAGCAGTGCCACCTGGACAAATGATTTAACTTCTCTATACCTCAGTTTCCCCATCCCTGATGGAGGGACAATTATAGGACCTTCCCCATCTGATATGTGGCTTACATGGTTAATGAAGGTAAAAAGCACTGGGCTAAGGCCTGGCACATAGCAAGGGCTCTCCATGTGCCAGTGAATGTTGTTAATATTGCTGTTACCATGATTATTCTTCCGGGTGTCAGGACCATGGAGATCTTTGCATCTTTGGAGGGAGAATTTCTTTACTTTGGTTTTAAAAAGTGAAACCAAAAGGACATCTAGATTTTGTGTTTTCTCAAATGCCTTTCCCATGAGCCACTTATTTCGTGGGCTGAGCATCTTCAGAATTTATGATGGGGCTTTCTAGATTAGATTCCAGGCAGAGGGGATAGACTGGGGTAAATAGGATAATAGTGAAATTTGGGGCTGAGGTGACTAGGAAAGTAGAAATTATAATCAGTAGAGCTATTCCTTTTGCTTTAGAGTGTAAGACAGCAGCATTTAACTTTTAAAACTGGGCTTTAGTTTAAGCTTTAAAACACTCAAACTTTATTATTCTTTTCAACAGAAATAAGAGCACAGAAAACAACAAAACAGTCACTTACATACCAACATCAAAAGTAATCATGATCAACTTTGGGAGGCAGAGGCGGGTGGATCACCTGAGGTTAGGAGTTCGAGACCAGCCTGGCTAACATGATGAAACCCTGTCTCTACTAAAAATAAAAATTAGCCGGGCGTGGTGGCGGGTGCCTGTAATCATAGCTACTTAGGGGGCTGAGGCAGGAGAATCACTTGAGCCCAGGAGGTGGAGGGTGCAGTGAGCCAAGATCACCGAGGTCACGCCACTGCACTCCAGCCTGGGCAACAAGAATGAAACTCTATCTCAGAAAAGAAGAAAAAGGCTGGGCGTGGTGGCTCACACCTGTAATCCCAGCACTTTGGGAGGCTGAGGAAGGCGGATCATGAAGTCAGGAGGTCGAGACCATCCAGGCTAAGACAGTGAAACCCCGTCTCTACTAAAAATACAAAAAATTAGCCGGGTGTGGTGGCACGCGCCTGTAGTCCCAGCTACTTGGGAGGCCAGGACAGGAGAATCACTTGAACCAGGGAGGCAGAGGTTGCAGTGAGCTGAGATCACACCATTGCACTCCAGCCTGGGCGACAGAGCAAGACTCTGTCTCAAAAACAAAAAAAGAAAAAAAGTAATCATGATCAAATTAGTTTCTGATCCCATTAAAGGAAATAACATACTATAGATATAGCTGAAGTTCAATCCTTTATCTACCCTTTCACAGTCAACATGCTATGTCAATACCAGGTAGTTCTTTAACTATTAATACTACCACTATGATTCGCCTCCAGGCTACAGTTCTACCTCTTGGACTTGATATACATCATTCTTGTGTATGTTTCTAACTGTACGTGTTTGTGTATCCATAAGCAATAAATATTCATGTGCTTTTCAACTTTATATGAATGATGTTGCTATATATGTCTAGTTCATTCATTTTACTTGCTAAATGGAATTCTATGATGTGGCTAAAATATAGTGCATATTTACCCATATACCTCCTAAGCCCCATAATCCAAAATCCAATTGGTATGACTTTTGAATGTTTTCTTATTTATTGCTAAGATGCTAAATACCCCCAAATGCTTGTTAAATTCTTCCAGTGTTTGAGGCACAGCTTGGTTTTGTTTTCCTTTGCTCAGAGCTGTGATGAGCAGCTTCGTACACTGCATGTGGTGGTGCATGTGTGTGAAACTGTCTATAGAAGCGGGATACTTGGAGTGTGGGGTGCGCAAGGGAGAACATCTTCAACTTTATTAGGGTTGACAAGTTGTCCTTTAAAGTAGTTTTGCCATGTTTCTGCCTTTAGACCAAGAGCGTGGTGGCATTCAAAAACAACCTTACAACTTGGGCAATATAGTGAGACCCTGTCTCTAAAAAAATAAAAAAATTAGCCAGGTTTAAGTAGTGCATGCCCGTAATGCCTGTAGTTCCAGCTACTTGGGAGGCTGAGGCAGGAGAATCGCCTGAGCCTGGGAGGTAAAGGCTGCAGTGAACCATGATCGCACCACTGCACTCCAGCCTGGGTGACAGAGCGAGACCCTATGTCAAAAACCAAAAACCAAAAACAACCTTAAATATTTTTGTGAAATGACTTGGTGAGACAAGCATTTAGCAAAATTTGGACAGAAACATTACAAATCTCACATTTTTGAATTTCAAATAACATCTGAACTTACTGCCAAATGTAATGTATGCCCCTAGTTTTATACCATAGCTTTAATTTTGCTAGGCTTATAATAGAAACCTCCAAATTAGTATGAGTTTTTGAATGTGTTCTTCATTTCTTGCTAAAATGCTAAATACCCCACATACTTTATTAAATTCTTCCAGTGTTTGACTTCAAAGAGAGAAGTGCTTCGTATTAATAAAACAAATCCGGACTATTGCAAAGAGTTGAATCTTTTACAGCAAAGCTGGAGGAAGGGGAATAGTATATAGAGCCCAGCTAGGTGGAAGACATTTCAAAGATGGCCAGATATTGTTTCTCCTCTTCAGGAATTTATAATATATTTGTGGGTAATAGACTATTTGACATAAAATGATTAAGCAACAGCTTCATAGCAATGTATTAACAAGTACATGGGGGGCATGTTTTCTATATTTTATGATGGAGGAAATAAGAAATAAGAAAGGTAGAGCAGAGTAGAGTTAGCTTGAAAGGATCTTGTGGGAAATTAATAGCCATAGAAGGAAACTTACGTAGTGTAATAGGAAATGCCATTTATTATCTCCACCTTCATTGATTAATAGGTTCTGGTGACGTTGAATGATTCTAAACCTGTACATTCTTGAAGGAAGGAAATAGAGCATTGCTGGTGTTGACTGCATTTCAGGGTGACTCTTACCTTCTTTCACTTAGTGGAACCAATGGGCTGGCTATAACCAGAACTTTTTTTTGAGACAGAGTCTTGCTCTGTCACTCAGGCTGGAGTGCAGTGGTGCGGTCTCTGCTCACTGCAACCTCCAACTCCCAGGTTCAAGCGATTCTCCAGCCTTAGCCTCCCGAGTAGCTGGGATTACAGGTGTGTTCCACCACGTCCAGCTAATTTTTCTGTATTTTTAGTAGAGATGCGGTTTCACCATGTTAGCCAGGGTGGTCTTGATCTCCTGACCTTGTGATCCACCTGCTTTGGCCTCCCAAAGTCCTGGGATTACAGGTGTGAGCCACTGTGCCTGGCCTATAGCCAGAACTTTTAACTCCCCTTTCCACCCTGGGGACCAAACTTCCTGCTAGTGAGTTACTGCTGGGGCATCTGAGCCCATCATCAAGACCGTGTGCAAACCTGAAAGCGTATCCTGCCGCTTATGTTTTCAACAGTCTCAGGCAACCCATGGGGAGCTCAAATGTCACTTAGAATTGGGAAGCAAAGCCACCTTTGCCAGCAGAAGATGGTCAATGGGCCAAAAAATAAAGTGAAGCCAAGTGGTCTATGGCTGCCGGAAGTTTGCGCTTTGGTAGTGCAAACTACCACAGAGGTGGAACTGTGGCCCTAAGATGTTTATAGGCTTTCTTCCAGAAGGAGAACAAGTGTTCTTGCTGGCAAGTTAATGTTTCAGGGTGATAAGTGATGAGTTTCACATCATATTTTGCTTTCCAGTATTTTTGCCACATCATGCCGTTTCTGCAATTGAATCTCTTCATTGTTTTTGCAGTACTTGTAAAGTATCAGCACTATTTGACATTTTCAGCCAGAGAATTCTTTGCCGGGGCGGGGGGCTGTCCTGCACATTGTAGGATGTTTAGCAGCATCCCTGGTCTCTACCCAACTAGATGCCAGTGGCACCAACACCCTCCAATTATTATAACAGAAAATGTCTCCAGACATTGCCAAATGACTCCTGGGGGGCGAAATTGCTCCCCAGTGAGAACCACTGACTTAAGAGTAATTTCTGTAGTCCTTTCCATGGCCAACAAAGCCTTTAGCTTCCTCTTTGACTTCTCTTCCAGCTGTCTCTCCTGGTTCATTACATCCCTCTGTTCTTTGAGCCAAGCTCATTCCCTTCTTAATGTTTCTGCTCAAGGCAAACAGCTCAGCCTGGAAGGCCCTTTGCTCAAATCTTTGCACAGCTGATGGTCTCCTCCTTATCCTTTAGGCTCATGCCAAAGACCTTCCCTGCTCTTGTTATCTAAAGCCACCTACCTTACTACTATAGTCTGTCTTCCTTTCCTTTCCTTTCCTTCTGAGTCCTCTTATTTATTTCCTTTATCATGCTTATTCTTAGTAGAATAATCTAGTGTATTCCTTTGTTTTCTTGTTTATTTTCTGTCTCCTACTACAGTAAATTTAAGTAATTTACCATATGGGAGTAAGCTTCTAAGAATAGAAACCATGTCTATTCTGCCTTTTACTGTATCTGAAGTCTTACACCTTATTGGCACTCAATACATTTCAGTTGAATGGAATTAAGAAAAAAAATGTTGGCTAAAGTAGACCACGTAACTACATCTTATACCAGGTTGAGACTTCACTGAAGGACAGTGCTGAAAATAGACCACTGATTGAATGGGGCAGACTCACCTGGATGATTTTTAGGTAGTGACTTGAAGATTTTACAAGGCCCTAAATTCCAGCATACCTTGTGTGTGTGTGTATGTGTGTTTGTGTGTGGCGCTATAGCTCATCAGTTTTTGTGACCATGCCAGCAGATCTCTAACATATTGTAGTCCTTCTGGGAGTCAGAGGTCACTCATGAAGCCCAACTCATAACCTCCACTGGTGAAAGATTTGCGTGGGGGGCAGGTTCTAATTCCTTCCCAAGCTCACCGTTCTCACTGATTCTTTTCTGCAGGTAATTCCCTAAATGAGCTTATAGCTTGTAATGCAAAGAGCAACAGAGTTGTTGTTGTCTGCTGAGCTCTTAGCAGTTCCAACACAGTCAGCATTTAGGGGCTGCGGTGCAGGCTCTCATTGTCAGACAGAATGCTCATCAGTTTCAGGTTGAGGTGCAGAAGTGGGAAGGAGAGTCACGTTAATAAAAGCAGCAAAAATGAAACTGCAGCATGGGGCGGTGAAAGAGTTGGATTTTATTTTGTTTTCACACATTAGGTTCTGCTTATAGCAGACAAGTACCAGTGAAAATGCTCTGAAAAGAGGCTTTGTGTAGGAGCTGGACGTTGCTCCATCAGATTTGTCATTTCAGGAATGTTGCCAGATGTATTGACTTACTAGCAATTGCTTTGGTGCCATCTGGCCTCAGGGAGGCCGTGTTTGGGATGGAAAAAGCTGAACAGAAGAAATGAAATTTGTTCATCATGCCATTACTCTTGCTGGTTGTTTAAAGAAGGGAAAAAATGTAACTTCTTGGTGGGGGCTTGGGATGCCATTTGAAAATATAAGGTTTTCAGGAGTAAGAGTTCCAGAACTCCAAAGTCAGTTGTGATGTTTACATAGAGACTTGAAGGCCAGCCCCCTGCTGTCATATTGTGTATATATATTTTGTTCAATGTAAAACTCTTTGAGACTCTACTGTTCTGCATGGAAAAAAGTTAACCCCTTGGATCCTGGCCACTTGAATGACCTTCCTTTTAATGTCTCTTGGAATGTCACCAAACCCTAAGCTTATATTCCATGATAGGGATTTTTGCTTAACTCCAGCTTACAATAGTCCAGTTGTCACCTGGTACAAACTGTTTTCCTGCACAGAGGGGCATCTCCAGGAAAATCAGATTCAAATTGCTTTCTCTCCATGTCCTGAAGCCCTCCCCACTTCATAGTTATTTTTTCATTTTTAAGCATTGCTTCAATCAGTTTACCAAATGTAGGGGGTGATGAGGCTGTATAAGTATCTCAAACATTTGAATTCATATGTTTTTCAGGCATAAGGGGAAAAAGCACTATCATATATTCAGAACCATCTACGTAATTTGCAGAGCCTGGTATAAAATAAAAATGAAGGGCCTCTTGTTCAAAAAATATTAAGCATTTCAAGATGGTGACAGCAGACAATGAAGCCAAGCATGGTACCTTCTGAGCACAGAACTCTGTGTGACTGCATAGACCACATATTCATGAAGCCTGCCCTATGTATTTGTTCATTTTCCACCCTTACTCTAGGAAGAAGCTTCTAGGGCCCATCCCTGCTCCTATCCTTCTCAACCACCCTGCTGGTTGTGGCTCATTTAGCCTTTAGGACTCGGCCAAATTGCCCTTTTCCTCTGGATCCGTCGCCCCCAGCCGTATGCTTCCCTTTTTCATTATACATTTAATTGTCATTTTAAAAAATTACATTAATATAAAACTTTACTACTATGTGCTGGGTACTGCGGGTTCAGAGGTGTTAATTTCTTCATTCATTTCCTCACTCATGCATTTTTCTCTTTCATTTCATTCCTGTCTTCCCGATATCCTTACTATACTGACTCAGCTAATGCTACCTGTCCAGGAGGGAGAACGTCTGAAAGCAGGGCCTGAGCCAAAATTACAAATAAATAGCTGAGAAAACAAAAGCAACCATCAGTATTCTGGAGTGATTTGTGTACCTGCTGTTAGCTAACTAAGAACATAATCTGTTGAAGGGAATTGCAGTGTATTCTAAATTTTGGATTTTCTAGTTCAATTCTTTTTTCTTCTTTCTTTTTTTTTCTTTTCTTTTCTTTTTTTTTTTTTTTTTGAGATGGAGTCTTGTTCTGTCACCCAGGCTGGAGTGCAGTGGCGCAATCTTGGCTCACTGCAACCTCTGCTTCCTGGGTTCAAGCAATTCTCCTGCCTCAGCCTCCGGAGTAGATGGGGATTACAGGCGCCCACCACCATGTCCAGCTAATTTTTTGCGTATTTTTAGTAGAGATGGGGTTTCACCATGTTGGCCAAGCTGGTTTCGAACACCTGACCTCATGTGATCTGCCTGCTTCAGCCCCCCAAAGTGCTGAGATTACAGGTGTGAGCCACTGTGCCCGGCCTCAATTCTTAATAGTAATTATTATCATTTTATAAATGAGGGAACCAAATATCTGAGAGGGAATTTGCTCTAGGTCATAGAACTACAAAATTCAGAGATAAGATTTGAATCCAGGTCAGATTGACTCTGAAACTCCTGCTCTGTTATCTGACCTAAATCCTACAATCTGAACGTGTAAAAATGGATGGAGGGGTGGAGGGTGTTCCAGGGGCAAGTGTGTCCGGAACTGGTGGGTTCTTGGTCTCACTGACTTCAAGAATGAAGCCGCGGACCCTCGCGGTGAGTGTTACAGTTCTTAAAGGTGGCATGTCCGGAGTTTGTTCCTTCTGATGTTCGGATGTGTTCAGAGTTTCTTCCTTCCGGTGGGTTCGTGGTCTCGCCGGCTCAGGAGTAAAGCTGCGGACCTTCGCGGTGAGTGTTACAGCTCTTAAGAGGGCACGTCTTCAGTTGTTCATTCCTCCTGGTGGGTTCATGGTCTCGCTGGCTTCAGGAGTGAAGCTGCAGACCTTCGCAGTGAGTATTACAGCTCATAAAGGCAGTGTGGACCCAAAGAGTGAGCAGCAGCAAGATTTACTGCAAAGAGACAAAGAACAAAGCTTCCACAGTGTGGAAGGGGACCAGAGGGTTGCCACTGCTGGCTCGGGCAGCCTGCTTTTATTCTCTTATCTGGCCCCACCTACATCCTGCTGATTGGTAGAGCCCAGTGGTCTGTTTTGACAGGGCACTGACTGGTGCGTTTACAATCCCTGAGCTAGACACAAAGGTTCTCCACGTCCCCACCAGATTAGCTAGATAAAGAATGTGGACACAAAGGTTCTCCAAGTCCCCACCAGAGTAGCTAGATACAGAGTGTCGATTGGTGCATTCACAAACCCTGAGCTAGACACAGGGTGCTGATTGGTGTGTTTACAAACCCTGGGCTAGACATAAAGGTTCTCCATGTCCCCACCAGACTTAGGAGCCCAGCTGGCTTCACCCAGTGGATCGTGCACGGGGGCTGCAGGTGGAACTGCCTGCCAGTCCCACACCGTGTGCCCGCACTCCTCAGCCCTTGGGTGGTCCACGGGACTGGGCGCCGTGGAGCAGGGGGCAGTGCTCGTCGGGGAGGCTCAGACGCACAGGAGCCCACGACGGGGTGGGGGAGGCTCAGGCATGGCGGGCTGCAGGTCCCGAGCCCTGCCCCGCAGGAAGGCAGCTAAGGCCCAGCGAGAAATTGAGCACAGCAGCTGCTGGCCCAGGTGCTAAGCCCCTCACTCCTTGGGGCCGGCGGGGCAGCCGGCTGCTCTGAGTGCAGGGTGCCCCAAGCCCACGCCCACCCGGAACTCGCGCTAGCCTGCAAGCACGGCAGGCAGCCCCGGTTCCCGCCCGCGCCTCTCCCTCCACACCTCCCCGCAAGCTGAGGGAGCCGGCTCCGGCCTTGGCCAGCCCAGAAAGGGGCTCCCACAGTGCAGCGGCAGGCTGAAGGGCTCTTCAAGTGCCGCCAAAGTGGAAACCCAGGCAGAGGAGGCACCGAGAGCGAGCGAGGGCCGTGAGGACTGCCAGCATGCTGTCACCTCTCACAGGGACAGAGAAAAGCAACTGGGGAGTTGGATATAGGAAATGTTTCTTGCTTTGTACTTTATCTCACATTAAATTATATTTATTATCTCTTGTTCTTTTTATCTCAATCCTTTGAGGTATGTAACGAAGGCATAGTTTATTGTCTTATTTCTGCAGCATTAGTCCACATCCCAATTTATTTGGAAGAGTTCCAGTGTCAAATATTCTCCACTGCCTCCCCAGGCTCATCCATGCTTGCCAGACAGTGTGTGCCTGCTATTGGTTCAGGAAATCGGTCATCCTAGGTACATAGGCAGGACATTTGGTGTCTGGGGCTCGGTCTCCTCTCCCTGTAAAATAAGTCCTGTGAGCTCTCCTTTCAGCTCTCACATTCTAACCTTCTAGGGAATACAGGGATGGGCTATAGAAGAAGTTAGAAATAAGAGAAGACAAGGAACTTTATCAAGTGTTTTGGTATTTTTATTTCTACAGGAGAAGAGAGTGAATGACTTGTGGTAGATAAGTGAGTGGTTTTCCTTCCTCCATAGTTTATTTGTAAAACTGTCCCTTGCATTTGATTTGAACCACAGATGTCTTCCAAACCCAGCTGGGCTGACTTCATCATGAAAGACAGGGACCAAGAGCCATCACTCTGGCAGAGGGGCTAGACTTCTTTATTTACTGCAGTGCCAAGGGACAAAACTAAAACAAGCAGGTGGAAGCTACCGGGAGACGGTGTTCAACTTAGTAAGGGATGAGAAGCCTCCTCACAGCAGCCTCTGTTGGCGGAAGTCACCTTGCGTGAATCTGCGTGGTGCTTCAAGCACCAGGTAAAGATCTGTTGTTAAGGACGTTAGAAGCTTTTTTTTTTTTTTTTTTTTTTTTGCAGAGGAAGCTTCAAGAAAGCTGTAGGGACAGGAAGATACCCCCTCACCCATACTAGGAGTTCTAGAACTCTCCACATGTTTAAAGGCTGACAAGTATTACAAACTTCTGTAACAAAGAGCCCTCAATAAGCCCCTGTATTAGTCTGTTTTCACACTGCTGATAAAGACATATCTGAGACTGGGTGATTTATAAAGAAAAAGAGGTTTAATGGACTCACAGTTCCACGTGGCTGGGGAGGCCTCACAATCATGGCGGAAGGCAAAAAGACATGCCTTACATGGTAGCGAGCAAGACAGAGTTGAGAATCAGCGAAAGGGATTTTCCCTTATAAAGTCATCGGATCTTGTGAGACTTATTCACTACCAGGAGAAGAGTATGAGCGAAACTGCCCCCATGATTCAACTATCTCCCACTGGGTTTCTCTCACAACACATGGTAATTATGGGAGCTACAATTCAAGATGAGATTTGGGTAGGGATTACAGCCCAACCATATCAGGCCCCCCACAACATGAACACCAACAAAAACAAATGCTGAAAAAGTCAGACGCCTGAAAATTTCAGATAAACTAGAAAAACCTCCTTTCTGTTTAATTGTTCTAGATTTATGGTCCTTTCTCTCCCAATATCAGCCCCATTCCATCTTATGCTGTCTGGTCCATGGTGGGAACCGTTTGGGAAGGGAAGAGAGAGGTTGTACCTCTTCCAAATCTTTTCCCACCCTATATCCTATTAGCTCCCGATATGTTTTTTGTCTCCTGATACTCTGTACCTATTTTAGGGTTCTTTTGGGAAGAAATTCATGCTCCTGGCTGGGATGTAGAGCTAGGTTTCCTTGGCTCTGCAGCACAGTTCTCAAAATGACAACAACACATTGCACCCTTGATCATAGCAAAAAGCATGGTAGCTGAGACACTCGGGCCTCACATCTCAGGTTCAAAAAAACAGAAATCCTTTGTGTGTGTTTGTGTTCTGGATAATCACATTCAGATGCCTCTGCTGGCATGCTGATGGTTAAAGTAAAAGTCCTTGTTTGGTGACAGAGGCCAGACCTCATTGGCTGAAGTCACGTGGACACGCCCAGTGCATTGTGAAGTGATCACTGTGAAGGTCTTGGGGTAAGGGGGCTCTCAGTGATCTAGCCTTCTAGGGGTCAACCAGGAAGCCTTCAAAATTGTAATTTTTGTTGGAAAACTGTTCTACGATTGTCGAATATTTCCTGATGGTACAGTGCTGTGTAATGAACATGATGAAACTTAAAAAATTGTGTTCCTCCTAGAACTTCTTGGGCATCAGTTTCTGTTGTCTTTAATGGTAAACAGTGCTCAGGACGTGAACTGAACAGACCTCGGCATGACTTTTTTGAATGAAACCTTGTCACCACTCCAGCATGGAGCTAAGTGGGCAATCTCTGGATAAATGGTTCTGAATCCTGGCTCCTCTACTAACAAACTACATTTCTTTGGCAAATGACGTGTAAGCTCTTTCAGCTTCAGTTTCCTCATCTGTAAAGGGTACTAATAATTCTACCAGCCTCTCAGAGTGATGTGAGGACTTAATTGGGCACCTGGTACAGTGTTAGGTGAAGGTTCATTGCTCAAAAGCATTCATGATTTCATTATCGGCCTGTTGCTGTTGGTCACCCTCAATCCCCCCTGCCTTTTAAAAATTTTTTTGAGATGGAATCTCACTCTATCACCAGGCTGGAGTGCAGTGGTGCAATTTCAGCTCACTGCAACCTCTGCCTCCCAGGTTCAAGCGATTCTCCTGAGTCAGCTTCCTGAGTAGCTGGGATTACAGGTGCATGTCACTGTACCTGGCTAATTTTTGTATTTTTAGTAGAGTTGAGGTTTCACCATGTTGGCCAGGATGGTCTCGAACTCCTGACCTCAAGTGATCCACCTGCCTCGGCCTCCCAAAGTGCTGGGATTACAGTCATGAGCCACCGCGCCTGGCCAATCCCCTTTTAAATGAAGGCAGTGTACAGGTAAGAAATTATGTAAATCAAGAACTTGGGTTGTTGGGTTCTAGGGAATCAACGTGGTGGTGAGGACCTTATTAAAGCCCTCTTGATGCCATTAGAAGAGAAGGGAAGAGAGAATTCAAGGCTGTGCCTGAAGAAGGCCTCTGGAGATGGCACTGACAACCTCAGATAAATCTCCATTCTGCAAAACTGGGCTCCCAGGAGCACCTCACACTTGAGCACATCACATGGCTTTTATCTAAACTCTTGGGTATGCAAATAGAGCTTTGATTTCACAAGAAGGCTTTCTGGAGCTTCCTGCTCCTAGTCTGGGCAGCAGCGTGAGAACAGGCCTCCCTGTGTATTTTGGCAGGGGTTGGCCGGAACAGGGAAACAGGGCGACATACAGAACTCAAGAATAATATCGAAAGAGTGAAGTGATACTTTCGGAATCTCAAATTTTTTTGTTTGGGTTCATTTCAAATTTTGGGCAAAGAAATGATTATGCTTCTGCGTGAAGGGAGAATTGTGGAGCATAATAGTTACACAACCCTCTCCTTCATGTGTTAAGTGAACTCTTCCACGCAATGGGTATTTCAAATTCGTTCTTTTTCTCAGTTTTATCTGCACCCCCCAAAATAAAATCCTGAGTACCAATTAGAATTTCCTGTATATCCCAACCCTCTTAGGATTTCCAATGAGGGTTTTCAAGGAGACCCATGTTTACTGAATGCAGGTATACTTTTGGTCTTAGGAAGTCACTGACTCATATGATACACTTTCCCTTCATAGAGAGCCCAGTTGGGCTAGCATGAACTAGGGACAGGTGCTGACTTTTAGGATCAATACATTTGTGGTCCAGTCAGTTATTAATATTTTTAAATGAAATCAGCTGGGCGAAACAAACTTTATTCCCTTTAGAGTGAAGCAAAGAGTGACTTTGTTCTTTGATTTCTCCCTGGAATGTTCTAACATTATTCCTGATAGGATGGCTATCCTCTGATACCTTTTGATTTTTTTTATTTTTGAGATGGAGTCTCACACTGTCGCTCAGGCTGGAGTGCAGTGGTGCGATCTCGGCTCACTGCAACCTCTGCCTCCCGGGTTCAGGCAATTCTTTTGCCTTAGCCTCCTGAGTAGCTGGAATTAACAGGCATCCACCACCATGCCTGGCTAATTTTTGTATTTTTAGAGACAGGGTTTCACCATGTTGGCCAGGCTGGTCTTGAGCTCCTAACCTCAAGTGATCTGCCCACCTCTGCCTCCCAAAGTGCTGGGATTACAGGCATGAGCCACCACACCCGACCTGATACCCTTTTAAAAACAAAATTCCATCTACCAATTCTCCTAATCAAGTTTATCTGAAGGAAACTTTTGTTGGAAATCTAAAGATAATCATGTTTTATCCTGGGGGCCTTATCTAAGTTTGTCAGATATAACAGTTGTGAAATGTTTTCTGGAGTCTGAAGACATGCTTTCACAGATATATTCAGCTTTAAAAAAGTATTTAATGAAACAATGAGAAAGCGGAGTCTAAATTAGGTTTCTTCTCCCTGTGTATACCACTTTCAAAAGCTTTTTGGATAAAGTTTAAATGAATTCTTTTAAATATTGACTTATCCTTTTCAATGAATGTTCTGGATTTCCAAGGATTGGAATACTGGGGACTTCTTTTGGTGATAAGAGAAGAATGCGCCTTTTGATATTTATTCCACATGAGTGTGTTGAGCACCTACTGTGTACTAGGAAGAGTGCTTATTCTGTTTCCTCTATTGAGAATGTTTTCTTCCAACTTTTGCATTAAATGAATTTCTTTTTATCTTTTTTTTTTTTTTTGAGACAGAGTCTCAATCTGTTGCCCAGGCTGGAATGCAGTGGTGAGATCTCACTGCAACCTCTGCCTCCGGGTTCAAGCGATTCTCCTGCCTCAGCCTCCTGAGTAGCTGGGATTACAGGCATGCACAACCACGCTCAGCTAATTTTTGTATTTTCAGTAGAGATGGGGTTTTACCATGTTGGCCAGGCTGGTCTTAAATTCCTGACCTCAAGTAATCCACCTGCCTCAGGCCTCCCAAAGTGCTGGGATTACAGGCATGAGCCACCGCACCTGGCCCATTCTTCCTATCTCTTTAGAAGGGCACTTTCTCTGAGAAAGTGCCACACATCCCTTTCTTGCTTGTGTGTGTCTTTGAGACCCATTTGCACCTCAGGTTCTAGTGCCTGCAGGCTTCTTGTTAGTTTGGTGTTTCTGTTGTTCCCTAGGGCTGGGGACTTTTTAGAGCAGGAAGTTTATCTTTTCTCTGCTGCTGCTGCCGCCTCCTCCTTCTCCTCCTCCTATTTCTCTTCTTTGTTTTTTTCTTCTTGGTTCTCATGTTGTACTTCTTGGGTACTCAGAATATGTTTATTGAATGAATGTTGAATGATCTTCCAAACAGGCATTGAATAAATGGATTGTCACCTCTTAGGATGGAAGGATGCTCTTAACAAGTAAGAGGACGAAGGCTCACACTGGCCCAGGTGCTTCGGCTGCCTCTGGGGAGTGCCTGGGTCCACAGCCCTCCTGGGTCTGGCGAGGCAGCAGACCAGCAGCTCTGAGACTCGACACACACACCCAACACACATATCCAACACACACACTGCCTCTTGCAATGGAGGGTGGTCTGCCCGCTGTTACTCTTGGTTTCATTCAGTTTGGCTGTGTGCTGAAAGAATTTGTGGTTGAGTTTATTTTCATATTGAGTGGTCTGCAACACGGATCACCACAATCCATAAAGCCCCACCAATGAAATCAACGAACGCCCTGGCAGTGGTGTGAATTATGAACCTAGAAGCGATTCCTGCCTTCGCTTTGCATGTTCCCTTTCCAATGAAGGAGGCTCATGTTAATTTCAGTCCCATTTCTGTCTGAATTATCCTGGTTCTTAGTAAGCAGGATCTGAAGTAATGACATTTTACCATATGCAAAACAGATAAAATTGACAGTCAAGAGAGGAGGAAGAAAAAAATGACCTTAAAAAGGGAAAAAAACAGCTCCTCTTTTTTTTTTTTTTTTTGGATTTTAATTTTTAATTTATCAGGGCCTGTTGAGGGTGCGGGGAGAGGGAGGGCATCAGGATAAATAGCTAATGCGCGCAGGGCTTAATACGTAAGTGATGGGTTGATAGGTGCAGCAAACCATCATGCACATGTTTATGTAACAAACCTGTGTGTTCTGCACATATATCCTGGAACTTAAAATTAAAAAAAATTTTTTAATTTAAAATTTTATTTATATTTTTCTGTTTACATGACATTTACAAAAGGATGAGAAAAAAGGAATATATGGCTTCCTGAAGGTGCTGTGCTGTCTGCTTCTGAGATCAAAGTCCACTCCTCCCAACGTCCCAGACCCATTTTTCGAAGCCAGCCAGGACATTCCTGAGACACCTACATGACCACTGCCTGACCATGAAACTGTCCCATCACTGTGGGTGACGGGCTGTTCCTAGGTTCTACTCAGATGCCCACTGTGGTCAGTTGTGACCTCCATGGCGAGATTTTAGAAATGGGGGAAGTTCTCACCCTCTCAAGCAGCCATACTGGCCCATCAGCTTCCAGAACAGAAGCCACATCCTTCTTGTGGCATCTGTGGGAAATCCAGAGCCAGTCAAGGGCATCAGCCAAAGTGGTCATTCCCCTGGAAACATTCCTGAGCTGACCAGACCATTGCCTATGCACTGCGACCTGACTCCTGGCGTTGGCCCTGTGACCTCAAAGCTCTCAGGCTTGGTAGACAGTGGTCCAGGGTTTCCTTAGAGAGCCTCAGTCCAGAGCTGCCTGAGCAGTGGCCATAACAGGAGGAGCGAGCTTTGCCTTCATGTGACAAAGGAGAGTGAAGTCTCAGATGAAATGCTGTGTGTGTATTTATGATAGTTCTGATTTTAATCATTGTAAAGATCTTCGTTATATATGTATATATGCACACATTTTTAAAGAACAGATATATGGCTTCTGAGTGAGATTTTATTTAAAGAAAGACTTCCTCAGTTTTTAACAAAGAAAAATGCAAAATCACTGTTATATTTAAAAGGGCTATTTATTAATCTATTTACTTTTTATTCATTCGTTTAACAAACAGCGGTAGCTGGGCTCTAAGGGTGTCACAAATATAAACTCATTTAATCTTCACAAACATCCTGAGAGGTAGGTACTCCTGTTATCTCCATTTTGCAAATGAGGAAACTGAGACAAGAGAGGAAATAGAGCTCTGGTTTGCGACTGCGCTGGCCCTCACCCTGTCTGGCTGAGACTGCACTTCCACCGCCCAGATGTCACAATGGTTCCCCAGGTCAGACCTTCCTGGGCTGTCCTGGGACAAATGGCTTCATCCATCCTGTTTGCCACAGGAGTCGGCTCTACCCTGTGATCCCCAAGGTCCCAATCAGCACTGATGTCTGTGACTCTTAATTCAGATGACTGGCTGCTTGACTTACTGTGCATTTGACACTGTGGCAGCCAGTGAGAAGGTCACGAGGGAAGAGATTCAAAGATTCAGAGAAGTGCAGCAGATGTGGGTGTCAGGCCTCAGGCTTGACTTGAGACAGCGCCTGACAAAGGCCAAGCGGCTATTAGATGGTAATGAACGTGGGCCACTGTGGACCACGAGCAACCTGAACCAGATGTGACATGGCTCTTAGAAACAGAAGGTCTGCATTCCATTGCCTGTCAGCAGGGATGGGAGAGCCAGCAAGTTAGACTTTATCTGAACTGCAGCTTACCATGGTTACGCTTCCATTGGACTGTTACATTGAGTAACCCTTAGAAATAAGAAATGATTTACTAACTGCTAAGTAGTCAGTTGTAGTCATAAGCTGTCTGAGATTTTATTAAAAATTACAACAGATTTTGTGAATATAATGAAATAGAGACTAAGTAGAGAATCAATAAATGTCTCAGCCATTTTTCCTGCTTAAGGGATCACTTATATTGTTACACTCAGGTACCTTACTTATGGTTGGGGGGGGAAGATTATCCTTTTAAGAGGCACAAAAAGCTTTCAAGTGACTATGTTTCTAAAGGCTGTAATGAAAAGAAATATGTCTTAAAATGACTTCTACATATTCACATTTTTATGATGTTGCTTCAGTACAGAGTTACCCAGAGAATGGTTTTTAGTCTAGACAAGCATTGTACCATTTTCTGTGTGACTCCCAGAAAGTTTGAAGTTGAGCTCCAGCATAACTTAGGGAAGAGGGTTGCGGGGCTAGATATAAGGGAATTTGAGGAAAAGAGAAATTTAACATTTTCTCTTCAGACTGAAATCTCTTCCATGGATGGCACTGGTGTTGTGCTGGGCCCATTTTTACAGGAATCTGTCAGGTGGCACTTGGGATTCTACAGAGCCTCAGTGTGGCTCTAGGAGCCTGGGCTCGGAGCTAGCCGATGGGAAGGTGCCCTGCAGCGGCAGTCCCCAACCTTTCTGGCACCAGGGACCAGTTTCATGGAAGACAGTTTTTTCACAGACCGGCAGTGGGGAGTGGGGAATGGTTTTGGGATGATTCAAGCGCATTACATTTAAGGTGTACTTTATTTCTATTATTATGACATTGTAATATATAATGAAATAATTCTATAACTCACCATCATGTAGAATCAGTGGGAGCCCTGAGCTTGTTTTCCTTCGACTAGATGGTTCCATCTAGGGATGATGGGAGACAGTGACAGATCACCAGGCATGAGATTCTCATAAGGAGCATGCAACCTAGATCCCTTGCATATGCCTATCACAATAGGGTTTGCGATCTTCTGAGAATTTAATGCCACTGCTGATGTGTTGGGAGGCAGAGCTCAGGTGGTAATGCGAGCAGTAGGGAGTGGCTGTAAATACAGATGAAGCTTCCCTTGCTCAACCACACTCACCTCCTACTGTGTAGCCCCATTCCTAACACGCCATGAACCGGGACCAGTCTGTGACCCAGGAGTTGGAGACCCCTGCTTTGCAGGGCTGACCTACACGAAACAAACTAGAGAGTTTGTGGATGGGCAGGGGATGGTGTGTGGACAGAGATTTCCATGTGGAGAGCAGGATTTGTGATGATATTACCATCCAAAGGGGAGGTGCGCCACAGCCACTCAAGAGCTGAGCCTTGGGGCCAGATATTCAGTAAGGAGGCTAAAAATTAAAAAAAAAAATAAAATGATTGTAACAGAATATGAAAAGTGCCACACTGGAGTATAATAAGGAGGAGGGCCATGGCCAACCGGGATTTGGTGACCCAGGAAATTGTTCATAGGGCAAGGAACATTTGAGCTGGACATGAGGGGTGTGCAGTGGTTTGAAGGGTGACCGGGTTAGTGAAAGGCATCCCACCTTCAAGTCTAAGCCCCAAGGATTTCTTTGTAAAGAAGTGAGGGAAAGGGCCATTTGATCCTTCAGGTAACTTCTGGGCATGGGAAATGGAGTCGGATGAAGGGAATTCCATGATTTCCCAATTATCCTTGTTCCTTCGTCATTCTCTTTCCTCTCCTTTCTTATTTTTATTTTTATTTGTTTTTTGAGATGAGTTTTGCTCTTGTTGCCCAGGCTGGAGTGCAGTGATGCAATCTCTGCTCACTGCAACTTCCATCTCCCAGGTTTAAGCGATTCACCCACCTCAGCCTTCCGAGTAGCTGGGATTACAGATGCCTGCCACCACACTCTGCTAAATTTGCATTTTTAGTAGAGATGGGGTTTCATCATGTTGGCCAGTCTGGTATCAAACTTCTGACCTCAAGTGATCTGCCTGCCCCGGCCTCCCAAAGTGCTGGGATTACAGGCATGAGTCACTGCACCCGGTCTCTCCCCTCCTTTCTTACAAAAGTATTTATCGAGGGCTGCTGTGGACCACAGCTGTAGGCCAAATCCTGATCTCATGGGGTGGAGCAGTTGGCCCCCAATGCCTCTCCTCCTGTATTCACCACAACGTGTGGTCTCCTCTCACGCTGTACCAAGGCTGGCCTGTGGGACCAATACCACGTGACAGAGGTGATAGAAAGTCATTTCTGACATTAGGTTATAAAAAGACTGCAGTTCTATCTTGGGTGTGCTCTTCCTCTCTCAAATCACTTGCTCTGTGGGGAGGCAGCTGCTATGTCAAGAGAAGATTCAGGCAGTCTCTGCAATGGTCCACATGCAAGAAATGAAGATTTCCTGTCAAAATCTCGTGAGGAGCTGAGGCCTGCCAACAAGCCCATGAGTGAGCCTGGAGGTAGAGTCTTCTTCCCTTCCCTTTTTGGGCCTTCAGTTGAGACTACAGCCCCGGCCATCAGCTTAACTGAAACTTCACGATAACTCTTGACCAGAATCACCCCTGCTAAGCTGCTCCCAGATTCTTGACTGAGAGAAATCTGATATAATAAATGTTGATTGTTTTAATTTGATAAAATTTGGGATAATTTGCAATATAGCAATAGATAATGAATATAAAGTCTAACTTCTCTTATTGTCATTAACTTTCCTGTTCCTACTTTCTAAAGTCTACAGTGGCTAATCAGGTATTTGGTTGCTTAAAGTATTGGCCTTGAATTTGGGCAAAAGAAGTCTGGTCCCAGGCCCCAGGCTTTTGTGAGCCTTACTCTGGCCTTTCTGCTGCCATGCCTCTTTCCAGGGACTGAGAATCTACAGGGCAAAGAGGACTGCAGCCTGTCCTGCCTGATGTACCCCATCTGCTAACCATCCGGGTACCTGGATTCTTTGCCCAAAGGCAGCCAAACCTGCTTCCTGGACCTGGTGGTGTCATATATTGGCTTGGCTTTCTGAGTATGAACTATGCTGCTGGTGGCAAACCCAGATCTGTGGGTGGTAAAGGATGACTGTTACTGTAGATGTGGGCAGATCTGGGATGTGTGAGCTAGGGCATGCAGTGTGTGAGCACCATGGTGTGGACTGGTGATGCAGGGAGGAGAGAAGAGGGCAGGCTTCAGGTCTCATTCCTCTTCTACATTCTGGCAAGAAACTCAGAATTTTTGTTTTGTTTTGTTTTGTTTTTGTTTTTTTAGATGGAGTCTTGCTCTGTTGCCAGACTGGAGTGTAGTAATGCGATCTCGGCTCACTGCAAGCTCTGTCTCCCGGGTTCGAGCAATTCCCCTGCCTCAGCCTGCCGAATAGCTGGGACTGCAGGCTCACGCCACCATGCCTGGCTAATTTTGTATTTTTAGTAGAGATGGGGTTTCACTATGTTGGCCAAGATGGTCTTGATCTCTTGACCTCGTGATCCACCCGTCTCGGCCTCCCAAAGTGCTGGGATTACAAGTGAGCCACTGTGCCTGGCTGAAATTCAGAATTCTGAATTCAGACTGGGCCTTCTAATTCATTATGTAGGCATAGTTGTCAAGGGAAGAGAGAATGGATTTTATTTAACAATTTGTTACCATCATTTATGACTTTTAAGTGTTTAGACTTCTGGAATTTGTACCTCCATTTTACTCTTGTTCTGAGCCCTATCACTGTTACAGTTGGTCACAGCCACTTGGTGTCAAAGGGATTTGTAGAAAATAGTTCTTTGAAACTGGATCTAGTCAGTTTCCAGGTAAGAAACACATTTCTACTTCTCAGAATCCGGGAGAAAATGGAAATGAATCAAGCTTGCATTTTTGTCTTTAACTCTGTCTGCATCTGTCTACATAGCTAGTTACTTCTCTATCTGTCCATTCCATCCACCTATCTATTCACCCACCTACCTGCTTACCTACCTACCTATTTAAATGTACCTTTCTCTTTTAGGACAATTTTTTCTTCTAAGAAATTTTCTCTGCTGTGTATCTACTTTTTATTTCCCTTATAGCCACCTCATCTATTTCCTTCAGGGCATTCTTCTTAGGGATTGCCTTTTAGTATTGGGCTGGCCAGCCAAAGCCATTAGGCACATTGGTGACTATGTGGGATTATTGGATTTATGAACTCAATATCTCTGCCATTTCTAATTAGAAGAAAACTTCTGACTTCTCCATCATTTTGTATGCTGGAAAAATCCTTCCTTCCTGACTTGATCATTTACTGTGTCCTGTTATATATAGACTCTATGTTCCTTCCATTCCAGGAGTTGACACATTTTAGTGGTCGAAGTGATGGGATCTATATTTCTGTTTATATTTTTTTTCACTTGTGAAGCTCTTTGTTTAAATTATTTGTATGTGGTATTCTAGCCACCAGGGAAAAGATAGAGGGAATTATTTTCCATTCCAACTGGAACTGGGATCTTAAACATAAACCATATTGCACTTAAAAATGGCCCCTCGAGCTTTATCATGCTCACAGGAATCTTATCGCATTCTTGTGTTCTAATGAAAGCCAAAAGACTGGCTGGCCATTAGTAAAATCAGTGACCATTAAACAATGCTCAGGTTACCCGACCCATATCTTTCCTTTCCTAAAGTATTTGATAGCACCATTTTAGTAAATATGATACAGGAGAGCAATTTTCAGGTTATTTCCTGATATCTAAAAGCATTTAATAATCTACCAGTTCAAGATTATTTTGTAGTTTTCTCAGTGTGTGTGTGTGTATGTGTATGCATATACACACACATGTATTACTTTTTCTTTAAACTGATTTTTTTTTTCCTGAACTCGTCCCACGTGCCTTCTGGCCAGGTCAGAATGGGCTTGTCTATGAGAAATGCTGGTTCCGCAGCAGTTGTGGCATCAAAGTCAGCACAGAGAGAGTGTTCCAAGTTATCAGCATAACTCTAAAAGACACGTTTATTTAATCCTGACTCGTAGGACTTAGGCCATCAAGACCCTCCTTCTCCTTTGCCAGCAAAGTAATTGCTACCACATTTAACTGTAGGAACGTGGTACCATTTCCCTGCAATTGTGGTTAACTACGGAGAAATTCTGAGACGCATAAACCTTGGTTTCTCTGAGACATATACGTATGTCATTGAAATATGAGCACTTGCCTTTACAATGGTATCCTTTTAGAGAGCCAGGATTGTCGGAGGCTCCTTGGAATGGTTCTTAAAAGACTTTGGCAGTGCTGCAAACTTTTTTCTTTTTTTTCAGGAGGAGGGGGGGTACAGATTAGGGAGGGAGAGAGGCGAACAGGTGGGGGTTGGGGACGGGTTATTATTTTTTGTCAGGAATCTGGCATTATTCAGTGGAAGCCATTTAGGCCCATTTTTAGGCAGGGGCCTTAGAGTCTGACCGCATTTGAAACACTCACCCTGTACACGTTCCAATTTGTTGGATGGGTTTCCAGGGGGAATGTCTTCAAAGTGTGGCAACCGATGACAAATCACTGCATTGAGATCAAAGCTTCAATGCTCTATCTGTTGACACCTGAGAACATTATCAGAGGGAATATGGAACTGTCAGCAGCAGATGTAAAGGAATTATTTACTGGAGACCCAGTGAATTATAGGGAGCTAAAAATACAATCATCCATAAAACCAGCTTCTAAACTTCTAATAGCTTCAGTCTGGCCTTCCTTGCAGCCACCATCTTGGATTTATAGTTACAATTAGGGCATTGATTTGTCTCTTTCATGGCGCAGTTGCATGCGTTTCCTCTGGGGGATGCCAGTGGAGCAGCCATTTCCACATTCAATTCACTATTCATTTGAGTTTCCAAAAGAACCATAAAATTCAGGAAGTAAACAGACACTACGGAGAGTATTTCTGCTCCAACATACACATGTGTATGACACCACATCTGTCTGACCATATTTTTCTTTTGGAAATTTGGAAAGCACATTAATAATAACTCAGTTCTTCCGCATGTCTCAGAGTTTCTCAGTAAACAAGCGCAAGTCTGTTCTGTGCCTACATAAGGTGGGCTAAGTTTGTCCTCCTTTTAAATGTGCAGGGTAGGAAATTGAAATGGTCAGAAACTACCTGTTTGATAAAGTGGCAGAAGGTTAGAGCAAAGAGCAGGGTCTGAGTGCCTGAGTGCAGCTTTTGGAAGCTGTCATTGATTCTTCCATTCTACAAATGTTCACTGAGCACCTCTGTATTAGTCCATTTTTACGCTGCTGCTAAAGACACACCTGAGACTGGGAAGAAAAAGAGATTTAATGGACTTACAGTTCCATGTGGCTAGCAAGGCCTCACAATCATGATGGAAGGTGAAAGGCACGTCTCACATGGTGGCAGACAAGAGAAAGAGCTTGTGTGGGGAAACTCCCATTTTTAAAACCATCAGATCTTGTGAGACTTCTTCACTGTCATGAGAACAGCACGGGAAAAACCTGTCACCATGGTTCAATAACCTCCCACTGGGTCCCTCCCACAACACATGGGAATTCAAGATGAGATTTTGATGGGGACACAGCTAAAGCATTATCAACCTCCTATGCACCAACTCCTGGGATGAACAAAATCGGCAGACTCCCAGATTTTGCAAACTTTATATTCTAGTAGGGGTGACAGGCTTTAAATAAATAATCAGGCAAATGTGTAACTATAAGCTGTGGTAACTGCTATTAAAGTTAAGTACAGGATGCTCCATAAGAGCAAAACTATGAAACCTTACTTAGATTCTCAGGATTTGGGTGAATTTAAGGACCACCCTTCCAAAAGTGGCATTTAAATTGAGACTGGAATGTGTAAGTGGCCAAGGAAGAGAAGGAAGAACTTTTTAGGCCAAGGGAAGGGCATGTGCACAGGCCACAGTGTAGGGATAAACTAGACCTGTCGAAGGTCTTAGCTGGATCCCAGAGTGAAAGATGAAGAGAGTGAGGGCCTGGGCCAAGATAACAGGAGATTAGCTATGAGCAACAAGTCTGTCCCAAGCAGAGACATTTCTCACCTGCTGCAAGGAAGAGGATGGGATCTCCTTTCAGTTTCTGTGAAGCTTCTCACCCAGTTTTGGAAAATAAAGTGCCCTTAACACAATTTAATACAAATATTCCTTTCTCTACTGAAACGGACTGGGAATACCCAACCCACTGCTGATAGAAATCACTTTGCAAGTGTGTGTGTGGGGACTTCTGACTTATTGTTGCAGTTATTCTATGTCTGCTGTTGATTGTACTAGAATAGCCCAAGAAGAAACAAGGCTCATGTTGGAGTTGATCTTCTGGGAAAATTTGCAACAGACCTCATTCAGTTTTGTTTAGATTTCTTCATGTCAATAAAATATAAAAATTCCTTCAGTTATTTTGAAATACACGGATTTCAGAAAAAAATATATTTTTGCTCATATCCTAGGGGCCAATGCCATTCTCAAACTTTTCAGACAGAGGCTTTCACGGAGGCCATTACCAAAGACATTCCAAGTAAGAAAATAGGAATAAAATGCAGCTCCACATATCTCTCTTCCACCATTATGGTCAGTTCTCTGGGAGCTTGGCCAGATCACCTTGGAAGAAGAAATCACTGGGAGATTATGAGTAAAGCAGCAATCTGACCTTGATTCTCTGAGTTGTCTACTATGTGAAGGGATAAAAGAAAATTTTACTCTGCCAAATGTCCTACCAAAATGCTGTTTAAAAGGGCACAACATTGGCCGTGAAGAACTCCTTTCCATTTGTCTATTCAACAGGTATGTAGTGAACGTTGCCATGTGCCACATACACAGTTTTTAAGAAAAAATGAGTTCATAGTACTACAAAACTTTTATTATTTATTTATTTATTTATTTTTTCCCGAGACGGCGTCTTGCTCTGATGCTCAGGCCTAGAGTGCAGAGGCACTATCTCAGCTCACTGCAACCTCTGCCTCCTGGGTTCAAGCAATTCTCCTGCCTCAGCCTCCCAAGTAGCTGGGATTACAGGCATGCACCACTGTGCCTGGCCAATTTTTGTATTATTAGAGGTGGGGTTTCACCATGTTGGCCAGGCTGGTCTCGAACTCTTGACCTCGTGATCCACCTGCCTCGGCCTCCCAAAGTGCTGGGATTATAGCCATGAGCCACCGCACCTGGCCAAAGTATACAAAATATTTCTGGCTCTTTTTTTTTTTTTTTTGCGAGACATAGTCTCGCTCTGTCGCCCAGGCTGGAGTGCAGTGGTGCAGTTTTGGCTCACTGCAACCTCCACCTCTTGGGTTCAAGTGATTCTCCTGCCTCAGCCTCCCTAATAGCTGGGATTGTATTTTTAGTAGAGACGGGGTTTCACCATATTGCCCAGGGTGGTCTCGAACTCCTGAGCTCAGGCAGTCCACCCGCCTTGGCCTCCAAAAGTGCTAGAATTACTGACGTGAGACCCTGTGCCCAGCCAAAACTTTTTAATGTTTTATGTGTAATTACATATTGTAAACACTGTTTCACAGCCTGAAATGGTCTCTGAGAATATCATTTTATTAGATGCAGAGTGTTCTATTGAAAGGATGTGCCACAGTGTCCTTTTCTAAGGGACCTCTCCTTCACTCCCCCAAGAAAAGATTTCACCCTGTGTCTACAGAGCTTACAATCAAATGAGGACATAAAACCCAAGTTCTTCCACCCAAAAGTTGGATTAGGTAAGCATCACATCGATAGTTCAGACAGAAAAGAACCAGAGTTTGCATATTCCCATATTGCATATGCATGACTTTTAGGATTAGGAAAAAGCCTGTAGATGAGTGTAAAACCAACAAAGATACAACCCCTAAGGCACCCATCCCTCCTTCCCCACCCAGTCTGCGAGTTTCTCATCCACAACAGTCTGTTCGTTGTATCTGTAATAGTCAATCCCTCATTCTCAAAAAGTCATTTTCCAAATAAAATATGGGCTCAGATGTAGAGATGAGCGGTAGAGATGCAGTGGGCAAGGGGAGAAGATGGGGCAAGGGGGAAGAGGGGAGGAAGGATCGGCTGGAAGGAATGTCAGGTGAGGGTTCATGGGCAGGCATGGAGGAGGGAGGAGAAGAAAGAGACCATGGTGGATACAGGAACACAGCACGGTCAGGGGTCATGCGTGGGGAAAACCATAGTCTTATTTCATGAGGGTCATCTGAGCCCATATGTTATTTGGAAAATGACTTTTTGAGAATGAGGGATTGACTACTACAGATACAATGAACAGACTGTTGTGGATGAGAAACTTGCAGACTCTGGATGGGGAAGGAGGGATGCGTGCCTTAGGGGTGTGTCTTTGTTGATTTTTACACTAATCAGTGGGCTTTTTTCTAATCCTAAAAGTCATGCATATGCAATATGGGAATAGAGAAAATACAGAAAATTATGAACAGGAAGAATAGCTCAAAATCCTGCTGTTCTGGGATGACATCTGTCAACAATGCATTTGAGTATACTTATTGACACATGCATGTGTGTACTGACATATAGTCATGTACATCATTTTTAAGAAAGAGTTCATAGTACTAAAACTTTTTGTTATGTTTTATGCTTAATTACATATCATAAGCATTGTTTCATATTCTGAAATGGTCTTTGATAATATTTTAATAGCTGCAGAGTGTTCTATCAAAAGGACGTGCCACAATTTCTTTATTCGTTCTCATTTTGTTAGGTATATATGTTTCCTTCAAACTTTTGTGAATATACATAACCATGAGATAAATACCCTGGAACATAATCCCTCACTGTTTCCTTAGAATGAATTTCTGGATGTGTAATTACTACCAGTGTAAACATGTTCCAGGCTTTTGGTGCACTATATTAAATTGTTAGGGCCCGACTGTTGACCTGTTTGTTCTTAGATGGGAGTAAAAATTTTCTCATTTGGTAAGCTTACTTCTACCATAGGGATACTGTTTTTATGCATTTCTCCCAATTTCCCAAACCAGGAATAAATTCCAGTGCTCGAAAGTATGGCTGTCTTTGCACTTTTAACAGATCATAGAATAAATCTACCTGGTATGATGGATACGCAAAATGTGGTACATCCACACAAGAGAATATTATGCATGCATAAAAAGGGATGAAGTTCTGATATGCTACTACGTGGATAAACTTGAAAACTTTATGCTAAGTGAAAGAAACTGGACACAAAGGTCATATATTATATGACTCTATTTATATGAAATATCCAGAATAGGCAAATCTATAGAGATAGAAAGTAGATTAGTGGTTGCCAGGGGCTGCAGGGAGGGCCTCCTGGGTAGAGGGAATGAGGAGTGACTGCTTGATGAGTATTGTGTTTCCTTTTGGGGTGAGGAAAATGTTTAGGGGCTAGGTAGGGGTGATGATGGCACAGCATTGGAAATGTGCTAAATGCCACCAAGTTCTGTGCTTCGAAATGGTTCAGTGGTAAATTTTATGTGATGTGAATTTTATCTCAATGAAAAATCTGTTGTGTGTGATTGCTCAGGGAACCACAGCAGGGAACATATGAAGGATCGATCATAAAGGCCCTCTTTATCTGGCTACTACCATATCCAGTCCAGAGCCATGGAGAAGAAAAGTACATTCCTTTTGGAAACAGAAGAAACTAGATCAATACTTTTCTTCCAGTAGAGGACAATTATTTTTCTAGTAATTCTCCAGGTAAATTTAAAGATAGCACTTTTCTCATAGCATTTAATTTGTCTTCAAAGAGACTTTCTAATAGGACAAATCTAATTTTCTCAAAATGTTTTTTTAAAGGCAGCCAGAAGTGCCAACATTTCAATATGGTGGTAGGGTGCTGTTTATGTAAAGATTTCCCCAGAGTCCATGTTACTGACTTGCTTGTAGAAGTTCATCTTTGCAAAACCTCTCCCTGATTCTTTAATGGCCTATTTCATAAGGGAATGAGTTACTGACTATAAACTTGGCTAGAGAGAGTCTCTGGGAATTAAAACCTGAATGTAAATTAATAATTAGCTCACCTGGCCTCAATTTTCAGAAGCAAAATATGTTCGCACATCTCTGTAAGAGTTGCCAAATAGCTTGCTCATTGGAAATCTCCTAATTATAGGGAAATGGTATTAAATCTTTTTCTTTCACTATCTCTGAGATCTAAGGTTTTTTATGACAGTTTTGGCTTTGGTTATGCATTAGAATTAGTGTTTCTGAATGTTTAAAGTTATTGACATAAAATAATAGTATTTTGCCTGAAAAAGTGAATAAACAAAGAAAAATACCTCTAGAAAACTCCATTAGAAGGCAGCGATGGTGGAAATGAAATTTCCATTAGTCTTATTAACAAAACCTAGGGGACTTCTGAAAGGTGTTTTAGTAGAAAAATCTAGCTCGAGAGACTTACAATTAAACCCTAAAGATGAAAAAAAATTAACTCCCTCATCTTTATGGTTACTAGATTTGTGATGAAGGAGAACCTGTGTGAAAGACGAGCCCTCCTCAAACAAGGACTGAGTCATTCGTTTGCACCTTCATTTATTCAGTAAACATGTTCTGCGCAGCATCCATCTGCCTTACATCATTCCAAGTTCCAATGATCCAAAGACTGAGAGAGTGTTTGGTATCATGGTTCTTATTGAGAATTCAAGGGACATAATAGTAGTGACACACAGCAGATAGAAATGTGCCCTATAATTAGCATAAGAAATCCTACATAAAGGGCAAATGTATTTACTGGTTGGGGAGATTGGAGAAGACTTCTTAGAGAAAATGACCATGGAGTTGTCCCTTGAAGGGTAGTTGTTCCTTTAGTAGGCAAAGATGAGGGAGAGTATTTTATGTGGGGAAAGTAGCAATGTATGCAAGTAATGACAGTAAGTGGCAGAGATTCTGGTCTGCTTGAGGCATGATGGCTACTGCCATCTGACTGACATGGAGCTCCTGAAAGGGCAGAGTGGAATATGAAACCAGATAGGTAGGGGCAAAATGGGGCACAAAACAGAAAGCAGGGGTGGCTCTGGGTCATGAGGCAGAAATCAAGTTACGGGCATTGTTTTGGGAGGGGCTCATCAGACTGGCTTCTGGATGTTGCTTCTCCCGTGGGGTCTGCTAAGGACACTCACTGTTCCCTTGGTCAAGCCACTTTGCTGTACTTGCTTCTCCTTTCCCTCTGGCAAAAATCCCCTTACATGGAGGAATAAATATGACATGTGCGAAGAGCACTTGGAAGTCTTGGACTTAAAAGGCACTTCTTTTATTTAAAAATAAAACAAAGCACTTCTCATGTTATTTGGGGCTATGATTCTGTGGTGAGCGGAAAGAAGTAAACTATTCTCTGGCAGTGAATTCCCCTCCAGCATCTGATGATTTAAAGCCAAACAAGGGAGAGCTACATTGACACCGGGAAAATTTCATCCAAGCACCTTTGTGTTTTTTGGAGGCGGGTCATGTTATACATATTACTCAAACTGGACTGGGTGGTGAAGATGCACATTGGGTCTTAGAGAGGGTCTTGGCGTAAGAGGAAGAAGGCTTGAGAAAGTGGGAGCAGAGAGAAGCACCCAGAAGATATACCAAAGGCCAGTCAAGCCTGAGCAGGGAGGATGACTGGCCCCGGGGTGGCAGCAGGAAGAGCAGCAAAGCAGGTGCCACCAAGACTAGAGGACTTTCCTTTGTTTCCAGAAAGGCCTCTGTATGAACTAGGAGTCTTCAAAGATGGCAGTGTAAATTGTGTCAGTAATTGCCAATGAGTGGCTAGTGAAGATTCAGATTTGCAGTTTAGTTTTTCCTTGGTCCACATGGGATTACTGGTGGGTCTGTTTTTAACCACACTCAAAAATTCTCATTTGCCATCCACCTATCAATCCATTCATCTGTCTACCCATCCATCTCTGAACACTGTAGATAAAATGCTGTCTCCAAATGGAAGTGTCATTATATGCTTGCTTATTTATTGTCCTTACTCTCCCATGTGTGCCTTAGATGATAACTTCCATGAGAGTTCAGGCCCTATCTGTCATATTCACTCCTGTGTCCTCAATACCGAGGAAACCACCTGGCACACAGTAGATGCTGAATAAATATTCCTCAAATAAAGGTACTATTAATAACTCATTATCATTTTGTAAGTCATTCACGAAACATTATATACCACTATGTTCTAGGCTTTGAGTTAAATTCTAGGCATGCAAAAATCAATGTGATGTCCTTTGCACTCAAGAAACTAACACAGTAACAAAAATTTTCAATGGTAGTGATATAGATAGAAGGAAAGAAGAAATCACATTTATTAACTACCCCTATGCACTAGATACTGTGTTTGCTGTCTTCCATGTGGAGTATTTTTCTTGTACCACTCTTGTAAGGCATGAAAGGCATGATCCCCATTCTATAGGTAAAGAAACTGAGGCTCAGAGAGATAAAGTGACATCTCCATTGTTAGCAAAAAGGGCTGTAAGAATACAGAAGATGATGTGGTTCATTATACTGGAGGAAGGGATATAGAACTAGTCAAGGAAAAACTTTCATAGGAGGTGACAACTGCACTGAGACTTGAAAGAGAAATAAGCAAGATGGCACCCAGAGGAGATGAAGGAGGAGATTCTCTGGCTCTTCATTCCAGCAGAGATGCACAAAAGAGCAACACCAGTTTCAAAAAGGAAAATCGAGAGGCTGAGGCGGGCAGATCACAAGGTCAGGAGATGAAGACCTGGCTAACACGATGAAACCCCATCTCTACTAAAAATACAAAAAATTAGCCGGGCGTGGTGGTGGGCGCCTGTAGTCCCAGCTGCTTGGGAGGCTGAGGCAGGAGAATGGCGTGAACCTAGGAGGCGGAGCTTGCAGTGAGCTGAGATCACGCTACTGCACTCCAGCCTGGGCGACAGAGTGAGACTCTGTCTCAAAAAAAAAAAGGAAAATCAGTGAAATATGTAGACCATCAGGAAGGAGGGGCCCTACCAGCTAGTGCACCTGAACATGAAGAACAAGATGCCTGTTCCCTACATACCTAGCATTCTGTTTCCATGGTGGTGTCTTCCAAGAAATGACTGACTTTGCCACTGGACTTCTTTTTAAGGAGAGTAGTGATCACGGGGAAGGGGAAGACCTGTTTGTCTTCCCAGAAATGGATTATGATCTTAAAATTAGCAGGCTGAGTCAACATTCTCAAGTGTTGATGCCTGCAATCAACAGATGAGATTTCCCTTAAAGAAATCATTATCTTTCAGAATAGAAGAATGTACAAAACATTTTTAACTCATTAATTTCTGGTTGTTCCATTCCGCCTTGGACAGTAGTCTTTGTTGGGTATGTAACCATAAAATATATATCCAAACAATCGCCCCCTCTTCCATCTCAAAATTGTGTGGGTCATTGCCTTGCCCTTAACTCCAATTTGACAGCCCCACTTTGGTGTGAGAAGAAACTAACAGTATCAGGTTTCTTGGCCTTAAACAGTTAATTCATCTCACGTGGTTGAGCGGCTCATTCCCAGGAAGTGCCTGCCCAGGCTCAGAACAGGGTCAGACCCAACTGTCACTGGGGGTGAGGGCTCTGGGCAGCAACAGATGCTCCCCCTTCCTGCCTCTTCCCCTCTAGAGAACACCAAATAGTCAGATAATTAAAAATAAAATGTTTCGTGTGTTCATCGAAATGCCTGATATACCACAATGTTATTAATTAAAAAATGTGGAGCTGATGTTAAGAATCTGGAGAAACTTCAAGAAGTCATATTTGAGGGATGATTTCCCCAAGTTTAAAAGAGATGAGTCAATCCAGAGGTTAAAAAACGTGTATTGTCATTGGCAGATCGGAAACAGGCCAGTTCACGCCTGTAATCCCATCACTTTGGGAGGGCGAGGTGGGTGGATCCCGAGGTCAGGAGTTCGAGACCATCCTGACCAACTTGGTGAAACCCTGTCTCTACTAAAAATACAAAAAATATCTGGGCATGGTGCCATGTGCCTGCAGTTCCAGCTACTCGGGAGGCTGAGGCAGGAGAATTGCTTGAACCTGGGAGGTGAAGGTTGTAGTGAGCTGAGATTGTGGCACTCCAGCCTAGGTAACAGAGTGAGACTGCGTCTCAAAAAAAGAAAAAAAAGAAAAACCAAAAACAAAAAGCAAGCCTATCTTTACATCTCGCTCTTCAGATTCCAGCTCCGGGTATCAGTGTAGATCCTCACATATCTTTGTGTTCCCGGCAGTGGCTCAAATGTTACAATCGTTTTACTGAGGTGTCCATTGGTATTAAACCCTTCTGTATTTGATCGTTTTGATTGGCTTTCTCCTTCTGAACTGTGTTTCTGTAACCAATTTACAGGACTCCATATTCAATTTCAGCTGCACCACGTTGTGGTCAGCAGAGCCCAGAGTTTGAGATCCGGTAGGGGCTTTCCCTTCACCATCAAGTCTGCTTTTGTGTCATCATCCCAGGAAGCCCCCGGAGTCCACCTCACTGTCTTGGGATCTGTCCCAAATAATGGGAAACAAGTTGGCAATACTTGAAGAATAGATCAGTCCTGCAATAAGCTCTCCCCTTGGCCCTCAATTTTCTGGGTAACCAGACAAAGCAAATTGACTAGTTTTCTTTTAGCAGGAATTCTGTAACCTGTCAAGATACACACGTATGTATATACATGTATCTATGTGTACTATATGTATATATATCATTCGTCTATGTATATATGTATATCTATTTTTTCCCTCTCTATTAAAGACATCTTTGCCAGAAGAGAAACTCTTCAAAAAATCAGTAATGCATTGATTCCTGGTTAACAATGGGGATTTAGAATGCTTTCAGAACCTATTGACTATTTCCAACTCTAAAATTTGTAAAAATCAACCCCACCAGCATCTGTCTTGAACCTAACATTAATCTTCAAAAAGCCTTTCCCAATAAGACCTCTAAAAGGGGTCATTTTATGACTTGCATCCTCAGCCTTCTGGCTTTGCAGTGATTTGTCTCCCTTTCCCATAGGCTGGTCTCACCCCATTCAAATTCTTCTCCCCTCACCTTTATAAACCCGCTGAATGACAATGGGAGACAAAGTGGACTTCTGCCCCCTCCTCCACTTGTCTTTTTCCACTGTCAGGATTTGTAGCTCTGGGCAAGAGGGGAGGTAAAGTGCAGTAGCGTTTTGTGTCCCCTCCTCTCACCTCCAAGCTGTTGCCCCGGAGAGCATAATGCGATAATAAAGACACCACTAACGTTTAACCCGTTTGATTAAACAAGTGCAATGGGATGAAGACACCAGAGGACTTTATTTAAAAGTCTACCACTGGGACAGGGGCTTTGGGACAGGCTGGCCCTTTTCTTGTCTGATGCTCAGTCCTGGAGAGAGAGTGTTGAGCTGTTTGCAGCATTGTCTCAGTGAACCTAAATATTCCTCTTCCAGCATTATGTGAAGCGGATGCCTGAGTCTTTCAGAGACTGAGAGGCCACTGAGGGGGGTTGGGGGATTTGCCACTTCAGAGGAAGGGGAGGGAGTGAGCCAGCTCTGGGAACAATGGGGCTGGGGGCTTTGTAACTCAGGATCCTGTGCTCCTCTGAACTCTCCTCCTCCGACCTCCTCAAATTAGAGCAAACAGTGGAATTGTGGGAATGCCAAAATCTAAGCAGCTTTGCCAAAGTTTTTGCATTTCTGCTTGAAGTCTTGTTTCCAGATGGAAGAAAGTCAATGAAGGGAGGGGGTCTTCGTGTAGGGTAATCCATGTTAGGCCACAAGAAATGGGGTGATGGCTCTCTCAGCAAGTGGTGGTCATGATCCTAAGAGTTTCTGATTTTCTTTTAGTCTTTTGAGATCACTGCCTATTCCTGATTCCACAACAGTCTAGGAAAGACATTGCTTTGAAGCAGACAAGTCTGCAGATCAAAAATGCTTTCAGTCATCATTCAATATTGGCAAAATTAAGGAGTGCTGGATAGCCCCTAAATCAGCCTTATTAAAGAGCTGACACTTAAACTTCTCCCAGCCAAAGTATTGGGGAGTATGGGGGATGGGGGGATCCTACTTGGTTATCAGTGTTTGGATTTTCAGTGAGTTTAGATTTACTCTCTTCACATCAATTTCTGATTGAAGAAATACAGAGAATTGAAGTTTCAGATTAACTCCATTCATGCATTATAATGGTTGGTGATGGAAGAGCTGCAGAAGTCTAGCTTTATTTGGAGAAGTAGACCCTGAGACTTTAAATGTTTCTGCCTGCATAAAAGTACCCAACCGCAGTGGAAATTGGGATGAAACCTATAGCTTTGCTTCTGATGTCTTTCCATAGCTGTGGGGTTTGAGTTGGACAGAAAATCTAGAGCTGTCTTTTTAGAGGACATTTACTTTCACTTTTCAGTTTTTTCCAAGCTAGAGAAATGCCCACATTTTCCAACCTCAAAAGGATATTTTGATTCAGGTCTGACCAAAATTTGCTTGAGGATGATGAATTTCTTATCTTTGAGGGTTTTGCTACTTCTCGTGAATATACAAGTAGTTTATTTCAGAGCGCTCCATGGTGATTATACTGATTGCGGGTGACTGATAGCAAACTGTTTAATCCCAGTTGACGTGGATTTTCTGCTTCTGGGCGGTATGTGTCTGTGAGTACATGCTCTGAGACTCGAGGCAGAAATTTCTTTCTGATAACCTAAACCAAGTGGGATTTAGAAGATAAGTCACGTTGAAAATAAACCACACAATACATTCTGTCCCCTCTGATCACTGATTTTTTTAGAATCTATTTTTGATTTCTTTGTTCGAATTCTTCAGTTTTCTTAATTAAAATTTGATTTATAATTTCAGTTATACTTTCTGAAAGAGGTAGTTGTGTTTCGGGGGCAAGTTTGGAGACAAACCTAACTGGTTCTTTGATTGAATATATTTGCCAAGGGTGAGGTGTAGTCACTGAAAACAACAAAAAAGAAAACTCCAAAAAGCCAGGAGAGGACTGGATCCTGGGGGGAGAGAATGTCTGCTCTGGGCTTGCCAGGCCCCATCTGGCTTAGCAGTACCACGCTGGGAACTGCATTTAAAGAGGAGTTTTGCCAAGTCAGAGTTGGTGACAGAGAGGGGTTTCAGCCTCCTGGTGTTTTTGCTTGACCTGCAACAAGATTTACATATTGAATGTTTTTCACTAAGCTTAGACTCACAGAAGTCCACACTCCTCCCTGTTGCCTTACACCCAGTGCTTGTCACTGATTGCTGTCACCTGCCTGACATCCAAAGGCATTTGAGATTCTGCTAGGTACAGTTGCAGGCACTGGGGATATATAATTGTGGACAAGGCCCTTGGCCTTGAAGTGTTTGTTGCAGAATGCAAGACTGAGACTGAACGACCCAGCAAATAATTACCAACATCACTTCTGATAGTGCTGTGTGCTCTCTAGAGACTAGTAGAGGGTGCCGTGGTAGAGGGTGATAGAGAAAGAACTTTGCATGGCATGGTGAGGGAGGGTGACATTGAGCCAAGCCCCGTGACAGGGAATGGCAAGTGCAAAGTCAAGCAGCTGGAATGAGATTGCAGAAGTCCAGTGTGGCTGGAGCAGAGTGACAGGGAGAACAGAAGGGATGACAGTGACAGTGCAGCAATGGTCCTTGAAGGCTGCAGTAAGGCTGTGGAAGCCACAGGAGGAATCCCGAAGGGGGTTCTGGGTGTGGTACCCAAGGTTGGACCAGGTGCCTGTTGACATCCCTTCTAAATCTGATTCTGAAACTCTGACTGATGCTTGTGTGGCCTGTATGGAGACTGGCTGCCAAGCTTTCCATGAAACGAGAGCTTGAGTCTTACAGAGTTCCTTGGAGAAATGATAATGATAATAGTAATAATGGTGGCAGGAGGAAACTTGAGAGGTGCTATGTTTACGGCCTTGAAGGTGGTAATGGTTATCCCCAAACTCATCAAGCTGCATAATTAAATATGCACAGCTTTTTACATGTCAGTTGTACCTCAACAAAATGGTTAAAATGAAAGAAGAAGAAGAAGTAATGTGGCTGCAAGCAAGAGCTCCAGCCCTGTTTTGCACACAGAGAACGAGTGTATGCAGAGGGTAAATGAATTGACTCAACTGGACAGTGGGCAGCACCTGAAATAAAGCCCCACTGTGCTGGCTCCTTGTGCTCCAAGTGCCGTACCACGTCTTCTCCCCTGTATTGCCTCATTATTATTCACTTAAGTGGGTGTGATCTGAAAGGGAGCATTGTTTCAGAATCAATAAGGGGCTGAATTCGTGTAGTACAGTGAATGTCTGCGCTTCAAGCACCTCCTTATCACCAGCACACAGTAGAGGATAGGTCCAAATAAAACACATTATCAGGCTTTGTTGACTTTCCAGGCTCAGCAGCTGTATTAATGGAGCTCTTTATATCCATTCTCTTTATAAACCGGGTTTTCTCACTTTCATTTCTCTGGGAACTTCTAAATAAAGCTCTTGCTGAAGAATGACAAGGGTGTTTGAGTTGAACAGTTGAACAGAAACCATTTGCTCGCTGGAGTTTTCATACTTGGAAAATGGGAAAAAAATATATTACCAAAGACCACCCCCGTTCTAAGAAGGAGGGGAGGGGTTTAAATGTTTACTCTATGGCATTCTGTATCATGTTTAAATTGACCATGCTAGGCTGATGCACCGAACATTAACTTCATGAGAAGGTTTTCTCTAAATGTACGTGTCTGAAATTAAAAACTTAAAAAAAAATCACAGATGCTTTTGCACATGGAATTCTACTAATTGTCTATCAGATTTAGCCTGTGCTTGGATATGGTGCTATAGTAATTTTGGAAAGAGGTAGATTATCAGTATTACGCCATTATGTAAAACTTTTAATGAAATTCTTACTCTTACCTACTTTCTGAGTAGGTTATTGTTATTACTGCCTGGTGGGCACTTTCAAGATGAATGTAGTTTCAAATAGTAACAATTCTATCAAATTCAAAATGAACCTGTTTAGAAACTTTTTTAAAATTCCATTTGATGGACCCATAAGCCCGATCCTTGCCTTCTGTGTTTTGCTTGGCTTATATACCATTTAAATATTTTATGAGTCAGCATAAAAAAGCAATTTTAAAAGTAAAAATCTGGGTTTCTAGCTTCCCTGGAAATATCAAAAGATCTAGCGACACTGGGTCTAGCCAGGGCCTGTGCTCTTTCTGAATCCACCATCTCCACCACTCCCTATTGCCTCCCTGACTCTGAGGCTGTCAGTTTGTAATTTATCATAACTCTTGTTTTTCTTAGAGAAATATTTTTCTTTACCAAAAGTGGAAATAGAGAAAATTACCCAAATGAGCGTATGCTTAACAAAATGTGGAGCGTGCTGTGTTTCATATGCCAATATCTGGTGGCCAGGCTCATTTGCAGTGCTCCCTGGGTCCCTGAATTCATTTGTATTTGTCACCTTCATACCTGTGTCCCTTGTGCTTGAAGTACTTTCTCCTGCCTCTTCCTTGAGTTCTTGACTTAAATGTCATCTCCCACCCCCACCTTCCCTGATTCCTGTGAGAGATGAGTTGGCTCTGCAGGTAGAGCCTGCTACAAGGTGTTGGCCACGCCTTCTTGGAATTTCATGTTTACATGTCTGTCTTTGACTCTAAGTTCAATGAAGTCAGGAACTTTCTTTTTGTTGTCATAACCATGGTTCTAGGACATATTCGATATGCAATAAATATTTAAAAACAGCATTGAAAGATGTTACCCTAGTCTGGATTTTGAATAAAAATGTAATGTTATTTCATTTGAGTCCTTGTAACAACGTTTTAAATCAATTCATCATAATTTCAACACGGAGTGACTGCTTCTGGGAAGAGGACTTTTCCTTCTTTTAACTCGAGAGCAGAAACTGGTCTGAATAATTGTCGTAGGGATAATATCATTTGTGCAATAAGTCAGTGGGTACTATTTACTTGCCAGGTGTTGATGTCAAGGCTACAGATTCTTGGTCTCATGAAACCTTTACTAGTGAGGTAGAAGGATGCAGACAATAGCATGTAAAAACAAACACGATGTGTTCAGGTATTGATAAACACTGAAATTTAAACAGGTAGGCAAACTAGAGAATGACTTGGGTTGGCAGGGGAAGGTGGAGACGAGAGGCTTCTGTAGCTGATGCTGTCAAGGAGTGCCTTTTCCCTACTGCCTCCCACCCACCTGCTATGAACTGAGATTCCAATGGTAAGAAAACACTGCTCTGAGGAAGATCTGGGGGAAGAGTGGTCCAGGCTTAGCAAAGAACAAGTGCAAAGGCCCTGGGGTGGGAACACACTTTGTATATTTGAAGTAGCTTGAATTTAATGAACAAGGAACTTGGTGTGAGATGAGATTGGAGGAGGAGGTGGGGCGAAAGCAGGCAGGATCTTATGGGCCACATGGCAGCAGGAATTTTTTTTTTTTTTTTTTTTTTTTTTTTTTCCCCTGTTCCAAGGGATGCTGGGCTTTTCCCAGACATGCAGGCTCCACATTCCTCTTGGAAGACTGAGTGGAGTCCTGGAGGAAATGTGGGCTTGAGAATTAAACAGACCTTGGCTTGAATCTCCTCTCCACCTTCTACCAAGCATGATCTTAAGCAAGTCTTTCATTTCTCTGAGCCTCAGATTCCAGTTGTAAAATATGATTAATGCCTTCAATGGGATTTATTCATTCATCCCACAAATACTGATTGCATTTCTACTATGTATCCGGCCCTGGATATCTATCTGTGAACAGGACAGATGAGGCTTTCCCTGCATTCGTGGAGCTTACGGTCTACTTGGAAGTGATAGTCAATTAATGAAAGCATTATGAATAAGATAACTTTAGGTAGTGATAAGTGCTATGGGGAAAAGACACAGAGCAATAGATAAATAGTGACTGGGAAGGAGCTAGCTGACCTTACTTAGTTGTCCGCATTTTACTTTTAAGGACACTAAGGATGAGAGAAGTTAGATGATTTGCTCAAGGTCATAGAGCATGTAAGAGGCAGAACTAGAGATCAAAACCTGTCGTCCTGGTTCCACAGTCCTTATTCTTTCCCAATATTACTTCATTGATGGTTTTACTCTCCATGAAGTAGAGTAATAAATTATCTACCTTGTTTGGATGACTTAGAGATTTGAGAATTAATGCCTAGACCATCCGGGTATCTGCTTGATGCTGTATTCTACAGTACATATGCTGACATAGGGCTTCAGTGTTTCTCTGGAATTATGTAGTCACTAACATGACTGGGACGGAGGAGTCAGTTTGCACTGATTTTCTGTTCCCAGCCTGAAGTCCAAGCATTGCCCTTGCCCCACAACTTGAAAACAATCATAGTGACTGACTTCCGTTGTAGCCTTCATGGTTTCCAGGGCACGTTTATGACCAATACTCCGATACTCATGCCAACCCTCTGAAAAAACATTATTTATCCTGTTTTATAGATGGAGACCGTGCGGTTCTGAAGAGTAGTTAAATGACTGTCCGAGCTGTGTACATATCAAGTGGCTAGAACAGGACTTGAATGTGGTCTTCATGTTCTAAATCCTGCTTATTCCACCCACCATCTTCCTCTTAGTGTCCTTCCCACCTCCAGCTACTCTTCTCCTTATACCTAGGCCCCTAGAAGAGTACTTTACAGTCCTTAATAACTGCAGTTTGATTTGATGGGTTTGTTAACCACAGGGTGGGATCTAATCTTGGAACTCGATGCCCCCCATGTGAGGTGAATCAATGCCTCACCTTTCTTGGGCATTGTGGACACTTTAAGCATCCTCTGGTAGGTGAGAAGGACTTTTTGATTCAGGGAACCTTTCCCTGAACTTCATCTAAACAGCAGGTTGGTCCTGGTCTTAAGAAACTTGCCTCATTCCGAGCTGTTACTACTCTTGAAAGAGTTATTATTAGTGATTTTTTTTCACAACATAAAACAAGTGAAGAGGATTCTCCAATGTGTGAAGGGTGGATTTGGGGATTGGGCTGTGTGCCCCTAGGATTCTAGGCTCAGACTCTCTCTGGGTTCCCTCCTTGCCATCTGCCTGGTCTCCCCTGGCTCTTGTGAGTTTAATCTACTCCCTGGCCAGGAGATATCAAGTTTCGAAAGGCTGTGCCAGACTCTTTTTGTCTTCTCACTCCCTCTTCTTTCTTGTAGCATCTCATTCATGGCCACAGCTGCTGTTACCTCCTTTAAGCAGGGGAGTCACAAACTTAACTTCGTTCCATCAGAGTTTGCCTTTTGCCTGAATATCTGATCATCTACTTGATATTGTCTCTTTGATCTCTTGAAGGAAACTCACTCAACTTGTCCAAACAGATTTTTCACTCCCCAAACCTGTTGTTCATCTAGTGTCTTCTATCTCAGTGAATATCACCCTATTCATCTCATTACATAAGCCAGGAGACGGGGAATTCACCGTTGACACCTTTCTCTTTTTTATCTATCCCTCATATTGAATCCAGCACCATTTTAGCTCCTAAAGAGCTCTGGCATGTGCACGATTCTCTTTCTCTCTCTCTCCCCCGCTATCACCCTGGTTCAGGCTGCTCTGGGAACCATCTTTCCTCTATTCCCATCCACCACACAGCAGCCAGAGTGGTTCTTCCAGAGGACAGATTTGATCATGTGACTCCATGGCTTAAAACTCTCCAGTTGTTTCTTACTTAGAACAAACATGGAAATTATTGACTTGGTCTACTGGGCCCTGTTGAGTCTGGCCACTTCTAGCCTGTGTAGCCTCGTCTTAAACCACCCTTCCCATGCCCTCTCAATTCTAGCCAAGCTGATCTTCTTTTCTACACCACAGGCTCCATGCACCCCATTCCCCCTGTCTCGACTCCTCATTGGCTTGGGTGAGTCATACTCATCTTGTAGTTCTAATTCCATATTACTGCCCAGGCATGCCTTTCCTGGCTGGGCTGAATCCTCTCTTACAGACTCTCATAACATTGCACTGCCACTTTGTAGTTCCTCTTAAAGTTACAATTGAGAAATTTTATGTATGTGATTATTAATCTCCCTCTTCCACTAGCCTGTGACCTCTGTGGAAACAAGAACCATGCCTGCTTTGGCCCCACTGCCAGTATAGTAGTTGGCATTGTAGATTGAGTAGAGGTCTCCTTATTGGGGGCAGTCAGGAGTTGCTAATTTCCTCTGCATGTTTTGGATGGTGTGGTAGACTCAATCCCAGATAACTCAGTAGGGGTAACCAGTCTGAACTACCACCACCATCATCCCAACCATGGGCACCTTCACCAGCATCTCATCATCATAATCACTGCCACTGACACTATCACTATCATCATCATCATCCTCCTCCTCCTCCTCGTCATTACTACCACTGGCACTCCCACCACCACTATCATCATCATCCTCATCACCACCATCATCATATCATCATTATCATCATCACTCCTTCATCATCATCCTGGTCATTTTAGCCCTTGTGTCACAGTAAGACAAGTTGGTATTTTTGCATTATGAAACACAGCCAGTCATTAATTAATTTCTTGGGAATATCAGAGTTCTGATAAGATTTATCTCAGATATTGATATTACAATGTTTGTTGAATTTTTAACTAAAAAAAGTGCTTTTGTTTCCTATCTCATAGAATTGGGTCTTCAGATGGGAAAACATGCAAATCCTTCCATGATTAAGACTTGGGATCTCATTCATTCATTAAACAAACATTGACTGAATGTCTATCGTGAGCCAGGCACTGTTTCAGGTGCTGGGAATACAGTGCCCTCATGGAACTTATAGAAGGAAATGAGCAACAGACAGATCAGAAGACATGTGGCATGTAAATGTTACAATGAAAACAAAACAGAGTGATATAATAGAGCCTGAGGAGGGTTACTTACAATTGCATAGTATGTTTGCGTTTTTGCTATGTGACAAGTGACATTAAAATCTCAGTGGCTTGTGGCAACAAGGACTTATTTGAGGGCTTCTTGTTTATTTATGGGCTCCTCATTCACCTTAGACAAATGGTGACTGGTAAGTATGTGAGCCTGTACTTCTCTCACTTGGTTGTCAGCAGAGTGAGTGATTGAGTAGAACCATTAACAGCTCTTAGGACCTCAGCTCAGACCTGAGCTGAGGCCCAGTGTCCCTTATGCCCATGTTCCTCTGGCCAAAGCAAATCACATGACTGACATTAACAGAGAGAAGAAGCTGCTCTGCTCAAGGAGACAGGCACTGCAAAGATATCTGGCAAGGATGTGGATGTCTTACTGGGGAAAAAAGAATTGTGACCCATAATCTAGTGTATTTCAGAAGGCTTGTGAAGCCCTCAGAGTAGGTGGCATTCGAGCTGACACCTGAAGAAAGAGAAGGAATCAGCCCTGTGATGAACTTGAGGACTAGTTCCAAGCAGAGGACTCAGTTGGGAGAAGGTCCCATGGCAGGAACAGACTTGAAGGAGTGAATGAAACAAAAAGAATCAAGTATGACTGGATGGGACTGAGCAAGAGGAGGCTTGGAGAGGTAGGCAGGTGCCTGGTCATATGGTCACGGTGCTGAGGTCTTGTAGGTCACAATCTGGAGTTTGGGTTTTGCAATGGGAAGAATGGTGGTGGGGGGTGGGGTGACACATCTATTTGTATTTTTCAAAACTCTGGCTGTATTTGCTTGCAGGTAAGGCAAACAGGGCAGGCCAGCTTTGAAAACTACATGAAGAATGATCTTAAACCTCAACGGCTTGTCTTTCTGAAAGATTTAAAGATGATCTTAGTAAACTGCAAGACAGTCTAACCCTGGCTTTAGTCCTTCTTCCTGTTGCTGAGTGTGGACTCTGTTTCTCAGGGCTGGCCCTCTCCGCCACTTGACTTGTCCTGGAGAAAGAGTGAGTTCAGGGTGGGTCCCAGATATGCTGCACACCACTCTGACACGACCTCCTTCTAATTCAGAGCAGAAGCCTCAATAAGGAATCACTTTAGAAGAAAGGCTGTGCTTTAATTTATTGTTTTTTCCCTAAAGTTTAAACATTCTCTGCACTTGAGTGGCTGTTGCTTATGCATCTGACTTATTTAGGCAATTTGCTATTGTGTGTGTGGTCCAGTCCAGCCTGTTTCAGTAAAGTGTATGTTAGATGCTTGGAAATTCTCCAGGGAGCATTTTGTGTGTGTGTGTGTGTGTGTGTGTGTGTGTGTGTGTGTGTGTGTGTGTGTGAGAGAGAGAGAGAGAGAGAGAGAGGAGGAGGAGGAGGAAGGGAGGGAGAGAAAATGGATGGAGGAAAAGAAAGAGGGTGAGAAGAAGCAGGGAGAGGAAGTGAGGGGAGGGGGGAGAGGGAAAAGAGGGAGAGAAAAGGAGAGAGAAAGGGGGACAAGGAGGGAGAGAGAGAATTCTAACTAGCGTCTCAAGCATGATGTTCACAGATGAATAGTACACACTTAATTTGAAGAAACGATTCCTTTTCTTAAATTTTGGCTATTGTCAGTCATATTGCAGGCACACTGATATGGTTTAAATTAGCATTGTGGAAGCAATATACTGCAGAGGAGTGCGTGACTAAATTATTAAGAGCGATCTGTGAGGATCAAGCACGAAACCGTCTCAGCAAATAGAAAAACTTTATATGGTGCTTTTCGCCAGCTGTGTCCCTGGTCATTGAGCACAACGTGTAACAGTTTGCCCATGGACTATTTTGGGAAAAACAGTCGTTTCATCAAGGGTACGGCTTGGGTTTGAAATTTTGTTTGGATCACTTGCCAAGAAATTGGCTTCCAAAAATCAAATATGAAAAATGTTAAGAGAATTGGAAACTAAGGCAGGGAGCTCTGCTTGCCAAATTTTAACTATTACTAACCTGTTAGAAAATATCATCACAGGCCAGGCATAGTGGCTCACGCCTGTAGCCCCAGCTACTCGGGAGGCTGAGGCAGGAAAATCGCTTGAACCTGGGAGGCAGAGGTTGCAGTGAGCCGGGATTGCACCACTGTACTCCAGCCTGGGGGACAGAGCAAGACTCCATCTCAAAAAAAGAAAAAAAGAAAAAAAATACTATCACAGGTACAACATAATTTGTTCCTGTGCTACAATTTCTGTAATGCTCTTATAGATAAGAAATATTAGAAGATTTAAAAGTAAAAGGGCTAAAATGAAGTCTTGGCTTTGTCACTTGTGAGTGGTGTGGACTTGGGCAAGGCATCTCACCTCTTTGTTCTTTAGTTTATTCTTCTGTCAACTGAGAGTGGTAGTGTGTCCTTCCCAGGTTTTTGAGGAAAATAAATGAGATCATCTTTGTGAAAGGCCTCTTTAAACTTTCAGGTGTGTGCAGATATGTATGATAACTTTTATTCATGATATCAATGAGCAGAAGGTCATCTCTGAGCACTGTAATTATAGAATTAGGAAATAAGAATTTCAACATTTTTGAAAATCCCTGGGATTATTTAATTGAATAATCAAAGAAAATAGCCAGGGCAAATGTGTCTGTCAACTCCAGCCCTTGGGGAGTGATGGGAAGATGGTGGGAAACAGATTGTAACCAAAAAAAAAAAAAAAAGAGAGAATAAATCTGCATGAACTTTAAATATGATGTTGTTTTGAATCAGGTAAACCAATAAAGTACTTTGAACCCTCATCTTATTTTCATTTCCACATATTATAGGTCCATCAGCTTTTGATAGAGAGTGAAACACCAGGTTAGGAGCAGCTACAGGTATGGGGCACTGGGAGGGTGCTTGCCACAGAGTGGGGCAGACCTGAGGCAGGTGTGAGGCCTCAATATCAGATATTCCCTGTATCTCAAACACGCAGGAGCCTGCCAAAGCTCCTGCCTCCCAGCACGACATAATCACTCAGGATCTGTTTATTGCATTGATGAACAAATGAATTAATGGAGATGAAAGGAGGAACTGGGGATCTAGATCAAAATCTGCTCATCCCTCAAGTCCCAGCTGACGTCCCACCTCATTGGTGTGCCCATTCCACCTGGTTGGTGTCCTCTCCACCCTGATTCTCACAGCTTCTACCATTGGCAGAATCGCTTGGGCTATTCTTTACTTCATTCGGCTCATTTTTAAGAGAAGAGGTTTTGGGTAATTTTTCCCCTACGATGTTAGTTGCCCTTTGCACTGAAGACACAAAGGAGAAGGAGCGGCGTCCTCCACTGTCATTGAGCTCACAGCCTCGAGGGCACAGAGGGTATAAAGCTCAATAACCAACGTGTTCCAATGTTATACAAATGGCCAACAAGCCCATGAAAAGATGCTCAACATCTTTAGCGACTGACAAAAAGTAAATCAAAATCACAATGAGGCTGGGCACGGTGGCTCACACCTGTAATCCCAGCACTATGGGAGGCCGAGGTCAGGAGTTCGAAACCCGCCTAGCCAACATAGTGAAACCCCATCTCTACTAAAAAAAAAAAAAAAAAAAAAATTACAAACATTAGCCGGCTGTGGTGGCATGCACCTGTAGTCCCAGCTACTCGGGAGGCTGAGGCAAGAGAATTGCTTGAACCTGGGAGGCACAAGTTGCAGTGAGCCAAGATCGTACTATTGCATTCCAGCCTGGGCAACAGAGTTAGACTCTGTTTCAAAAATAAAACCCCAATGAGGAACAACTTCATACCCACTAGGATGGCAATAATAATAATAATAAAAGGAAAAAAAGCGTTGGTGAGGATATGGAGAATTGGAACCCTCACGCACTACTGCTGGGGATGTAAAATAGTGCAGCCACTATGGAGACAGTTTGGAGTTTCCTCAAACATTTAATCATAGAATTAGCCTATGATCCAGCAATTCTGCTCCTAAGTATATACCCTAAAGAATTGAAAACAGATGTTAAAAAAATACATGAATGTTTACAGCAGACCTATTTACAATAGCCAAAAGATGTGGACATCTCAAATGTCTATCAACAAATGAATAAAAATGTGGCATAGCCATACAATGGAATAGTATTCAGTCATAAAAAGGAACAAAGTGTTGATACATGCTACAACATGGATGAACCTTGAAAATACTATGTTAGATGAAAGAAGCCAGACACTAAGGGTTACATATTGAATGATTCAATTTATATGAAATATCAAAAATTGGTACATCCATAGAGGCAGAAAGATTTGTGGTTGCCAGAACTGGGAGCAGGTGAGAATGGGGAGTGGCTGCTTAATGGCTACAGAATTTCCTTTTGAAGTGATGAAAATTCTTAGAATTAACAGTAATACATGCACAACATTGTGAATGTACTTAATGCCATTAAATTGTACTTGTTTTTTTTTTGTTTTTTGAGATGGAGTCTCACTCTCACCCAGGCTGGAATGCAGTAGCACGATCTCAGCTCACTGCAATCTCTGCCTCCTGGGCTCAAGCGATTCTCCCGTCTCAGCCTCCCGAGTAGCTGGGACTACAGGCGCGTGCCACCACATCCGGCTAATTTTTTGTATTTTTAATAGAGATGGGGTTTCACCATGTTAGCCAGGATGGTCTCGATCTCCCGACCTCGTGATCTGCCGGCCTCGGCCTCCCGAAGTGCTAGGATTACAGATGTAAGCCACCGCGCCCAGCCTAAATTGTACATTTTAAGTGGTTTTATTTGACATCAATTTTACCCCAATATATTAGTGAAAAAAAAATACGGACAACTACTTATGGTTTAATGAGGACTATATGAGATGTGTGGTCCCAGCACTGTAAGGACATGGGTGGAGAGAGACTGCCCCTGTCTAGGGGTGTTGGAAAGGACAGGTTTGTGGAAGGAGATGACCTCATCTGTAAGGATCTTGAAAGAAGGGTGCTCCACGTAGAGGGAGGTATGAGTATGGAAACGTGAATAAGCATGATTTGTTTTTGAAACATGAGACTTCTTACTTCTTGCAAGGTTGGCAAGTAGAACAGGCTAAAAATGGTATAATGAAATTAAAAGAGCAAACTAACATTTATTGAGCATCACTATGGGCCAGGCAGCATGTTAAGGACTTTGTGTCAATTAGGTTAATTCTCCCAACAATTCTAATTTCTTTTTTTCTTTTTCTTTTTCTTTCTTTCTTTTTTTTTTTTTTTTTTTGAGACAGAGTCTTGCTCTGTTGCCCAGCCTGGAGTGCAGTGGCGTGATCTTGGCTCACTGCAACCTCCACTTCCCAGGTTCAAGTGATTCTCATGCCTCAGCCTCCTGAGTAGCTGAGATTACAGGATGTGCCATCACGCCTGGCTAATTTTTGTATTTTTTTAGTAGAGATGGGGTTTCACCATGTTGGTCAGGCTGTTCTCAAAATCCTGACCTCGTGATCCACCCTCCTTGGCCTCTCAAAATGCTGGGATTACAGACGTGAGCCACCGTGCCTGGCCAACTTTAATTTCTTTTTCCAGTTTTCATCACTAATATAGCTGGTGTGAGAGAAGGCAATTTGTCCAACGTTGTGTGGAATCTTCACTTGCACAACTATATCTAAAGAGCACACACAGAGGTGGGTGTTTGTAAAAAGATGAGCATGAGGTGTCATCCCTCCTGCTTAATGCCCCTTTATAAATTCCAACCTGTATTCAGGGATGGCAGAACCAAATATAAATGTGTGTGTTATTGATCTCCTGTGTGTTAGGTTATAGGAGACAGTTGTGAGATGGTGTTCCTTTTTATTACAGTTGTAAAAATAGTTAAAATATGTTTAAGCAGACCTAGACCAGACTTTGGTGGGTCACAGGTTCAACAGAACACAATTTGGAAACCACTGCTCACATTGTTTTATCAGACAATATTCAGTCTTGTTCAATCATATCATGTAAGTTTGCAAGTAGATTACAGTCTTACTCTGGCTCACCTATGAGTCATTTCTCAGCATGTTACCTGTAATATGTGTTCAAAAATTTATTGTTCAAACACAGGGTTATTCTTTTGTCCTCAGGACTCCTGGGAGTCAAACCTGATGAGCTGATCATTTGTCCAACTCATTGTATACTTCTGTAGTGTCTCTTTATGAGTAATTTCATTTTTGACCTTTGTAACTGCTGGAAGATTCTTTATAGTTCTCCTATATCCCTCATATCATCGTTAAAATATGTTTCATTTTAGAATGATTTTAGATTTACAAAAAAATTGCAAAGATAATAGAGTTCCTGTATACCTCACACCTAGTTTCCCCATTATTGACTTTTTTTTTTTTTTTTTTTTTGAGATGGAGTCTTGCTCTGTCACCCAGGCTGGAGTGCAGTGGCATGACCTCAGCTCACTGCAATATCTGCCTCCCGGTATCAAGCAATTCTGCTGCCTCAGCCTCTGGAGTACCTGGGATTACAGGCATGTGTCACCACACCCAGCTAGTTTTTGTATTTTTAGTAGAGATGGGGTTTCACCATGTTGGCCAGGCTGGTCTTGAACTCCTGACCTCAAGTGATCCACCCGCCTCAGCCTCCCAAAGTGCTGGGATTACAGGCATGAGCCACCATACCCAGCTGACATGTTTTATTAGTGTGGTACGTTTGTCATAAATGAATTAATATTAATACATTATTATTATTAAGTCCATGTGCTATTCTGATTTCTATAGCTTTCATCTAATCTCCTTTTTTGGTTCCAGGATCCCAATACAGGATCCCACCCAGGATCTCATATCACGTTTAGCTGTCATGTTTCCTAAGCTTCCCCTTGGCGGTGACAGTTTCTCAGACTTCCCTTGTTTTCGATGACTTTCCTCATTTTGATCTGAAATGCTGGTCAAGTATGTCATAAAATGTCCCTCGATTGGGATTTTTTTCCTGCTTTTTTTTTTCATGATCAGGGTAGGGTTATGGGTTTGGTGGGGAGGTAAGGTGCTATTCTCATCATACTGTGTCTAGGGTACATTCTATCAATGTGACTCATGGCTGTTGATGTTGACATTAACTGCCTGCTGAGGAGTGTTTGCCAGGCCTCTCTGCTGCAAAGCAGGTTACTCCTTTCCCTGCTTACATACTGTGCTCCTGAGAAGGAAGCCAGTGGGTAAGGTGCACACTGGAGTGGAACGTTATGTTCCACCTCCTTGAGCTTTAGACCAGGGGTCCCTCACCCCGAGTCACAGACCGGTACTGGTCTGTAGTCTGTGAGGAACTGGGCGGCACAGCAGGAGGTGAATGGCAGGTAGGTGAGCATTACCACCTGAGTTCCGCCTCCTATCAGATCAGTGGCAGCATTAGATTCTCATAGGAGCGTGAGCCCTACTGTGAACTGTGCATGGGAGGGATCTAGGTTGCACACTCCTTATGAGAATTTAATACCTGTTGATCTAAGGTGGAACAGTTTCATCCTGAAACCATCTCTCCACCCCTCCTGATCTGTGGAAAAATTGTCTTCCATGAAACCGGTCACGGGCCAAAAAGGTTGGGGACTTCCGCTTTAGACCATCAAAACGTTTTCTTCTTTCTATTCTCAATGAAGGAGGGCATTTGGCTGGTACAAAGGAGAAATGTCTACCTGGGAAGTGGGGGCTGCTGTTCACTGCATCACTGACCTCTATGTACTACATACCATTAGTGCCCCCTGCCTTCAGATGGGACACAAGTACCCCAAGATGTTTCCAAATATGTCCTGGGGGGCAAGATTCTCCCATCTCTAGCCTCTGGTTGAGAACTACTGCCTTACAGTAAATCATGGTGCTGAGATGACACTGCAAAGAAAGATCTAAAAGTTACATATATGGTAAAATAGAATATTTCTTCCCCAGGCACAAAATTGGGGAATGCCCCCATTCATGAGTTAAACTTGACAGAAAACTCAGGAAATATATATATTTATTTAGTTTCAAAGTACTGCCCAATTCCAGGGACATAGAACACAGAATGAATGGTTGTGTTTTCAGGCATGCAATTCATAGGATACAGCATGAATGGTGCCACCTGAAGTTGTGCAAGGCAATGGCCCTGAATTTTCAATCCTAAAGACATTTCTAGCATGCTTCTCCCTTTGTGTTAGTCAGGAGGGATAAGGTTATGCATGTTAACAAACATCCCCCACATTTTAGTGGCTTAAAACATCTAAGATTTCTCATTCAGGCTACATGTCCTGTGAGGGTCACAGATGATTCTGCTCCTTATAGATATTCAGAAACCCAGGCTGTTGGAGGCTCTGTCTTTCATGTTATTCAACAATCTTTATAGCAGAGAAAAGTGAGTGCTGCAGTGTCTTACCTGATAATTATATCTTTCTGGAAGGGACAGTCATCAGACTGCACACTTTCCATTGGTCAAATCAAGCCACAAGGCTATGTCTAACTTCAAGAGACCATGAAAAAACAATCTCACCATGTACCTGGAAGGAGGTGACTCAGGGTTCTTGTTAACAGCCCTAATAACCATCACAGCTTTGAAATACAAAACATGGTACTATCATGACTAAGCTGTTATGGAAGAATCAATATATAAATAATTCATCAGATGCCATCCTGCCTTCATGGCAAGACCTCAAAAATATTTGTGGAATAAAATGGGCATCTCAAAACATCCAGAATTTTTTCAGGGAGAGAAAAGTTACAAAAGGAGTCATCAGCACAGCAGATGTTTCAACCAAGTCTAAACCAAGATTCGGGGTTTGTTTGGGTTTCAACTGTGCCATGACTTAATATCCCATGGCTAAATATAATGTCTTAATATTTATCCCCATTGGAGAAGGTGGTGGAATCGGAGTTTTGTGTGAAGGTTTCTCTACGTGTGTCTTTGGGAGGAAAGTTGGAGATGGTAGTGACCCACCGCCTCCTTCCCAGCCTGCCTTCATGGACCATGAGGTCTCAGCCCTGGCGAGAGAGAAAGCTGCAAACGAAGAGCTGAAGGAGCTGTTTCAACAAAGCACTTGTAAGATTCTGAACATCAGTAGTGTGGCTTAGGTGCCTTGATGGTGATGGACCACTGTAGACTGCAGAAGAAGTCACCTCCTCATTCCTCTATAGATATGCAATTAGATCCCTCAGGGTGGGTGTGACATCACCCTGGCAGTGAAGGGGAAGGCATGACAGATGTGCCTTCCTTAGGGAGAAGTAGGAAGGCTGGAATGAGGAGGTAGGTGACATGCTCCTGTGGTCTCTTGGAAATAACTGCAGGAAACCAAGGCAGAGGGCTGATTTCTTGTGGAGAAGCAGGTGAAGTTCAAGAGTTAGCAGAATCTGGGCATTAATTTAATATAATCTCATTTATATCCAAAGGCTTATGAAACCTGGGGAAACTCCAGTTATGAGACAATTAAAGACAGATTTTAAAGAGCACATGGAAGGAAGGGACCAGGCTAAGATGTTGGCTGATAGGAAGCTCTGTTAATGGGAGCTCAGTAAAAGGGTTATTTAGGTGTTTTAGGTTTTGGTTCTCCTTGGGCATAATAGCTTTTGCCTGCTATTGAATCCCAGTGCTTATGATAATATGGAACTTATGTTAAAAAAAAATGAGTCTAGGGGAGTTTAAGTACTGTATTGTCAAACTAAAGTATTGTTTAGAGACAGTATGTGTGTATATGTGTGTGTGTTTGTGTGTAGAAACACATATAACTACCACTGAGGTATGTTTGTACTGCGGTATATGTGTGTGAAATTATCACTATGGGCATGTCTTGGCTTATGCATATTTGCTTAATGTGTACCTTTCACTTACAACCCTTCATAAACATAGGTACCCTGCTGTTTAGAAGAGTGTGGTTTGGGACGTGGGACAGCACCCTGGGCTATCATCTAGCAATGAAGTGAGATTGCTTGTCTCCTGGGAATGGTGAAACATTCCATTCTCACCCACCAGGTTTCCAGGGCTAAAGTGTTGTTTGTGATGATTTGATGTTTATTCATGTGGTAAGGTTTATTTTTGTTAAGTGCCTGTGAGTCAACAGCTATACTATATTCTACCAGGAGAAAGCAGCCCACTCTCTAGCATACATCTTTCAAATTTACTTAGGTGAAGAAGGAAGACCCCAAAGAAATGTCTTTGAAGTCATCTGCCTCCAGAAGAAAGACTGATTGATATTTGTCCTCAGAACTACCATTGTTGATGTGCATAACAACCCAAAATAAAATTTGCAACATAATGAACCTAGGATGATGGGCTAGGAGAAGGTGAGGATAGAGGCAGGTGGGGACAGGCGCTTTCTTTGTTCAGTGAAAGATGTAAGTATTGTTAAGATGAAGAAATAGATGGGGAGAATGTAACTATGGATCTTAACAAGTTAGGAGCAAGGATTAGAAAACAAAACTAGAGGGGAGGAGCCAAGATGGCCGAATAGGAACAGCTCCGGTCTACAGCTCCCAGCGTGAGCGACGCAGAAGACGGGTGATTTCTGCATTTCCATCTGAGGTACCGTGTTCATCTCACTAGGGAGTGCCAGACAGTGGGTGCAGGTCAGTGGGTGAGCGCACCGTGCGCCAGCTGAAGCAGGGGCGAGGCATTGCCTCACTCGGGAAGTGCAAGGGGTCAGGGAGTTCCCTTTCCAGGGGTGACAGACGGCACCTAGAAAATCGGGCCACTCCCTCCCAAATACTGTGCTTTTCCGACGGGCTTAGGAAACGGTGCACCAGGAGATTATAGCCTGCACCTGGCTCAGAGGGTCCTACGCCCATGGAGTCTTGCTGATTGCTAGCACAGCAGTCTGAGATCAAACAGCAAGGCGGCAGCGAGGCTGGGGGAGGGGCACCCGCCATTGCCCAGGCTCACTTAGGTAAACAAAGCAGCCGGGAAGCTCCAACTGGATGGAGCCCACCACAGCTCAAGGAGGCCTGCCAGCTTCTGTAGGCTCCACCTCTGGGGGCAGGGCACAGACAAACAAAAAGACAGCAGTAACCTTTGCAGACTTAAATGTCCCTGTCTGACAGCTTTGAGGAGAGCAGAGGTTCTCCCAGCACACAGCTGGAGATCTGAGAATGGGCAGACTGCCTCCTCAAGTGGGTCCCTGACCCCTGACCCCCGAGCAGCCTAACTGGGAGGCACCCCCCAGCAGGCGCAGACTGACACCTCACATGGCCAGCCGGGTACTCCAACAGATCTGCAGCTGAGGGTCCTGTCTGTTAGAAGGAAAACTAACAAACAGAAAGGACATCCACACCAAAAACCCATCTGTACATCACCATCATCAAAGACCAAAAGTAGATAAAACCACAAAGATGGGGGAAACTCTAAAAAGCAGAGTGCCTCTCCTCCTCCAAAGGAATGCAGTTCCTCACCAGCAATGGAACAAAGCTGGATGGAGAATGACTTTGACGAGCTGAGAGAAGAAGGCTTCAGACGATCAAATTACTCCGAGCTACGGGAGGATATTCAAACCAAACGCAAAGAAGTTGAAAACTGAAAAAAATTGAGAAGAATGTATAACTGGAATAACCAATACAGAGAAGTGCTTAAAGGAGCTGATGGAGCTGAAAACCAAGACTTGAGAACTACGTGAAGAATGCAGAAGCCTCAGGAGCCGATGCGATCAAATGGAAGAAAGGGTATCAGCAATGGAAGATGAAATGAATGAAATGAAGCGAGAAGGGAAGTTTAGAGAAAAAAGAATAAAAAGAAACGAGCAAAGCCTCCAAGAAATATGGGACTATGTGAAAAGACCAAATCTACGTCTGATTGGTGTACCTGAAAGTGACGGGGAGAATGGAACCAAGTTGGAAAATACTCTGCAGGATATTATCCAGGAGAACTTCCCCAATCTAGCAAGGCAGGCCAGCATTCAGATTCAGGAAATAGAGAGAACGCCACAAAGATACTCCTCGAGAAGAGCAACGCCAAGACACATAATTGTCAGATTCACCAAAGTTGAAATGAAGGAAAAAATGTTAAGGGCAGCCAGAGAGAAAGGTCGGGTTGCCCTCAAAGGGAAGCCCATCAGACTAACAGCGGATCTCTCGGCAGAAACCCTACAAGCCAGAAGAGAGTGGGGGCCAATATTCAACATTCTTAAAGAAAAGAATTTTCAACCCAGAATTTCATATCCAGCCAAACTAAGCTTCATAAGTGAAGGAGAAATAAAATACTTTAGAGACAAGCAAATGCTGAGAGATTTTGTCACCACCAGGCCTGCCCTAAAAGAGCTCCTGAAGGAAGCGCTAAACATGGAAAGGCACAACCGGTACCAGTCGCTGCAAAATCATGCCAAAATGTAAAGACCATCGAGACTAGGAAGAGACTGCATCAACTAACGAGCGAGCAAAATAACCAGCTAACATCATAATGACAGGATCAAATTCACACATAACAATATTAACTTTAAATGTAAATGGACTAAATACTCCAATTAAAAGACACAGACTGGCAAATTGGATAAAGACTCAATACCCATCAGTGTGCTGTATTCAGGAAACCCATCTCACATGCAGAGACACACATAGGCTCAAAATAAAAGGATGGAGGAAGATCTACCAAGCAAATGGAAAACAAAAAAAGGCAGGGGCTGCAATCCTAGTCTCTGATAAAACAGACATTAAACCAACAAAGATCAAAAGAGACACAGAAGGCCATTATATAATGGTAAAGGAATCAATTCAACAAGAAGAGCTAACTATCCTAAATATATATGCACCCAATACAGGAGCACCCAGATTCATAAAGCAAGTCCTGAGTGACCTACAAAGAGACTTAGACTCCCACACATTAATAATGGGAGACTTTAACACCCCACTGTCAACATTAGACAGATCAATGAGACAGAAAGTCAACAAGGATACCCAGGAATTGAACTCAGCTCTGCACCAAGCGGACCTAATAGACATCTACAAAACTCTCCACCCCAAATCAACAGAATATACATTTTTTTCAGCACCACACCACACCTATTCCAAAATTGACCACGTACTTGGAAGTAAAGCTCTCCTCAGTAAATGTAAAAGAACAGAAATTATAACAAACCATCTCTCAGATCACAGTGCAATCAAGCTAGAACTCAGGATTAAGAATCTCACTCAAAACCGCTCAACTACATGGAAACTGAACAACCTGCTCCTGAATGACTACTGGGTACATAACGAAATGAAGGCAGAAATAAAGATGTTCTTTGAAACCAATGAGAACCAAGACACAACATACTAGAATCTCTGGGATGCATTCAAAGCAGTGTGTAGAGGGAAATTTATAGCACTAAATGCCCACAAGAGAAAGCAGGAAAGATCCAAAATTGACACCCTAACATCACAATTAAAAGAACTAGAAAAGCAAGAGCAAACACATTCAAAAGCTAGCAGAAGGCAAGAAATAACTAAAATCAGAGAAGAACTGAAGGAAATAGAGACACAAAAAACCCTTCAAAAAATTAATGAATCCAGAAGCTGGTTTTTTGAAAGGATCAACAAAATTGATAGACTGCTAGCAAGATTAATAAAGAAAAAAAGAGAGAAGAATCAAATAGATGCAATAAAAAATGATAAAGGGGATATCACCACCGATCCCACAGAAATACAAACTACCATCAGAGAATACTACAAACACCTCTACGCAAATAAACTAGAAAATCTAGAAGAAATGGATAAATTCCTCAACACATTCACCCTCCCAAGACTAAACCAGGAAGAATTTGAATCTCTGAATAGACCAATAACAGGAGCTGAAATTGTGGCAATAATCAATAGCTTACCAACCAAAAAAAGTCCAGGACCAGATGGATTCACAGCCGAATTCTACGAGAGGTACAAGGAGGAACTGGTACCATTCCTTCTGAAACTATTCCAATCAATAGAAAAAGAGGGAATCCTCCCTAACTCATTTTATGAGGCAGCATCATCCTGATACCAAAGCCGGGCAGAGACACAACAAAAAAAGAGAATTTTAGACCAATATCCTTGATAAACATTGATGCAAAAATCCTCAATAAAATACTGGCAAACCGAATCCAGCAGCACATCAAAAAGCTTATCCACCATGATCAAGTGGGCTTCATCCCTGGGATGCAAGGCTGGTTCAATATATGCAAATCAATAAATGTAATCCAGCATATAAACAGAACCAAAGACAAAAACCACATGATTATCTCAATAGATGCAGAAAAGGCCTTTGACAAAATTCAACAACCCTTCATGCTAAAAACTCTCAATAAATTAGGTATTGATGGGATGTATCTCAAAATAATAAGAGTATCTATGACAAACCCACAGCCAATATCATACTGAATGGGCAAAAACTGGAAGCATTCCCTTTGAAAACTGGCACAAGACAGGGATGCCTTCTGTCACCACTTCTATTCAACATAGTGTTGGAAGTTCTGGCCAGGGCAATTAGGCAGGAGAAGGAAATAAAGGGTATTCAATTAGGAAGAGGAAGTCAAATTGTCCCTGTTTGCAGATGACATGATTGTATATCTAGAAAACCCCATTGTCTCAGCCCAAAATCTCCTTAAGCTGATAAGCAACTTCAGCAAAGTCTCAGGATACAAAATCAATGCACAAAAATCACAAGCATTCTTATACACCAATAACAGACAAACAGAGAGCCAAATCATGAGTGAACTCCCATTCACAATTGCTTCAAAGAGAATAAAATACCTAGGAATCCAACTTACAAGAGATGTGAAGGACCTCTTCAAGGAGAACTACAAACCACTGCTCAAGGAAATAAAAGAGGATACAAACAAATGGAAGAACATTCCATGCTCATGGGTAGGAAGAATCAATATCGTGAAAATGGCCATACTGCCCAAGATAATTTACAGATTCAATGCCATCCCCATCAAGCTACCAATGACTTTCTTCACAGAATTGGAAAAAACTACTTTAAAGTTCATATGGAACCAAAAAAGAGCCCACATCGCCAAGTCAATCCTAAGCCAAAAGAACAAAGCTGGAGGCATCACACTACCTGACTTCAAACTATACTACAAGGCTACAGTAACCAAAACAGCATGGTACTGGTACCAAAACAGAGATATAGATCAATGGAACAGAACAGAGCCGTCAGAAATAATGCCACATATCTACAAGTATCTGATCTTTGACAAACCTGACAAAAACAAGAAATGGGGAAAGGATTCCCTATTTAATAAATGGTGCTGGGAAAACTGGCTAGCCATATGGAGAAAGCTGAAACTGGATCCCTTCCTTACACCTTATACAAAAATCAATTCAAGATGGATTAAAGACTTAAACGTTAGACCTAAAACCATAAGAACCCTAGAAGAAAACCTAGGCGTTACCATTCAGGACATTGGCATGGGCAAGGACTTCATGTCTAAAACACCAAAAGCAATGGCAACAAAAGCAAAAATTGACAAATGGGATCTAATTAAACTAAAGAGCTTCTGCACAGCAAAAGAAACTACCATCAGAGTGAACAGGCAACCTACAAAATGGGAGAAAAGTTTTGCAACCTACTCATCTGACAAAGGGCTAATATCCAGAATCTACAATGAACTCCAACAAATTTACAAGAAAAAAACAAACAACCCCATCAAAAAGTGGGCAAAGGACATGAAGACACTTCTCAAAAGAAGACATTTGTGCAGCCAAAAGACACATGAAAAAATGCTCACCATCACTGGCCATCAGAGAAATGCAAATCAAAACCACAATGAGATACCATCTCACACCAGTTAGAATGGCAATCATTAAAAAGTCAGGAAACAACAGGTGCTGGAGAGGATGTGGAGAAATAGGAACACTTTTACACTGTTGGTGGGACTGGAAACTAGTTTAACCCTTGTGGAAGTCAGTGTGGAGATTCCTCAGGGATCTAGAACTAGAAATTCCATTCAACCCAGCCATCCCATTACTGGGTATATACCCAAAGGACTATAAATCATGCTGCTATAAAGACACATGCACACGTATGTTTACTGCGGCATTATTCACAATAGCAAAGACTTGGAACCAACCCAAATGTCCACCAATGATAGACTGGATTAAGAAAATGTGGCACATATACACCATGGAATACTATGCAGCCATAAAAAATGATGAGTTCATGTCCTTTGTAGGGACGTGGATGAAATTGGAAATCATCATTCTCAGTAAACTATCGCAAGAACAAAAAACCAAACACCGCATATTCTCACTCATAGGTGGGAACTGAACAATGAGAACACATGGACACAGGAAGGGGAACATCACACTCTGGGGACTGTTGTGGGGTGGGGGGAGGGGTGAGGGATAGCATTGGGAGATATACCTAATGCTAGATGATGAGTTCGTGGGTGCAGCGCACCAGCATTGCACATGTATACATATGTAACTAACCTGCACATTGCACACATGTACCATAAAACCTAAAGTATAATAATAATAAGTAAAAAAACAAAAAAAACCAAAACAACAAGAAAAAAAAGAAATTGAGACATAGCATCTTATAGGATGGAATATTAGAATTGACTTAACCATTCTTTTATTGATTGCATTTTTCCTGTATTTTAAACAATGCTACAAAAAATATATTTCCATGTGCGAGCTGGAAAAAAGAAAAAATAAAAATAAAAAAAAGAAAACAAAACTAGAATGTATAAGTTTCTAACAGGTGAAAAGTTTACCGAATGGAAAGCAAGAAACAAAAAGAAAAAAGTACACAAAGAAAGTGCAATAAATAGAGAAAAAAGTAAAATAAAATGGCAGAAGTAAATCCAAATGTAACCATAATTGCAATACATATAAATTGACCCATCAAAAGACAGAAGTACTCAGATTGGATACAATATTAAGATCCAGCAATATTTTGTCAGTAAGAGAGTAGTGATGGACGGCAATCTGGTTAGGGTAATAACAAAAGGATAAAAAAAAATACAGTTGACCCTTGAACAACGTGGGTTCGAACTACATGGGTTCACTTACGCACTGAATTTTTAAAATAAAAGTTACACTGAATGTGCCCGCCTCTCCTGCCTCCCCTTCCTCCCCTTCCACCTTCTCCACCTCTTCTGTCCCTTCTGCCCCTTCTGCCTTTTCTGCCTCTGAGGGGCAGGACTAACCCCTCCACTACCTTCTTCTCCTCAGCCTATCTAACATAAAGATGATGAGGATGAAGACTTTTACGATGATCTACTTCCACTTAATGAATAGTAAATGTATGTTCTCTTCATTTTCTTAATAACATTTTCTTTGCTCTAGCTTAGTTTAAGAATACAGTGTATAAAACATATGCAAAATATACAAATACAAAATATATATATATACAAAATATACATATACAAAATATGTGTTAATAGCCTGTTTCTGTTATAGCTAAGGATTTCAGTCAACAGTAGGCTATTAGTAGTTAAGTTTTAGGGGAGTCAAAAGTTATATGTGGGTTTTCGACAGCATAGGGGTCAGTGCCCCTAATCCCTGGAGAGTTAAAGGACCAACTGTAGTAGGGAAATGTGAACCACAAGAAAGCCGTGATAGCAATATTTATATCTGATGAAATATGATTAAAAACAAAAATCACTTAAGGGCAAAGAAGGACGTGACATATTTATAAGTGTAGCAATAGAATAATATCATAATGAACATAAATGTACTTGATAATATTGTCTTAAAAATATGTAAAATGTCAGTCAACTATGGGAAGAAACAGGTAAGTCAACAATTGTGGACAGAAATTTTAAAACAGCTTTCTCAAACTGATAGGTTAAGCAGACCAAAGACAAGCAAAGATATAAAAGATCCAAATAATACAATAAGTGGAGAAACCAGTAGATATGTATGGAATTCTATGCCCAACAAACAGTAAAGGTACATTTTATTTTGAGAATGGATTATTCATAAAACATTTACAATTTACTAGGCTACCAAGAAAAGTTCTATATTCCAAAAAGAATCCTGTTTAATACATCATATGTTCAATTATAAAGATGCAGTAAAATAAGGAATCAGTTGCAACAGAAAGCTAAAAAGTAATGCATATATCTGAAACCCAAATAACTTGGTTAAACAATGATTAACAGAAATGATGAAATATTTAAAAGTAAACACAATTTTTTTTTTTTTTTTTGAGATGGAGTCTCGATTTGTCACCCAGGCTGGAGTGCAGTGGCGTGATCTTGGCTCACTGCAACCTCCATCTCCCGGTTTCAAGCGATTCTCCTGCCTCAGCCTCCTGAATAGCTGGGATTACAGGCACACGCCACTACGCCTGGCTAATTTTTGTATTTTTAGTAGAGACGGGGTTTCATCATGTTGGTCAGGCTGGTCTCGAACACTTGACCTCATGATCCTCCTGCCTTGCTCTCCCACAGTGCTGGGATTACAGGTATGAGCCACTGTGCCCGGCCCAGAAATGTTTTAAAAACTATCAAAATTTGTAAGACAGCTAAAATAGTAACCAGTGGAAAGATATAGCTTTAGACACATTTATTTGAAAACAACAAAGACCAACAACAAATTATTTGTGTTCAAATGAAGAAGTTGGAAAAGGAAGAAACTCTCCCAAAATTTTGTTCCCCAAAAGGAACAAAATTTATTATAGAGATATAATAAATTTATGATAAAATTTAAGGTACACTAAAAATAAAGAAGATTAATAAAACCAAAATCTAGTACTTTGAAAAACATCAATAAGAGAAGCACTTTCTTTCTGGCAGGACTGATCGAGAGAAAGAGAAAATAAAATTACAGAATGAAAAAGAGGGAAATAAAATAGACACAGCTGAGAAAAATATTATGGAAGAATATTATGAAAAACTATCCGATATATTTGAAATCTACCTGAAATGGAAACTTTCAAGGAAAGTTTTCCATGAGAACTGTATTTCTGGAAAAATATAAAATGCCAAAAATAGTGAAAAAGAAACTGGAAAAATTTAATAAACCAGTAAGCAATAATGAAATTAAAAATGGTGATAAAGCTCTTTTATTCCCCAAAAGCCCCAGATCCAGTGGTTTTATAAGTAAATTCCACCAGTTTTAGAAAATAAACAACTCTGGGAAATAGAAAAATGATGAGACATTAGAAATTATTTTATGAGATTATTGTATTTTTTATTGCAAATTCTGCCAAGGACAGTACAAAAGGCCAATGTGACTTTTGAACATATAGGTAAAAAATGCAAAATGAAATATTAGCTAATGAAATTTTAGAAAGTGAAAGTAACAAACAGTTGATCATGGAGGGTTTAGCCAAGAAAAGCAAAGATGGTTCAACCTCAGAAAGTGTATTGCTAAATTAATCCACAAAAGAAAAATATCTTGATCATCTTAATAGATACAGAAAAAGCATTTTTATAAAGTTGAACATCCATTTATGTTAAAAGTCTCTTAGCACACCATGCCTAGAAAAGGACCTTTTTAATGTAGTAAAGATTTATGCCCCTAACCTACAGTAGACAACATACTTTAGACTTTGAAATCATCTTCTTTAAGATTAGAAACATATGCTGCTGCTACTTAATACAGTATCAAAAGCCCTGGACAATTCTAAGATAAAAACAAAACAATGTCAGTCTAATGGTTGGGAGGAAGAGTATTAAATTGTCATTTGCTGATGATATCTCAATGGAAATCTGTCAAAATAAACAGAAAAAGATTAGAATAAGAGAGCTCAGGAAATTTGCAAGACACCAATCAACTTGGAAACATTAGTTACATCTCTCCATACCACCAGTAACCAATCAGTAAATAAAAGACAAGATGCCTTCATAATGGCAATAAAAATTATAAAATATCTAGAAATTAACAAGGAATAATACGTAGTATCTATGGATAATATTTTAAGAAAATATGAGTAAAAGGCAAACTGTACCATGTATATAAATGGGATGCTTTAAGATGATAAACATGCCAGTTCTCCCTAAACTAATGTACAGTTTCAGGGTGATCCAGAACAAAATTCCAATGGATTTAGGAATGAATGTGAGAAAGCTATTCTGTATACAGAAGAGTATAGGTCCATGAATAGCTAAGTTACTTTGGAAAAGAAGCAAAAGAAGGCAAATTTCTGTGATCAGATATTAAGATATAGTATGCAACTACAGAAATAAAAACTGTGTGCTAGTGGTACAAGAACAGAGAAGTAGACCAATTGAACAGAAATAACTTATAACTGATACCTAGATACATGGCAACTTGAGATGATAAAGGTCAATGGGCAACAGGACACATTATTTAATAGAAGGTGTTAAGAAAATTGGCTCACAATACAAAGAAAAACAAAGCTAAAGCCCTACCTTACACCATATACAAAGTAGATTCTTAATGGATGAAGGACTTAAATGTGAAAAGTAAAACCAGAATGCTGATAGAAGAAAATATAGGACCTACAGGAAAAGAAGAACTTTAACATGACCTGAATAGAACAAACCATTAGGTGAATCATTGATGATTCTGATTACACAAAGTGTAAAGACTTTTGTTTCGAAAAGACAATATAGAAAAAGCTAACAGACAGATGAGAGATTAGGAAAATATATTTGCACCACCCAGGACCAATGAGATATCAATATCTAGAATGTAAGGAACTCTGCTGATACACAAGAAAGAGAAAACTTTAAAAATTATGACCAAAGGATATGAACAACAGTTCCTAGAAGGGAAATGTGAATGGCTAAAAATATATATAAAGAGATGCTTAAACTCAGTAATACTCAAATAAATGCAAATTAAGAATGGGAAAACATATTCCACCTATTTTAATTGGTAAAAATTATATCCAATTTATATCCATGGGTTAGCAGTATATGGGATGAAAGAAACCTTTGTGTCCTACTGGTGGGAATGGGAACTGATCCAGTATCCTGGAGAGCAACTGAGGCAGGGCTTACTTAAATGATTGTTTCTGCTAAGGACTCAGAATTCCACTTATGGGTAATCTCAGAAAAAAAAAATCTTTGCATAAATCTAGAGGAAGGCATGGATGCACATGTTTGCTGCTTACTGTTTGTGTCATAAAGGAAATAGAGTTAACCTGTGGTCCATTTGAAGGGAAATCATTCAGTAAAATGTAGTGGATGGGCGTCATGAAGTAAAACCCAGTAGATAATAGCAACAGGGATGGATCTCTCAAGCATACCACTGAATTTAAAAGGGGAAAAATGTGATCCTTAGTCCAATGCCATTTATATAAATTAAAAATATATATGTACACACAAAACAATTCTACATTTTATAGGGATACCTACAAATTTGAGGATACATATTAAATGCATTAGAACTGTTGATTGTGTGGAGAGGAGATTGGGAGTAGTGGATTAGGAAAAAAAAGTCAATACATGAGTAAAGTAAGAGAGCAAACTTCCCTGGATCAATGATGATACTAGGCCATAAACCCAGGCATAAGATAAACTCAGTCATCTGCATTTGACATCTAGAAAGCAATGACTCTACATATGTACATTTCTGTCCATGTATATGTTCTTTTTTTTTTTGCCACCAAACATGGACAACTTAAAATGAGAGGTTTTTAAACTTTGAAGTCATTATTGAAAGAACTAAATTTCTGGTGGTTGTAATTTGGAGGAAACGAGTGGTCTACATCCTTCATTTAGAGAGGTCAAGTCTAGTGTTCATCACCTGTTCCCAGCACCTGGTTTTACTTGGCCTCCTAGTTTTCCTACAGAAAAATTCCGTGGAGACCTTCTGTTTTCAGAACCAAGGCTTTAGAGCCGGCACTCTCACCCCCACCCCCACCCCCACCCCCACCCCCACCCCCACCTCACCTACACAGACTTTCTGACTTTGATTGATGCTTTTCCTCTCATCAAGCTGCATCAGTTATATTAGCAACTTTATGGGCTGATATCTGACCCCCTGGCAATCCCTCCCGACATGTATGTTGTCACAGGCAACCAGGTCCTCAGACAATGTCCAGGTTTCCCAGATAATAACTTCTGAAGATTTATTTTTTTCATTAAGAGTCTGTTAGTTTCCCTAGATTTTATTTGTAACGTGGTAGAAAGCAGACTAATTGAAAGTCAGTGACTTTCTCTTCTGAGATGGCCTTTATCCCCTCCTAAAGTAAAAAAACAAGTACTTATGGGGCCTCTGATAGGCTAGCTCTTCTAACTCCTGCCTGAAGCTTAGGTTGCAATTATCCCAGTGTCCTATTTTCAGAAAACCCTTGGACGTAATATTTTCCCACCTCCATTTGGCCCTCTCATGAGGGTGCTTCCATTTTATAACGACCCCACATCCTCTACCCTGCAAGTTTCAGCTTCGGTTATTATTTTGTTCTGTGAGGACACAGAGCATCTGGAAAAGCACCTTTGTTCAAATAAATGTTCATGGTCCTGAAGCCTACTAATAGTTCCCCAAGCAGTCTTTATTTCTTTCCCTGATCAATTTCTGTTATATCAACTTTGCAAATGATGATACTACTGTGGAAGGTTGTAATTTTAGGTATTTAGCAGATTTCCTAATAACAACCCCATTCGTTACTGTGGGCACACGTGGAGTTCGTCATCATATATACTGCATCTCAAGAACTCAATGTTTTTCTTATAGGTCTGGTGTTGACTTAGCCTCCGCCATTCAAGTAAGGTCAGTAGTAGGAGATGCTATTTCACAACAAATTGCCAATCTCCTGAGTAGTAGAAATGTGTCATTAAGGCAGAATATTCCATCTATTAAAGTATTAAACTTTGTTATTTCTCACTATGTCAAATTCAGGGGTTGTAGAGGTCAGAGCCTTTGGTAAACACACTTGTGTGGTATGGGCCTTGGGTAGAGTCATTGAGAATCTTGATAGTTTCTATTTCCATTTATCATGAGCACATCTTTGTATCTAATTACATTTAGAAAAATATATAGAGAAGAGGGTGTCTGAAAGGCACCCTCTCCTCTATTCAGTTGGGAGGCTTTGAATAAGTTAATTCACCTCTCTAAAAAGACTTAGTTTCCTACCCTATGAGATGAGGATTCCCTCATTCATTTAGCAAGCACTTATTAATAACTACTATGTGTGAGGCACATGGTAGGTGCTTGGAAAGGAATTGTTAACAAGAGAAGCAAGGTCACTTCTGTTGTGGAACTTATATTCTTGCTAAAATTTAAAGTAAAAACAAAACAGAATGCTAGGCGTGGTGGCTCACACCTGTAATCCCAGCACTTCGGGAGGCCGAGGTGGGCGGATCACGAGGTCAGGAGATCAAGACCATCCTGGCTAACACGGTGAAACCCCGTCTCTACTAAAAAATACGAAAAAAATTAGCCAGGTGTGGTGGCAGGCACCTGTAGTCCCAGCTACTCAGGAGGCTGAGGCAGTAGAATGGCGTGAACCTGGGAGGCGGAGCTTGCAGTGAGCCGAGAATGCACCAGTGCACTCCACCTGGGGGACAGAGCAAGACTGTCTCAAAAAAAAAAAGTGATACAGTGCAAATATAATAATACTTCTAGTGCAGTTATAAAACTTATCCAGTGGAGATGTTGCAAGGATCAGAGACATGCACCTGTGCAGTTCTTGGTACATAGTATGTGCTCAATAAATGGTAACCACTTGGGTTGAAAGAAGAACCATAGTTAAAGGCTGTCACTTTTTCCATCCTTGTTGAGAGACCAGTGGGCATCACGGCGAGGATGCAGCCAACAATCTTAAAATGGTGCTGGTGTGCCCATCGAAACTTTTTCACGGTAAAGTGTTAGGAGAGAAGCTCTACTGCCCGTTGGCTTCCTAAGACACAGTAAGAGTGAGTGGGGACAGATATGGAGGTAGGTAAAACTACCAGTCTGTGTAGTAGATCCCACTTGGCACCTACCCTCTCACCCTACCTACTGCAGTGTACCCAGAGGAGGCACCGGGATTATTTCCCAGCAAATGTCAGAACAGTGCGTGGCCATGGTTTGAGGCTCACTTATGATTAAATCGATGCATGCGTGTAGCAGGGTGGGCAGGAGGGAGAACAGAGAAGCATCCCCTGGGCCAGTGCCCTTCCTCTCAACTCGCGGAGAATCGTGGGCAATCCATTTTATCTGGCCCAGCCTCTGCTTCCTGGAGCTAATAGTAGGGAATCTTTTGGAACTCCTCCAGTTGAGACATATTACAATTCTAAATTCAAGGAGATTCTCATTTTCATCCCTGTAGGACTCATGCTTTGGAAAGGAAAAAAGCTCCTCTGATGGTTGGGATTGAATGGGTCTGGCCATTCACCATGGCTTGGACCAGTCTGTCTAGAGCCTTGACTCTTCCTCTGCATTGTGCAGAAGCTTGGCTCAGGTTCTCTGCTTTATAAAACAACATCCTTTGTAGCCACTTGGTAGACCGAGTCTATCTCTGTTTGCCATGCTTTGTGGAAGGGACTGTGAAATAGGATTGAAAGGCACGTAGAAGGAAGAAAAATAGAGGTGGTGTGGCTCCACAAGTCAGCAGAAATCAGCTTTGAATTTCGGAACTACTCAGTGGAGCAAAAGCCAAGTAATTGGAAATAAATCAAGATGACTGAACACATTTCAATATTATCCTTATTTAAATATTTGTTACATTCATTACAGCACCGAGGCCTGTTGACCTTTCCCTGGGAATGCTGATTCTTGGGTTGTTGGCTTTTGTTTCCCTAACGTAACTAATCAGTTGAACTCCCTGGCATTGCTCTTGGCCATAAAGCTCGCAGGGTAGATACGTGGGGGAGACTAATGCCTTCCCCGGCTGCTGATCTGTGCCTGAGCTGGCTAGGTCTGTGAGCCTCGAAGGTCCAGCAAGCCAACACAAACACGCTGATTCCCCTGAACTCATTAAAAAGAGTTTGGTTGGGTTAGAGAGAATTCCAATTATTGCTCCTGGAAAACACAGCCGGGTCTAACAGTTCAGATATGTCACAACAGACTGGAAGCGAGTGTTCCTTTTTAAGAGAAACAAAATGTTGACTCCTGTAGGAATCCTAGGAGAGATAGATTTTTAAATACTCAGCACAAAAGATTTTCAGGTTGGGTATTTTGACCGGTACCTGGGATGTGAAGAAGGTAAATTCATTAACCAGATTGTATTTCAAGCCAGAAGAGGAATGTCCTACGTGAACATGATTTAACAGCTCCATCGCCTGGGGCCACGTGGACTTCTTGAAGCAGCTGTGTCAGACATCCGAGTCAAGTTGGGGCATGAGTGACCTCTCAACATCTAATGGAGCATTTACTCCTTGTAAGTTTATCCTCCAATTTTTAAAAAATAGTGTTTGCCGACATACAGCCTTCATTAAGCTGCCAGAGACTTAAGATAATCGCAGGAAGCTCTGCACAGATAAACCCAACATGGTAGTCAGGCAAGAATGGCACTTAGTCAATTAAATCATTAATGGATATTTGAAATGCCTTCATAATAGGGCGCCAATGCAGTCCACACATTAAAATAAAGGAGAAAACATCTTATCTCATTCCATGGTTCTTGTTGGGGCCAGAAGCTTCTGCCTTGAACTGAACTCTGTTTATAGATGGCAAGGAGCGAGGTTTATTTGAACTGGTTTTGTTTTGAGTTTGTGTGGGTTTTTCCTCTCAGCTACAGAATGTATTCTCTGAGTTTCTGCATCTCTGAGCCTGGTTTTTCCTTTCTGTAGCAGTGCCAGAGTTTATCACCACTCACTTCTGGATAGTGTTAATGCTGCAGTCACTTCCTGTCTGCAAAACAATCATTACATTCACCAGAGTTCTGGGTGTTACAGGCCACGTGGGGGATTGTTACGCTGGGAGTTGTTACCTGAAATGGCTAAAAAATGTTTGTAAAAACTTACCATTAGATGCTCACACTGTTTGGAAAGAAATATTGTTCTAAGTTAAAAACGTGCCCATCAGATAAATGGGAAGAATAAAGCAGACCTCTCAACACCAAATGGGGATGCTCGATTGTACCTAAGAGTGCAGTGTGGAGCCATCTCTCTCTGCCCCACTGCAGTGGGAATTAGCTTATAGACAGTGGGCGTGAAATAACAAAGGAAGTCAATTAACATAAAGCAATGGTTCTCATATTTCGGCAAACATCAGAATCACTGGGAGAATGTATTAAATCTTGCATTGAGCACCCAGTCTCCCCAGAGTTTCTGCTTCACTTGGGCGCGGATAGGATGGGCTTAGACAATCTGCATGTCTAACAGCTTCCCAGGTGATGCTGCTGTCACTGCTGGTCCAGGGAGCACGTTCTGAAAACCACTAATGTTACATAAAAGGCACAAAGGGCCTTGTCAGTTGAGGTCAAAAGGGAAGGGGACCGAAATTCCATGCTGGGCATAATACTTCGATTCTCTTGTCCTGTTTGAAGGAGAAAATAATCTTATGAAAGATAATTTTGTTGTTGTTTTAAATGTGAATGCAGACATTCCTGGCTTCGTGGAAGAGAACAAAGCGATCTCTATACAAATGAATCCTGTTTGCTTCCTGATCTTTGCTACAAAGTCAGGGATGTATTCCCTTAAAGTGAAATTCCCTAGGAGAGCAAAACAGGAAAACAGGTAAGAAAGAGACTTAACGATGTTATGCTCATGGCAGTCTGGTGCAAGATCCCGGGGTTGCTGCGTTATTTTTTTGATATTGTGACCTCTCCTTCCAGCCTCTTGATGCCTGTTTATTCTGCCTCAACGCTTGCCACTTTCCTTATCAATAGAAATTTCTCCTGTTTCTGTAGATTGATTCTTTATGACATATCTTAGAATTTAACTCTTCACTTGTCTATGAGTTTGTGAATGCCTGACACTAGTAGACATTTAATGGATGACTTCATTTGTAGAAATCGGCACCTCAGTTGTTTGCCACTCCTTGAGAATGCTTTAAATTTAAGTCCTCATATTATGTAAAGTAAACTAGTGTCCTGGGTTATCAATCCCCAAACACAAAATTGCCCAGAAAATGCATTTATGATCAAGGTGAAACTTGTGGGAATTTTCACTTGCCAGTGTTTTCAAGTAAGAACAAGTAAGAAAATCATGCAATGGTGAAACCAACAGATAATTGTACTGCTTAATTATCTTTTCTTTTTTTTGAGACGGAGTTTCGCTCTATTGCCCAGGCTGGAGTGCAGTGGCATGATCTCAGCTCACCGCAACCTCTGCCTCCCGGGTTCAAGTGATTCTCCTGCCTCAGCCTCCCGAGTAGCTGGGACTTACAGGTGCGTGCCACCACGCCTGGCTAATTTTTTTTTTTTTCTGTATTTTTAGTAGAGACGGGGTTTCGCCATGTTTGCCAGGATGGTCTCGATCTCCTGACCTCGTGATCTGCCCGCCTCAACCTCCCAAAGTGCTGGGATTACAGGCATGAGCCACCATGCCTGGCCTTAATTATCTTTTTAAATTGATACTCAGGAGTTCTACTGGGAACAATTTGAAACAGGAGTTGTCTATGCTTCCAAAATGAAGTGGGGGGATGGGAGGGAGGGAGGACACTTATGAATTATTTCTTTGAAAGAGTTTGAAAGGAATTTGCAAAATATGAATGATTCATTATCTTAGTGATCCAAAACATGTCAGCAAGTGTGTCAGGAATACATATCATATTCTGAAGTTGTCGTTAAATATTGGATTGAGCTGTAGATAAAATCACACGTCTCTGACTGAGGCTTAGCAATTGGAAAGGAGGAAGAGTCAGATATAGTTGAGGGTAACTTTTCCTGTGCAAGGCAGAAAAAAAAGGAAATTAAGTAAGGCTTTTCTGTCACTTCGGGGTTCCCTCTTTGGCCTGAAAGACTTATCAGCTGCTGGCACTTCTAAGGACTACAGCAATTGTCATTTTCCTCCCTTCATTGTTATTTGCTTTTTTATCTCCTTTTCATCCCTGCCTCTTCTCTGCTCTGTCTCTTTTATAGAAGGGCTGCCATGAAGCTGGCCTCCTGGCTTTCCTCCCCTGTCCCTGCAGGGAGCCACATGTGACAATCCTCCCTCACTGCCCTATCCACCTGTTCTGAATAGTCTCACCCATAACGCCTTGGGCTCCCTGTGCTTCCTCGTAAATGTGCTCAAAAGGATAATTGTGGTTTCTCAGTTACAAGCTCGATATGAGGTGACAGTTTAGTGGTCAGTCCAGCTGTATTGGGAGTTAAAATTATCCATGCTTGTCTGCACTCGTGCTTACCCAACTGTACAGCTCTACCTTTTTCCGGCTGATTTAGCCTTCTGTCCCCTGTGGAGTGTACAGCCTGAATCCCTTGGCCTGCTCAGAAACTGGCTCCCTTTGCCTTTAGGAGTTTGTTGGGCCACAGGGATAATGAAGAGGTCTGGTGTGTTCAGATTTATGTCTTTGATGCATTGCAAGAAACCATTGTTTTTAAAGTGACAAAATAACTAGTTGTTCCCCTCGTAGGAGGAAAAGTATTTTTAAATTATATTCTTTTCTCTGAGTGAGTTCCTTCCCTATTTGACCTCCAAATTTTGCTCGAGGTAAAATTTCAATCTTTGAATAAACCTTGTTGTGTAATTATTATCTGGTTAAGAAGAACACAGGAAGAAATGGAAATATTATTAAGAGGTCTATGGATTCGTGAAGTTATTAGGAACTTTCTGGTTTCCAATACTGCCCTTCAGATTCCAAGAGTGATCATGCTTAGGCTCAAAGTACAGTACTCTCTCAAAGATTCTTCGAGGAGGAATATTTTCATAAGTTAGAGAAGCACAGACTTTAAGCAGCTTCAGTGTGTGCCGTCCAGATGGGTTCCCTTATCTTCCTCATTCATCTGTTCAACTGCACTTTTCTTCTGGAAATCCAATGTGAATTTTAATCAGGAAATGAGAAGCGGCACAGGGTGCAGTTTGTGGATTAAGCCACATTGACTCCATGGGTAGGAGAAGCCTGTGATTTTGCAGAATGTATTTTCGCTATAGCTTTATTAGGGCTTTGTGTGTAATATCCTGGGATCTCTGGATGAACATAGCCCCAAATCCTTCCAAATGTTTTCCAAGGCAGCAATCCTCCAATATTTTCTCACTTTCTCAAGAAAAGAAGTCAAATTGCCTTGTGTGATATTCATTCCGTTAGTCATAAGACATACCATGTGTTCAACATTGTGCTAAGCAGTGAAGGTACAGGAATGAGTCAGACAGTTTCTACCTCCAAAAAATTTGCTTTCTAGTGTTCTGGGATGCAAGATGGAAGGATGTACAGGGAACGGTTGTCCCTTTCCAAAGAGGAAATGGACAAACCTAGTTTGAAATGGAAAAGTTGGATTGGAAAATTTCCTAGTGAGGCTGATTATGTCATGAAAGATGAGGAGACAAGGAGACAAAGAGTGGCATTGCTAGGTGAAGGGCAGGATGAGCAAAAGCTTGGAGCCTGAAGTCACCTGGTGTGTGCAGGGAACAGCAGGAAGCCTAAAATATTGGATCATGTGTCTGTTTGGTGAAGGTGGCTGGAGAAGTAGTGGGGGTTCAGAGAGTGGACAGCCTTGGATGCCATACTCATGAATATTTCTTACTCTGTAAGTTTGAGCTGCTGAAGTGGCAAATAATTATTTGTGCACTTAGTGGAAGAAGAAGAAGAAAGAAGATTTTCCTTTCAGTAGAGATCTTATATCCTCTTTCGCTCTAATGAAACACACAGTCTATTTTAGGTTAATCTATAAACTAGAGAAAGCACAATCAAAGTCAAAATGCATTGCATCCCCCTGCTCCACACACACTGGAATTCCAAAAATAGAAGTTGCATTTCTGTCGGATTCTCTGTGCTTCCAACGCTGCCTGTGTCAGGAGTGAGAACTATGTAAAACTGAGAGCGGTGGCTGCAATTATAATGGAAGCTGATGCATCCTTCATGGGCTTGATCTCAACGTGCCTTGATGGGGCCGAAGCCAGTCTGCTTCTACACATAGTTAGAGCCTGGCTCCAATCCTAGCAGATTTAATAGCTCTTCATTTATTTTTCCAGTCTTCATCAACATGCTTCTATGTAATTGTCTTCACATCCCATTACCATTTTCTTGAATCTTCCCTGAAGAGGAAAACCAACACACCAACCCACCATTCTGGCTAAACAATTGGCAGATGCCTTGTGAAGTTTTATAAAACATACATTAAGCAATTCAGCTGAAAACCTGTTGTAACAAGCTATTTGATTTTAATGAACTATCCCCACTGAAGGGGTTTTGTCATGTTTACACTAGGTCTTTCACTAACTAGTCTCTTTGTAAGTCCAAAAAAGAAAAAAAAAAAGGCGAGTCACTGCTCAGGAGAAAGACAGAAACACAAAGGGCAATATTCCTTGCTTGAAGCTATGCACTGTATACACAGTAGATGAATGAAGAGAGGATATGTGAACCGTCAAGTCCAAACTCTCTGTCTGTCAAGAGTACTCTCATGTGGTTGAGGATTGGCCGGGCCATGGAACCCAACAAGAGATGCAACCAGAAACAGCACTGATGCTTGCCTCATATTAGTGGTCTTTCGATATTGGTTTGATACTTTATTGTAATTCACTGTATATGAGAAAAATAGTCATTCAGAAGTTAAAAATCACGTTTTGAGTTTTTTCTTTGACAAGTTAAGTGTCTCCCTGGAAGCAGTATTATTCCATCCATCACTCAGTTATTAGTCATTAGAAGCAGAATCAATGGTATAAACCTAGTGACTCAACACTCCTGGGGTTGAATTCAGCCCAGGGATGGGTTCATTATTTACATAAAAAGGCAATGGTTCTGGAGTGGGCATTTGTCATGATTCTTGTTATGTTTCCTATCAAGGTGTGTATCTTAGCAAGAGCTGACTCTCTTAGCAGGAGGCCATCAGTCTCTTTCTAGTTTATACAAGGAACAACATTCCAGGCACGCAGCCAGTTGAATAGGGGTCTGTATTATACTTGGTCTCAGCACCCAGGGAAGCATTTGTGTATGTAGATGTAAATTTCTGTACATATACACAAACTGTGCCTTGGCCTTAGTGCCCCTGAAAGTAGACCCTGAGACAAAGATTTGTATGCAGATGGCTTATTGAAAAAGTGGTCCCAGGGAGCAGAAGGGAAGGATGGAATGAAAAAGGGAAGGAGGGCAAGTCAGTAAAGAGATATATGTTACTGAGTTGATCACTGTGTAGTCAATGGTGACTGAGGCACCATCCTAAGGGGTTTCCTAAGGAGCCTTAGGAATTGTGCTCAAAAATGTCTGCAGAAGCAATGTGGAGGGATGCATTGGTCTGCCAGCTCCCCATCTGGCACTAGCCAAGGTGATCACTTGGGCTCTAACTCACCTGCAGTTCCTGGATGTACATGCATGTGCTGGGTCCCACCCCAGGGCATCAGAGAAGGACCAAGGCAGAAAGAGGTATGAGGTGAGGGAATGGTTAGGCACCATTAGGCTGCCCCTAAGTGCAAGTGGACTGAGCCTGCACTGAACTGGTCATTGCAGAGGTACCTGGAGTAAGAGGTTGAACGAGAAGATTTCAAGAGGTTCGCACTCAGGAGGTGTCTGACACTTGCCATAGTCTATCCAGTGCCTTCCAAGATGTGCAGTCACTGGGATTTGTGGTTGGTTAATGTCATCATTATATCCTGCCTTGGTCTAAGACCGCAAATTAATTGAAGAGAAATGCCCTGCCACCTCCCCTGGTCTGGGTGAGGCCTTTGTTTTCTGGTGAGATTCTGTTCTCTAAGGTTATAAGAGCTCTCTTAGAGATCTATCCTTAGTCTTGGCCTAAAATAGAAAAGATACTTTTTCCCCAATGCTTTTTAAAAATTGAAGTATAATTTACATTTAGTGAAATGCACAGATTCCAAGTATTTAGTTCTGTCAGTTTGGACAAATGCAGATACTCATGTAACCCACACCCCTAGCAAGATATGGAATATTTCCATCAGTCCAGGAAGTATCCCTGTACCTTTTCCCAGTCAACCCCACCACCCACTCTGGAAGCAGTCACTGCTTTGATTTCTATCATCATCTATTAATTTTCTTATGTGAAAAACTCCATATAGATGCAGCCATCTGGTATGGACTATTTTGTGTCTGGTTTCACTCAACATGGTGTTTTCACTCAGCACTCAATATAATGTCTTGGGAATTCATCCATATTGCTGCATGTTTCTGCAATTTGAACCTTTTTATTGCCGTCTAGTATTCCATTGTATGAATCTACCACAATTTGTTTATCCTTTCTACTGTTAATTGACACTTGGGTGGCTTCCAGTTTGTAGCTGTATGAATAAAGTTGCTATGAACAAGTCTTTTTTGGACATGTGTTTTCATTTTTCTTGGATAAATACTTAGAAGACTTCTGGGTCATAGGATAGATGTCTATTTAACTATATAACAAAAGTGTTTGTAACATTTGACACTCCCGCCAGCAATGAATGAGAGTTCTGATTCCTCCGTATCTTTGCCAATATCTGGTATTACCAGTCTTTTCCATTTTAGCCATTACTGCTGATTGTGTAATAGTATGTCATTGTCATTTTATTTTATATTTCCCTAATGACTAATGACAGTGAGTATTCCTTCATGTACTTATTGGCCATTTGAATATTTTCTTTGGTGAAAGGCCTATTCAAATCTTTTGCTTATTTTTCATTGGGCTGTTTGTCTTTTTATTACTGCGTCGTATGAATTCTTTACATATTCCAGAATCAAGTTCTTTATCAGATGTATATGTTGCAAATGTTCTCCTCCAGTCTGTGGCATGCCTATTCATTTTTTTAAAGCGGTGTTTATTGATAAGCAAAAATGTGAAATTTTGACTGTGTTCAATAATTGTGTTTTTCTCTGATGTGTATTGCTTTTCTGTGTCCTTTCTAAATGATATTTGCCTACTCCAGGGTCGTAAAGATGTATTCCTAATTTTTCTCATAGGAGCTTTGTATTTTTATGAGGCATATGCCGGATTGGTTTAGATAGTCTATGCCAATTTATTTTATTTTATTTTTTTACCAAGAAAAGTTGGTAGTCACTACTTGTATTAGTCATGAACACTGATGGAGACATTCCCTCCCAGATTGATACATTATGGAGACCTCTGAAAATCCCAACTAAGTTCTTATATTTACATTAAGATCTGTCCCTGGATGGTGTATGAGTTGGCTTTAGGATGGGAGGGAAGGGATTTCGATATGTTCTTTGCATTTACATTTGGCGATGCTGTTTAATCCCAGTCCGTATGTGCATGTCACCATATGCCGGGTCACTGTGCTGTGGAAACCTGACTTATGTTAAATGCCTGTGTTGACACTTCTTTTTCTAAATGAATGGGCTTTTTATTTAACTGGTGGCTGCTGACTTTGTGGGGGCTGCCAGGTCATTAAAATGATGTTTGTTTGAATTTGGCAGAATGAAAAATTGGAGTTATATTTACTTTTTTTTGGTTCCCAAATCTGTTCTCACCACTCATCCTTAACAATGCTCTTTTGATTTCATGAAGAAGCCTTTATACAAAAAAAATGAAATGCAGCAGAGGTTCGTGGTATGTTCTAGGCTTTGTTGGTGTGTTTGTCTCTCCATTCTCCAGTGCCTGCAAGTGAAGAAGGTGAAGAGGCCCTGGATTGAACAAAGAAATTAAGAACAAAAGTATGTTTTCTGGCATTGGGTATTAATTGTACAGATTGTCATTGAATACCAGCTGGTCATTAATTTATGCATGCAGGCAACAGCTTAACATTTGGGTCGTAAGGGAAAGAGCACTTGAATCAAGAGGTTTGAGTTCTGTTCTCAGTCCTGCCTCTTAATTGCACAATGATTTTTGGCACATCATATGTCTTCTTTGAGTCTCAGTTTTCTTATCTGTGAGATGGAAACAATCATAGTAGTGGGATAGAGCAGGCTAAGCTATACCGCAGTAACTGATACAATTCCAGATCCTTGTGACTTAGTCACAAAGCCTCATCTTTTTTCCTTGAGAAAAATTTAGTTATTTAATTCTTGAGCCACTCATGTTTGTGTTCTGCAAGATCCCTCTTCTATCTGGTGAGGACGATCAGAATCTAAGTCAGAGATCAAAGCTCTCTTTATCTTCTTGCCATCTCACCAAGGGGCTTCCAAAGTCACCCTGACAGAGAAACGGGAAGATAGAGGAAGTATGCTTCCAGTTATCTGCATGGACTTGGAAGTGCCACTCACTATTCCTGCTCTCGTTCCATGTTTCGCAAGGGAGTCTGGGAAATGCAAGGGAGCCCATGGGCTCTCTGGTGAGCACTTCCTGTCTCTGCCATGTGTGTCTCATGTATGTTCTGTGATACCCAAATGAGGTGACAGATTAGAGCACATTGTAAATAATTTATGAGAATTCTAACAGGATTATATTACTTTATATCCTATTCAAGATCTGAGCTCATTTAGATATGTTTGCTGGCATTTGTACACACTCATTTTTTATTGCTTACCGGCTTTGAAGTAGAAGGAGCAACCTTTTTTTTCGGGGTCGGGGGGGACTGAGTCTTGCTCTGTCACTCAGGCTGGGGTGCAGTGGCGCGATCTTGGCTCACTGCAACCTCCGCCTCCCGGGTTCACGCTATTCTCCCGCCTCAGCTTCCCAAGTAACTGGGACTACAGGTGCCCACCACCACGCCCGGCTAATTTTGTTTTTGTATTTTTAGTAGAGACGGGGTTTCACAGTGTTAGCCAGGATGGTCTCGATCTCCTGACCTTGTGATCTGCCGGCCTCGGCCTCCCAAAGTGCTGGGGAGCAGCCTTTTTTTAAGGCTCGGCAGATAGGTTCTTTACTCTTCACTCTTTTGCACCTAAACAGCATGTCAGACAACATTTGATTGGACCAACAGAGAACAAACAATTGGAATGAGTGGAAGATTTCAATACAGAAGAGTTTTAAAAGAAATAAAAGGGTCTATAGACATTTGAACTGCTGCTAACAAGCCTTGCCAGTTCTGCTTTAAGGACGATTAAGATGCCTCCATAAGGAGCACTGTCGTTTGCATGTAAGCTGTGTGCTGAAGTCTCTCTTGAGTGGCTTAAATGTGACTCCCAGCAATCTTGTTTGTATTATTGATTTGTTCAGTGAAACCACCACTCAAAGGGAATACAAAGGCAGGCTTCAATGCAGCCCAAGCCAAATTATTATAATTCTGGAATGAGTGGGATTTGAAATAATGAGGTTTAATTTTACTTTGCCCTGGAGGTTTCTATGTAGCATTGTGAGAGAAAAAAAATATTTGTTTTACTTAAAAAACACACAACTTTTATTGTGTTCAAACGTGGAGTTCAAAAACAGTCAATAAGACAGCCTCATGTTACAATGAGACTTGTTCTGTTGTTAATTTTACTGTTCAAGGCATTTAACTCAAAAGAGTTGGCTTTTTTTCCCCCTCGCTATTTGGCTCATTTAATTTTGAACTCACTGCTTATAAACATAACCACAAAGTCACTGTCTTTGTTATTAATTTCTTGTTTGATTTTCTAAAGCTCTGAACCATGGAGTTTGTGTGCAGTGTGTATACTGGAAGTCTTTATGAGGCAGGGTGATTCATGTATTAGTGGGCATGAACATGTCCGTAACCCAGAGAAGCCTCTGTAGACCAGTTATAACTATTGCTCTTGTTTTCTTTTTACACCACATCTATACAAAACACGGCACATGGAACATGTGTTCCCGGGTGTGGACAGTGAGGGGAATATGGGTGATCTTCCTGCCCCGCTATCCATTTCTTCTTGGAGGTTAGGTGGCATCCTTCCTACCTTATGTATGGGCTTCGTGGGACTGTCAGTTGGGGGACCCTGCCCTCTCTTGGCCAAGATACGAGCACATAATAATTCTAACTCAGTCAGGATGATCTCTCCTGAGAATGTGCATATTGACTACGAGGTTGGAAGCTGTTTGAGTTGATTCTTTTTGACAGTTGCCCCCTAAAGAGGCTGTTGTTATTTTCTTCTACCTGGACTCCTGACGGTATTTTGATTCTTCCTTCTCGGATGCCTGGCATTTCACCCCTTTCTTCAATTCCATGTGTTCCGCCATATCTTCCCAATAACTTATCTTTTTACTTAGATTACCTCTAGTTGGTTTCTATTACCTATAAGCAAGAATCCTGTTTTAGTATATTTATTTGCATTTGCCTAAGAATTACAGAATTTCAATTGGCTAGAAACTTAAACCCAAAATGCATTTAAAATGAGATCTGACTGGTTGGTCAAGTTCTTTTACTGTATTATAATTTTGTATATTAAAAGTGGTCAAAAGAACCATTAACTGAAGATTGAAAACATTATCCCCAGGTTGTCATATTTAAAGTAGAAAGGATCCTCTTCATTGAAGATTTATGGACTCAACTACTTAATAGACATTGCCGTGATCCTCTCTCAGGGGCCTCAGACCCAAAATGCCCAAAACATGATTCTTAATTTTCCCCAAATTTGCTCCCTAGGGACTCAAACAGAGGCAAGTTCAGGGTAAGAAATAAGTTCTTGTTTTCAATCTGTTGCGACTTCTCACCTGGTATCCTTACAAGAAAGGTGACATCCAATAGAATAATTTAGGGCCATATTTTTTCTGAAAGCTTCTAAAAGTTTCTATCTATCAACAATTTTCTTCACTGTAATTGCATTATGAAATTTGGAAAAGAGGAAAAAATCATTCTTAATCCTAGCACCCAGAGATAGCTCCTGTTTTGGGGTGATTCCTTTCCATCCCAACTTTTCATTTTGCTTTTCACTTAACATTGTAAACTAATCGGTCTCTGTTTGGCAATACAGTCTTCATAACCATCTTCTAAAGAGCTGCATATTATTCTCTTAAGTGGCTGTTCTATATTTACTCAATCGTTTTTCTTCTGGACATTTAGACAGGTTTAGTAAATATAGAATACTCGGATTTTATACTTACGCTTGCCCTGGTAGAAGAAAAATTTAGACAGAACTAAGACTTGCCATAGTGAGGGATTTACAAAGCATTTGCAGTTTGTTTTGGTTTTTTGGCTACTAGAGACAGGATTGCTCAGATACAAATGGTAATTACAAAATAAATATCTATACTCCCCAAATAGTGGGAAGCTTTTAAAATCCAAATTTGATGCTTACCCATGAACATTTGAAAGGATAATAGATTTCTTTGTGTGTGTTTCTCCTAGCCTCTAGGATTGGTAAGATTTTTATATCTTGTCTTTAATTTCTACCATTGGGTTTATTGGGTTTAAGTTTTGGATCTCAATCCCTTTGGATTTACTTCTGCTCCTTCCCCTATATTTCAGCAGAAAGTGATTGTGTTTGGGTTTCCATTCTTGGAGGGCTATCCTTGGTCTGAACTGTTTTCATTTATTTTATTTAAAAATTACAAAGACATTTCTAGTTATATTTGGTTTTGCAATTCATTCCTCCCTCTGTTTTACAAAAACCATAAAACCCACATTGTCTAAAATTGCTGTGTTGAGCAAAATGGATTCAGTCGTCCTTGGAGAGCAGAAAAGGATGGAGCCAGTATGTGTTATAAACATTTCCAGGGAGTTTGTCTCTTTCCCAGAATTGGTTTTAGTCAAAGGCTGCTGACCAGTTGTGCGATTTCATTTGGGGTCGCTGACCCCGGGCCCTACTTGAACTTGACTCTGGATGTCATGCGGGCATCTGCCCTCCTCATGTCTGCACCCTCTCCCCTCTCAGCTCTGCACCCTCTACTCCTGCTGGTCTGGCCTCTGCTGTTATTTTTTAAGGACCCGAGCCATAAAAAAACCAACTCTTTGGATTTCTGAATGAACATTTTTAATGTTAAACTTGGTGGTTTCCTGTCACAAAAGCACAGACTCAGTGAATTCTGATTGCTCTGCAATGTGGATCTATCTTTTCCGGTTAGTTTAAACATCCTCATTCCCTTCTATTGCAACATTTGATCTTCCATGTTCAGAATCTGCGAATTCTCCCAACAGTTTTTCAGCAGATTATCACTGACTGGCCTTTTATTTTTCAGTCTGAGGAAAACGAAGTGGAAAGTGTGGGTTTTCTGGGGATTCCCCCCACTCCACCCATTTGCCTTCTTATTTAATTGAGGACTGTAATAGACAGAGCTGAGTGAGATTTTTCTCATGCAAGCTCTTGCTTCTGGTAGGCACTTGTGCTCTCAATGATGTTGGACAGAATCCTACTTTCACTGTGTTAAATTTACAGGTGTTACCATCTGGCTGTAGGTCAATAGCAGTTGTAGTCTCAACCCAAGACTTAGGAGAGAATTTTTACAGAATTTGAGTCTTGCCCCCTCCACTTCACAATCCTCCTTGCTGTCTTCTACCTCACTTTCCCTGCCCAGAGTTAGGGATGGAGAAAGAGAAGGAGGAGAAACCTATAGATGTATTGCTTACCACTGTGGTATTCATAGGTTGGAAACTATCCATGCCCAGCGTGCCCTTAGGTGACAATAGGGCACGCTACTCCTTTGGGAGACAACTTTGAAGACTGAGCGCCAATTTTGTATCATCTGTAGTGCTTCTCACAGTGCTCTGGTGAATGTTTCCTAAGCCTGACCTTTTCTGCTAACCCATGAACCAGTGGAGGATGGAGAGACATCTCTACCAGCAAATGTTTGCTGTGGGAATAAATATTTGTTGAGTCATTGCCGAGTATCTCCCACTCACCCTACACTAAAGAGGAAACGGGCCCTTCCTGGTTTCCTTTGAGGAGCTTCCCAGACATTCCATGGGCCTTCTTTCCCAGCAGCCTCCGGTGTCATTTTCCTAGGGTGGCTGCAACACATCACACAAACTGGGTGGCTAAGACAATGGAAATTGATCCTCTCACAGTCCTGGAAGCCAGAAGTCCAACATGAAGGTGTTCTCAGGGCCACTCTCCTTGGGAAGGCTCTTGGGGAGTATCCTCCCTTGCCTCTTTTGGCCTGTGGAGGCTCAAGTGTTCCTTGACTTGCACCTGCTTCATGCCAATCTCTGCCTTTGTCTTTACATGAACTTCTCCTCTTCTCTCCATTGTTTCCTCTTTTCTGTCTTATAAGGGCACCTGTCATTGGATTTAGGGCCCATCGGTATAATCCAGGATGATCTCATCTTGAAATTATTAACTTAATTATATCTGCAAAGACACTTTTCCCAATAGGGTCACATTTGCAGATTCTGGGGATTGAGATGTGGATATATCTTTTTGGAGGCCACTATTCAGTCCTGTGCATCCCCCATGTGAGTTGTGCCGAGGGGCCTGAGTTTCAGAGATTCACAGTCTCATCTGAAAGACCACACCCTTGGTTGGATTGGATTTGGGTTCCACCAAGTAAACATTCAAGGACTAGGACTGTCTCATGATGCCTCCTCCAATTCCAACTACTCTTTCCTATTTGTGAAGGGGAGCTGTAAGACTTTGACTTTTCATCTGCCTTTGTTTCCAGTCAGTGCCACTAGTTCTCATGTGGAGCCTCTTCCCCAAGAAACAGGGCCAACAAAGTCAAACATCTGAAGTAGTTGCTAATTACAAGTGAATATGCAACTGAAAAAAATGCCTTCTTATTTAATAACTCATTACTTAATAACATGCTATTTATTTATGTATAGACAGTTTTGTAAAATCTCTTTTACTTTAGCCAGTATTTGAACTGGCCTAAACATTGATGAAAGAGTGATATCCTGCTCTTTTTCAAAGATAGTTTTTATATGTTTTATGTCAAATCAAGTCTCCTTCAGCAGTGAAATTCTAAGTATACCACAGATACAAGGTGGGCAGTTTCTTTGGAGAAGCTATTATCTTTTGCTTGTTTCCCTCATCACTTCAGTAATTTTTTTTGTTTGGCTTAAGTCAAGTCCCAACAATACTGAATCAACCATTAAATGGGTTTTCAAGGCTGGGTTCATGAAGAATTCCCTGGAGCTACCTGCTTCTTGCCCTAGAAATACATAAATTTGAGTCTACCATCTCATTCTCACTTAAAAATCTGGGCTTTTGTTCTTTAGACTGTAAAGGGAGAGGTGGAACTGATGAGAATTGTAGGATGAGGGTCCCAGCCTCTTTCCTCACTGGCTAGTGGCCTTAGATATGTCATTTCAAGTGCTCTGGGCTTCAGTGTCCCCATCTCACATTGGTCTAAAACTGCCAACACTCCTCTAAGTCTGAACAATCAAATACTTCTTGTGACTCCAAGGTGCATTTCTAGCTCTAAAGCTGTTTCTATGATTGATATCTTGATCTCAACTGCTTACAAAACTAGTTTGAAGGTAGGAAATTGATAATCTGCAAAGTTACCCACTATTGTCCATGTATTTGGCGCTTCTCCAGAAGTGGAACTTTTTTTAGAGTGCAGTTTAGAGCTTCACATGGCTTCAGGTGGGAAAACTCTTGGGTGTCCTTACCCAGATCTTAGCTAATCTATTTCTTCATCTGGGTTTGTCATATATGAGATGGCTTCTCACAAACAGGAAGTTGTCTAAAACTTTAGTGGGAAGGCTGTATTAATCAGTATACTTCATGTTAGCTGCTTTGATAATAGTCCCCCAATTTCAGTGGTGTAGCAATAACATTGTACAGCTTGCTCACACAAAGTCTAATGTAGATATTCCTGGTTGGTTGACTCTACTGGGGAGATTGCCTCTTCTCTGAGCTGTGCCCAGGCTTCCTCCCATCCTTTGATTTCAACTCACAGCCCATGCTTATGGCCTGAAAGAGGGAAGTGGGGCAGGAAGTGAAGAAAATGGCACTAAAATTCATGCGGTCTCAACCAAACTGCAAAGGATGTTGGGAATGCAGGCTTCCTGGGTGGCCAGGAAGAAGATGCAGGTTTGGTGAGCATGCCGTATTATCTCTGCCACAGAAACTCTTCCTCCTACTTTGAAGGCAGGAAGAGGTAGAGGCCAAATGATTATCTTTAGCCCTTGTGGTATAGCTGGATAGATTTCAGAATAAGATTTGTAATTTCCATAGTGCTCCTGAAGACATTGATCCAAGCTTGCCCTGTCATCATTCTATACCACAGTGACATTATTTAACCCAAGACTGTGGTTTTAGTCCTTAATTTGCATCAGGTGCTCCCAGTGCCTCATGGGAAATAAGTTGGGTGACTGACAGGCTCTGCTCACTGAGGGTTACACTTCCCTGTAAAGGGCAGCCAACCACATTGTAAGAGGTCAGAAGGATAATAATTGTGATAATGGTCAACATCTATTAAGTGCCTACTATATACTTGGCACCACGGTAGGCATGCTTTAGACCAACCTTATTTAACCCTCTCATTTAGTCTTCAGGCTTCACTCTTACTAAGTAGCTTGGAAATGGACTATGCAGGGTGATTTCTAAGTGCTTTTGAGGAAAAGAGCAATTATAATTCCTTTAAACGCGATCTCTTTGAGAACAGCCATGATTTGGATGAATAAGTTCTGACAGGTTTGTGAAAACATTGGTCACATGATCATTGCATCCCATCTCAAGTGACTTGGTGGGGGCCGGGGGCTGGCCTGTCATCACTTCTGTGAGCAGATGGGACTGTCCATCTGCTCTACATTTCATCGTTGCCTGCTCAGCTGGCAAGTTTGCAGGCAGAACATTGTGGGATGGCCCTGCCTACCTAAGTGGACAGAACTGCCTGTCAAAAATAGAGGATCTCAGGATTCTCTTGGGAGTTTCATATTTTAGGGAGCTGTGCTTTGGGGGATCCTGCAATGGCTGGGAAGGGTGGTATTAATGGGCTGGATGCTTTCATTGATGAAATTAACACCTCTGAATACCTTTCCTTCTCCTAGAAGAAGGTCTGGCTGGGCTGAAGCTTCTCCAGCAACAATGTGGGCTCCATGTTCATTTTATTCAGATTTATCCTACATGAATGTATGTGGTTGGGAGAATGTCCTGAATCCTTCCTTCTGCCCTGCACAGCTCTAGAAATGGCCCAGGGAATTTTGTGGGGCTGCAGTGGATTGGAGTTAGAGGGCATCAGCTGTTGGAATGGACACCTAGTCTTTAGATAATGGGCACCTCTAGTGCAAACAGTGTCCTTATTTGGGGTGAGCACTCAAAAATAATTTTAGAACAGCTCTCAACCAGAACTTTATGCCACCAAGATAAGGGGAGATATTTCCTCACATCCGAGAGCCCTGTCTCCATGATAACAAAAGCCCTAGGATTTAGAGTTGAGGTCAGAATCTGGGCTAATAGCTTTATTAATTACAACTTCTCAGTAAGTCATTAGGATTTCAGATGAAAATGGCTAAAGCAAAAAGTATTTAAGATGTACAATCATGGCTTTCAGTTTCTGAAAAATAGATTAAAAATTTCTTGGTTCCATTCGGTTGTTCAAAGAGGGGAGGGGAAAGGCAACATGGCAAATGCTTTCAGGTCTTTGTAGGAGGATAGGCCAGATTTGAGCACGTGCACCAGACTGCATGCGTATATATTCTCCCAGGGCTTTTTGCTCAGCTCCATGAATGTTGCCACAGTGGCTTTATGGTTCAGCCTTGGAAATGGAGCTGCCAAAGGAGACAAACTCCATTTTCTATCCATTCACAAGGAGCCAAACTGCTGGGCTGGGTGTTGTGAGGAGCCAGTCAATCCCAACGAGACAAGATTAAAGAAATGCCATAGCAATTGACATTCACTCTTTCTTAAAGAAGGAAGTTGGTGGGCCACCGTTTTACTTTTTAGGGACACAAACTCTGTGAGAGTGACATAAACCCTTCTCTCTGTTTTCTGATCATCATCCAGGTTCTGTCCTTGGTCTCAGCCTCACGTTCTTCTGCTCTGACACCACCAGAGCCAATTTCCCTGGCCCCAATATATGTTTTGGGCCTGATGTTTGTAGGATAATCAAATAGAGCTGTGAAACAATAATAAAGTGTGTCAGTAAGGTTGTTTGACTTGAAAGTCTTTTGCTAAATAGCCATAGTAGCCATAAAGTGCTGGAGGTAGGCTAATGAGGATCGTAAAATTTATTATTGAAAGTATCTATTATCTTCCCAAGAAATGCCCTCTCTTTATCATGGTCGTGCTGATTACATTTCCATGGTTAAAATTTCATTATGGCCTGTGTTTTGCTCAAGGTCCGACAACTCGCCCAGAGCCGAAGCCCGTCAGCTGGGAGCTCCTTTAGGGAATTTGATTTTATTAATACTTTACGGGTAGCGGCCTTTAATTAATGTTAAATGAAAATGGGATTCTAAAAGCATCACAGAGGACTTTTCACTTGGGTGTCAAAATAATTTACAGTGATTAATAAGCGTTAAATCACCATTACTAGAGATGGTTTCAATTCCATTTTGATCATGAGGCACTGACTACAATATGTTTACAATTTTTTAAGAAATGAGACATGTAGCACTCTGCTGAACACCCTTAACTTAGAGACACTGTGAGGTGTGGCTGTTAGAACAAGAGCTGTGTTGGTGGCCGCGTCTGTGTCATTATGGGATGCCTGATTAGGCTTTATTTATCCATCCCTTTTTTCCTTCTATCCACCCTGTTCAACACACACACACACACACACACACACACACACACACACTACACACACCCCTACTCTGGAAAAAGGTGGAGTAGAAACAAACAAACAAAAGCTATTTAGAGGCATCATCTCATCTAGTTCTCACAATAACTCTATGATGTAGGTCTTATTATTCTCCTTTTATAGATAAGGAAAGTAAGGCTTACAGTGGTTAGTGACTTGCCCAAGGTCCTCATCTGGTAAGTGTCAGAGAGGAATTTAAACAGGGGCTTGCTAGTATCCAGACCCAGAGTCTTGTATTGTTTTTCATGGATTAGCAGATGAAATTTCAAAACCCTGCTTTCCTGATAACAAGGCTCACAGTGGCCTGAGATTCAAGGCAGGTCTCCACCTCCATGAGGAACTAGAGGCATGCCAAGAGATTAGGGGAGACGTCCCATGAAACGTATTGGGCAAGCCCAGTGGAGAGAGAATCTACATCACCGTGGCCACTGTGGCACCCCAGCAGCCGGGCACCCCTCCCTCTCCAGTACCCACAGGCTATTGGCTCTAGGAGGCAATGCTAACTGTTGGTGGTGGATTTTTTCAAATAAAGACAGGAGTCCTGATTCCACCAAGTCAGGACTGGATAATCTGTTGTAGAACAATAATTTCTTAACATTCTTCAACATGGCCACTCTAATGTTCTCCTTTCTATATTGTCAGATAACACATTTTAAATTGCTCTAAAGTATCAGATAGAAGCGGAGATGAGAATCAGTTCTGGCTTATCCTTTCCTGGATCTGCCGTGCCAAATTTTCGCCCAGCCTGCTTGGCTCCTTGCCCTGCACCCTCTCCCTGGGGTGTTTGGTCCCCTCCAGCCTTCATTGTAATTCTTTTCTCTCTGAGGGATGTAGATCTCTTCACTGAAGACCTGAGCTCAAGCATAACTAGGACACTAAATAACATGAAAGCAACACCAGCCACTTTTACTAGGCAGCTTCTAGGTGCCAGGCACACTGCTAGGTGCTGCAGGTTCATTACCTTATTTATTCTTCATGATAGCCTGTTTCTCCTATGTCTGTTTCTCCTGCTAAAAGCATGCAAAGGCATCTATGGCTACAGCCCCCCTGCCCTACTCCGGTGATCATGAGTTTTTAATGATCTTCGTTCCTTCTCTCCAAGATTATGGAGCATAGAGAGGTGGATGACAAGAACAATGAGGCTAACGTAACTGGGTTTCTCTGTGAGCCAGGTCTGTAGGTAGATGCGTCCTGTCCTTCCTACCTGGTCCCCAGCATCCCCACTGCTGCACAAGACAGGGTGGTATGCCAGAGAAATTGACATTGCCAGAGCAATTGATGGTGTTGCCCCATCTCACTCTGTGACGGAACTGGGGCTCTCATCACAGTTGTCATTTCACATCCCTTTGTGTGATTATTGGATGAATGTCTGCCTCCTCCTGCGACTGACTATAGGATCCAGAAGGACAGGGACCTTCCTCTTGGTTCGTGGATGTGCTCCCAGAGCCTGGGGACATCTGTGGCTTTTGGCTAGTCCTCAGGAGTAGTTTGCTGAGTGCATGCATGTATGAGTGAAGGAGTGAATGATGGGGTGGTCCCTGGTGGTAGCTGTGCTCGGGCTCTGGGCAGATTCTTTCTGGGTACCTCTCGGGTGCTACATGAGGTCAGCTAATGTCATCTCATTCTCATGCCTGTTCTTTCTAAGACAACTCGGTTATCTGCAGAGAGTAATGCAAAGAGATTACGGGGCTTTGGGTTTGCGGCAGACTGACCACAACTTGCAGCCACAGCGTATCTCCCAGGACATAGGAGCTGCAGAACTTCAGAGCTGAGTAAAGTAAACGTCTCCATAGAAACTGTCTGCTTAATTGGTTGAACTTTATGATGGGTGCTCCTGGAAAGGCCTTGTGATCACAAACTGTATTCTCTCAGGTCCCGGGATCTGGGCGTCGGCCATGATGGCTTGCTCTGTGATATTCCCAGCTCCTTGCCACGCAAAGCACACGCCTCCCTCTGCTTGTGTGTGTGCAAGTGTGTGCATCAGTGGGCATGTGTGTGCATCTGTGTGTATGTCTGTGTGTGATTGAATATGAACCTGTGCCTATGTGTGTGAGCATGACTGGGGAGATGTATGTATCAGTGTGCACACAAGTGTCTGTGTGTGTGTGTTTGGTGTGGCTATATGTGTCTTTATGGGTGGGTGAGTGTGTGTCTCTCTGCATGGGTGAATGTTTCTTTGTGTGTGTACACATAACTGTGCATGTGTATTTGTGGAAGTATATGTATCAGTGTGTGCACGTGTGTCTTTGTGTGCCTGTGTGAGTATATGTGTCTGGATGTGCATGGGTGAGTGTGTATGTTTGAGGGAGCATGTATACGTGTGTGCTTGTGTATGTGAGCATGTGTGTTCGTGTGTGCTCGTGTGACCCTATCCCCTGCCCCCACCGCCGGGGAGGGGAGAGAGGCCAGTCTGTGCTCCCCATCTCTCCACATGTTGATATTATCGCCTCAGCTTCCCAAGTCTGGCAGGAGACGCAGAATTAAACACAGACGCTCTGGTGCCAAAACAAAATTGTGAAAGATTTGAAGCCCCCATTCCCTAAACTTGCAGCCTATCAAACTGGGAACAAGCCCGGCTTTGTTTTATTTCCTGCATGGAACGGGGGTAGCACAGTCTGGAGCCACGTTGGTTCTGATAGAGGAGCTGACTCTAAGCCAGGGAATTTAAAATTGCTGAAACCCAAAGCAGAATGGAGACAGCAAGATGCGATGGACAGAGAAGAAAGCATCTGTGAGGGGGAGAAGAGATGCCCCAGTTAGGAAGGAGGAGGAGGTGGCAGCCCAATTTCTGAGAAATAAAGGCATACAAAGAAAACAAAAAAAAGGGGGTCCGAGGAAAGGAGCCAGGCAGAGGTGGGCACTGACCCGAATGCAGAACCAGCTCGGTGGGTGGTGAGCACAAATGAACAGAGGTAGAAGAATGGGGTCGGATGAAAAGTGTTCTCATATCCAACCCTTAATTTCATGGCTGGGGAAATGAAAACCAAGCTGGGAAGCCACTTCCCCAAATCACAGGGATATCTGGGCCCAGCAGCCCCGTGCTTGAGTCTCACACTCTCAGGCCAGTTCTCCCCTGCACGTTGAAGCCACTTGTGGGAGATGACCGGCTTCTCCTGGGTTTCCCCGTGTGTCCTGGTGCCTTGCTGTCTCATTACTTCACCTTTTGCAAACAAGTTTTCCTCTTTTCTTTGGAGCCTCTGCTCTTGTATCGACCTTCCCTGAGTTTTCTGGTTTCATTTTATTAGTAGTGTTGGACACAGTGATGTCAACCAGGTTATGTATTCACTGATTTTGACTAGAGTTTCTTTTATCTTTTTCTTGCCATTTGCCCACCCAGAGGCAGTTGATGACAATAGTTCTCCAAACCTGCTGATCCCAAGGTGGCAGGCTTCCTGGTCAGCTGTGGCTCTGAAGTAGGAGGGGTTTGCAGGAGGATCACACACAGCTGTAGAAGGAACAGAATCAGAGCTGGAGAGGGAGAATTGCTCCATGGCCATGAGTGGGTGTCCTCTCAAGCGGAGCCCCGAGTCCAGTAGAACTTGAGACTTTTCGCCAACCCGTGAAGTGCAGATGGTAATGCTTGCTGCTGTGTCCCTGAGACTATGTAGGGCCTAGTGTCTGGTTAATGCCCTTGCGCTGGGTCACTCTCACCCTGGAATCACCTGGCTGGGGACTGAACCTCTCCTGCCACCGCTCCAACTCCTCCTGAGACACTCACCTCCTGGAAAGGCCACATCTGTTTGCCAAGGACAGAGGCACCTTCTTTGGTCCAGAGAGCTGCAGGCTGTGGTTTATTTCGCTGGCGACCTCTTCATCACCAGGACTATTCCATAGAGTGCTGTGGTACCCGTGAAAGCCAAACTTCTAAGCTTCTCAAGTTCAAATGATAACTTCTCTCTGTTACCTTTTGTCAAGAAAACTTTGGATTATGAATCTCCTTTATGGGGGCTCATAAAATGAATTGGGGTGCATTCATAGAGTTGGAACACTCTGGAGCCACTGAAAAGAATGCGGCAAAGCTGTAAAAAGGAAAGATGTCTGTGATATCATCTTTATTCTTTTATGTTGTTAAGTGACAAAAGCCAGCTGTAGAGGAGCATGAATTGTTTTATTCCATGTTTATTACATAATGAGTGTAGTGTCGGGAAAGCCATATACCAAATTGTTCACAATGGTTATCTTGGGGGAGTGGAGCTTGGGAACTTGTACTCTTTGCTTGATGCATCTCTGCTTTGTCTCTCTCTTGAATCAGCATGAATAATTTTTTTAAATTAGAAAACCTTCTTATTAATATGGAGGTAAATATTGGGGCAGTCCAAGATGGCAGCGGTCTCATGGTGAGGCCCTTGTTTTATGGGAAGAACATGAGGGTAGGAGTTTAAGAAACCCGATTTTTCTCTTAACTGGGGGGTTTCTCCTATTTTTTTGTGCCATGATCCCTCAGGACAGTGTGATGAAGTTTTTGGCTCCTTTCTCAGAACAATGCCTTAGGGGCATAATATGAAATATATAGAATTACAAAAGAAGCCAAATATATTGAAATATACTTATGAAAATACTTTTTAAAAATTTTATGATATAGTAATATATGTGTATTAAAATATAAGATCTGGCTGCAGGTCTAATAACTATTTAATTTAAAACTAGCCATGAGCATAAGTGATATTTTGAGAAATCTGCAACAGCTGAATATTACATGAAAATGTCTGTGACTTCTGGTGACAAAGTCAGGTGCGCTAGTACTACTGTGGTTTGTCACCTTCTTCGTAAATGAAGAAAATGCTAGATTGTAGTTAGAGGTAGTGAAAATAAAGATGTAATTTCCCATCCAATATCATAGATCCCTGTTTAAACTTCCCAGCCTAACAACTAATGTTCTTAACTGGCTGGGAAGTGTTGAATAATATTGTTCCCACCCTCACAGTCTCAACTGTTTCATCAGTAAAATGAGGGGCTAAGTGATGGCAAATGTGTATCATCTTACATGTCAACTGTGATTGATTAGTAGTGACTTGGTGAGGTATGTTGAGATCACCTCTGAGTTCAATTGGAAAGGATGCCAATTGGAAAGGATGAATGATTGGTGATGTCTGCCATGGGTACTAGATGGGGAGAGAGCAAAGAGTGTGCATGGCATACATGTCCATTCCTTGACTAGATGAGCCTGTGGCCCCTTCCAGCTCTGATATTCTACTACGTATGAAAGTAATTATTCTCTTCTGGTTCTAATTTAACATATCTCCTGTCCAACAACAAGAGCAACAGCACAAGCATTGGTTAGCCCTTCCTGGGGGCTTTGTGTGTGTGGCATTGGCACTACCAACTCTACCCCTGTGGACCAAGTCTTCTGATAGACTTTTTATTAAGTAAAATTGTAAGCATTACCTCCAGTTTCAATGATAGAATGGTTACTGGGAACAGATTTTCTAGAAAGAAAACACAAATTAGTAAACACAGTCTTACAAATGAGCCATCTGGAGATTTATTTACATAAGAAAAGAGGAAGGACTTGGTATTTTCATGCTGGGGTTTGTTTCTCTTGCAAGTAGCCACAGGGGTGTATTTATCATGAACACACATTGAGCTTTTTAGTGAAGATCACTGAAAGCATGAAAAAAAAATGCTCATTTGGTTGTTTATTTGGGAAATGGGAAGGAAGAGAAGGGAGAGAGTAAGAGTCACACATACACACATGCACACACAGTTTTTGAATGAATTTTAGCATATAAGATTTCAAAATAGTTACAATATTTCACACCCTGCTTTTGAAATTTTATATTATTCCCAAAGTGCTAAATGAGAAACATTTTTCTAAAACAATATCAAAGGTGGAGGCATTCAGCTATCACGCAAATATAGAGGGACCACGAATAATGCTGAGGGGACCGAAACCTTGACACCATTTGACCAGCAGTGGGAACAGTGATCCTTTGACCTCAGAGAGCTCCCTGGGTGTCAGACCAGCTCTGCAGAACCACCTAACCCCTCCTGCACCTTGTCCTTTTGTCCACTAATACCAAATGCCAAAAACTAAAAAACCCAAATTTGTGATACAGTGATATATGTGCTCTTTCAGTGCATTAAAATACAAGATCTAGCTGTAGGTCTGATAACTACTATCATTTAGAATTAGCAATGAGCATAAGTGTTATTCTGAGAAATCTGCAACAACTGAATGTTACGTGAAAACGTCTGTGGTTTCTACTGGTAACAGAGTCAGATATGATACTAATGTGCACAGATATGCTATTGCACTGTGCACTTACTGTGGATCAGTGAAATAGCATATCTGTAAGTGCACAGTGAAATAGTTCTCTCTTCCTAGGAATTTCGGCTACGTAACCTCTCTGGCTTTACGCTCGTACCAAGCCACCAGGAGTATTCATTAGAGCAAGGAAAGGAAGATAGCACAGAGAAGATAAAAGAGGGACAAGGAGGATCCCATAGGTGAATGAACTCAACAAGCCCACTCTTTTCCCTCTACCCCTGCGTTAGATGAAACCACACAGGTTCAAGTCGCATTGTCTGCCACACCTGCAAAGGGACAGCCTGGGTAAAAATAGCCCCACTATATCTGGGCAAGCACTCTTTGGCCAATAAAATACTAATAATAAGACAACAGTTGGACTGACTTTACAGAAAGATAGCTTTCTGCTCCTGGACTGGGCTGGGTTGTAAAATATCTTACATGATTGCTCTGGAAATTGTATAGCTCAGGGCAGCAAATCTTTATAGGGGCAAGAAGAGGCAAGACGGAAAGGGCTGAGCAGGTCTGCTGCCTCAGGGCTCCTGAAGTCAGAAACAGCTGCAAAGAGGACAGGAAGTGAAGTTGGAAGTTTGAAGAGTGAATGTAGCTGGAAGGCAGTCAGCAATTCAGAGCCATCAGCAAGGAAGATAATTACCTGCTGACAGGTCTCTGATGTGTACCTGGATGGGTGTGTGTGTGTATGTGTGTGTGTGTGTGCATGCACACATGTGCAAGCTCTGGTTAACTGTGTCTCTGCAGGCAACTTAAGAGCATATTCCACACCCTGTATCTGGGCAAGAGGCAGGAGGGCTCATAAATAAAGATCCAGAACCCTAAATCATTGTATTGTGAACAAATCTTCAAAACTTGAAAATGTGGAAGATAAAAAAACAAGTGAAATATGGGAAATGTTTGGAAGAGATAGAACCAGAGAAGTGCTCTGTGTCAGTGCCTGGTTTGGAGATGTTTCTGAAATGGTCTGTGCAAGAGTGCATGATGAACAGAACAAATGATGAAAGGGAATTATATAAGAAGGAAAACAGGCAGTATAGATGGCAAATACTTGACCAGGCTCTGAGGCTTAGGCCCTCCATGGCTCTTTCACTGTAGAAACTCAATGGGGACCCATTTTTCAGATAAGCATCCGGAGGCTGAGAGCAGGTAAATTGCCTAAGGCTGCACAGCTAGTGAGAGATAGACCCGGGATTTAAACCTACATAGCGGGGCTCCAAAGTCTGCCTTCTTAGCTGTTACTTAAGCCAAGGTCATCTTGATCTTATGGAAATGACAAAGAAATGTGTGATAAAGTAGAAGGGGAGCTGGAGGAGAAGACCTCAGCTCTTGAACCTAAGGATCTCCATAGCATTGGGAAAGTCGTTATTTCTGTGTGCTGTTCCTGACAGTATCATCATTATGGTAATTGTCACCAAGAAATGGGTTCCCTGCTCAATGCGCATAGAATCCAACACTATGGCACTGGCTTTTGACAAAAGAGAAAGCTTTCTTGCAAGGTTGACTATCAAGAAGACAGGAGGAAACCTCAAATCTGTCTCCTGGAGCTGGGGTCTGGGGACAGGTTTTATAGGCAGAGAGTAATTAAAAGGGAGCTAAGGAAATGCAAGGAGGCGTGAACTGATTTGGGCTATGCAGAGAGGCAGTGCTGGGTCCTTGACTTTTAAGTTCATACTGCAACAAAAGGGGGCACCCCTCACTTCTTAATTTGGTCCCCACTCCTGGGTTCGGTCCTTACATTTCACATGTGCTTGAATTTTTCTTTCCAGCCTGCTCCAGGGTCACTAATCAGGCATGCCAGGTTCATCTGCACATGCTCAGGTTACTGTGACTTGTAACCTGGGGGTTCTGTTGCGGTTACATCATTAGGAGGTATCAATACCAATATGTGGAACAAGAATAAGAAAACTGTGGCATTTTGTTTCTCAAACTCTCTAGAGGATATTTCTGGAGCCCTGAAAGTGACTTCAGACAATAATGAAATTTGATGGCCTCCTAGCTCAGTGATTCCAAGAGGAACTACTCATAATGTCACAAAGTTGTCCGGATGCTCATGGTGTGTGCTTGTATGTTCAGTATCCAATGTTGATGAAACCTATAATGTCAAAAAGCTACTCTAAATGAAGAAATGCTTTTAAATGAATTTGTATGTTACTGTTAGGACGTCATCTATACATATTTGAACACAGTCATGTACACATGGAAGTGACGACATGATTTTTCAGATCATGGTCTCCTGCTTCCTGGGCAAGTGAACCCTAGAGGTTAGTAACCACGCTTCCAGGTATATTTCAATCTTAAAATAAGAGAGGAATGGATGCTTTTAAAGTAGGGCAGGTGCTTGTCTCTTTAGCCTCAAAAGCACCTATTGACTTTCTGTATAATCCGACCTTTGACCATGCAACCAGTATGACTTGTTCAGGAATAAAAGTTGAGCCAGAGGAAATGGTGGTCTAATTTAACTATTAAGGATGTCAGGTCAAGAGTCTGGCTCTCAGAGAAGGTAACGGATACTACTTGTTCCATTAAAGTCATTGCAGAAGACATGGTTTCTGAGTCAGGCAAGTGAAGACATCAGTTTGGGACCTCATTTTCCACTCGCAGTTCCTATTATTGAGAACCTTCATTGGTTCTTTTATGATGGTAGTTGAGAGAAAAGTGATCTTTGGCAAAATGAAGTCTGCAGCTCTACTGAAGAGAGTTACATAAATGCATTCTTCCCCACCCTTCCACCTCCAAAAGCACGATTAGCTCTGCTTAATTCACCCTGCTCTTTCAGTCCTGATGCCAGGAGCAGCAAATTCCACAGGCACTTGGTGGGGTTTTATCTGATTGTCCCTCTTAGGGACTGACATAGAGTAACTCATTGCTGATGGAAATGAAAGGTAATGTAATACCGATATTATGCTACTTTTCCATGGGGGCCCATAAGCAAGAATCATGCTTATTATCCATTCATCTTTTTCTGAAGTTTGCAAAATTTAACCAGCCAGAACACGTTTGTGTACCCTGTCATCATTTTAGAACTGGCACTGGAATTTTCCAACATTCCTGGTATTTTCAATTTCAGTGCCAAATGTATTTCTTTTTCCTTAGAAATGAATTAGCTCTTCAATTTGCAGATATAAAGGCAGGCAATATTATGTCTTCCTATGTCTTGACATATGGAGCCTACCCATGGAAGACAGGGTTGTGGGTGGTTTTCTCTCACTTCTGCTATTATATGAACTTGAATGAGACTACGTTAAGAGTGGCAATTCTGTCCTCCTTTGTAAGGACACTATTGTGCATTTTGCTAAGCTTTCAGAGACAGTGCAAGAGACAGATTCAACAATACTTGTGAGTAGAATCTAGTAGGTTTACAGTTCCAACTTGTTTTGGGGCTCAACTTCTGGAAGACAGCCTACAAAAATAGCAATTTACAGGAAAAAAAGTGGGTCCTGAGGCATTTGGTCGGGGCAGACATTAGTTTCATTTAGGGCTTAAACCAGCCCACAGTTAATTGTAGGTCTCTTGCATTAGCTTGTAGGAGCAGTAAAAGCATGTAATTCGAGCTAATCTGATGGGCAAATGAACTAGGTGCTTGGTGCCAAGTGAGACCGTGAAACAAAAGGACACATGTGTTTTCAGGGGGAAAAAAACAACCCAACACAACATAGTTTCAACTGCTGCATATGTGTAACTCTGGAAAATTCTTTGGAAGGTTTGTCATTTTAGAAAAGTACCTTGAGAGAGCAGTGGCTGAACCTCTGGAGCCCAGACCCTCTCATTACCTGAGCAGGGAAGCATGTGCCCTGGAATAATTGGTGGGGGAGCTTTCAGAGGAGAAGGTTTATTTCATCTGATTCTAAAGGTCTGCTTTAGAAAGCCTGTCTGTCATGTGGGTCTTAGCATTTATTTTGCCTGATTCATTAGAATCAGCCCAGCTTCATTCCTGTCAATTCTGATTTAACTGGTCTGGGGTGGGGCTCAGGAATAGTGCTTTGGGAAAGTCTCCCCAGATGATTGCAATTTGATGATGGTCGTTAGGATTAAGAACCCTCAATCTAGTAGCAGATATGGCTTAAGGAAGTGAGCTGATGGTTGATGTTAACAGACTTGATTAAAGTTACCTGAGAGGGAAATGGTGCAAGGCCAACTGCGGGGATGTAAGTGGATATTTGGCACTTTGAAATGATGCCACCTTTGTGGGCCACATAGGATTTGCGTTTCTGGGGAATTAGTGTACTGGTGGTTTTTTCAATGCCATTCGTCCATAGACTGACTTCCTCAAAGCATACATGTAATGTGACCTTCAACAAGACTGGCTCTCATTTATTCCATGCTGGAGCAAGTCCCTCAAAGGAGACTGACCCTTGACTCTTTTTTAAAGATTGAATCTCAGAATAGTCTTCATTGAAGGGAAAACAGAATGAAAAATGCAAAGAATGCAAATATTTTTTATTTTTTATTTTCTGTCTATGAAAGTACTTAGACCCTGAGCCCCAAGTGGGGCCTTATTGTCCTGTGAAAACACTTAGACCCTGAGCCCTAGGTGGGGTCCTATTGTCCTTTTCCTGGCATAGCTGTCCTCCTGGGTGGCAAGGTGTGTGTTCCTGTTAGTAAACTGGTTTTAGGATGGTAAAACAATCAGGCAGTTTAATCATGTAAGTAAGAAATTATCCATTTCAGTAATGTGTTAAATCAGTAAGTCAGTGTGCGTTGAATACACCTTGCTAATTTAAACCAGTTACGTAAAAGGTAGTCTTAAAATCAGACCTTTTGTTATTACCATTAAAAGAAAAACTTTATAAGGGCATTAAACAACTACCAAAAATGTGTAGCTTGGACTAAACTTTGGGATTAGAATCCTCAAAAATCAGGGGCAGAAAATTAAATAGTAACTCAATCATAAGCTGTTATACGTTCTGAAATGTGAGAAGTCTTTAACGTATTACTGATTAATAGGGTACATCACAAAGGACTCTGAAAAGAGGGAGGTCTTTTCTATTGCGGACAAAATATTAATCCCATGTTAGAGAACAATAAGTATATTTTCTTTATACTGTCGACATTATATGGAAGGTGGAAATTGGCGAACAGGACTAAGTCATAATTACTATGACTTCATATTGAATTAGCAAGTCATTTGTAAATGTAAAAACTGTGATTCCACTGGAGACCATAACCAATGGCTTCAGTAGGGTTCTCAGGTGTGTGGTTAGGGATCTCAGATTCAGGTGAGCCAGGTATAGGAAATACAACGGTAAACATGATTTCTTAACAAACGTTGAAAATATTAGCAAAGACACGCAGAGGCAGGAGCTCTGTGAGTTATAACTTTAATAATTTTTTGCCAGTGTTTTAATTTACATGAGTTTCTCAGAGGGAAGTGAACAACTGGCCTGAAAGCGCCCCCATTCCAGGACTCAAGAGCAGCTCTCTCCTCCCTTCCTCATTCAACAAATGTCCTCAGAACACCTCTGTGCCAGATGACAGCACAGGCAACAGTTATGGAAGCAGAGCTCTATACTGGTCAGGGTTCTTCAGAGAAACTGCACTGATAGGCTGTGTTGCGTGTGTGTGTAGTATCATACGTCTATGTACTGTAGGTATATATGTACTCCATATATGTACTATATGTATATACAGTTTCAAGTGTGTGTGTGTGTATATATATGTATATATAGTTATGTATCAGTTAACAGAAGGGATATACTCTGAGAAATGCATCGTTAGTTGATTTTATTGTTGTGCAAACATCATAGAGTGTACTTACACAAACCTGCTACACACCTAGTCTATATCATATGACTTATTACTCCTAGGCTATAAACCTATACAGCATGTTACTGTACTAAATACCATAAAAATTATAACACAATGGTAAGTATTTGTGTATCTAAACATAGAGAAGGTACAGTAAAAATACAATGTAAGTGATTAAAAAAATGGTATACCTGGCCAGGCGCGGTGGCTCACGCCTGTAATCCCAGCACTTTGGGAGGCTGAGGTGGGCGGATCATGAGGTCAGGAGTTTGAGAGCAGCCTGGCCAACATGGTGAAACCGTCTCTACTAAAAATACAAAAATTAGCCTGGCGTGCCTGTAATCCCAGCTATTCCAGAGGCTGAGGCATGAGAATTGCTTGAACCTGGGAGGTGGAGGTTGCAGTGAGCCAAGATGGCACAACTGCACTCCAGCCTGGGCGACAGAGTGAGATTCCGTCTCAGAAAATAATAAAATAACATAAAAATGGTGTACCTGCAGAGGGTGCTTACCATGAACGGAACTTGCAGGACTAGAAATTGCTTGAGGTGAGTTGATGAGTGGCTGGTGAGCAAATGTGAATGCCTATAGCATTACTGTGTACTACTGTAGACTTTATAAACACTGTGCACTTAGACTACACTAAATTTATCAAAACATTTGTATTTCTTACAATAAGCTAAAGTTAATTTTTTACTTTTTAAACTTAATTTTTTAAAATTTTTGACTTTTTTGTAATGACACTTAGCTTAAAATATATGCAGTGTGCTGCTGTACCAACATATACAGTATTCTTTATATTCTTATTCTATAAGGTTTTTTCCTATTAATTTTTTTCACCTTTTAAACTTTTTTCTTAAAAACAAAGATACAAATGTAAACCTTAGTTTAGGCCTACGTAGGGTCAGGATCATCAGTATCACTCTCTTCCACCTCCATATCTCGTCCCATTGGAAGGCCTTCAGGTAGAGTAACATGCATGGAACTGGCGTCTCCTATGATAACAATGCCTTTTCTCAAATACCTCCTGAAGGACCTGCCTGAGGCTGCTTTATAGGTAATTTTTTTTAAATGAGTAGAATACCTATTCTAAAAAAGTATAGTAAATATGTAAACCAGCAACATAGTTGTTCATTATCACTATCAGGTATTATGTACTGTATATAATCGTGTGTGCTATGCTTTTATATGACTGGCAGTGCAGTCGTATAATATGATGATGATTACACCATCATCACCACAAATATGCAAGTAATGCCTTGTGTTATGACCTTGCAACAGCTATTATGTCACTAGGGACAGGAGTTTTTCAGCTCGATTATAATCTTAGGAGGCCACCATTGTATATGCAGTGTGTCATTGAGTGAAATATCATGTAGCACATGACTTTCTCTCTATATATATTTATATGTATACAGTCTCTCTCTCTCTTCCTAGAGAGAGAGATTTAGTGTAAGGAATTGGCTCACACAATTGTGCAGGCTGGCAAGTCCAAAATCTGCAGGGTGGACCAGCAGGCGACCTAGGGGAGAGCCGAGTTTCAGTTCAAGTCAGAGAAGGCTGTAGGCTGGGAGAATCCTCTCTTGCTGAGGAAGGTCTGTCTTTTTTCCATCAAGGTCTTCAACTCTTTGGATGAGGCCTACCCACTGTAAAGCAGATTAAAGGATGATCTCCTTTACCTGAAGGCTACTGATTTAAGTGTTAATCTCATGTAAAAAATACCTTCACAGAAACATCTAGAACAATGTCTGACCAGCTATCTGGGTACCATAACCCAGCCAAGTTAATACATGAAATTAACCCTCACAGACTTCTTGTTGCCTCCCGGGCAGAGTGCTGAGCCCCCTGGCCCACCTTGCCAGTCCATGCTTACCCCTCTTGCACACTGTTCCCAGGCAATGTTTGCTGAAGCTCCTTCAGGGCTGGTCAGACTAGTGAGTTACCAGGCGAATCTCAGCAGACAAAAGAAGGGGCTTCTGATCTTTCACATGCAATTTCCTCCCAAGAGATGTAATGGAAATTTAAAAAGAAAAATTAGCAGTACATATGTGGAGTTCGGAAAACAGAGCCTCTTCTGTTACTTCTATTGTCCAGAAAATTCTTCTTATGGCCAAGTCTGTCACAGAACCACAGCTTGACCCTCAGCTAAAGATCCATATTTCCTGTCCCTGCTTCTTGACTGGGTGTCTCTGATGGCCATTATTTTGACACAAATAGCACAAGTAAAAGTATGGTTGGTAGTAAGCGTGCCACTTGATTAATGAAATAGTTTCTCATAAAATGTGTACGGTTGGCTTAATTTTTAAAAAGACTGTGGTAATATTTTAGCAATTTGAGAAAATGGAGAAAAAAATGAGTAGGCCCACCATGCTAGCACAATGATTTATACTTTTATATAGTCTCTTCTAATCCTTTTTCCATATAAATACATTTGCTTGCATAATTATTATAGTGTACATTTTTATACATTTATTATAAGCCTATATTTTTATTCTTTCCCTATTAACCTTATATCATAAGTACATTCCCATGTCTTTTATACTTAGTCTTTTTGGAGACATAACATTTCATCAAAAGGATGTACCATAATTTAATTAACCAATTCCTGTTGTTGCATGTTGATGCTGTCTCCAGTTGCTTTTTGTTTTTGTTTTTTCTATTATAAATCATGTAACAGTGGTTTGCTTTTCTTTAGGATAAATTCCTAAAAACAGGGATGACTGAGCCAAAGAACATGAACCTTTTTTATGGCTCTTTTGGTGCATACTATTTTTATTGGATTTGATTGGATTGTGTGCATTTCAATAAGGGTGGTTGTTGTTGTTGTAGCTTTCTTTTTTGATTCTTTGGTAAGGGTCTTGCATTCTCACCTCTCATTTCCAACACTGACCTCTGCAGCCAAGGCAACACATAGATGATGATAACAGCTCCCTGATTGCTTCCGTCATATATTTCTGACAAAAATATTCTTCAAGGCTAAAAATGTTCATGCCCAGTCCTAGCTTGAGAGAGATTTATAGCATGGAAAATCTGAGTATAATTTCTGCAGCCATTTTTCAACCGAGAGTGGAAAAAAACCACATTTCACACTTAAAAGGCAATTTGGGATTTATTTTTGATTCTTTGATAACTCAGGGAGACTTTGAAATGCTTAATATCTCATTGTTTCTCAACATGATCGAAGAAGAGTCCCAAGTTGAGAAGTTTAAGAAATGGTAGTTAGAACAAACATTTAGAAGACAGAGGCTAATGGTACTATTATCTCTTTAAAAAGAGTTGATTTGTATTTTTGGTTGCAATATTTGGAATTTCCTATTGGATATCAGTGTGGCACAGTGGTCTTTTGTTTGGTAGATTCTGTTAAATATGTTTTCAATTGTCATTTTGGTACAAGCAAGTAATATATTTTAAGAAGTAAATTTAAAAATTGGTGTTAGGCATGGTGTTAATTAAACTTCAGTATAAGGTGGAGTGAATTATATTTTAGGAAAATTATTTATACTTGAACCCACGTCTTTTTGGACATCTCGTATAAATGGGACTATATAGTAGATGGCCTTTCCTAACTTACTTCTTTCACTTAATATTATGTCTTAGGGGTTCATCCATGGCCATAGCATATATTAGGTCTTTGTTCCTTTTTATAGCTAACTAATATTCCATTGCACAGATGGAATATTAGCTATAGCACTGACTAATATGGCACATTGCATTTATTCACCAGTTGATGGACATTTGGACTTGCTTTCACGTATTGGCTGTTAGGAATAATGCCTCTGTGAACATTCGTGTATAAGTCTTGGGTGGATATATGTTTTTATTTCTGTCAGATACATACCTAGGGGTAAAATTACTGGGTCATGTGGTAACCCTATATTTGGCTTTCTAAAAAACTGCCCATATGCTTTTGTGGTTCACACATGGAATGGATGAGAGACGATGCTTAGGGTCAGTGGGCAAAGGGAATAATCTAAGGTGGGGGTAAGAAAGTCGGGTGGCAGAGGAGTTCTTCAGCCCAGGGAAGTTTTAATGTGGATGGGGTTTTTTAAAAATTTTTTAAAATTTTACTCTAAGTTCTGGGACACATGGGCTGAATGTGCAGGGTTGTTACATAGGTATACATGTGCCATGGTGGTTTGCTGCACCTATCAACCCGTCATCTAGGTTTTAAGCCCTGCACGCATTAGGTATTTGTCCTAATGCTCTTTCTCTCCTTCCCCCCACCCCCTGACAGGCCCCGGTGTGTGTTGTTCTCCTCTCTGTGTCCATGTGTTCTCACTGTTCAACTCCCACTTATGAGTGAGAACATGTGGTGTTTGGTTTTCTGTTCCTGTGTTACTTTGCTGAGGATGATGGTTTCCAGCTTCATCTATGTCCCTGCAAAGGACGTGGACTCATTATTTTTCATGGCTGCATAGTATTCCATGGTGTATACGTGAATGTGGATGGTTCTTTATAATAAACTGTTCACTGCAGTGCTCTTCAGTTTTTAAGAGTATTTGTGAAATGTTAGAAGGGTGCTAATGTTCTGAAAGATTCGGCATGATCCACATATGAATCTTCCTGTAATTCTAAGTGCCTAACTTGCTTGTTAGGAATTAGTTTTTGCAATGGACAGCAAATACCACAACCTCCCAAACTTTCTTTTTTTTTTTTTTTCTTTGTGATGGAGTCTCGCTCTATCGCCCAGGCTGGAGTGCAGTGGCGCAATCTCGGCTCACCGCAAGCTCCGCCTCCCGGGTTCACGCCATCCTCCTGCCTCAGCCTCTCCGAGTAGCTGGGACTACAGGCACCCGCCACCACGCCCGGCTAATTTTTTGTATTTTTAGTAGAGACGGGGTTTCACCGTGGTCTCGATCTCCTGACCTCGTGATCCGCCCGCCTTGGCCTCCCAAAGTGCTGGGATTACAAGCGTGAGCCACTGCGCCCAGCCCAAACTTTCTTAATAAGTACCCTCTTGAGCCTTCTACTAAAAACAATTTCTGTGCTTGCCTTTAGTTAAATATGTTATACTAATGTTGATGTCTTGAGACCCAATAAGGAGAACCAGTGGTTCACCAAATGTTTGAACTCTCCCTAAATTTTGCTGTGTATGTGAGGGTCATACTACAATTGGTTTATTTTAAGCAAAATCCTTTTAATTATGTGGGAGGGAGTGTTTTGAGAACACTTCTGAAATGGACATTTAATAAACTGGAGAAGATATACTATAAGCATGTTAATATTACTATCAGATGAATAATTTGTTAATTTTAAACTTTTCAATAAGAATACCTTAGGAATTTGATTGTAGTCTTGGTATTAAACCTAAGATGGTTAATTCAAATGAATATTGCCCATGAGAATCTCTTTTCCTCTTCTCCAGTAGAAAGATGATATTAGCTTGTGTAATTATATCCCTAGGTGGCATTAACCACAGAATTGAAGGTTTGGTTTCCTTCTGGCAAACAAGCCTTGGTTTTGACTTGATGCGTGTACAGCTCTGTTGTATAATCATGCTACATGTGAAGGGTGGAAATTAGAGTGTAGGATTGCTGATTTATATTCCATGAACTGAGTTTTCCTGTGCCAGCCCAGAAAAATCTAACCATTGCTGAAGTATTCAGTTTTTTTGAGGCTTCAACAGACCTTGTAAGTGATCCAGGAGGCAGATTTTGGTACATTCCAGCACAGGGTCTAATTATGGATGTAATGATTGGTGAACATTTAAAGCGAAAGCCTAAATACTAAACCTGGAACTTCTTGTTTTTAAATTAAAAGGTCAGTAACCTGGTGTCAACATTTTTAGACAGTTTGGGTTATATCTCTAAGAAATAATCAAAGTCGGCCAGAAAAAAACAAATCCAGACCATTTCATTGCTTATAAGTGGAGAAATCCAGTTGTCTTACATGTTGTAACTGACACGACTTGACATGCTCATTTTTTTTTTTTAAGTCTTTGGGTTTTGAATAATTGCTTCTTGCAGAAAGCCTGTATTTTCTGTACTCTGTGGTTACCAAGCTGTACTTGACTTTCAAAAGAGAGTCAAAGGAACGTATCCTTGTGAGAAATTGCTGCTTTGTGGAGTACTAATGAGAGGTTTCATGATCTTTGAAGCCAGGAAGGCCAAATCTGGCTTAGAAATCCCATCGCCAGGTTGTGTTTTATATTCTTCATTGCTTTCCTAAATTGAACTGTCCTTGTGTTGGAGCTGAAAAAAGAAGATATAGGGGAGAGGCAGGGTTTGGTTAAGTGATTTTTCCCATCTGGTTCAGAAAGCAGATAATTTTCATTGCATTTCGGTCTAGCTGGAGGGCAAAATGGCAGGCTGCCCCAGCATGCGCTAGACCAGGACTTCTCACTGGGGAAAACTTTGCCCCCCTTGGGACACTGGACAATATCTGGAGATGTTTTTGGTGTCACAGCTGAAGATGGGAGTGCTACTAGCATTTGGTAGGTGGAGGCCAGTGATGCTGCTGAACACCCTACAGGGCAGAGGACAGCCTCTCACAATAAATAGTGCTGAGGTCAGACGCCGACCTGAAGGGATTACTTCTTAACACCAGGTGCGATATTTCCTGCTCTGCTGTTCACAGAGGGGCAGACAGCAGAAAGTGTCTTTCTTTCGACAAAATGTTCTCTTTATTTGGCACCTCATTTCTTGGCATCACTCTTAAACAGCCCATTGGAATAATAAGACAAACGAAGCAAGCTCCTTACCTGCAGGAGAGGTGCAGAGCCCATGGAAAGCACATGCGTGCATGGGCATGCACACTTATGCACACGTGCACACATGCACACACACGCACACACATGCACGCATGTGGCTGGTAGCTCATGACTTTATCTTCTTCCCTCACTGCTAAGCACGCTGCTGGCAAGATTCTTCAGGCCTGGATTTATTTTCTTCCTTTCTTTGTCTAATGTTTCATAAAATGTGTTTGATTTTCTTCCTCTTCTCCAGGTTTTTTCTTCTTCTTGGTTGTTAAAAAATATGTTTTTGGTGAGGAATTCTTCTTTAAGCCTTCACCTTTCTTGGAAGGAAAACACTTTGACAAACAGATTAGAAAGTTGTCCGAAGTCGTCATAACCTCTAGTCTGTTTGGTACCTTGTGACGTGTGAGTATTTCGGTTTTCCTTAGCCGTGTCTGTGGGGAAATAGAATGACTCTGATCAGTTTTTTAGAGTCAATATGTCCATTCCTTCCAGGGGGTCAACTATCGTCCATGAACAAGTGTGTAACCCAGGCTGGTCATTCCCCTGCTTCTGAGCCCCTACTTGGCCAAATGAGCATCATTGATTCCTGGGGTTACTCTAGACAAGAACAAGGTGAATAAATGACATTCATACTAATAAGCTCATGGCTCCAGCTGTTCTTCCTCTTCCACTTTTTAAATAAAAGCCCAGAGAGAACGATACAGGCTAAAAGAATGATTGTCCACTGAGTTGTGTCAGGAACTGGTGGCTGATGGGGCAAGGAGAAGTTTTGGGACCTGAAAGTCTCCTTCATCCCCTTAATGAATTGGGCCAACCCTGTTAGTACTGTCATAATCAGCAATATCTATGGCCTGCCCATCCTAATCACTATGAAGAATAGGAAAGTGAAGTAAGCATGTTTTCTGCCCTGTGGTTTGTACCAATTATCTTATTTAATTTTAAAAAACAACCCTATCAATGGAGAACGGTTATTATCATCTCGGTTTTGCATATGAGGAAACTGAGATTTAAGAAATCGAATCATCCATCAGATGTTACAGAACTACTAAGTAACTATGTGAGGATTCGAACTTGGGCAGACACTTTTATAGTTTCTGGATTCTGCCATACAGTAGGAGCTCAATGAATGTCTCCTGAGCTGAAATTTCATCCACTCACAAAGTGAAGGCATATTTATATATACATTTAACTTATGATTTCATAGGCACACACTGGGCAAACTCCAACTAAATTTCAGGGATGTATGGCATGTGTGAAGTGGCTGAGGAGACCCTACCCTTCCCGAGCGTGTTCAGTGGTGCCTCTAGGAAGTGACTGTGTTTTGCTCAATGAGCAACTCTGATACTTAAAGATAATTTTCCTTCTTGGGCCCTAAATGTGAACCATCTGCTTCACTGTGGTGCTCAACTGAAGAAATGCGGACCTGCTTCAACACTGGAGGAAATCTAGTTAGGTTGCCTTCATGGAGACCTGGCCTGTCACTCCCCTAGACACAAGAATGGTTTTGAGCCGCAGCATCCAGCAGCTACTGGGTGCTTAAAATGTGGCTAGTTAAGATGTGCAGTATAAAATACACATTGGGTTTTGAAGACTTCATACAAAAAAGGTAAAATATCTCATTAGTAATTTTTTATGTTGATTGCATGTTGAAATATTTTGGATATACTGGGTTTACATAAAATATATTATAAAAATTAATTTCACCTGTTTCTTATATTTCTAATGCATCAAGCAGAAGACTTAAAATTACATATGTGGCTCTCATTATGTTTCTATTGGACAGTGGTTGGCCATTTAGTGCATTTTCAAGGAAAATATGAGTATATACGTTAACTTTACAACCTAGTTCCCCCACCCCAGCTGAAAATGCAACTCCATTGTAAGGGTCAAAATAATTCCAGGGAGCAAGTGCTGTTATATTTACACAAATGAGAAGTATAGTGTTTTAGTGAGATTCAATTATTATTATTATGATTATTTTTTGTGATGGAGTTTCACTCTTATTGCCCAGGCTGGAGTACAATGGTGTAATCTCTGCTCACCGTAACCTCTGTCTCCTGGGTTCAAGCAATTCTCCTGCCTCAGCCTCCCGAGTAGCTGGGATTATAGGCATGCGCCACCATGCCCGGCTAATTTTCTATTTTTTTACTAGAGACAGGGTTTCTCCATGTTGGTCAGGCTGGTCTCGAACTCCCAACCTCAGGTGATCCGCCCATCTCAGCCTCCCAAAGTGCTGGGATTACAGGCGTAAGCCATCGCGCCTGGCCGTGAGATTCAATTATTAAAGCGAGTTCTTGTAACCAGCGATGATCAGACTGGGAATTGCATTCAGGTTTATCTGAATTCAACTCTGGGCTTGTTCCCTTGTGGTTAATGAGAAGGAAACCCAAAGAAATGTGGCCGCCCTTTTGGCTAAGTACACATCGAAGCCACAGCCCACCAGATGAGAGTTTTCTTATCATTAATGTTTATTTAAACAACAGAGGTTACAAAAATTCCAATGGAGTGAGGGTTCTGATTAGTTGGTTGTTATTTAATCCATGTTTAATGGAGTATATTAATTTTTAATTACTCGATTTTTAAATTCCTTGTAAGGATTAGGGAACATAAGAGAAATAGCTACTTTAAAAAAGACAACTTTTTAAAACATTGTTGTATGAGCTTATGTTTGTAGTTTATCACCCTAGCATGGATTGTATCCTTTAGTCACCATCAGAGGGGACAATGTTTTGGGGGCGGTATGTCATTTTGGTTTTGTTCCATGGAAGGATAGAAGTTAAGAGGGTTTTCTTAGGTTAAGAGGGTTTTTTTAGCTGAGTTCTTTCCAGTCCCTCACTACAACCTGCCTGAGGTGTATGTCCACACAAGACGAAGTGTAGTTGACATTTGGCAGCTATTCACTGTCTATGCTATCCACCAAGTGGGTGGCCGTTGTTATTGTTGTTTGCTTGTATTTAATATCCAGCCAAATGTGAATAGAAAACAGCATGTGCTCCATAACATTTTGAACTGGGATCCTGAGTACCACCCAGGGGATACTCAGCCACCAGGCTGCCTCCAATGCTCAATCTATTTTATTATCTCCTGCTCCGGCAGAGAATCCTGTATCTTATCTGAGTTATGCAAAGCACCAGGGCAAGAGAGCCAGAGGCCTTTTCCTCCTTCTTTCAGGATATTAATGGTTTTGATTTTGGAACAATCAAAATAAAAAGGGCTGGAGAAGCCATTTGAACACGAAAAGCTCAAGTCTCAGTGTAACAGATCAGAGAAGGCCATAGAAGTAGCTGGTGGCAGATAGAATTAGAATCCAGGGTTTCCTACTGTCTACATTGCCAATGTCCGTCCCATCTCCAGAGTGGTTGATGCTGGGCTGGCTGGCTTAGGTCTGGGGCTGAATTGCAGGGATAATGCCATTACCTTCGAACCCATGTCCAAAGTAGTGGCAGGGAAGTCACGCTGGACCCTTCTACACATGTCTCTTAGCAGCAAGTTATTAACTATCATGACAGATGACTGCATTTGAAAAAGTGAAAATAAAACATCTGTATCTCCAGTCCTGCCTGACCTCCCCAGCCCCAGATGGACAGCTTCAGCCAACTGACTCTCATCTAACGGTGTGGTAACAAGAATGGCAACGCCTGACATAGCACTTAATACCTGCCAGATATTTCTCTAAGTGCCTCATGTGTATGAACTCATTTAATTCTTATATCAGCCCCATGAAACAGTCACTATCATTATTCCCATTTGACAGATGGGGAAACTGAGGCATACAGCCCAAAGTGACACAGCTAGGGAAAGATCTAAACAAGAATCATGAATGCAGGCAGAGGGCAGCTTTGGAGGCTTCTTTTAGCCACTAGGCTGTGCTGCCCACTCCAGGAAGCCCTCAAATGGATTGGGTCCAAAACCGAGCACCCGTCTTTGTCCTCAGCCAACTCCTCGTCTTACAGCCCCATTTCTCTAAGTTGCCACTCTCTTGGTCTGGAGTGGAGGACGGGGTAAAACCTCCTGTCACCTACAGATATTCACAGTGTTGCCAAGTTTCACAGATGCTCCCCAACCAGAACTTTCCAATTCTTCTTGCTCCTTTCCACCACCACAAAACTCAGGCGCGGGTTACAGCTTTGGATAAGAGTATAGTGAGGGCATTCAGGGGTGACTCATTGGAGGGACATTGCCCTCAACCCCAGAGACAGCCTCCTGTCTGGCCTCCCGGCTGCCTGTCTCTCTCCATCCCACTCCTTCCTATTCCAGTCAGAGAACTGACTGCCTGAGAAGCAGCCCATAGCACTTCGGTAAATACACACTGTGGGTCCCACACCAGCCGTGCATAAGCAAAACCCTGCCATGACGAGGCTGCGAATCTCTGTTTTTAACAAATTCCCTAGATGTTCTGATGGGCAGCCCAGTTTGGGGGTCACTTCTCGTTTACACTTCCTCAGTGTAGTTCCCACAGGCCCTGTCTGTCCTGCAGGATGCGTGCAGTAGCTCTCTGCTCTGGAGTGATTAACATGCTCCTTTGCTTGCCTGTCCTAAGCGCACCACCTCATGACCAGGAAACTTTTCCAGTGCTGTTTCTGGTGGTTCTTCTACTTGTACCTTCTACTCCGGCCACTCGAAATGGCACATTTAGGGTGGGGGGCGGTGGCGGGGAGCTGTACAAAAAACAAGAAGAGCTGTCACCGTCCGCATTGTTCAACTACCGACTAGGGGCCTTCCCTGAGCTCAGGAATTTCCATGCAGCGACCTTGTGAGGGAGTGTGGGGCTGCCTCCCTGGTGAGAATAAATGATGTCTGGGAGCTCTCTAGGACCTGGGAATGCTTGTGCCGAGTAGAACTCTTTCTCAAGTGGTATTTAGACATTGGTGTTGATGACTTTCTATGTTGTTTTTGCTCAGGGCCCAACTCTAAGGGGGAATAAAAGTTTGTTTTAAATTATGTTATTGCAAGATTAAGCAGTGTTACGTTCCTAGGCTCAGGATCTCCAAGGGGCAGAATTCCCCTCTGTTAGGTCCTATTTCACACTCCTCCCGCTCTGGACTCATGTCTGCCTGCGACAGTTGCTGCCCCTGGTGATCTCCCTGCCCCCGAGGATGCAGGGGAGGCTCTGGTTCTTTGCTACTTCCTACAGCCCATTCTTCTGCCTCTGTTGTCATTTGTCAAGACATGGGCTCCATGGCACAGCTCTAAGACACCATCTGCAGCTGGGGAGCGCACTGTCTCTCTACCTGATTTTTGGGTGGTCTATGAAGCAAGCTGTGACTGGCTTGTCAGGGGTGACATCTCCTCTCCCGTCTTCTTACCTGTTGCACTGTCAGAGGCAAACTCGGTCAGCAGCATCCCATCTCCCAGGTGCCCCTTTCTCTCTGCCTGGATACCTGAGCGCACAGGACATCAGCGCTCTGAGCACAGCATTCACTTACCCCTTTGTTCATTCTTTCATTCACTCATTGGGTACTGAACGCCCAGCTCTTCCTGCAGACACAAAAATGACTTTCTTTCTGCCTCAAAGAGTTCCTGAGTACAATAATTCCTCTGCCTTTTAAAATCCATGCCTCCTTCATGCAGTAGAAATGCATGTTCTCTTTTATCATTGGTAAAAAAAAAAAAAAAAAAAACCCAGCAAAAAAACTATTGTGACTAAAAGCAAAGCAATGATAATTTTAGGCTGTTTCCAGCTTATGAGTTGCTCTCTGTTCCCCCTCTGACCTCCTCCACAGAGTCTTCCAAATTCAAGAGCCTTCAGAGTGTGACAACCTGGATTTGTTTCCTCTTCTCCAAAACATCTAGAACTAACTAGGAAATGTCAGGGCCAAGGTGACCCAGCACATGGCAGGCACTGGTTAGTGGCTGAGAAAGGACCACTTCATTTTCTAGCCTACCTGAGAAAATGAAGGCCAGTTCATTTTCTTTTTCTACCCAGATAGATACTGGATTGATAACAAATACTTGGAATGCCTACGCCATGTCTATCCCCTCAGTATTTTTGGGTCTTTGTTAAACTCTTTTTGTGTGTTTCTTCCATCTCCTAACTAGATGAGAAGTCTCTTGAGTACAGGGCATGCCCTTTTTTTCTCTCTCTCTTTTCCATGGAGCCTAGCACCATACCTTGCACTTACTAGATGCCCAATCCATATGCCATGAAGATTAGGAAAATAAACACTTAAAAATTGATGTTAAAATGCCTCGAAGATCCTCCCTTTGAAACAACGACAGAAAGCATACTGTTTATTTTTCCCCCTGATATTCCTATTTTCTTAACTAGGAAAGGGTGCACAGTGTCTTTGATGAGACAGGTTTGGCCCTGTGATGCCTGTGGGTGTCTGTTCTCTTGCTGCTGTGATTTTGAAACTGGAGCCAAGGCTATTTCATTGGTCTTGGGGGAACTGGCTGCTGGAAGCCTCCCCAGCTCCTTCAAAGGGAGCAGCATCCTCCCTGGGATGTGGACAGTAGGCTTCCTCAGGTCCATCTGGGAGAAGAGCTTTGACTGCAGAAGGAAGCAGGGTTGACCTCACCTCCTCCAGCAGCACTTGGCACATCCCTGTGGAGAGGCCAGCCGGTGACCTTGACCGTGACACCTGGCAAGACATCCTATCCTGTGCTTTTCATGACCCATCCATGCTCCAGGTGGCTTCCCAGGTGTGAGAGAGGGAGACAGGGGGATCCAGCCAGGGCTGTGGTTACTCATACAGGTTTTCCTTAGCTGCTATCCCCTGTCAGGTTTTATGGCAATAGAATGTCCCTCCTGGTCCATCTCATTTTTCTTTTATTGTCTCAGAGCCCTATGCTGAATACTGTCTTTGGAACTTCAGGAAAACCTCACCAGCACCCAGGAACTAGACTGAAGATGCATATCTTAGCATCTGAGACTAATAATAGCTCACATTCATCATAAGGAAAACATTCAGCCTGGGCTAGGCACCCATTGCTATATTATTTAATTTATTTTCAATAATCTTTTGGGACAGATAGGATTATACCCATTTTATCATGTAAGATATTTCTGATGACTCAAAAATTGAGCCATCCTCCCTGAGTCACATCCCTGGTGAGCAGCTAGGCTAGGATTTGAACCTATGTCAGTCTGACTCTACAGCTCTTGCTTTTTTCTGGATACTTGACTAAAAAGCAAATTAATACTGTAAATAATATTGCAAGGAGATTGCTTAATCTACTAAAGAAAGCAAATGCTTCCACAGCATAGAAACAAATTTTTATTTGCAAAATATTTATTGCTAGCCAATTGATATATTAGTCACAAATCAGATTACATTTTTCCATAAACCATTTACTAAAGGAGCTCTATGTGGCAGTGATGTTAGCAAAGTATGAATTATTTTAGTACTTGAGAGTTATTAAACTACTTGTGTTAAAAATAATTACTTATTCAGACTTTCTTCTAATTCAGACTGGCACTTTCCTGGAAGTACTTGGAGTTAACACTTACTATCATTTGCTAATTCATTGGGCCACAAAACAATCACTTTGGTTTGACAATATGCTAAGTTGGTCCTAACTCTATTTATAAAAAATTCTGATGGGTTTAGCTCCCCTGCCTCAGGATTAATCTCGACCCCTTCCAGCTTTATCTCATCCATTGGTTTGCTAAGCTTTTTTCCAGGTTGTGTCTGGCACAGAATATGTGCTCAATGAACATTTGTTGAATAAATGAAGCAATGTTTTCATTTGTAACACTAATCAAAATGTTGAACAGGACAGGGCTGAGAATGCGCAGCTCAATGTCTTTGGTCTCTACCACAGCCCGGACACTAGCCTAAGACAGTCACTCGTGACTGCTGGACCCAAGCCAATGTCCTTATTCAATTTTCTTGTTTCTCTTTCTCTTTACCTCCATACTTCCTCCTTGGTTAAGTTCCAGGACAACATTGTCACCTTTTATTTTTTTAAACCACCCTTTCTCATCTCTCAATCTCTTTTGCTCTCCTTCTCCTCTGATTAATCCATAAATACTGGGGTTTTTACTAGCTCTTCTCCTGGCCCCTTTATCTTGTATGTTCTGTCCCCGGGATGGGGTCTCGTCCACTTACATGACTTTTGGGACCACACCTAGGGTGATGGTTCCCCTCTATCTCTCTTGCAAGTTTCAGAAAAACATTTTCAGCTACTTACTATCTTCTAATTGCAAAGCCCTGGAAAAAAAAAAGTTTCCAAAACCAACTTGCCGTTTCTCTCTCATCACAAACTGGAGCTGCCTTTTGTATTTTCTAGCTTGGCCAGTGGCATCAGTAAATCTCCTAATCTAAAAACATAATTGGGTAGAATGCCTTTCTTTCCTTCTCTGCTCTCCGGTTACCATCTAGTTAGTCACGAACTCTTGTTGATTTTTTCCAGAAATGTCCCACAAGCCAGCCCTTCATCATCCTGCTTCTAGCAGTGGCTGCTCAAAGTGGTCCGTCTGTCTCAATTCTCTTTTCCATCAAGTTCATCCCCTACTGGCTGCCAAAAAAGAGGATCATGTGACAGTGCATGGGCCAATAGCAGCTGCCAGTCTCAGACTCCTCCGACTGAAGGCAGCCAATGGTTGACTTTGTATCTCCTCT